>NC_060149.1:667663759-668306884 GCF_021461385.2 Schistocerca piceifrons
CTTGTGCTGTCCTGATCTACCTTGACACTGAGGGTGTTTGACTGTTGCACTGGCTAGTACACTCTCCAAATCTCTGACTCATTGAAAACATCTGGTCTAGAATTGCCAAGAGAATGGTACACAATCCTTTGCCAGCCAATATGAGTGATGAAGACTGGCATAAAGCAGAAACAGCATGGAATGACATACGGGTATCTGTCATCTGAGCTCAGTTTGCCTCAATAACAGTTGGGATAAAGCCATCATTGCTGCCAGAGTTGGCAGGTCTGTGTACTAAATTTTGCACTCTGTATAGCCCCTAATCAGTTATGAATATAATTGTGAATTTTCCTGCTATTTGTGTATGCACAATAAGTAATCTTTCATTATCTGCTATTCTTTCTGGTGTTGAAATCTTAATGGTGAGCAGTATAATTGTATAACTCCTCCAGTACCTGCAGTAACTAGATCCCAAGTACTATTCATTTATATACCTAGTATTCCTATTTAAGTGGTGTTCAGTAATGCTTAGTGTATATGCATGATATGAAGGTTGCTGTTGATCTAAACAAATCAGAAGTTTACCCATTTTATATTTTAACCTCCAATATTTGGTGGAATAACACAACTATGTTGCACCTTAAGATAGGCTTGATGTAGTATTGGGGTTTGACATAATTATTTAACAGTGATAATAATACATCAACAACAACAATAATAACAAAAGTAATAACAGCAGCCACTCAACAGAAATTCTTACTGCCTTACTATGGAGTTAATGGAAACTGTTGTCAAATGACTAACCTCAAAGTAATAGTTCCTCCACGGTGTGTTCAGCTTGGAAACTAATGACAAATTAAACAATGTTCACCACCTCATCATGTCACAAAATTTGGAATAGTGGAACATGGCATTTCAAAAATTACTAGAAACAAGACCAGTGAAAACTTCAGAAATAATGTCAGTAATTCTGAAAACTGTTGCATAAAATAGAGTGATTAACCCTTTTTGTTCTGTCCCAGCTAGTGCACAATCACATTCAATAACACATATTCCAGTGACGGTTAGTGTTCTGGTGATAGTTGGTACACCATACAGCAGGATCCATTTGTTGATATCCTGCTCACCACTTAGGATTTCTGTCTATGGACATAATGACAATGAAATACAAAAGTCAAATCTCATGTTACAAACTCCCTGTAAAACAATTAAATTAGCAGATGTCTGACATCATTTTGTGTCTGTGTGTAATATCAGTTTTGCATATAGCACAATAAGCAGTCTGATGTGGTCATACTTCATGAGTCACAACAGGTAGCACATTCTCTGTCCAAGTTCTAAGTCTGTAGACACAAAAGTGGCACCTGAGACACAGAAATCAGCGGCATAGTTATTTCCTCATATCATATCAGCAGACTGACTTATTACTATATACATCCTGTTAAATGATGATTAACTTAACAATGGAGGCAGTCTAGAGTGGGTGAAGGATTTTGTCTGATGATATTTCATTCAAATCATCTTGAGAAGATTTGGGATTGGATAATGACTTTTTTATGTGTTCTGACAATTTAGCTAGAATGAAGTAAGATTAAAGTAAACTAAGATAACAGAGAGAATGACATGGAAAATAATTCAAAAGGTAAGACTGATGATCTAAACAGGTTTGGCAGCAAAAATAAGTGACTACAAGAGAATACATGTGGCCATGGACCCAGTGGAGCTGGTTGTTGTCTGTTTCAGCATGTCTGTCTGATGCTACCCGAGTTGTGAAGTGTAGGTCCATGACACACTTGCTCTCTTGCTGGCGCTCTGGTTTTATGTCAGGAAGGAGGCACCTCCCACTTCCACAACACCCATTCTTTGCAGGCTCTGGGCAGCAAATCCATCTGCAACCTCAAGAGTACTGGCAGCGGCATGATGTTTGGAGGTGTCAATGTTGCTGAGAGTCCCATGCTATCAGACTGTAGCTGTAGGCTGACTCATGCGTTGCAAGCTGTCTTGGCCAATGGAGCATGGTGCAACATGGTCTGTGCCTTGTCACATCCTCTACCCTCTCCCTCTGCCACCACCAATGCTGTGTGGCAGGCTGGTGGGGACAAGGAGCAGCAATTGTTACTTCCCAGTGGCCTGACTAGGAACTGTGTGTAAGCTCCTTGCCTATGCGATATGTTTTTTCTTGGTGGGACTACTTACTCTCCTATCATATGCTTCTTCCTTGACCACTTTTTAAAATACTCATGGAACCATTTCTGGAATTCCTTGCAGCCTATATGTGAGGACCACTACAGTTGCAAAACAGACATGGTTTCTTGTGCTCTTGCCTGCAGTTGTGTGTGCTATGCACACCAGCAGACTTCACAAAACATTGTTGTTAGCAAACTCCTTGGCTATGTACCAAAACTTCTGGCACTAGAAGCACTGGGGCCTTTACTGTAGTGTTGGTGTGACCAAAATATTCAAATTCGGGATTGTCTCTGTGCTGAAGATCTTCTTGTCTTTTATAATACCATGCAGGCCCAATAAAGAGGAAAACTGCTGATCAGTTCCAATTTGTGCACTGACATAGTTTCACCACACCCTGAAAGCACTTCTGTTCAATTGCTTTGGTGACCTCTGATGAGCTGACAAACAATGACAAGCAGCTAATCATGACTTGCACTGTTTGCCCGCACTCTTCCAGCTTGGGTTGATGTAGTGCAACACCAGACAAGATGTCCTAGGTGACTTTTTCCCACTCACCTGAAAGTCTCAAAAGAATTTGAGGGCTCAGAGAAAGCAAAAGTGTGAGACTCTGCAGCAGCAGGTGAACACTCTCCCCCTGTGATTTACGTGTACTGACAAGCAAGTTCTTTTACTATTTTGTAAAATGCTAGGGTCTGTATCAGTGCTCCAACCATGTGTCCATCTTGCATGAAGCCAGATAGGCAACTGACTTATTACTACACTGCATCCAAATCTCAAATAACTTGACTATTGATCACTGCATTGTGAACACAGGTTTTATGGTAACACCATTCTTGTGAATATCATGTCATTCTCACACCACACCTAAAGTTGATGAGCAAACATTTTCAAGAAGCAGTTTCTGGTATACTGCTTGAGTATGTCTAATTACCCTATCAAAACACAGTAAAGAATATGAGTGGAACCTTTGATGAGCATCTTAAAAAATTGCCACGGGGATGCAAGAAATCTCTCTCTTGCATTCAAGCAACTAAAAAATTTACAAAATTATTTCCATCAAAAATAAAACAAAAATTTGTGCAGTATATAGTTCTAACAAATCTCTACTAGTGTAACATAGTTCAGTATGGCACAAACAGTGACAGCTCTATATTACTTGAGCCACAGATGACTGCTTATGCAAAGTATGTATGAAACATTCAGTTGTTTGATCATATCAGTCCTACCTATACTTAGTTACTCAATATGACTAGACATATTTCATCATGAGCATCCTCAATACCTCACCTAGCATAATCAATAGTTTTCATCATTCCATAATTAGATTACAAAATTGGATTCTCAAAGACATCTAGGCTGTATCTGTGCATAACACTATGTATCACTCCATTTCAGAGGTGCACAATAATCTCTACCTCATCCTAAACTATACTGCTTTCAAGGGAAGATTAAAGTTTTATGCACATCTCCATAACTTTCCCTTTGATAAATCTTCACTATCTTCCTTTTGTCCAACAGTAAAACAGTATATCCATCACATTAGCTGAATTATTTATGCTTTCCTTACCATTATTTAATTCTGTTTTCTTTCTTCCATCTTATTTGCTACCATTACCTTACTATTTATCACTCTTCTACTGACCGATAAAATTTGTTCTCCACATTTAATTCCTGCAGTACAACTAAATTTCTGTTAGATGTTAGTGCCCACATTTGGCATGGGCATAATGAGTAGATTGCTTAATACAATGTTAATAAGAATGAGATTACTGGAGCACAATATATTCATCATTAGGTCTATAATAATAGTAATAGTAATAATAATACTAATAAACCCTGTGGAGGCCCGGGAAAAGAATAGGCCTCCGGTATGTTCTGCCAGTCGTAAAAGGCGACGAAAAGAACAAACCACTAATAGGGCTAACCTCCCTTTTAGTGTGATTAGTTGGTTCAGGACAGAACTAACGAAGCCTCGGACAAGCGCTGTCATGGTCGGGGACGACGCTTGAACCCTATGCCCGTCCACAATGGTAACGACACTGATAGCCACATGGAAAATGGTTTAAATCCAAATAGAGGTGTTTTGCAGGATATGCTTCCTGCAACCACCCTAGAAGGAAAAGAAAGACAGAGGATGAGATGGTCAGATGAAGTTAACTGACACCTAATGTTCTGTTATTACCAAGCAACAAACTTAGGAACCAACACAACTGGATACAAATCACAAGTATATACAACATTTATTACCAGATACCCAGAATTAAAATTTTTAACAGAACAACGACTGGCTGATCAGATCCATGTAATAATAAAAAATAACAGGATACCCCAGTCAGAATTATAAAACATCAAACAACAAGTACAACAAATACTGGAACAAAATAATGTGCAATCAGAAGAAGAAGAAAATATAGTAATGGACTCAAACATCCCAGAGCAAACAAACAAAGAACAACATGCATCAATTAAACAATCAGAGGAAAACAAAATCTTAATACAGCCACCAGAACAAGCATAAATAGAACATGAAGTGACACACATGTTAGATATAGAAGAAAAATTTCAGCTGACATATATAGAATACAAAGACACAAATACAGACATTAGACCATTCTTGCATAGACCACCAATAACCCACAAATTGAAACAGCAATAACAACTATCAACACAATCATACACAACAAAATAAATGAAAATACAACTATGGAAGAGTTACAACTACTGATTTATATAGGAGCACTCACTACACTAAATATACACACTAGGCAGAGATCAGAACCAACCAACACACAGAAGAAACCCACAAAACCAGCATGGCAACACAGGCTACAGATCAGAATAGAAAAACTTAGAAAGACATCGGACAACTAACACAATTTATAAGAAATGAAATATCAGACAAAAAACAAAAAAGCGTAGGTAAAATCTCACAACAAGAAGCGACAGAGCAATTAGATGAAAAGAAGCAGAAATTACAAGCATTGGCCAAATGACTTAGAAGATACAAAAAAAGTGAAAATAGAAGGAAAAATAACCAAACATTCAACACAAACCAAAAGAAATTTTACCAGACAATAGATAACACACACATTAAAATAGACAATCTACCAAACATAACAGACATTGAACACTTCTGGAGCAACATATGGTCAAAGCCGGTACAACATAACAGACATGCACAGCGGATGCAAGCAGAAACAGACACATACAAGATGATACCACAAATGTCTGAAGTGATAATTTTGCAACATGAAGTCACCCAAGCAATTAATGCTACGCACAATTGGAAAGCCCCTGGAAAAGATAAAATAGCAAATTTCTGACTAAAGAACTTCACCTCAACACATTCACCTCTAACTAAATTATTTAACAGTTACATTGCAGACCCATACACAGTCCCTGATACACTTACACAAGGAATAACTTATCTGAAACCTAAAGATCAAGTAGACACAGCAAACCCAGCAAAATATCGCCCCATAACATGCCTACCAACATTATACAAAATATTAACTTCAGTCATTACACAGAAATTAATGACACGTACAACACAGAACAAAATTATAAAGGAAGAACAAAAAGGCTGCTGCAAAGGAGCACGAGGATGTAAAGAGCAACTTATAATAGATGCAGAGGTGACATATCAAGCTAAAACTAAACAAAGGTTGCTACATTACACATACATTGATTATCAAAAAGCTTTTGATAGTGTACCCCACTCATGGTTACTACAGATATTAGAAATATACAAAGTAGATCCTAAATTGATACAGTTCCTAAACATAATAATGAAAAAGTGGAAAACTACACTTAATATACAAACAAATTCAAATAACATCACATCACAGCCAATACAGATTAAGCGTGGAATATACCAAGGAGACTCATTAAGACATTTCTGGTTCTGCCTTGCTCTGAACCCACTATCCAACATGCTAAATTATACAAGTTATGGATATAATATTACTGGAACATACCAACACAAAATCACACATTTGCTATACATGGATGATCTAAAACTACTGGCAGCAACAAATCAACAACTCAACCAATTACTAAAGATAACAGAAGTATTCAGCAATGATATAAATATGGCTTTTGGAACAGACAAATGTAAGAAAAATAGCATAGTCAAGGGAAAACACACTAAACAAGAAGATTACATATTGGATAACCACAGCGACTGCATAGAAGTGACGGAAAAAACAGATGCCTATAAATATCTAGGATACAGACAAAAAGTAGGAATAGATAATACAAATATTAAAGAAGAACTAAAAGGAAAATATAGACAAAGACTAATAAAAATACTGAAAACAGAATTGACAGCAAGAAACAAGACAAAAGCTATAAATACTTATGCTATACCAATATTGACCTACTCATTTGGGGTTGTGAAATGGAGTAACACAGAACTAGAAGCACTCAATACACTTACACGATCACAATGCCACAAATATAGAATACATCACATACATTCAGCAGCAGAAAGATTCACATTAAGCAGAAAGGAAGGAGGAAGGGGATTTATCGACATAAAAAAAAACCTACATTATGGACAGGTAGACAATCTGAGAAAATTCTTTATAGAATGAGCAGAAACTAGCAAAATACACAAAGCAATCACTCATATAAATACATTGGCTACACCGTTGCAATTTCATAACCACTTCTACAACCCTTTAGATCACATAACATCAACAGATGCAAAGAAAGTAAATTGGAAAAAGAAAACACTACATGGCAAGCACCCGTATCATCTAACACAGCACACATCGATCAAGACGCATCCAACACATGGCTAAGAAAAGGCAATATATACAGTGAGACAGAAGGATTCATGATTGCAATACAGGATCAAACAATAAACACCAGATATTAAAGCAAGCATATTATTAAAGATCCCAATACCACAACAGATAAATGCAGACTTTGCAAACAACAAATAGAAACAGTAGATCACATCACAAGCGGATGTACAATACTAGCAAATACAGAATACCCCAGAAGACATGACAATGTAGCAAAAATAATACATCAACAACTTGCCATACAACATAAACTAATAAAACAACATGTTCTCACATACAAGTATGCACCACAAAATGTACTGGAGAATGATGAATACAAATTATACTGGAACAGAACCATTATAACAGATAAAAAAACACCACATAACAAAACTGACATCATACTCACCAATAAAAAGAAGAAATTAACACAACTAATCGAAATATCCATACCCAATACAACAAATATACAGAAGAAAACAGGAGAAAAAATTGAAAAATATATCCAACTGGCTGAGGAAGTCAAGGACATGTGGCATCAGGATAAACTTGATATTATACCAATTACACTATCAACTACAGGAGTCATACCATACAATATCCACCAGTACATCAACGCAATACAGCTACATCCAAACGTATATATACAACTACAGAAATCTGTAATTATTGATACATGTTAAATTACCCGAAATTTCCTAAATGCAATGTAACCTATACCGTACAGTTAAAAGGAAGTCACGCTTGATCAAGGTCCACGTCACTTTCCATTTTTAACCAGACATAACGTCTGAGAAAGAAAGGAAAGAAATAATAATAATAATAATTTTATTATTATTATCATTATTATAATTATTTTGTACTGTCAATGTTGCATGCATATTGTTGTTAAATCAGTAAGGATGTCTTGTCAGATGTAAGAAAAGGCTTGAATGGCCAAACTGTGCCATGTGAAATAAATGCGTAAAAAATTAAACTAGTCGGGTGAGGTGGGGTACGCCACTTTGCTTGCCAGTACAGGAAGAGGTGATGGTGAACTGTGTTAGAAAGTGATAAAAACCACAGAATCCTTACCAGATTCCATGATTAGTTAATAAAAATCAGTGGTACTGAATGGCACTGTAAATGTTGCAGAACAAGAATAATGACATGGACCACTGTGTTACCTTAGGGTCATATTCCTCCTCTGTGTAATTTTTCCAGCCATAGTGATTTATTTGTTGATCATTTATTTCACCTTTTCATAAACATTACACATAAGCAATAATTTCACAGATTTTCTTTACTGATTTTAACTAAATTTCATTCAAATTTTTCATATTGTTTCCTTCCATACACCTAACTGTTTGGGACAGGATGATTGCATGGGTATAGGTTCAAGCTTCCTGACAGCTCGGTTATTAGCACTGATACAAAATTTTTATTGGAAAAATTAGTGAAACTTATAAAATGTTTCTTGTTACTGTATTAAAATAATTAACATGTAGGCATATAAACAATAGTTAAACACAGAAACTAAAACTTTTTAAAATATAAATGGCTACTTGAACACTAAAGAAAGTGAGATCTAACAGTAACAATGATACACTTTAAAGACTCTGCCTGAGAACACAGGGAGTTCAGAAGCAGAAAAATCTGCTCATCACAGAAAATGAAGGGAAACACACTAACTAATTGTGGGGATGCTTTTTGTTAGCAATTAATATACCAGATACTAAATGGTGGCAAAATGAGACTGATACTCATTCATCCATTTTGTTCTGTACATATCATCAAGCAGAATATTTAAGGATGTGGAGCCAAAATAACACTGACATTGATGATAAGTACTATAGTCACACAAAGCCAAACAGTTACTCAAAGGTGCAAACACTCCAACACACTACTCCCCAGTATGCTGACCACAAAGGGGAATGGAGGAGACAAGTGAGAAGAAAAGTAAGGTTGCAGCAGGATATGACTAAAGCATTACAACTGTTGTGTCAATTGGCAAAATAGATTTCCTTACCTTGTCATGTTTCAACCTGTATAACATTAATATGAGGGGTGTTACATATGATTTATGTTTTGCATTAGGAACAATATATCATCTATGCACCTGTATAAAAAGTTAAGATGTCACCTCATTCATCGCAGAGTGAGAGTTACTTTACTTTTTGCTTTCTTCTAAGTACTGAAAATGCTACTGAACTATGGTGTGCTGCAAAAGAAATTCATTCCAACACTATTATAACACCTGCTACAAAACCAACATGATGCATTTGCCTTCTTACAAGATTCCAGCTTTCCTTGAGAGGACAGGTTGTCCAGATAATACCCAAATAAAACTTTAAACATATGTAAAAATCTGCTTCATATTCAATCAGGGAAATACCCCATTTTCCAGAACTCAAGACAGTAAGTTGTGAAGCATGAATGTCTGACTATGATTCAGTAACTGAAACACTGCGTTAAGAGTTCTTTAAGAGGTTTGCAAGACTTCACATCACTTGAGACAGATTTCAACTTGTCAGACAGTTTTTGCTTTAGGCTGCTTCTGTACCTAACTATTATATGTTCAGCATAATACTCTGCTCAAGGACTTGTTTGTACATATTGGAATATGCAAGACTTTTATAAAATTTTATCACAAAAATAATAATATCCTCATATGCACAGTCAAGCTGCTTAATTAACTGCAAAGTTTGGATCATCTTACATATGCAGTCTTATTCAATTTTTAAATTCATATAGTCCCAACCAATGTTTTGGATAAACAGATTTTAAACTGCAAAACTTCATTGATTTGGCTGTATCACAGTCAAGTGTTTTGGATATATCACAATGTGTAAAATCTGATTGTGTATAGACTTACAGCATCATATCTCAGCATTAAATGCTTGTAAGTAAAGCTTTTTATCTAAACAATAAGATGTGTAGTCCTGCTATCATATTACTGTTATCTAACATACTTCTTCAGCTATGAGATAAACATAAGAAGGATGAAAAGCTGAAAATAAATTATTTTGATAAAATCCTGGTTATAAGACTGAGTTGCAATGCCAGCCTCCTAGAAACAGTCCACTTGTAATACACATAAGTCTTCCACTGTTTCCCATATTCTGCAACCTTCACCACACCTCCATCTCATATTTACCATCTCTGAACGACACACTGGTGGGAAAGCTGAAGTGCTGATCATGCACCTGGGGCATCATAGTCAGAGCTACTAGATGTAATTACATAGGAGGATTTTAATAAGGAAAATTTAGCAGAAAAGAAGTTATCTTTGGGAAAATAGCTTTTCCTTCATCAACTGTATTAGATACTTGTTCATTATCTATTACTGCTAAATTAATATTTACATGACTACACTGATGTTTACCAAAAACAGGAAATGTCACTATTTTACATGTGATAGCTGTAGCATGTACACATGACAACCTATGTACTATGAGATCAACGTCAATTTTGACATAATCCACAAATTATAACTGACTCACACATCATTTGGTAAGAGCTACATAACATATGCCCTTGAAAATGAGTTCTGTGGTCAAATACCAGTCTGGAATTAACAAGATGTCTTTTAACAAATAAAAGCTTACCTGCTGTAAGAATAAAAGCCAGTTTATAATGAATATTGATGTGTGCCATACATCCAAAAGGAATCTTAATATTTGACCTTAGGTAATTTGTAAAATAAATGGTTAAAATGTGTTTTTAACTATCTTGTGAATTTGTACAGACTCCCAATTCCTTGCACTATATCTAGGGAAACGTGCTGCAGACTTTTGCATCAGAATACAGCACTTTACTAGAAGGGCACTCAATAAATTAGGAGATGACCACAGAAACCTCATTTTTGTGGTAAAGAAAAGCTGTAGTGTGTTAATGCAGTATTGAAAACTTTGAAGGAAAAAAAAGACCTCTAAGTAACTGCTATCCTATAGATAAGGATTTTACAGTTGCCTCCAGTGCTTATACCAAATATGTGCATACATGCAACTGCATGACCTTAATATCAAAGATGAAAACTTTACTCAACTTTTAGGCTTTTTGACCTGCACGTCAAAACTCATCTGTCTTTCTACATGTCTAGACTTTGCTTACTGTTCAGGTCACAGCATTTCAATTTCTTTTTGGGAAGGATTTCACATTTTCTACTTTCATTCTGTCCTGAATATTCTGACAGTTTCCTAATAACTTTTTACAATGGAAAATGTCCCTTCTTAACTAACACTCTATCTTTAATTGCTGCTTCATTACTATGTTTGTCCAGAGTCAACTACTCAGTTAGCACTTTTACCTTTTGCACCACCCTTTTTTCCTTTCTCTATATCAAGTTGGTTCACTACTGGCCATTAAAATTGCTCCACCAAGAAGAAATGCAGATGATAAATGGGTATTCATTAGACAAATATATTATACTAGAACTGACATGTGATTACATTTTCTCGCAGCTTGGGTGCACAGATCTTGAGAAACCAGTACCCAGAACAACCACCTCTGGCCGTAATAAACTCCTTGATACACCTGGGCATTGAATCAAACAGAGCTCGGATAGCGTGTACAGGTACAGCTGCCCATGCAGCTTCAACACAATACCACAGTTCATCAAGAGTAGTGACTGCCATATTGTGACGAGCCAGTTGCTCGGCCACCATTGACCAGACGTTTTCAATTGGTGAGAGATCTGGAGAATGTACTGGCCAGGGCAGCAGTCAAACACTTTCTGTATGGAGAAAGGCCTGTACAGGACCTGCAACATGTGATCATGCATTATCTTGCTGAAATGTAAGGTTTCGCAGGGATCGAAAGAAGGGTAAAGTCACGGGTCGTAACACATCAGAAATTTAACGTCCACTGTTCAAAGTGTCGTCAATGCAAACAAGAGGTGACCAAGACATGTAACCAATGGCATCCCATACCATCATGCCGGGTGATACGCCAGTATGGCCATGACGAATACATGCTTCCAATGTGTGTTCACTGCGATGTCGCCGAGCACAGATGTGACCATCATGATGCTGTAAACAGAACCTGGATTCATCTGAAAAAATGACGTTTTGCCATTCGTGCACCCAGGTTCATCATGGAGTACACCATCGCAGGTTCTCCTGTCTGTGATGCAGCATCAAGGGTAACCACAGCCATGGTCTCTGAGTTGATAGTCCATGCTGTCGTTGAACTGTTCATGCAGATGGTTGTTGTCTTGCAAACGTCCCTATCTGTTGATTAAGGGATTGAGACGTGGCTGCACAATCTGTTACAGCCATGTGGATAAGATGCATTTCATCTTGACTGCTAGTGATATGAGGCCGTTGGGTTCCAGCACGGCATTCTGCATTACCCTCCAACAGTGCTGCTAAACAACTAGCTATCAAATCGGAAGCAGTGCGCACAGCTAACTTATGAAATTAATGACCAAGTTGTAATCTGCCAGTCTTCTTGTCAACAGTGAATTAAAGTCCCCAGGGGTCAATTCTTGGGCCCTTCCTCTTCTTAGTCTATGTGAATGATGTCACCCAGACACAAAACTTCAAAATAATGAGTTATGCAGATGATGCATCTCTGTTGTTTTTTGACAAAAATACCTGTAAACTCACATCTTCTGCAACAGATGGAGTAATAAATATAATTAAGCATTTCATGAACAATATCTAAATTTAAATGTCAACAAATTGCAAAATATATGGCATTAAAGCAATGAAAACTAACAGCTGAAATCTTAGGCCTATACTTACTCGTAGATGAAAACTGGTGATAGTCAAATCATATTAACTTTGTATTTGGGAAGGTTAGTAGTGCAGTAGTGGATTATATCTACTCAGTCAGCTAGCAAAAATAGTTCCAAACCCCACTATCTAAACTGCTTACTATGGAACAATGTATCCCTTGGTAAATTTTGATATTTAATTATATGGTGCTAGAGATATACACATCAATAGATTAATGATGCTGCAGAAGAAGGCAATGAGAATAATGAATGGTTTGGGTCATCATGATTTTTATAGAGAGGATTTTGTGCAGTGTAAGTACCTTACCATATATCCCTTCTATTTATATAAGGTAACTTTATTTTTTACATCATCAAAAGATCCTAGAAAATGTAATGACATACATGACCACAATACTAGAAATAAAAATAACTCCTTTAGACAAAAAGCTAATCTAAAAATAACAGAGCAAAACCCTTACATTAGTGGTCAAATCTGATTTAACAAGTGGCCAAAAGACTTGAGTGTACATGGCAGAAATATCTTCAAAAGGAAGCTTAAATTATTCATGACAAAGAAATATTGATTCTCACTTTCTGAATTTTCTGTTTAAGATATGGGATCTTACAGACATTAGACATAATTTAATTGTATACCTACATTTGTGGATTTACATTCTTTTTTATGTGCTTATATAGCAGTTTTTTAAATTTATACCAACTACCTGTTTTGTTTGTATCTTAAAAGAAGTTCTCAAAATGATGTATAACAACACTGATGTTTCTTGATTCTATGCAAAAAGTCTAATAAATTTATAAATTACATTCCTATCCATTCTGTTTCTCTGGGAAAATGAGCCTGTGTTCAAAAATTTATTGCCAGCCGGAGTGGCCGTGTGGTTCTAGGCGCTACAGTCTGGATCCGAGTGACCGCTACGGTCGCTGGTTCGAATCCTGCCTTGGGCATGGACGTGTGTGATGTCCTTAGGTTAGTTAGGTTTAATTAGTTCCAAGTTCTAGGTGACTGATGACCTCAGAAGTTAAGTCACATAGTGCTCAGAGCCATTTGAACCATTTTCTTTTTTTTTTTTTTTTAAATTTATTGTTTGCTTTTCTGCAAGATACATTGTATTTTCAAAGTCTAGCTGTTTACCACTTCACATGTAAGCTCACCTGACAAAATACCAGTCACTCCCTTTAAACAAGCACACTAGTCAATTTGGAGCATTGTAGATGGTGTAGAACTGATAGCAGTCAGTCACCTGATTCTACACTGATGAAGTCGTGGCAGTGAAGTGTCATGGTGTGGGCATGCATCAATAAGTTATATGAGGTCGGTGCAATAAGATGTGTCACTGTGTAGATATGATGGAATGACAGAAATGTGCTATTGTATTTGGATGCACCTGTGACCTCACCCTTAATGATGCTACCTAATTAGTCTGTGTATCAAAGCAGACTGTCCAATACATCTACGAGGAATGGTGTACCACTAGCAGCCATGTAACAAGGTTGAAGAACAATGGTTGTAAAAAAATAACTAATCAACTAGGACCAGAGACAAATGTCATGCCTTGTCAATGACAGCTGGTTTCAAACCCTACAGGAATTACTGTTGTCAGTGAATGCAGGTCCATCTCAATATATTACCAAGAGAACACTGATAAGGGAACTGCATTAAATAGACTTCAGTGTTGTGTATTTTGGAGAAGGTCATTGCTCGTATTTAGTGCATGAAGCAGCGTGTCTTCAATGGGCCAAACAAAATACAGGTTTGGCAGCAGCTGTCTGGAGGACTGTACTGTGTTCTGATGAGTCACAATTTTGCCTTTTTTTAATGATGCACAACCTCAAGCCCATCAATGGCCCAACAAAGCATCTGACCTGCAGTGCATGGATGGTGTACTTCAGGTTGAAGGTACTTCTATAATGTTTCCAGCATCTTGTTTTGCACCATGTCTTGGGCACTCTCTTTCAGGTAACTGAACATGGATGTTTATTTCAATATTCTCAGGAACCAACCACTGCCATTTCTTTTACATCTTTATGACGAGCATGTTGTGCACATTAACATTTTCCAATACGACCTCAGCTATATTTACAGGGCTGCATTCACACATTCCTGATTTGAAAAACACCAAACACCCAATCTCAACTAGCCTGCTAAAGCATGTAATTTTTAAATATGTGGCTATTTGGAACAACTGGTAACATGTAACAATCAAGATCCCTGTAGTTTTGTAGCTTTACAGGATCTAATCAATATGTGAAGAAACTGGTAGAAATTCTTCCTTGTCATACTGAGATCATTATCAAGGACAGTGATGGAGTTGATACACAGCACAAGAGTAATGTCTCCTTGGGCTAACTAATTTTTTCCCAGTGTGCTTCCCTTGCCCCTTTGTCTTGATAAAACCAATAACAGGTACTTTTTGTGGTCTGGTAACTGTAGTACATGTAAGGTTTTATTATTCTACAATCACACTTTCACTTTTCAAGAATTTTTTGATGGCCCTTTTTAAATATTTCCTAAATCTGTAGTACAGTGCAATAAATGGTACTGAAGTCAAGACACTATACAGACAGCAGAAAAGGAAATAAAAATTGTATTCTGTGAGCCCAGTTGTGGCCCAGTGCTACTGGAAATACCCCAGACATAACATAAACACCTAAATCTGCTTTATTTCTTGATGCACAAAATAGATTTAGTTAATTCACTATGCATGTTGGGATCTAATGTGGAGAGGAGTCGTCATTACACATCCCAAATCACATTTCATTGGAAGTGTATATATTTTTACATAAATCATTGCCAAATTCCACAGCTAACTCTTGGAGAATAAAGAAGCATGAAGACAAAAATGGCAAATTACAAGAAAAATTTCATACGTGGTGCTTTTCAATTGCTTGTGTGTGAGCCTGCCCACATTGATGGGCTTAAGACCTGATCAGTAACATTCTAGTTAGGGAAAGGCACCCATTCCTAGGCTGACTGTACCTGACATCAAAAACTACAATAACTAATCCAACACAGTTGAGAAGCCCACAGGTAGAACTGTCGAACCACAGAAAGTTGATTAAGGAAATTCAGAAAGGGAAATGGCCTCCTCTAAAGGAGGGGGAAGAGAAGCACAGAAAGACTACTGTCCAGAACGTAGGTGAAAATTACTGAAAGAAACAGGGTTTCCCTAATTTATATGATCATATAACCAAAGTCTTCAGATTTGTGTTCACAGTTATACTGCTAAGTGAAATATTGATAACTTTGAAAGCACACTACCAATTTGATATTGGTAAATTATTGTGTAAAAGAAATTGAGAGAGTTTGTTACAACTTTATTTCTAAAATTAACTGCATGACACATGTTGCTGTCAGATTTTCAGGTGAATTCTTTCTAAAAGCTATATTTGCCCGAAATGTGATTTCTCACATGTTAAATTAAAGTCATGTACTAAGTACACATATAAACAGATTATTCTTACTATTTTGAAACGTTGTATGTATTTTACTGTTATTAAAATCACAGTCACCTATGACACAAAGGTGACCCCAAGTAAGGGGTGGGGATAGTAACAAAATGTGATCCTCTCCATAACCAATGCCTAGAGCTGTGCCTGTCCCTGTTTGACTCTATGGCCCTCAGACATTTCCTGTTCTCTCTCCAGTTTTGGTTTGCAACCAATACAAGAAAATTTTATTAACTATTCAACCTGCTTCCTTTTACAATATTTTTTTCTCATTTATAATTTTTGTTTTCAGCTTCCTCATGGCCCTAACCCTACTACACTATGTTGAAAAAATCTCTCATGAGTTCATTTCAGACACCAGCCAACCAGCCATTTAACTACTAGCATGTTAGCACTCTCATTACTGCTACAGTGTTTAATCTTGGGTGAAAATAATCATTCAGTTCTAATATGCTGTAGATAGCATTTTCCCCTCCTTCTTTCCAAAACCCAGTGAATATTTGTTGCCAGGTTTTTTGAGCCATTTTGTCTGGCACCAGCTAAGCCCAAAAATGTTCAATGGAATTTAAGTAGTGGATTAGGATGGGTGGTATTGTTCTATCTGACTTCTTTCTAACTACTATCCAATGATCCTTAGTTTATGGAAAGGTACATTATTATGTTGATACTGAAAATCTGTGATTACTAACCAATGATATAGTAAGGCAAGCACGCAATGGACAAAAATATTACCACAAATACTTCTGCACATTTTGACACTGGCCACAATTAATGGCAAGTCGAAACACAAAGACACAACCCCACCACCAAATTTCAGTCTTTCAACAATGTCCTCATTCAGATAAATACCATTCACTAATGCCATATTCACACACACCTATCTGATTTCCACATCACATATTTACTGCCCCCTTGCCCCCAGTCAAATGACTTAGTTTTTCAACCACTCTAGGTGACACTGCACATGGTAACATGTCCAGTGGATAGCCTGTCAAAAACTGAACACAGATCAAGCATGAGGTCAAGAAGGAGGGAAGAAGGTATACTGAGCTGTGAAAAAAGAAGTAAAATAGAAACAGTCCAAGCTCAAGACTTGCAACATTGAGCATATCTGAATAAGAGCAGTGTCATTGTTTTGTGGTCCCAGTGTTGGACTGCAAAGAGGGAGATCCATGTTCAAACCTCTTTCATGATTTTTTTCTACAAAATTATGAACTGTCTGTCTGGTCATTGGTGTGTGTGTTTACTGAATTCAAATTTGTGTCTGTGTCATGGTGTAACATCCATATGCAATAGCAAAGGGCAATGAAGGGACTCTCAGACATACATATCTCCACTTTGTTCTACCCAGCTGCCACATTTCATGACTCTTGCATTCCATTCTCGAAGTTCTGACTCTTGAATTTCTTTGTCGTAACATAGTTCACATCCATGTATTTGTTTTTTCATTTCTGTGAGAGGTCTATGTGGCATCTCACCCGCTCTCACTATTCAGCACATTTACTTGCAATGGTAATATATTCTTACAACATGACTCATATTCTATAACCAACGTATAGCATGACAATTGTTGAGACTACCAAAGGAGAATAGATGCATCAATGACTGAACGGTAAGTTCATAAACTTGAGAAAAGAAAAATTGGGCATGAGGGAGATATGAACATAGACTTCCAGTTTTGCAGTCCAACACTGTGATCACTCAGTTATAATGGCATGATTCCTGCAAGTCACTTGATGTTGCACATCTTAAGCTTCAACCATTAACTATTTCAATTTTGCTTCTTTTTTCACAGTTCAGTATACCTTCTTCCTGTTTTCATACTTGATCTGTGTTCAGTTTTTTATGAGCTATCCACTGGGTCATTTTATCACTAAATCTGAGGAGGATGTGATGGGGAGTTTCCCTTATGACCATAAAATTGAATGCTTTTACTTTTAGAGAGACTGTTCTGTCATTCACCTTTGTACCTGATCTTCTGTGGGAGTCCAATGAAATAGTTACTATGTCTACAGCTTGGTTTGTACCATACACTCAAAAATGGGTCAGGTTTTATTACTTTGTGTTTCATGGCTATCAGAGTGATGAACAAGTTTAGTATCTTCCTGACATTTACAATTCACAATAGCAGTACTAGAAGTGGACCTAGGTATGTAATTCCCGTCAGCTTCTACCTCAAAAGACCCAAAATCTTAAGCAATTACAATCATGCCAATTTAAAATTTCCCAGTCTCTCTCTGAGTTAAATGTTTTTGTGGCAAGGAAAGGGAGAGAAAGAGAGAGAGAGAATGTGAGAGGGAGAGAGGGAGGGAGGAGCAAGTGTCCTAGTTTGAATGAAAACAACACCAGATTGGGAGGAGAGAGTGCAATGTATGTAGGCTGTTGTCATATAGCCTTACAGTATGTGTTGTAAATGGGCAGGGAAGGGGGGAAAAGGTTGTTGGGGTCTGCCTATCCAGGGCTGCCATTAATTGACAGAACAGAAAAGTGGGTAAAATAAAGAAAATATATTTCAAGGACGGAAAACAATGGGCAGACCTAGGGTCAGTAGTTACCTGCTCTTAATGAAAACATGCCTAAGACACTAATGTCTCAAGTGCATAGGCTGCCATGAGACACAGTCCCCGCAAAAAAAGTGCATGCTTGGAAATTGGTCTTGGGGTCGAATCCTGGTCATTCCATGGAATTTTCATGCTGTCGTTCCCTCTCAATGGTGTGAGGGTTTTCCAAGAATTACATGTAGTTTTCATTCCTCATTAAACTGTAGGTCCTATTTCCCCAGCAAGATTACTGGGATATGTTAGGAGTAATCACATCACCGAAAAGGCATTCAATCAAAAGACTTGCAGCAGCCTGTTGAGCAACACAGAATTATCGTATTGGTATGGGGTATCCTGTATCACATCCCATGCAGAGACCTGAGACCTATGACACACATAATATCTCTGCTGTCTACAATAAACAGACTTTGTAACAAATGAAAAAAGTCACTAGTGAAAATGTTAATCAAGATTGCCAATGCTCCATTCATTTTAATGTTTCATAAGTTTTGTGCCACATAAGTAACCAAAGTGAAAGGAAAGTGTTAAAGTGTTTCACCTGTGATCTTTGTACCAGACTGAGGGGGTAGGGGGGAGGGGTAGGGGGGAGGGGTAGGGGTAGGGGGGAGGGGGGGAGGGGAGAGAAAGAGAAAGAGAGAGAGAGAGAGAGAGAGAGAGAGAGAGAGAGATTTGGCTGTTGTTCATAATTTCTTAAAGAGGAAGCTGATGAACAGGGAAGCATCACATAGCCAGTCAAGGAATATTTTAGGAAATTGGTTTAAGAAAGTCCCCAGTCAAATCTTCGCAAGTTTTCTCTCAGCCCAGCTTCTGATGTATCTACGTGTCACAAGTTGCTTGCCTTTTATAACAGAGACAGTTCTGTCCAGTTAAATCTCCTGACAAGAGAGGCCTTAAGCCCTCTGCTGAGACTACTAGCAAACACACACCATTTGTTTTAGCCAACAGCGAGAA
Source organism: Schistocerca piceifrons (assembly GCF_021461385.2). Classification (NCBI taxonomy): domain Eukaryota; kingdom Metazoa; phylum Arthropoda; class Insecta; order Orthoptera; family Acrididae; genus Schistocerca; species Schistocerca piceifrons. Next base: position 667,683,394 of record NC_060149.1, read on the forward strand.
AGGGATACATGCTTCATGTGTGGACTCTGGAGGATTCTTCAGCACAGAAACCAGTTTCTTCACTCTCTTGTGATCCAGACCTCAAGCAGAACAGGCATTTTTCATGTGAGGCAGAGCCCCCAGCTCTGCATTTCACAATCAGCCACTGACATCAATTAACATGAACCGCCTCCCCTTCTGTTGCCCACTTCAATTAGTTGTTTGATCTCCTATAATGGCCTAAACCAGGTTAGTTCTGACCCTAGTTGTGCCCATTGTATGCCATTGTTGAAATATATTTTCTTTACATAATTTTCTGTTCCATCAAGTAATGGTAGCCCTGGATAAGCAGAATCCAACAACCTTTTCCCCCTTCCCTGCCCATGTACAGCACATACTGAAAGGATATATGACAATAGCCTACATACATTGCACTCTCTCCTCCCACTTTGATGTTGTTTTCATTCAAACTAGGACTCTTGCTTTTCCCTCCCTCTCTCCCTCTCACATTCTCTTTCTCTCTTTCTCCCCTTTTCTTGCTTCAAAAACATGTAACTCAAAGGTAAAAAATACATATTTACACATTCGTGACAACTAGATTGAGATATAAGTAAAATCCAAGTAATAAATTGGCTTTATTAATACTTTTGTTTATATTTAAAATAATACAGTCAAGAAATTCACATAACTAACTCCATTGAATTATAAACAGTGGAACATTAGAAACCACAGTATAATAGGTAACTTGATGTTTAAGCTGTGAACGGCTGCAAACTGAATACAAATTATCAACAAAGTGCTCAGTCAGGGAAAGAAAGAATGTACAATATAAAACAGTCATCAGCATAAAGAAAATTATCCATGGATGGTAAGTTTTATAACTTAACCATAATCTTTTACACTTTAATGGAAGTACAAAAGTAGCACCTCCATTGAGCACCACACAACAAAAGACAGCATCAGAGTGGCATTTGTTGCAGAGTATTTATAAGCCAGGGAATAATTGAACACAGAAACTAGAATTAATATTCAATAAAAGTAAATTGCCATATAACACCTATATCATTTTTATTTCCAAAATTTAAATTCACCTAAACATCAAACTCATTCATTACTTAGGAACATGCACAGTTTGAATAATACTCATGATTTAGATGTCATGTTTGACCTCTCCTTGAAAAAAATCATTCACTAAGGAACACCATGTTTCAAACTGTTTAATGCAGCACTTGTTCTATCAAATTCTTCAGCTTCATTGCCATTTTCATCATGCAGCAGCAGCAGCACCTGGACTCCCAGGCAATGTTGGCGCATCTGAAACATAGGACACAAATTGCTGGAGTGGTCTGATAGTTCTAAAAACTTGGAATACAAGATATCCTTCCCGCATTCGTGTCACATTTTCAATTTTTTGCTGTGAAAACACTGTCCCATAGCCTTCCTCAATAGTAATATTAGTTGCAGCCGTAAATTTCTCTATCTTCAGTCTTTTCCCCACAGTGCTGGATACATATGGGGGGCATGCGGGGCCACCTGTATTGCCATTCATGCCATCCCCACCAGTCAGCCCACATGCTATTCATACGTTTCTTTCATCAGTCTACTTGACTGAATCGAGTTATTGAGTAGTTGTACTTTCTTATGTAGCACATGCCTCCTCGTCATCGTATTTTATACATTTCTGTCTGGCACATAGATAGCTAAAATACACCTACAAGGAAAGTCGCAGCTATTCTAGTGATCTCGATACATTATTCTGTCTGGCATTTGTTTAAGAAAAGTTGTGAATATTCTACTGTTTTCTTGTACAGAGAACCTTTGACACATAGCATTATAAATATGGACTATTTGCCAAATAGGAAGCTAGTTTACATTCAGAAGACTGAAGAATGAATAAGTAAAAAGTCCTAGTTGTAGCAAGTGCAAGTGTGAATATTAGTAAAGAGTGAGAGTGATCAGTTGGTTGTGAAGTATTAAAAATAGTAAATCATAATAATTTCTCAGTAAAAATATTGTTACGAACTTCGTAACATGAGTTAGGTATGGGAAACTATTGATACATATATCTCTGGTAATTGTGACTTTCGAGAAGATTCCTAAAAATGCATTGTTACTATATAGGCCCTCTATCAAATGCACTAGAAAGGAATGGAATCAACAATAAAAGTTCCACACATGTAAATTTCCAGATGACATCATCAATGGAAACTCGCCCCCTAAGGTACATATTGGCTTATTGATTTTACAGTAGGTATTTGCTCACACTCCATAAAAGTCTGGAAGCAAACATTCTGGCAGCAAATGTTTCCAAAACAACTGAGCCACATATATAAGGGAAGCGCAGTCACTGTCAGGTAGTCAGTTTGAAAGCTACAATCAATCCAGTAACTTGGAAGTGATAAAAAGTGAACAACTGTGATTATTGGCTATTACCACAGACTTCAGTCAGTGTTGAGGTTAGTGATGTTAGAAATATGCTGAGTGTGATCATGTGTGTTTTAGTGCTAAGCATACTAGTGTTCCATTTTTCAGGGTGAATAAAGTGTTTATTCGAGAATTAAACTTTGCATGTGACTTGACTATTTTTTATTACAGTAAAAGTAAAGATACCTCAAGATATTTTTAGTGCCCCCTACTTGAGGTTTTTCTGTATCTGCCACTGGTTTCACAATTGTTCCCTACAAAAAAATTTTCCTTTGCACAGAGTCTACACAATCACAGCTTCAGAGATTCTTGGCAACTACTAAGCAGTAGTTGTCGGAGCTCCATAAGTCATTATAGGTGGGCAGAAAAGTGTCACAATTCTATAACACATTGAAATCAGTAATAATAGTTAGTTTGTGAGTACTTTTACTGTATGACTTGAAATGTTCTTTGTAAATATCCTGAAAAAATGAATGACTGGAAATATTTTGTGACAATTGGCACAGCATTCGAGGTGGTGACTAAATGTTCAATTCTGCCAATTGGTTTTGTAGCATCTTGTTCACCCTCCAATGCATTAAAGATGATAATAACAAATTCTACACTGTATATGAAGTATCATTGTCACATGGCTCACATCGTTCTGGATAATGCAGGTATCATAATTAAGGAAAAAATACATTATGCACGTACATTAGCATATTACTGTACCATGTAATTACACCACTGTCCTCTTTTAATGCAGATATAAGACATATTTATTATGATTATATAAACACAACTATCCACACCAAATACACATATCAAAAAAAGTTTTGCATCACCTCAGTTCCGAGAGTTACAGAACCGGTACAGAATATTGGAATAGAGATCAACATAAACATCATTTCTGCCCTTTTTATTGCTCATGAAAACCACACATTGCATGTTGTACCACCATACAGTAAGACCTTCAGAGGTGGTGGTCCAGATTGCTGTGCACACTGGTACCTCTAATACCCAGTAGCACGTCTTCTTGCATTGATGCATACCTGTATTCATCGTGCCATCCTATCCACAAGTTGGTCCTGTTGGTCCTGTTTAACCCATTCTTCAACAGTGCTTTGGCATACATCCCTCAGAGTGGTTGGTGGGTCACATCATCCATAAACAGTCCTTTTCAGTGTATCCCAGGTATGTTTAATAGGGTTCATGTCTAGAGAACATGCTAGCCACTCTAGTCAAGCAATGTCGTTATACTGAAGGAAGTCATTCACAAGATGTGCACAATGGGGGCATGAATTGACGTCCATGAAGACAGATGCCTCGCCAATATACTGCTGAAATGGTTGCACTATCAGTCGGAGGATGGTATTCACGTATCATACAGCCATTACGGCACCTTCCATGACCACCAGCGGCGTACGTTGGCCCAAACCAGCAGGGAACCTCCACCTTGCTGCACTTGCTGAACAGTGTGTCTAAGGCATTCAGCCTGACCGGGTTGCCTCCAAACATGTCTCCGACGATTGTCTTGTTGAAGGCACATGCGACACTCATCAGTGAATAAAACATGATGCCATTGCTGAGCGGTCAATTCGGCATGTTATTGGGCCCATCTGTACAGCACTGCATGGTGTAGTGGTTGCAAAGATGGACCTCACCGTGGATGTCAGGAGTGAAGTTGCGCATCATGCAGCCTATTGCTCGAAGTTTGAGCCATAAAATGACGTCCTGTGGCAGCATGAAAAGCATTATTCAACATGGTAGCATTGCTGTCAGGGCTCCTCTGAACCATAATCTGAAGGTAGTAGTCATCCACTGCAATAGGAACCCTTGGGTGGCCTGAGCGAGGCATGTCATTGACAGTTCCTGTCTCTCTGTATCTCCTCCATGTCCAAACAAAATTGCTTTGGTTCACTCCGAGATGCCTGGACACTTCCCTTGTTGAGAGCCCATCCTGGCACAAAGTAACAATGCAGACATGATCAAGCAGCGGTACTGACCATCAAGGCATGGTTGAACTACAGACAACACAAGCAGTGTACCTCCTTCCTGGAGGAATGACTGGAACTGATCAGCTGTTGGACTCCCTATGTCCAATAGGCACTGCTCACACATGGTTATTTACATCTTTGGGTGCATTTAGTGACATCTGTCAACAGTCAAAGGGTCTGTGTCTGTGATACAATATCCACAGTCAACATCTATCTTCAGGAGCTCTGGGAACCGGGAAGATGCAAAACATCTTTTGATGTGTGTATATCCTAAATACATATATGTAAGTAGGTACCATATGAATCATTTTACCACTAATACCTTTATTATCCACATTCAAAGCATCACTCATATCAAATTCTGTTCTCTGCAATAGGTGGCTAGTGAAAATAGGTGAAGCCCAAAACTAGTCAGCCAGTAAATAAAATGAAACTTTTGTTTTACACATTTAAAAATGTCTTTTCTGCAATGTTCAATAAATATATCAAGTGAATGAAAATAACTTACAGCATTCAAGCACTAGCTTTAAATGGTCAAAAGCAACTCAGCTGCCCTTTCTAAGATGTTAGTATAAAATTTGTTCACTTACAAAAATTAAAGAATTGGTTAATATTAACAGTGTCACTGCTCAAATTACACAGCCAGTCTTCTGTTAAACTACTTGATGCCACCTGCTCAGCATACACACCACATCCAATTGACATATTATGCTTTGCTATGGTGGCATCACAGGTATAACACACTGGTGGTAGTTAATGGTGAAGGAGGGAGCTAAGGATTCTGAAACAGTGTGCAACAGTGAGGTGAGCCCTGTCGATCTGTGTTATGAAGGATGCATGCAGTCAGGTTGACAAATGAAAAATTTGTTCTCTCCCACCTACAGTCATTCTCTTTTACACATATTCCACTGTATCCAGCTAAACAATGACATTGTGAGATGCAAGAAGATGGTAGCCTCCAATACAGTAATTTTCTTACAGGTCTATTTGACTGCGACATCTGCCATCTCATTATCATAAATGATTTTACTCAGCAACTTCTTTCCTCCAGGTACTCTCAAATTATTCCAACACATGTTGACCATCACTTAATTTTTGTATAGTGGCAAATAATATGAAATGACTGATGGGATGACCATGGGCTCACCTTTGTCACTATCTGTGGCCAATTTCTTCATGGAGAATTTTGAAAGATATATATTAAACAGTGCTATCCTACACTTGCCCTATTTTATTTTTATGATTGTGCTGGTCATACTTCTTTGATTTGTCCTCATGGAAAGGAAACATTGCAGAAATTCTTTGACCACATGATTAGCTTACATCTTAACAAAGTTTTCTGTGAAAATGAAGAAGGGAGGACACACTTTTCATCCTTCCAAAATGCTGTGTTGAACACACTGAAAGAGCCAGAAACACATTCAATGAGAACCACTGCATTCAGACAAAACTAGTATCAAATACATGAAAGAAAGCCACCTCTTTCCAGAAAATGTAAATCCAAGTTTAGACGATCAGCACATGATATTTCTTCTGTTCTGAAGAGCAACACCAAGTAAAGTTGGACAATTCTAAAACAGATATGGGGCTATAATAGTCTTTCATTCACTTAATAAAACTGTACAGATGTTACTCCCAGTGAATGGTAGTTCAACGTAACAGGTGATTACAACATTTCATAAGAAAGTGGCAGTAACTACACAGGACAATCTAGTCAAAACATTTCCCAGAGTTGTAAAGAGCAGTGGTAGCACCCCATCAAGTACAGGGATATGCTGTTGCTGAACACAGAATTATGAATAAATACAAAATATTTTTTGAGCAAACATGGATTCTAGTTTACACTTCAAATTAATAGGGGCTCAATCATAATAGAGGCAGTGAAAATCGGAACGCATATCAACAATTTCAACACACTGGCTGACAAACACAGACACTGCATAGAAGTAAACCCTATAATATACATTATGATGAAAACAACAATACTGTAATTAACATTTCATTTTTGGCACCAATGTAATTTCTGGTGGCAGGCTTATTTTCAAAAGATTTTCATGGAGAACTAAAGCAATAAGTGTGCACAGTTAACACAAAGTTAAGCACTCTCTGGATTGTAATGAAGCTTCATGGGGTCTGACATCATTAAGATGGATCATAATGTTCACTGGTCATTCAAATTACCATTTCAGTGTGTTCTACTACTGCACATAGAAGTAATAATTCATTATGTGTGAAAACCACCCACAAGATAATTGTCTTCATACCACACCATATGCATAGACTTTTTGGAATGAAAACTTCAAATCCCCTTCCCCATGTGGCCATGAATTATACTGAAGAGACATTTGAACCAGGTGTAGGTAGCTTCAGTCCTTGATGGTGTAATGTTTATGGTGACCCATCTATTAAATGGAGTATTAAGCTCAATCATGGGTATGTCACACCCATAAACAGGCACTATAAAGGATAAAATCTTTGTGATCTGAGGTTTTCCCAGAAGATAGGCTGCTTCCAAAGTTCCTGGGTGTACTGCTGGATCCAATCATCAAAGGTCCCTGTTATTTCAGTGAACAACCATTCCACCACCATCAGGTGGTGCTGATTCCGTCATGAACTTTTGACTATTGGATCTGACAGTATACACAAGAACCTTGGAAGCAACAATATCTTTGATGTTCCAAAATAAGTAAGTTTTGTGTATAGTCATGAGACAAAAAGTGGTGGTAAGTTTCTATGGGATCAAACTGCTAAGGTCATCAGTCCCTAGGCTTACACACTACTTAATCTAAATTAAACTAACTTATGCTAAGGACAACACACACACACCCATGCCCAATGGAGGACTCAAACCTCTAACGGGGGGAGCTGCGCAAACCGTGGCAAGTCACCTCAGACTGCATGGCTATCCCGTGTAGCAAGACAAAAAGTAATACAATATTTACAAACATTTTAGTTTATCATATTTTTCTGATGCAGCTGAAGTATGAAAGAGGGGTGGGAGGGTTACTTTACCTATAGGTCCAATTAATGCAGTTGCTGCACCCTGCCCCCCCCCCCACCCCCACCCCCCCCCCCCACCCCTCCCTCCCCAAATGAAGCAACTATTTGGCTGTGTTTTGTATATGTGCACTTCTTTAGCTCATTTATCAGTGAATGAAACGTATGTTTCCTTCACTAACCACCAACTTATGATATTTTTCAATTCAGTTTTCAAAGTGCTGTGTAGTGTTGTTAACAACAATAAAAAAACATCTGCTGTGTATGCTTAAGTGTCATTTTAATCGCAAGAAGGTATAATTATTTCTTTAGTGTGTACTTATATTAAATTCAACTTTAAATTAGGAGACCAAGACAATCCACATGCAACTCTCACATTTGACATAAATTCCAGCTCATGCAATTTGGAGAACCAACAGAACTGGGAAATTAGCTTATTTTGTTTGGTGCCTCCTTTTCTGCGTCAGATAACAAACATAAAGAAATGGACTGTCAAAGAAATGTGGACTATGCAAAAACTGGGGTCCTTCTGCATCTCTTCATACTTGATGTCTCATCATACTTGATAGCATCTTCCAGTAGGATGACAGTCTGTGTCACAGGGCCAGAATCATGTTACAGTGGTTCGAGCAGCTCAGTAGTGAACTGACATTGATGTCTTGGTCACAAAATTCACTAAACTGAATCTGATGTAACATATATGGGCTACCATTTGGTGACAGCTGCATGCCCACAAACTGTCAACCCATAATTTACAGGAAATGCATGAAAATTACATAGAAATATGGTGCCACATACCTTCAGAAAAACCTAGGACTTGTCAGTGTCATGCCATGGAGAATTTCAATTGTATTGCTTTCCAAAAGTGGACTAACATACTATTAAACAGCTGGTCATAATGTTTGAGCATGTCACAGTATGTAATACAATATACTAACACGTGGAAAAGAAATGCTTTTAAAATGGAATACAACCTGATCACCATAATTGGTTCTAACCATTTGGTAGATTCTTTATGCGTTTAACACAAATAAAAATCTATTCAACAGTTCCTATCCATCAACTGAATAATGTCTTTTGGCCACGTTAGTGTTTTATAAAAAATGATATATGAACAATGGTCTTGAAAATATTCACTCCTTCTCTTCTGTATAAGGAAGGAGTGTTCATTGACCTGAAAATCTATGAATTAGTAATTTGCAACAATTTCAGTTACTGATTCAGTGCAATACGAAAGTAATGTAAAGCTGTTACTCAAAATAACTGAGATGTTATAATACCAACAACTACACTATAATGTGACCCTGAATGCACATTTTAGTCACTCCTGTTTGGAATATTTCCTGAAAGTTTCAACATAGTTAGTGATGAACAGGGAAAGAGATTCCACCAGGAAATTGTAGGTATGGAAAGAAGGTATCAGGGTGTAGGGAAGCAGCCTACTCACGCCTCATAAAATTCACATCAGTCTTTCCATTGTGTGCCAGCCAGTCCGCTGTAACTAGCTCTGACGTCATAAATGTTGTGCAATACTTTAAAAATCAAGTAAATACCCTGAAATGTTTCTAGCATGTCAGGAGTAATACTAAATCAATTTGTGTTGAATATCAATTCAATAACTTTAACCATTTTCGAAATTTGGACGTTTTTCTGTAAAAATCATTGGCGCAACAGAAAAGAGCTAGAAACTTACAAATTTATATTTAGATTCCTTTTGCATAATAATTTAGTAGAAACAGTATTCTGGATCTCACAAATTAAAATTTTAGTTGAAATTCATGATTTTCTGGTTTTTATCTTAAACATTAAGGAAGCAAGATAGATTAAGTAGGTGAATAAATAAAGCTAGGATGTTTAAATTTAAGCAGAAGGGAGATCTGCTATAATCATAAAGATGTGAGAAGTTTCAACTGAATAACTATAAAACTATAGTGATAGCGTATCTCCAAAGGGCACGTTCAGAGCTCGTCTACTGCGTGTAGTGTAATTAAATTAATTATCTCGCCCAAAATATTTGACTTAGCCACGTCAGACTTTTATTATGATTACTTACCTGTGTGCTGATTGCACATTTAAATTGAGAGCTTCATCAGCCATCAGCAAAGGAAGCAATGATTTATTCGATAACTTAAAGTGGTGCATTACTAGCCCAGCGGCTAGTCGGGAGAGCAGATTTGATCAGGCGTTCCCTTAGCCGTCCGCACCGTGGCTTTATAAGTAAGAATGCTGCACGAGGAAGTAAGGCCCCAGTTCTCTCCAGATGCTGATTAGTGCACCACCTGTGCTGGGAGTTGTGTCACGTTGGTATCGTTGATATAAACAGCCTTGGATGCCGTAATAAGTTACTCGGGATACGCGTAACCATGAAATCGTTTTCGAGTGAAGTGTTAATTCTGGGAGGACTTCAATGATCTATCTTCAGTTTGCGTATGTCGTATTTTCACATGCCGCTGCAGGACAGACATTTTACCATTATTTAGCGTGGCGTTTGATGAACATTATCATCAAATTAGGGCGAGCATTCACTTAAACATTTAATTTGAACAGTTATAGTTGCATCAGCGCATTAGACTCTGAACTGCTCTGGTAGTTGGATTGTGTGGATTCTTTTTGGTCTGTGACTTTGATAATATAGTGAACATTTTAGAGAGAATCATTTTACAGATAATGGTTTTTGATTATGAATCCCAGACAATCTCCTAATTCCTCAGAGCTATAAGCTGTAGCTATAAATGTATTTCTCAGATGAAGTGGGCACTAGGAATTCTAATTACAGGCTTCACGTTTTGATAATCACTTTCTGGTTGCCAATATTGTAGTTAGAGAGCCAGTGTTGAGAACAACAGCATTAAATAAAGAAATACAAAACATACATTAACAATTATTCCACCCGCCGCCCCACAAGGGTAAATGGAATACATCAATGCCATCTGGCATTTGGTACACAGTGTGGAAGATTCTTACTAAAGAAAGGATTTTAATATGCAGCACCTTTCCAAAAATATAGCTATTTTCACACAGATAGGTCAATATATGCATTTGGGGACATAAAATGAAACAAAATATGCTGCACCTTTTTGTGAGATTACCACATTTTGCACCTTTTCCTTTTTATTCCTCAATCAGACACCTTCCCTTCAACCCCCTCTTTTTTATGTGATTTCTAATATACTGAAAAAATTTTTTTCTCTTCTTGAATGGGTATTAAATATTTGTTTAATCAAAAACCAGCAATGGTCAATAAATATAAAAATATGATTTATGGAATGCACCAGTTGTTCTTCATACTCCCAACAACAATAGCCAACCTCAGCAACAATAATCAACCTGCAGCTGTAAAATCAAATTAAATTTAAACAATATTGCTGCAACAGTCTACCTAAATTCAGTTAGTGTTAGCATGAATTCAATAGTTCCTATCTGTCAACTGCATACTGCCTTGTTGGCCACGTTAGTGTTTTATCAAAATGGATTTTTCACAATGACCAGTAAATTAGAAACAAAATAGGTGAAATAGATGTATTCCTGAGCCCAAACTCATGCCATCATTGTAGCATAGAATAGAAAGTGGTATAAACTAGAAAATAATTATTAATATTCACTCACATCAGCATAGGAAAATTCAAGTCATGCGAGAGACAGAGGCGGAAGCAGGAAGCAAACCAGTTTGTCACAAGTATGTAAGGTTGATGAAAGTGCCTGCCAAGTAAAGATATGCTCCAGCACAGTCTATGAACTAGCCAAAAATGTACTCAAGATGGTGAACTTCAATTGAGGAACTTCATGCTGCTACCACTTACCATCTACTGATGGAAAAACTGACTGTATTCTGCCAACACCACTTCACAGAGTGCTGCCAATACTGGACTGCAACACAGAACCCAGCAACAGGACCTCTTGCAGTCCACGTTCCTGTTTAACATTCAGGTGCCTTCAGGTGCTGACATCTACCAAGGATAGGGAGGTTATCAACTGACCACACAACTATGGACACCAGATACATCCTGGATGAGTCATCAATGACCATCAAAGAATTCAGAGTGGGACTGAGTACACTCCAGCAGCCAGAGTGAGTACCATTTCTTTGGTTATCATTTGGAAGAGTCTAGGCATATTAATGGGCATGCTATGTTCAAAGAATCTTTTGTGAAACCAATGGAACCTGTCAATTTACCAGAATTTAGACGAAATTTTAAAGAGACACAAGTGTAGTGAGTGTCACTGGGTTATGGTCAGGCAGAAGAAGTCGTTGAGGTTAGTTTCATACATTGTAAGTCATATTTTTCTTGTTTGGAACATGTTGCTCTGCTGTATGCATGTATTTTCAGAATAAATATAAATTAGTGGTAAATTACACAAAAATGCTAGGTACAACATGAGCTACTATTAGTGATAGCATAACTGCTCTGACAGAGCAAATGTCACAATTGTCAAAGGAAAATTCTCTACAAAAGTTATACCATGATGAATTGAAGGTTCAATTAAAAGCTTTGTGGGCTGAGCAAGAGTCACAGTCAGGTTTGAGTGAATTTAATTCTCTAGTAGCAATGCCCTACTTTTCAGTAGATTCTTCAGTATCTAATGTAGTTACACTCTTCTCCAGCAAAACAACAGAGGACATAACAGCACTCATTAATGACATATTCGGTGTGGCCGGGATGAGTAATTAATCACATGAATCTACTCAGTGGATGGCCAATTTACATCTTACATGTGAATCCCTGACATAGGTTACGTATCACAAAATGCTGGGTAAGGCAAATACTTTTGAATAGCAAGTGGAAGGTTTATGTCAAAGTTGTCTTAAGCAGGATAGTGCTAGATTTTATAGAGAAAAGTTGAGTGAGCTGGCATAGAAGGTAAATGAGACTGTGGGGACTCTTTCACACAGTCGCTGTAAAGTAAATGTGTAAACATATGAGGTGAAATAGAATCCAGAAGCAGACCAGGTCATACTCAGGGAGTCAGAAAACAAAGCACCCAGTGTGTTTTTATTAGGAATTTCTGCAGAACTTTTGCAAAGAGTTTGAACAGAAAATCCAGAGGATTCAGTTACATCACTCTGTGTTGCTACACATTTGCAGGAAATAGATATTGCTACACAAGTGCACAATGATACATCAATTTTTGCTTCTGAAAAGAATTGTTATTGTTGTGGGCATTTGAAGATGCAATGCAATTGGCCTCAGTGTTACAGATGAGGGCATTTTGGCCACAAGGCAAATGATAGTGGAAATAGGAAGTAGGGTAACAGAAGCAAGCAATGGAAAATGTTAAACATAAACGGGGATGTTTTGCCATCAGAAAACATTCCCAATAATGGTACTGCAGACACTAATGCAGAGACAGATTGTTGTTTGATGGGCTTTGTAAACTGTAAACAATGTAAATTTTTAGTCGATACTGATGTGTGTGTATCTGTGATTAAACTAGACCTCATGGGTTAGAGAACACAAGGGACACCAGGCTATAAATTACACTGAGTAGGAAATTATGATATAGTATCATTGGGGACAACACAGCTCGTTTTCAGGGTTGTAACTGTAGGGTTTTGTGAGCATATAGAAGTGTTGCCAATTGTGGGACAAGGGTATTCTGTGATCCTTGGACTTGGCTTCCTAGATAGGCAACATGAAAAAATTAATCTTTCACAGCACACAGTTGTACTAGGTAGGAACTTGTTTCTGATGAGCCAAATGGCTATAAATATGTAGATGATGCATGGTACACCAATTCATAAGGTGTCACCAACTGAGCTGTGTAAACATACACTATAGATAATTACACATGCTAAAGTACCTGCAGGTACAAGGAAGATGGTTTGGGTATCTGTAGATGCCGATGTGCCAAAACAGAGATTACATGTGGTTGACTCACTGTAGAAGAATGAAGTATTAGATGAAAGAAATTGTTTTATATGAAGAAGTGTTGCACACACATGCAACGTTAGTGTGTAACTGATGATTCCAGTAAGCTTTGATAACTTTGGGACAGATTAGGTGATCTCCTAAAAGAATTAATTATAGCAAGTTTAGAGATGCTGAATAATGAGGATATGTATGGATCACAAGGTGATTGAAGCATCAAACAAACTGTCAATGTGTCTGTACTACATGCCAAAATTCATCATTTCAAGGACAGTGAATTGGAAGCCATGGTAACTTTGTTGTTATGATGTTCAGATTTATTCAACTCAGATGGTCCATTACCAGCTACTCTCATCACACAACACTGCATACCAATAGATGATAATCCACCAGTCTATAGGAAACCATAGAGAATTATGAAACACCTCCAGACATTAGTACACAAATTAATAGATTATCAATTACTTGAGGGTATTATTGAGCATAGTGATAGCCAGTAGTCAGCAAATATCGTTATTGTACCAAAACAGTTAGGTGAAGGTACTCAATAATATTGATTTTGTAATGGCTAGTGTTACCTGAACACTTGAACCACAACAGATGCAAATCCAACCCTGAACATCATGGATACATTAAAAAACCTAGGAAGCTGTAAATATTTTTTGATGATTGATCTTAGCAATGGTTACCACCAACAATGTTTCCATAAGATAAAAACAAAACTGTTTTCATAGCACCAATATCAAACACTGCAGTTTGGATTGAAAAAATGCTCTGACTATATTTTAGTGCCTATTAGATGAGGTGCTTCATGGGTTAAAACAATAATCTGTATGGTATACGTTGATGATGTAATTGTGTATATGAGAACTATAGAAGATAATGACAAATGTCTGGATGAAGTATTTAGTAAACTGATGGCAGCACACCTTATACTTATGAGGGGTACCAAAAAAAGTAATTATTTTTTAAAAGCTAACTAGTTTCATATTGTTTACAAAACAACCTTATCCCCTTCAAAATACTCTCCACTAAAACTAATATATTTGTCCCACTGATGCTTCCACTGCCCAAAACAGTTTTTTGTAGTCATCTTTAGAAATGACTCACAGCTCCTCCTTCATTTTCTTCTTGAACTCTTCAATGTTCTCAAATAGGTGTCCTTTCATGTGTTAAAATAAGAAAAAAATGCACAAAGCCATGTCAGGCGAGTAAGGTGCATGGAGCAGTGGAAACACGCCACTTTTAGCCAACAACTGTCTAAAGGAGATGTCTGTGTGTGCATGTGTGTTGTCATGGTGGAAGAACCAGCCTCTTGTCTACCACAAATCGGTTCTGCAGGATAACCCACTAATCTCCGACAATTGATCAATTGTCTGTTGATGGTCGGTCAGCACAAGTTCTCGAATTTTTTCAATATTTTCACCAATTTGGGCAGCTGATGGATGTCCAGAATGAGGTTTGTCACCAATTGACATGTCACCATTCCTAAATCAAGCATACCACTTGTACACTTGCGTTTTTCCCATAGCATCATCTTGGTAAGCTGTTTTCAATATCAAAACAGTTTTGGCACCATTTTACCAAATACAAAACAAAATTCCACAGCTACACATTGTTCACATAAACTTGCCACATAAAAAAATGAAACAAGGCCAAAACAGTGCTAACAAAAAAAAATCGCAGAAGATGAATAGAACAAGCCAGTCAACAATAGAGGTGGTACTGAACTGGCAATGAGTTGTCCTATACACACCTAACCGCAAAAATGTGTATTACATGAGCTCCACCCAATTCCATGTTGCTCAGACACAAATAAACTATCTTGGGCATATTATCAGTCAAGCTGGAGTGAGGACAAGTCCTCAACTTACTTCTGCCATACATAATTTTCCAACACCACAAATTACTAAATGTTACAGTGTGAAGTCAAGCATCAGCATGCCAGTCGGGAATGAGAGAGCAGAGAGGGCTGTGACAAGATGTCAACCTATTGCACACTGACCAATCCCTTTCCAGGACAACAATGTGACAGCAATAGCCTCTATGCTAAGAGGATATAAGCACATCACCTGACTGGTTGTGGCCTAGTTCTACAGCAGCGTGGAGCCTAGCAAGTAGGACAGAAGCGTCACTCGTTACTTTTGCTTGTACATTCTATGTAGCTCATTCTTGGAATTGTTATACCGAAGAACATTGATTATTTTGCTTGTCACTCTTTGCTTGCAACACATTTATGTAATTCTCAAAGTTAAGTCTTGTCATTTACTTTTCATAATAAAACTCATTAATATGATTTGCTTGATCTGAGAAAGCAGGTTTCCTAGACACCCCGTATTCGATGACTAGGCAGGATTCAGACAAAACATTACAATTATTTATCAGATTATTCAATTATTATAATAAGTTCATTAAGTGATTCGCTGAAATTACCCAGCTGTTAGATAATTTGCTACAAAAAGGTGTTTGTTTACAGTAGACAGCACAGTGTCAAGAAGCAATCAAAAAGATATTAATATCAGGGTCTATATCAACATTCCCTGACTTTGAGCAAGAATTCATACTTAAATGTGATGCCTCCAATAATGCTTTGGGTGGAATTTTAAGTCAGAATGTTGATGAGAAACAAGATCCCATGGCATATGTCTCTAGACAATTAAATAAGACTGAAAATAATTATTTGACATCTGAAAAAGAAATTTTAGCAGTTATTTACTGAATGCCTTATCTTTGCTGCTATTAGTATGGTTATAAATTCAAAGCAGTTATGGACCACACATCTTTAAAATGGTTATTAGTGCTGAAAGATCCATGAAGCCAATTACTGAGATACGCATTAAAAGTAAGCAAGTTCAACTATGAAGTAAATCATAAGCCAGGAGTCAAACACATGAATGCAAATACCCTAAGCAGGTAGACAGCAGTTTTACAAGTGATACATGGAAGCCAAGGAAATTGGATAAATGGACAATCAGCTGACAGTGAGTTTCAACCTCAGTTTGAAATGCAAGAAGGCTTGCTTTGCATATCTACAATGTGCAGACCTTGCACTGTAGTTCTTGCATTGCTGAGAACTAAAGTATTACATCAAGCACATGACCACATCTTATCAGGTCATGGAGGAAAAAGAAGATCTGACAGACATGTATCTGAAAGATTTTGGTGGAAAATGCACCAAAAATAATGTAGAAAAATATGGAAGAAACAGCATCCTGTGTGCACAAAGAGCAGATCTGAGACATCAGAAACATCAGTAACAAAGAGTACCAGAATTGAAACACCATTTTCCATGCTAGGATTGGATGTTTTAGGACCTTTTAATAGAACACAAGTAATAAATATGTTATTACAATGTCAGATCATTATTCATGATATTTAGTTATTGTAGCCATCCCAAATCAGTAGGCAAGTATGTTTACACAGGCCATGGTAATCAACTGGATACTGAAATTTGACATACCAGAATCATTATCACAGACCAGGGTGCTAACGTTGTATCCAAACTAATGAAACAGTTATGTGGCTTACTGAAAATGAAGAAGTTACTTACCATCCCGTTCCATCCTCAAATGAATGGATGTACTTTATCTGAAATGTTAAGCAATTACATAAATTCATGGCACTGAGACTGGGAAATATATTTAAGGTTTGTTGTCAGGGCATGTAATTCAAAAGTTCATACTGGAACTGGTTTCTCACTGTACGAGGTAGTATATGGGTGAAAAATGCCATCACATTTTGATGCAGTTCAACTCAAAATGGGTCCACAGGGCAAACCAGAGAAAATTATGCAAAAAATTGAGACAGATTTGGCAAAGGATAAAACATGCCAACACAAAAGCCTTAAAGACACAAGAATGTATTGGGGAATGGACAAGTAAACTGCCACAATACAGAACCCATATACCCCAAAGAGCCAAATGAAAAAGTTTTCAACAAAATATCATGGACCTCACCAAGTTATTGAAATGATTTCACCAGTCAATACAAAATTACAGTTGCAAACTGGAACTTCTGTAGTCCATGTATATTGAATCAAACTGTTTAGGGGTGAAATTGATGCATTGCCACAGATTCCTTCAACTGTCACAGCAAAAAAGAAATTCCATGGAAAAATGGCCATCAGAGAAATGTAACTTATGCATTTAAGTCACAGAATTAGCGTAAATTTTGTGTAAATGAACATATGGTTTTTTACTTTTATTTCTTTTTTTACACATCTAGTTACATACGACCAAACTGAGGAAAAAATCTCCATGGCCATGGAATTTGTCAGGACATGAAATTATAACAGAACAGTAATAATAGATAAAATAAAATTTTTATGAATTCTCAAAAGATGAAAAGAAATTCAATCAACAATATTACACAGGAATCATTTTAATTTTTCAAGGAACTTCTCGACAGAGTAGAAGGAGTGACCCATGAGGAAACTCTTCAGTTTTGTTGTGAAAGCACGTGGATTACTGCTAAGATTTTTGAATTATTGTGTTAGATTATTGAAAATGGGTGGAGCAGAATACTGCACAGGTTTCTGCACAATGGTCAAGGAGATGCGACCCAAATTTCTGCCACATAATAACTGAGTGAAAGCTACTAGTTCTTGGGAATAAGGTGATATTGTTAACAAGAAGTGACAGTAAAGAATATAAATCAGGCTAATGTCAGAATACCCAGACAAGAGGTTCATGAACTTACACCAAACCACCCATTTCTGAGCCAAAAATACTCTAAAAGAATGGGAAGAGTTACCCCAGTAATATATGTCATAAGTTAATGAAAATAAGCAAAGTACACTACTTTTCATGTCAAAATATCACTTACTTCATGGAGGAGTATTTCAGATATCAGTCTCAGAAAGCCAGTTTTCAAGAGAGTTATATGATTCTCAGTAAAAATAAATATAACAACGAAAATAACCAATTTTTGACAATATAATGTAATTGGATAGATAAAAAATCTAATCACGATGTCGTGGCAGGAGAACACACACATAAAAGAGGTTTCATTTATGCAAGCTTCTGGAGTTGGTGGCCCCTTCTTCCAGCAAAAGGGTTGAAGGGGAAGGAAGAGGGGTGAAGGAAAAGGACTGGAGAGGTTTAGGAAAAGCGATAAAGTTTGAAAAAGTCACGCAGAACACATGGTCAGGGGAGACTTATTGGACAGGATGAGAAGGGAAGGCTTTTCTTTTCATCCTGTCCAGTAAGTCTCCCCTGACCCAGGGTTCTGGGTGACATCCCTGAACTCTATCTCTTTTCTTAAACCTCTTCAGTCCTTTTCCTTCACCCCTCTTCTTTCTCCTACAACACTTCTGCTGGCTCTGAAAGCTTAAACAGGTGATACCTTTATCTATGTGTGTGTTCTCCTGCCACTGCTTGGTGAGTAGATTTATTATCCATCCAGAAGAAGCTAAGTTTTTGTTTAAATCACCAACTATGCTCAGAAAGTGATTGTTAAATACTGTACATATTTATGACTTATCAGCATCAGAAATGTTTATACTATGTACTGCCTTTATATCTTCAACCTTGTGCTACTGACAAGGCACATCCTTCACGGCTGACTGTATGGTTTTAATTTTATACTGTAAGTTAGCTATTTTATTTGCATTCCACATACTGTTTCCCTTCCTAATAACATTTTTAAGTACCTTAGAGTACCGTTTGTAATGGGCTACTAAAGCTCAGTTGTGACCACTTTTAACATTCAGATATAACTCCCACTCTGTTATACATGATATCCTTATCCCACTAGTCAACTACTCAAGTTGCCTTTTACTACTAGTACCCTGTTCTGAATGTTAAATGAAAGCAACTTCCAAAGAGCATGAGAAAATGTCTTAAGAGAAGCATTATTTTCGTTGTCTATGTTATCAAAACTATAAACATCCTGCCATTCTTGTCCCTTAACATGGAAGCTAGGAATAGGGCATCCTGGGATCCACATCTTTTTCAACACTCTAGTGCCTGTGGGTGCTAACAACTTCCAGGGGTAGAGAAGAGATCAGCCAACCACACAACTACGGACACCAGGTACATTGCAGATGGGTCATGAAGAGTCATTGTAGAATTCAGAGTGGGACCAAGTACATCACCAGTAGTCAGCTTGAGAGCCATTTTGTGCTGGGGAGTGCTCACACCTGCTCACCAGCAGTCTGCTGTGGTGGCTGTGTCATTGACATCTTCTCCTGGTTGTGGAAATCCTAGCTGAATCCAACATGCAGCTGAAATAGCAGCTGACACTGGTGTGAAAGAGTGATCACTTTTAAACATTCTGAATAAGTAACTGAACTCTTATAACATTTTACTAGCATTATTGATGCTTCACAGGCTCCCAAGAGCTATCCTGACTTCATGCAGAGGCGTGTCTTCTCAGCCCTCTGTACCATGGTTTTTGTTTAAATGAACACTGGCTCACACCTGCAGAAATTGTTCTGTCTATCACAGAAGGATATGAATCAGCAAAAGTAGACATGGAGGAGTTGCTATTTTTATAAACAAAATCTTTTACACTGAATATGTAACACAAAAAGTTGATCAGTTTTGTAAGGAAAATTGTTGCAGAAATATTTCCTAAACCAGAGTTAATGGTTATCTCCATTTATCACACCCAAACCTCTGATATGAATCAGTTTATTGGCCAAATGGAACTTCTAAATAAATATCTACTGGAAAAATATAGTTATCGCAATGTAAGATACATCAGTAATGTTAATATTGACATCACACATAAAACATCAATTGTCACACATTTTCAAAAGCTTTTAAGATCAGACAGCTTGTATTGTGTGAATGGCAAGCCAACTCGATTTGATGCAGATCTGTATAACATAATCCCCAATTTGATAAAAGATGAATATCAATATTAAGTGACAGATTGAATAATATCTAACAACCACAGCCTACAGATAATGGTCAGTTGTGAAAACTATCCTGTTCGGCAACTGAAACACATTAAGAGACATTCAGAAAACATTACATGACTAAGACAACAATTATCATAACTCAAGTTTGATAGAGTAGGTCTATATAATTGAGACAACAATGATAATGCTTTTAGCTTATTTACTAAGATATTAATGAGCTTCAAAGCTGTTGCCCACAAGTAACTAAAAAGATGAAAATAGATGGTGCACCAAACAGAAAAAGCAGAACAGCTGGTTCACACATGACCTGCATAACCAGAGAAACATTATTGTTGACCTACATAAAATGACTAAAACTGGTAACTTAGAATCAAAACAGAGGTTCAGAAAAGCCAGGAAGAAATACAGGACCAAAATAAAGACAGCAATGCAAAGAGTCAGCGATGCTTTCATTGATAATTCCAGTGACAAATGTAAAGCTGCCTGGAAGGTAATGAACACAACAGCAGTGAAACATAAAAACAGATGTGAAACTCCCATATTGCCACAAATACTAAATGAATTCTTTGTAAATAGCACTTAGTGTGATGCTCCTACTACCTCGACACCAGAGGATGCAACTTCAGGAAGTACTTTCCATAATATACCTGACTCACATAACTTATCTTTTGAATGGAAACAGTTACCTGCCAAACTGCATACAAAGTTCACAAAACTATGTGGCTCTCATAATGAAAATCTCCATGCAATCTCAAAAACAACAAAATTATTAAACAATGGGAACTCGAGGTTGGAATATCAACAACATAAGGAAAAGACAGACTGATACTTATCATCAAAATGACACATTAGGCTGCAGATAGGCACAATTAAATGACACTTATGCACTAGTTTTTGGCAACAGCTTTCACCAGAAAAAGAAAGAGAAACACATACCAATCATTCACACAAGTAAGTACACATCATACACACACATGATTAACAAGTCCAGTAGCTCAGAACAGCTCTTTTATAGATGAGATTAGATTAGATTATTTTTTCATTCCATAGATCCATGCTGAGGAGATCCTTGTGAATGTGGAACATGTCTTTTTTTCCCTTTTCTTTTCTTTTTTTTTTTTAGGTGAAATAACAATACTAATAGTATGAGGACATACAATACATCATTTGTTTCTACTAAAAAATTCGTCAATGGAGTAGAAGGAGTTGGCCACTAGTAAGTCTTTCAGGCTCCTTTTAAACTGATCTTTATTTGTAACTAAATTCTTTATGTTTGCTGGAAAATTATTATAGATGAGTGTTCCTGAGTAGTGGACCCCTTTTTGAACTAAAGTAAGTGCTTTTAAGTCCTTGTGCAGATAACTTTTGTTCCTGATATTGTGTGTATGAACTGAGCTGTTTGTTGGAAAAAGAGATATATTATTTAGGACAAATTTCATTAACGATTAAATATAATGAGAGGCAGTAGTTAGTATGATCAGTTCTTTGAAGAGGTTTCTACAGGACATCCGTGAATTTACTCAACAAATAATATGTATTACATGCTTTTGGACTATGAAAACTTTTGTTTGACTTGAAGAGTTACCCCAAAATATTATACCATATGACATTATAGAATGAAAGTAGGCAAAGTATGCAAGCTTTTTCATTTTTATGTCACCTATGTCTGCTAACACTCGAATTGCAAATACAGATTTGTTAAGACGTTTCTGCAGTTCTGTGGTGTGCTCCTTCCAACTGAATTTATTATCAAGTTGTAATCCCAGGAATTTAATACTGTCAACCTCTTCTATCTGCACTTCTTCATACTTTATGCATATGCTGGGCAGAAACCTCTTACAGGTTCTGAATTGCATATAGTGAGTCTTTTAAAAGTTTAATGTCAGTGAGTTGGCTTTAAACCATTTATTAATATCCATGAAAAAATCATTAGGAGATCTTTCTAGAACTACACTCGACATACTATTTATTGCAATACTTGTGTCATCTGCAAACAAAACAAACTCTGCTTCTGGCAGTGTAACTGATGAGAGATCATTAATGTAAACAAGAAAAAGCAATGGCCCCAAGATGGATCCTTGTGGGACACCACATGTAATTTCTTCCCATTCTAATGATGACTGATGACTTAATTCACTAGTCCTTTGCACTGACACCCTTTGTTTCCTGTTAGCGAGGTATGACTTCAACCATTTTGCAGCACTGCCCATGACAGCACAGAATCCTAATTTATTTAAAATGATGTTGTAGTTGACACAATCAAATGCCTTTGATAAATCACAGAAAATGCCTGCTGCTTGTAATTTGTTATTTAATGAATTAAGTACATTTTCACTGTAGGTGTAAATAGCCATCTTGAAATCAGAATCCTTCAGATATCCACACTGTGTTCTTGGTAATATGTTATTTGTGACCAGATGGTTGAGATGCTGCCTGTACATTACTTTTACTAAAATTCTTGAGAATGCTGGCAAAAGTGAAATTGGAAACAAGAAGCTGCATGTCATGATCTGATAGTCCATTTATTACAGGTTTTATGATATGATCTTGTTCCTTTGATTTGTCTATAAAAATGTTATCAATGGCTGTCCTTGAGGATTTAGTGATCCTAGTTGGAAAGTTTACAGTGGGAGTTAGGTTGAAAGATAACGTTATTAACTGCTGTAAATGTTTACTGGAAGATTCCATTAGAAAATCTGTATTAAAGTCACCAGCAATCAAAATTTCTTTGTTTCTTCCTTCTATTTCTGATGACGACTGTGACCTCTAGTTAATGTGTAAGTTTCCTTTAATTGCACCTGTTTGCAACTTAACATGTCATCCTTTCAACAACACTACTGTTGCCCTTCTTCCCTTTCTGATCAATAATGCTTTTAAGACTGGAAACTTTTCTGAGGTTCTGAAGGTTACTATTGTTCTCCCAGTTTGTAAGAAAGGTGATAAAAACAGACATGAAAGTTACTGTCCAATAACACTCATACCTATAATATTCAGGGCAACAGAATGCTGTTTTAAAATACAATTTTGCAGCTTTTTGAGGAATAAAATCTAATTTCCGCTTCACTCTTTGGGTTTAGGCCAGGTTTGTCTACAGTAAATGGAGTATAAACTCTTATTACTGATATTCTTGATGGTTTTCAGAAAAATTCATTCAGTTGGGCCTTACTACTAGATATGAGTAAAGCATTTGACAATATATCACATGTAATACTCATAAATAAGCTAGAGTGCTATGGTAATAAAAATAACAAACTTGTGCTAATTAGATCATACTTGACTAACAGAACTCAGATGGTTGTGATACATAACTGTCAGTCCAATTCCCTACCAATTGTTACAGATGCACCACAAAACTCAGGCATTACATCTAAACATCATACACCATCTGTTTTAAGCAGGGTGCTGTGCAATTCAAGCAGAACCATTTTCATCAGAATGACTGCTGACTGGTGTGTAAAGTTGCATTCAGGCTCCAAACAATTGCTTAAGTGTGGTTCTTGATGTTTAGTTTAATAGTTTATCCATTAAATTTTGGGAGTTCAGCCACATAAACTTATATTTTCTGTGGTCTAAAACAATGGAACAAGTACTACAGCCTACTGTAACTTAAGAAAGCCCACTCAGTCGTGTAAAGGCTAACTAGTTAGCAGCAAGTGTTGCTGTTCTTCATTATCTGCCTGCAAAAACATGAAACAATTGTACCAGACACTGTCGTGCCATCTGGAGAATGAAATTCATAGAACATTATGAATTAAACACCTGATTTTCCCCAAAAGAAATGAATTTTTAAATATTTCAGTCTTCCATATGAGAGACTCCGGCATCCACCTGTAACGCTGTGTGTATGTAGGCTAGTTATTCAGACACTTAGAACTGGTACGAGGTGAACTGATCTCCACAGCTGACTCCTAGTCAGCCCACGGTTTGGAGCATAAATTGGCCGGCTCAGCCTAAGTGCTGCAGCTGGGCCAGCTGCTGTGACCACTCCAGGCACACCCAGGTGCAAATGCATCAGTGAAGGGTCAGATATGGGTACATTCCGGTACAGGGTATTTGGATGATGGTCGATCACTTAAGAGGGCCAGCAATGCACCAGCAATGGAGATGTGTCAAATAAGTTGCAAGATGGCTTCGTGTAGCTCTTAGGAATTGAGCAGGAAATCAAAATTACACAATAAAACACATCTGAATACATTTGCAAATTTGAGAAAAATGAGCTGCATCCAAAGACACAACAATATATTCAATATCTTTAAAACTACAGAAGATAATATTTTACAGTAAGTAAATATTTTCACAACTTTTAAATGCTTCAATCAATTTCAGCAAACATTATATCAGATGATAGTATTGCACTATAGCTATGATCCCTGAAAGCTACTTACATGCTTGTATTTCATTTCTTGATTGATTATGATTTTTTTTTTCAGTATGCTAATGTTTGCCACGAGATCATATTCTCCATAATAACATGGCAAATGAATGCAGTACAAATACCTCATATCTTGTCATACTTGTGTATTTCTTTGAATATGTTACTATTTTTGCTAGATGTTTATTTAACTATTGATTACAACTGTTAATACAAAATCATTTATTTAGTGGTCAATTGCATGTGGTAGCTGACACCACTGTTGAAAAGATAACAAAAAGGCACTACTATCAAGCAGACGTAAATAATTGTTTCAGGTGCCGTCATTTAATATGATCACTCTTGCACAAGAATACTAGCTTACTTATTTGTGAAAAGATCTTTCTTTGTAATTATTGTAAATGAACGGAGTGTGTGTGAATGCTTATAGCATTTCTCTATGTAAATGTTGTTGAAATATACAACATTAGTGTGGGAAGTGGTCAATTTGAATTATGTATGTAGAACTTACAAACACGGCATTTTTGGTAAGGATTGCTTTCAAGGAGAAGCAGGCAGTAGCAGACCACAACTGAAGTCAAGTGGATAGAGATTTATTTTGTGTGGTAACTCAAGGAAGTGATTCTAGATACTTTTTTGGTTGTTCTTTTAGAAGACAGACCTGCTGGTGATATAGTGCATTTTTTTGTCAAATGGTTGATTGATTCTGGACAGTGAATGACTGCCACAGTACACTAACTTTTTCTGATTACAGTTTGGAACTGAGAATACATAGGGTATGAGTTTCTACACATTATCTCAAATGTGTTAATTTGTAAATCATCATGTCTTGGATGACTAGTTAGCTTGGGGATCCTGCTACCATTCTCTCAACGCAACTTTACTGCATTTGATAAAGTTATTTTTTGCCTGTATTTTAATTGGCTATTGTAGGACCACTTTCCATTTATTTGAGATGTACTTTGGTGGACAAACATTATTTAATGGAATTCTCTATTGTCTACAACAATTGCAGATGTTAGAACAGAAACATTTTTGTTAAATTAGTCATTTATCTTTTATTTAATATTTCTGTATATTTTATTAATTCACAGTTCTAGACTATCTGACTGCAGGATCACAGCTACAGATTATTATTTGCATTGAGTTAGCTGCTGGACATGAAAGCACATGTGTGTGGCTCAACACCATGACTACACTGAGCTATTCCTTACCATGCATTACCTAAGTACATAATGTGCAAGCAGCAACAGGTAAAGTCACAACTGGTTTGCTCATGTGGGATGCTGTTTAGGCAGCAACTACTCAGCAGTAAATTGTTAGGTAACATTGCAGATATTAAACTGATGTATTTTCCCAGTAGGTTATTCATTTTTAAAGTTTCATAGTCACATGTGTGTTTGTGTTTCCTTTGTTTTTGCTGTTAACTCATATATACTTCTTTACAGTTTTCACATGCAGGTACCAGATACCAAATTATTTTGTGAACTTTTCATGCTTGTTACCTGAGGAGTTCATAAGTTCCTGTGGATGTACTTTAAATTTCATCACACTTCTGCTGGAAATTTGTTGCTGCTTAAAGTACAAACTGATGTTTAAATATTTTCTAGTATGTCTTTATTGCAAAGTACTTGGTTTGATCTTCACAGGCCATAAACAAAATCAACAGTTTCATATGGTATGATAAAGCTAACAAGTAAAGATACGCCATATTCTCTCTGAACCACAGACTCAGTGAAAGGGAAAAGCTTGCATGCAGAAGGGGGGAAATGCTTCTATTATAAAGGAAGGACAAGAAGGATGTTGTAATCAATGATATAGGAATTTAACAGAGTGGGAAAGTTACCGTATCAAGAAACCTGCATCACTTACTGATTGCAGTCACACAGTGTAAGGTGTGGTTCTGGCAGACAGCAATGTAAGTGTATCTAGTACTGCCAAACAAGATAAAATAGCATTTTTATAGTGCTTGAACTGGTGTTATAAAATTAATTTGTAATTTACAAGCATTTAGGCAGCAGCAAGACCACGCCAAAGTTCCTGATTTCTGTTGCAGTGTACTCTGTAATGAAATACAAGAATAAATAACACTTCATAGAGCTTCAAGTCATGCCACAACCATTTCAGTTATCTGAGTAGCATTTAGAAAAAACAACTCTACTCATGGGGAAGAAATTCAGTTGGAGCAAGAAATGCCATGTGCACTCATGTAGCCAGAGGAACTGATAAAATAAATAAATAATTTTTAAAAAAAGTTGCATAAAGACACATTGAGCCATCTAAATTTCCAGTTGTTATTTTATTTGAGCAATCAGTTTCAGCACTACACCATCTTCACCTCCACTGACCAACATCTAGGAAGAATCCCATCTCTGGTACAGTCAAAATAGCAACAACCATTCAGTGACTGGCATCTGTATTTTTTTGACACAGCGATCCCTTCAATCATCACTCGTCAACAAGTGATGATCGAAAGGATCACTGTATCAAAAAACTATGGACACCAGTCATTGAATTTTGATTGTGCTGCAACTGGTTACTCAAATAAAATAACAGGAAATTTAGATGGTTGAAGATGTATTTTTTAATCGACATTTTTTACTGAACAGAAGTTGTCCTAAAAGCCATCTGTATAAAGATGGACTTACAGAAACCTGATAAAGATAGGTATGACAAGAAACATAATGTCATTGAGCAAAATGCATTCACATAAATTTTATTTTTGTAACAACACTTTTCCAGAAATATATAACTATGCCAATAGTCCAGATCAATTAAGCAAGCAATCACAGTATCCCCTATTCACCATTAGTGGTAGGAGATTTCTGTTAATATCCAAAAGCCAAACATCTACTGTTAATCAGTCATAGTGTTGGTGTCCACAGATTACAAGACTTATTGTGGAGTAAACAAGGTCTACTGCAAAAGGTTTTGACTGTAGAGATAAATTAAATGACAACACACAGACATATGATTTTTTAATGTAATCACTGCCCCTGTTCTTAATATTCTTGCCTCACAGTATTACTATGTTCAATACCATTCTGCCATCTTTCATTCTCTTGCTGAGTTAAGGATTCCATAAACTTTTGTAAGTGTGTTATGAAGTTTATCCCCTTTCCTGTCAAGGTTTATGTAAACCTTTGGAAAAAATAAAAGTTACCTGTTTTCACAATGAGGATTGCACTTCTGACAGCTCTTTAACATGAATTTCTTATACACAATCAGTTACCCAACCCAGCTGAAAGGTTATTTTGATACCCATAGAAGGCAGCCATACAGAAAGAGATCTGGTTGGGCAAGGTTACTGAGGATACTTCCCACCAGTTAGGAGATAGCTCAGTCTGTGTGATATGCAATATCTGACACTGTCACATTTTTGAGAGAGAGGGGAAGTGGTGCGGGTTGGTAGGGGGAAGGAAGATTAGGATTTGATGTCCTATTATGTGACTTTGTCATTATAGATGGAGTCAAACCTCAGACAGCAGGACAGAATAGCAAAACTGGCTGTGTCCATTTCAAAATAATTGTGTACACATATGATTAACCAGCTTGGAGAAACCACAGAAAACTTGAATATGGGTGGTCAGTTTGGCATCTGAACCCCACTCAAGATTCTGAGTTCTGTGCCATCTCACTTGATAACAAATGTTAGTTCTGAAGGGTGGGTACATTTACAGGGATTATATGCTTGCATGAAGTTAGTCAAAACAAAAGTGTAGTACTTGTACAGAAAATATCTTGCCTCTACATGTTTCTCAATGTTCAAACATTTTACTAGTGGCTCTCACCTAATTAAAGTAAGTATTATTAATAGGCTGCTTACAGAACAAGCCTATTCCAAATGAAGTGGTCTGACATTGCTCAGTAGGTTGCACCTCCCCAGACTGTGGCTTTAATACATTCAGTGCACTCGGTTCACCTGAAACATGACGAAAAGCAAGATATTCACACCAAAAGTTAAAAAAGGAAAATATCTTGTAACATAAAAATAATATCTTATTCAAAAACATAATTTTTATTATCTCCAGCAGCCTGTGACACAAACAATGTAAATGTTAGTCAAAAATTTTGCTAGTGATATTTACACACTGGAATGTAACATTAAATGGCATGTTAGACAAAAACCCAGCCTACACTGCTACCAATGGTTTCCCCAAATAAGTGTGTCAAGGTAAAAAATGTACTAATTTCACCGGTAGATTGGCAGTTGACTGACAATGATCTAGAAAAAGACAAACAAAAGGAAAAATAACATTTTCTTCCATACAGAGGACTCGCAACTGCTACTTCTAAAACAACTAATACCCAAGACGGAAATCACAAATAAGATCAAAATGAATAAAGATGAAGTTATGGAGTGGTAAAACATTGAAAGAAACTAGGGAGAATTTTTACAGAGACCTCATTTTCAGATATACACTTATCTCCAACAGAGTACCATTATTGTTAGTTATAGAAAACAGAACTATTTTCTGCAATTACCTTTCCAAAACTACGTTTTAATTTCATATTTAATGATTTTGTAATTTCAAATGTAAAAAAAATATATACCCTTGTTAACTATCTGTTGCAGCTGTTTGTGGCAATTAACAAGCCAATGAATGCATAATTTACCAACAATTATCTGTTTACTTTGATAACATTGAATTAATAAGCGGATCACAGTACGGATTTAGGAAAAACCTGTCAACCATTGATGCCATAGACAATGTTGGTAAATACATCCATCAAGTATTTGAAGATAAATGATTTGCTCAAGTGACTTTTTGTGACCTAAGCAAAGCCTTTGACTGTGTAGAACATACACTACTACTCGAGAAAATGGACTTTTATGGTGTTAAAGGTAACAGCCTTAAGCTATTAAGATCATATTTACAAAACTGTAAGCAAGCCATCTGTGTTGGGAAAAAATGTCCAGTATAGAACAAGTTAAGGTAGGTGTTCCGCAGGGATCTGTGCTGGGCCCTTTCCTTTTCCTAATTGATAAATGACCTGCCATCATTTATTAAATCCACAGCAGTACTCTATGCTGATGATACAACGTTTCTGAACAGCAGTAATTATCTTTATAGCCTTAAAACATGTGTTACAGAGACAATTGAGCAAGCTTCACTCTGGTTTAAAGAAAATGGGTTCTTGCTTAATGAAAGCAAAACCCAGCAGATGGTATTTAGTTTAATAGACAAGTTTCCGATGATCCTAGTTGTGTTAAATTTTTGGGGGTGTATTTGGATTGTAAACTTTCCTGGAATCCACATATTAAGTATATTAGTGGTAAAATGTCTACAGTAATCTATTTGTTAAGGTGATTAATGCACTGTGTACCTAAAAATTATGTTAGAGTATCTTACTACTCATTTTTCCAAAGCATCATATCCTATGGTATTATTTTATGGGGAAACTTCACTTGTGTGCATGGTATACTATTGCTAGAAAAGAAAGCTATTAGGATAATTACAGGCTCACTATACAAGGCTCACTGTAAACATTTGTTTACTCAACAAAAAATCATGACAGTAATAAACCTATATATTTATTATGATTTAATCTACAAAAAAGAACTTACCTAAAGTACAATGCAGGGCAAATATACATTGTTACAACACTAGGAAGAACAGCTGTATCTATACACCCTACCACACACTGTCAAAATCAGTTAACTGTTATGAACTTATGGGCCACAAATTATTTAACAAACTTCCACAAGCTATACAAAATTTACCACAGCAACAACACAAACAAACAGTTTATGACTGGTTAGTTGTAAACCCATTCTACAATATAAAGGATTTCATGACCTGTGATATTAAGCTGTAACATTAATAACGATTCTGTTCTTTTATACCATGTACTGTATTGTATTATGTGTATGACTTTGTCTATTGCTGTAATGGCTTAAAGACAATAAAATTATTATTATTATTATTATTATCGATTTGGAAAATATGGACCTTTAGTAGATATGTAGATTCTTACATCACACAGGGTGATTTCACTAAATAGGGACAAACTACAAGAAACAATCTCTCACAGGATAAAGGATTAAAAGCAGGTCATATGCAATAAGACCAGAAATGCATACCAAGTAAGGTACCTCCACTTTGAAAGTGCAGATTAAAGATATTTAACAGTGACCTCGATATCAGCACCAAGCAGTTTCCCACAATCTTGGGGTATGCCAGATAATGGTCTGAAATATTCTCCACAACTGCCACTATCCATATCGCAAAATGTACAAGTCTTTTACCTATGGAATTATCTCTGCGGTAATGGTTTTGTTGCAGGTTCATTGTATAATGCACTACAGTGTTGAGATTACTGTCATCGATCCTATTCACAGGTGAGGATATCTTCATAAGAGAGGCATGATCAGTCTTCACAATAACCACCTGTAGGCTATGGAGAATCTCCATGGTTTGGTGGCAGTGTACCAATAGCTCCAGTTCAGCATCAGTATGCGGACAGGGATTATTGGCAGCTACCTCGTGGGATCAGTCATCCTTCCTGTGAGTGACCCTGTCACCCTTACTGGTAACTGCACCTTTGGTGGTATGAAGGGCAATGTGGCTACTGCATGTTAGTGCTCTATATCACTACTCTTGACCATGAAGCTAAAATACACTCCTGGAAATGGAAAAAAGAACACATTGACACCGGTGTGTCAGACCCACCACACTTGCTCCGGACACTGCGAGAGGGCTGTACAAGCAATGATCACACGCACGGCACAGCGGACACACCAGGAACCGCGGTGTTGGCCGTCGAATGGCGCTAGCTGCGCAGCATTTGTGCACCGCCGCCGTCAGTGTCAGCCAGTTTGCCGTGGCATACGGAGCTCCATCGCAGTCTTTAACACTGGTAGCATACCGCGACAGCGTGGACGTGAACCGTATGTGCAGTTGACGGACTTTGAGCGAGGGCGTATAGTGGGCATGCGGGAGGCTGGGTGGACGTACCGCCGAATTGCTCAACACGTGGGGCGTGAGGTCTCCACAGTACATTGATGTTGTCGCCAGTGGTCGGCGGAAGGTGCACGTGCCCGTCGACCTGGGACCAGACCGCAGCGACGCACGGATGCACGCCAAGACCGTAGGATCCTACGCAGTGCCGTAGGGGACCGCACCGCCACTTCCCAGCAAATTAGGGACACTGTTGCTCCTGGGGTATCGGCGAGGACCATTCGCAACCGTCTCCATGAAGCTGGGCTATGGTCCCGCACACCGTTAGGCTGTCTTCCGCTCACGCCCCAACATCGTGCAGCCCGCCTCCAGTGGTGTCGCGACAGGCGTGAATGGAGGGACGAATGGAGACGTGTCGTCTTCAGCGATGAGAGTCGCTTCTGCCTTGGTGCCAATGATGGTCGTATGCGTGTTTGGCGCCGTGCAGGTGAGCGCCACAATCAGGACTGCATACGACTGAGGCACACAGGGCCAACACCCGGCATCATGGTGTGGGGAGTGATCTCCTACACTGGCCATACACCACTGGTGATCGTCGAGGGGACACTGAATAGTGCACGGTACATCCAAACCGTCATCGAACCCATCGTTCTACCATTCCTAGACCGGCAAGGGAACTTGCTGTTCCAACAGGACAATGCACGTCCGCATGTATCCCGTGCCACCCAACGTGCTCTAGAAGGTGTAAGTCAACTACCCTGGCCAGCAAGATCTCCGGATCTGCCCCCCATTGAGCATGTTTGGGACTGGATGAAGCGTCGTCTCACGCGGTCTGCACGTCCAGCACGAACGCTGGTCCAACTGAGGCGCCAGGTGGAAATGGCATGGCAAGCCATTCCACAGGACTACATCCAGCATCTCTACGATTGTCTCCATGGGAGAATAGCAGCCTGCATTGCTGTGAAAGGTGGATATACACTGTACTAGTGCCGACATTGTGCATGCTCTGTTGCCTGTGTCTATGTGCCTGTGGTTCTGTCAGTGTGATCATGTGATGTATCTGACCCCAGGAATGTGTCAATAAAGTTTCCCCTTCCTGGGACAATGAATTCACGGTGTTCTTATTTCAATTTCCAGGAGTGTACAATTAAAAACAGAACATGCCCACTTGCCTAGTGTGTTCCCATGTGCGCTTTCATTCACTGAAACATACACTGTCAAAATATTGTTTACCCCACTTGTAACCCATTTACATAAAACTTTTACTGCTCCTTAACCTTATCCTGCAGTTTGTCTCCATTTAGCAAAATCACCTTATGTATAAGAATTTTGATTCAGCACTATGATGGCGTGTCTGATAGTCTGTATATTACAAATGATGCAGTGCTGTGATCAATCACTTTCTGTAAATTGTAATGGTTGATTTATTACTTATTTATCTAATCTGATGAGATTAGGGCCTTCAGGCTTGTAAGGGTACAGATGCTGATCCAGCATTCGATTGATCAAATCTGCCCCCTCACACTTCTTAGCTACAGCACTGTGCCCCTCTTTGCTATGGCGACAGGCACTGCTATGAGGATGCCCTAAAGTTCAGGAAGGTGTGAGTTGGTCCCTACAGATTGGTTGGTGGGAGGCAGTGAGTCGATTGCACTTTAGTGATACTCAAAGCCATCACATGAGCAGGAGGCGAATATGTATGAGAGGGTGATCATGGGATTTGTGTTAAAAATACCAATTTCATCTGTTATGAAATGTTTAACATTGAAAGGGTGACCATACATAAAAAGAAAGACAATTGCTAACTCATTTTATATCGTGAGGGGTGAGTATATGCAAGTGTAGTGCGAGTGTGGTTAGAAAGTGTCTTAAAGAGATTTTCAGACAAAGAACAAATAAAATTGAGTCTTTCATACAGAGTATCTAATATATAATCCAAATCACTTTCATGACCTTTGAATGGGATTTTTTTGTGTTAGTGTGAATGGAGTACGTAGGGAATGTGTCACAGGCTACATGGTTGAGACTTTAATTACCAATGCATGTACCAGACTGAAACATATCCAGCAAACTGATATAAAAAAGGGGCAGCTTATATGTGGTGATGTGTGGCAACATTGACTGCAAGACCCTCATTTGTGATCATAAGAAGAACAAAAGAAGGAACTCTTTTCTAACATTTCAGATATGACTGAGCAGCTACTGCAAGAAAGAAAAAAAGAATAAGAGGTCAGATTTCCTGATGAATAATTGATTAAGCAGATGCTGCATCATAATGATCAGCAGCCAGCAGTCAGCAGCAGCAGAAATGCAAAACACGTCAGAAGTTGCAGCAGTCCATCAACCAAAAAATAGTGCAGCAGAAGCTGATTAACAGTGCAGTGGGAAGCAGTCAGGAATAGCTGCTGCATAGGCTATGTAAAACTGTGCATGTCAAAATGGTGAAATTTTAGAACTGTGAATTTTGGTAAATTTGGGATAATGTTCAGAAAAATAGTAGTAAATTTCAAATAGTGTAAAGTGGAGCCAATATTGTGTGTAGAGCAAATCCAACAAGAGAGTGTTTCAGATGAGGATGATTATCAGCCAAATGTAGAGGAACAGGAAAACTGGTTGTCAGGAGGTGAAATGGAACAAGAATGGAGGAAACTCCAATAGCTAACTCAACAAAATTATTCTTTGAAGACATGATGGAGTGGGAAAGCAGCTGGTGCACAAGCTGTAACCACACCTGAAATAGAAAGATGGGAAGCCGTGGGGGAAAGCAAGGATAGTGGGTATGACATTTTCGAAGAAACACCAAAGCCAAGCAAAGGCACTGGTTTCAATTTTGAAATACTGATGAATTCAAAGAGTTAGATGAAAAATCAGATACGTGATCAAAAGAAAAGGAATTGTCATTAAACAAAAAGTAACTACACAAATAGACAAAAATAAAAGGTCAAATCAGGAATTAAAGCATGAATATTAAGTGAACTTGAATCAGACTCTAAACAACTTAAACAAGACCAGGGAAAATGATTTGCAAGTTTTGAGGCAAAGTTTAAAACATGGTGGAAAAGAGGGATAATGAATTAAAGAAAGGGAAGGAAGAACAGGAGAAAGTAAACATGGAAATAAAATCACAATTGTGGAAACAGGAAACAGTGGTTGAAGAAACAAGAGGACCACAGATGTATGACAGCATAACTCTAGAAATAAACATGTCAGTGGTTTTGGCAAATATGAATGCACAAGAATGAGAGGGAACTCATAAACAAGTAGAACAGGTCAAGAAGAAGGTGAAAATCACAGGGGAAGGTGGTATCAGAAGTACAGAAATAACAACAAAATACTGAGCAACATATTGAGCAGGTTGTAACTGAGAGAATTAGTAGCAAAACAAAATTATTAAGTGGCTAAACTGCAGTAGTGACTAAAAGTGACCCTCAAGTTGAGTTCATAAACAGTTGTAAGTTCAGTAAATTCCACCCCAGAGGCAAGCTGCACCCCATTGTGTTTATAAGGAATTTTTGCCAAAATTATGGTTTTAATGGACTAAAACTGATTGTGTCAATCAAATTGAGGGTGAAGCATACAACTGGGGTATGCATTTAGATAAAGAACATTTATTCTATACAGAATCTGAGAAGATTTCCTAAGTAAGTATTGATCCAAGAGGAAACAGGATGACATATTAGGCTCTGTATGCAGTCATCCATATAACAGGAGAATGGACAGAACTTACATTCAGTTGGTAGAAAAGGAATTAGAGAGGAATCAGTATCCTGATGCACCATATGAGACAAATGTGGTGCTATGGGTGATATGAAGGCTGCCACACAATATATGTAGTCATTCAATAAGAACCATTTGCACAGTTATAGTGGAAGGGCAGGCCACCAAAAGTGAACAGAGACCTTTTCAGTAGTGTAGTACTGCAGGCTGGGACAGACTACAAACAGGAGTGGTGGAACGAACAGAGAAACAGTATAGGCCGAGGATGTGACTGTTACATATTCACATCTCACAATGAGTGAAGGACAGGTAGATGTGGGGAAGAAAGGCGTGGCTTGTGGGACAATAGTTACAACACATGGAGTCAGAGAGACGGAGCAGAATGTGCTGAGAAGGGAGGAATGGGAAACATGTCAACATTGCAGGAATGGCCCGACCTGAAACAAACATGGTGCAGCTTCTAAATGCAGATGGAGAACAAAAAATTATATAATAAACATTGAACAACTAAGTGAAAAACAAGAAGATCTACTAGAAGAAGTTGGAAGATTTTTTTAGAAAAAGATAAGGTGGTCAGTTAAAGTATGTGGGCATGCAATTAAGTCTTTTGTCAGTTTGGAAAGCCAGCTGTGTGCTATAGCTAACAATATATATAGTGATCTATTGAAATCATATAACAACATATTGTGACTATTGATAAGAGGATATAAAATAAAAGGAGCTATTGGTGAATATGGGAAAACGGTAAAGTGTGAAGTGATGTTGGAGGTTGTGAATGGAGGAGACGTGTGTAAGATTGATGGAATAATCATGCCTGATTTGCAAGAGGAGAGGTCATATTGATCAATGGAACACAAAGTAGAAATGTATTATGAAGAAAATTAGATGAAATATTATGATGGAGAAAATAGATGAAGGTAAGCATCAATGACAAAATGACAGTAGATAGAGAATGAGGTTTTTCCTGTACATAACAAGTAGCAGCCTGTGAAGATGCAATGGAAGATGACAATTTAGCAAACCATAGCCGGAATAGACAAAATGATAGTAGATGGAGAATGAGGTTTTTCCTGTACATACCAAGTAGCAGCCTGTGAAGATGCAATGGAAGATGACAATTTAGCAAACCATAGCCAGAATAGTATAATTCCTGTGAGTACAGAAGCATCAAGGTAGCTCACATGGGGAGAAGTCAGCAGCAAAATACATGGAATTAGGAATATTGATAGAAGAGCAGCTGAAAGGCTATCCACATCAATCAAAAGATACAGAAAAGTTTTTGGAAACAGACCAGGAATAATAAAAGGTCCATCATATCATATAAAAATAAAGGCTCATAAGCCATATTTTAAGCCACCTTATCCAATGCCACATGCAAGAAATAAGCAGTAGAGAGGGAATTGCAGAAGATGCTAACAAATGAAGAAATAGAGAGTGCTCAAAGTCAATACAACAGCTGTGGCTACAAAGGATGGGAGTGTAAGGCTTGCGCTGGATGCACAACAAGCCAACAACATATTTGAACTGGAAAGTGTGTGACCAGTGAACATTGATAAACTGTTGTAGAAATTTAAAGGAGCAAAGATATTTACAAGTCTGGATTTGGCATGCAGATATCATCAAATACTGCTAGACCTGGAGCCAAGGCTATTTACAGCACTTTGTATGGGATAAGATGTTATCAATATAGAGTTTCAAAAAACAGGATTCAGAAAAAATTGGTCAAATCTGTGATCACTACCCTCAGTACCTTAGAAACTTGGTTTCAGCTAAAAGGGTTGAATCTAAACATACCTAAGATTCACATGATGCAATTCAAAACCAGACAGTTAAATGTGAGCAGATGAAGATTTTTGACAACAACCAAGATATAGAAGAAGTTGATTCTGGCAAATTCTTAGCTCTAAATGTGGATAAAAATTTGAGCTGGCAGCCATACATTGAGTACTTAGCAAATAAATTAAGGAGCTTTCCATTTTCAGTACAAATATTATCAATTGCGACTGACATGGACACAAGAAAAGTAGCATATAAAAGCTACTTTGAATCCCATATTAGGTATGGTATTGTTTTTTGGGGTAACTTGACAAACATAGTGTGTGTACTAAAAATGCAGAAAAAAATCTATTGAAATATGTGCACTGTAAATCATAAAGAACCATGTCATCCATTATTTATATATATGAGATTATTATTTTTTTGTACACCAGACATGCATTATTTGAGGGAAACCATTTTGTTCATTCACATGATACAAGAGACAAAGAAATTTTTATGCTCCCCACCCACCACCTCAAACTATGCCCAGGGATGTCAATACATGGGAATGAAAATTTATAATAAATTAAAAGGGAACAAGTTAATGCAGATGAATTTAGGTTCACTTAAAAGAAAGCTATATGGGGCACTGACACTGAAATGTTATTACTCAGTAGATGAATTAATGCAGGACAAACTGGAAATCTGAGCTGGATACAATGTGTTATTTACTCCAAGTAATATCATTATAATGTCATTGTTTACTTTAGTGCTATTATTTATTACTGTAAAAATCATTGTACCTGTATAAATTTTTAACAAGTCTCCTGTTAGCAAACCAAATGGATTGCAAATGTATGCCATGAGACAATAAATCACAATTCCAGTTCCTCTCAGACTGAATATATCTGTGTGTGCTTTTATTAGAATGCTAGACCAAGTGCTAGGAGAAGATTTGCTGAAGAAAATTACAATCTATGTAGACAATATGTCAGCAACCAGTGAAACGTGGGAGAACACTTACGGACTCTGGATGAGGTATTAGAAAGATGTGAATGTACAGGCACATGGCTTATTTTCAGAGGTCAGAATATGGAAGACCAGAAATACCTTTCCTGGGGCACATTATTGGGTGAGAAGGAATTAAACGCAACCCGGAGAAGCTGACAGCAATAAGAAATTTCCTGATACCAAGAAATAGCTGAAAATTTTCATCACTCTCTGTGGATTCTACCATTGATTCATAAATTAACAAACATTAAATAGTGAAGCACTACATAGACTGGTGAAGAAAAGCAATGCACTATCACGGACAGAAGAGCGTGCCACAGATTTTGAAAAAATGAAACAAAAACTTTACAATGATCTAATAGTAGCTCATCTAGGTTTCTCAAAGGTGTTTTACTTAGGATATGCATGTCGGATTATGTACTAGGTGTCCACTTATATCAAAAAGACAAGGAAAAAGGGAAATAAGTAACCATAAACATTGGTTCTGGTGGTTAACTGTTGAATGCACAAGAGCAAAAGTACTCGATCATGGAGAAGGAAGCATTGGCAGTAGTGTATAGTATCACCAAATTTAGATATTACTTGGCCAGAAAATAATCTATTGTAGTAACAGACCACAAGGCTTTGTCTTTCATGTTACCATGCTGACAGTGGTATAAAAGATTAATGAGGTGGACACTTGCTCTGCTAGGGCTTGTTTTTGATATCCAATATGTGCCAGGAACTTCATGGACAATGCTAGATGCACTATACTGATTGCTAATAGGATTAGAAGAACATTCTGCACCTCCACTGCCAACAGAAACCAGCATTTGTCTCATAAAAGGGGTTATACATAATGGGGCAATACACAGAGTAATAAAGAAGACCACAATAGAGCAAAATATGGATAAAAAGGAAGCACAATAGTGCTGAGGAAGGCAAGATCAAGGCATATTGTCTCTTGCACAATGGCATATTATGCCTTAGGAATAATGTAGATGAAGAGGAATGGAAGGTGTGCATTCCAGAACAAAATATAAATGACATATGGTATACACATCTCAGTTGTGGACATTTTGGTATTTGAAAATGTATGAAAAAGTTATGGCAAGACTGCTGATTTTTCAACATGATAAGATGAATAAGGAAACTGTTAAAGTATTGCGAAATAATTTGTAAAAAAAGGACTGCTCCAGCACAGCAGAAAGCATCTATGCAAGCAGTACTGCCAAAGGAAACCAAGGAAGCAATTATGGTGGATCTCTTGGGCCCCCCCAGAAATATATCAGTTAATGACATTTGTATTAGCGACAATCAAGGTATTCTCTTGATACATATCTTTGTACTCTTTGAGGAAAGCAACAAGAAGCAAGATGGCAGAAAACTTAGTCAAAGACTACTTTCATAACATGCGCCTGCCAAAGTCCATAATCAGTGACAATGGGAGTAAGTCTGATAGTAAGGCATGGACTGATGTGTTGAAGTGACTTGGTGTAGAACCAAAATACATATCCAGATATGGGCCTGTTTCTAACTCAGCAGAGAGGGTGATGATAGAAGTTAATAGATTATACAGAATATATCATGCAGTCTAATGAGAGAAATGAAAAACACACCTGACTAGGACATGATGTGGGAAGAAAAAATCAACAAGACTGAACAAATGCTTATTAGGAGAGCTAAAGCATGAGAAGGACAATATTACAAGACTGTGCATGCTACAGTGTTTGGAGACCTTGTGTTAGTATGTAGGTAAAGGATGATAAAGAGGTAAAAATTTTTAGCCACATATATAAAGGACCCTATAAGGTTGCGACTTTGAAGAATCCACTTACTTTGGATCTTGAAGAGTGCAGGAGTGATAGGCTCCATGGTAATGAACACACGGAAAATGTACAGAAATAGTTTACCAAGGAACACTCTCTTTTTGAAGAGGAAGAGAGGAAGAGCAGTGAAAACCATTAGAGTTAGAAATAAAGTGCTTAAAGTATAATAGCTGTGGCTGTTAACTATAATCGGCACTGTAACATAGTCGTAGTGAAATAATTCTTCCAGAAAGACAAACTCTATAGAAATATTAATTATGATTAAAGACAATAGCAGAAGTGCTAATGTATGTTGTTATAATAGTGTGTTGTGAATGTAAACTTATGTACTCAAGTGTTTGGAATGTTGCATTTTAAAGCACAGCGATGACAGCGTTAAGCGACAGGCGGGTGTAGCACTTGTGACACTTGCTAGTGTGTGCAGGAGGTGTGAGCAACAATAATGTGTTAGCCATAGGAGCTGATGGCATGTATGGCATATTTTGTTTCAAGTTGGTAGCCGGCAGTGGCTGTGAGCTGTATCTTATGCCATAACCGCACAGCACAGCCAGACGACAAGGTGAGGATGAGGCAGATTACACAGTGGACCAGACTTGAGGCACTGACTGAAGGAGCTGGCTGGAGGGAGGGAGGACTACAGCAGTTGACAGGGCACTGGCAGTGAGCAAGGTCACCAAATCTCCTCAGCTGAAAATAGCAGCTGTGCAGTCAGCTACAAACTGCTGAGTCATTGCATACTGTAATGCCAACCCAGGGTGATTGAGGTGTGTGTGTGTGTGTGTGTGTGTGTGTGTGTGTGTGTGTGTGTGTGTGCACATGCATGGGTC
The DNA here is from genome assembly GCF_021461385.2 of Schistocerca piceifrons. Lineage (NCBI taxonomy): Eukaryota > Metazoa > Arthropoda > Insecta > Orthoptera > Acrididae > Schistocerca > Schistocerca piceifrons. Next base: position 667,723,897 of record NC_060149.1, read on the forward strand.
CCTTTCATAACATTTGTTACCCCCCCTCCCCCCTTCTCCATGTGTTTACTGTACATTGCGAAGACGTGTACACTTGTGCCATGTTGTTCTATTTCATATATGTGTGGTGCTTTCTTCACAGGTAACTGAAAAATTTTCTATTTTTGTTTAACTATGTCGTCATTTATGTTGATCAGATTCCAGAGAAAAAAAGACAATTTTAAACATTCAGAATTATTATAATGTTTTTATTATGTTTTGTTCTAGCAATACTGAAAATTTCAAAAAGTTTTCAAACTGCCATATTGTATCTTTGATGTTTATGGTTTTTTGAGAATTTATTATGTTCAGTGTGACTGATTGCTATGCTACAGTCATGAATTCATCTACATATGCAGTATTTTGCAATAAATATGAATGGTTTATACATTTGTTGATCTCATATGTGACTTGTTTTTGAATTTCAAGATCTGTTTCAGGTCGTTCTTTCTCAGCTTGAAAGTACATACATACATACATTAATCCTCGTTCCATAGATCATGAATATGACATTTCATAATGATGTGGAATGTGTCACTTTAACATACATTTTCTTTACACAAATTAATTAATTAATTTTTTTACAGTTACTACTTCATATTTAAGAATTCATCTATTGAGCAGAAGGAGCTGTCATTCAGAAATTATTTTAATTTGGTTTTAAATATTTGATGGCTATCTGTCAGACTTTTAATACTATTTGGCAAATGACCAAAGATTTTTGTGGCAGCTTAATTCACTCCTTTCAGTGCCAAAGTGAGATTTAATCCAGAATAGTGAATACCATCCTTTTTTCTAGTGTTGTAGCTGTGCACTTAAGAGTTATTTTTGAATTGGGATTGGTTATTAATGACAAATTTCATAACTGAATATATATATTGTGAAGGTATCCCAAGCTCCTTAAATAAATGTCTGCAAGGTGATCTTGGGTGGGCTCCAGCTATTATTCTGATTACGTGCTTTTGTGCAATGAGTACTTTCTCTCTTAATGACAAATTGCCCAGAAAGCAGTGAATGAAAATAGGCATAGTAGGCTAATTTACTGATATGTTTATCAGCAAAATTTGCAATAACCCTAACAGCATAAGTAGCTGAACCTAAAGGTTTCAGCAGATCATCAATGTGTTTCCTCCAATTCAATTTTTCATCAATGCAAACACCCAGAAATTTTGAGTATTCTGCATTAGTAACAGACTTCTGTTCATAGTCTATATTTATTAATGGTGTTATGCCATTTACTGTACAGAATTGTATAAACTGTGTTTTTTCAAAATTTAGTGAGAGTCCATTTGCAGAGAACCACTTATTACTTTTCTGAAAGATATTATTTGCAATTTCCTCAGCTGATTCTTGCTTCTTAGGTGTTATTACTATACTTGTATCATCAGCAAAAAGAAGTAGCTTTGCATCTTCATTAATATAGAGTGGTAAGTCGTTAATATATATTAAGAACAATAAGGGACCAAAGACTGAGCCGTATGGGACACCATTCTCGATACCACCCCAGTTAGAGGACTCTGCTGGTGTTTGCAGACTATGTGTACTGTTAATTTCAACCTTCTGCATTCTTCCAGTTAAGTATAAGTTAAACCATTTGTGCACTGTTCCACTCATACCACAAGAAGCTTATCAAGAAGAATTTCTTCATTCACACAATCAAAACCCTTTGAGAGATCACAAAATATCCCAATGGATGATGTTTGGTTATTCAATGCATTTAATATTTGATCATTGAAAGCATATATAGCATTTTCTGTTGAAAAACCTTTCTTAAAACCAAACTGACATTGTGTTAGTAATTCATTTTTACAAATACGTGATGCTACTCTTGAATACATTACTTTTTCAAGAATTTTGGATAAAGCTGTCAGAAGTAAGATTGGGTGGTAGCTGTCAGCATCAGATCCATCCCTTTTTTTGTGCAATGGTTTAACAATAGCGTATTTCAGTCTATCTGGAAAAATGCCCTGTTTCAGTGAGTTACTACACATGTGGCTGAGAATCCTACCTATTTGTTGGGAACAAGCTTGTAGTACTCAGTTGGAAAAGCCATCAATTCCATGTGAGCTCACAGGACTCGCATTCAGGAGGACGACGTTTCAACCCCGCGTCTGGTCATTGTGATTTAGGTTTTCCGTGATTTCCATAAACCCCTCCAGGCAAATGCCAGGATGGCTTCTTTGAAAGGGCACGGCCGACTTCCTTCCCTGCCCTTCCCTAATCCGATGAGACCGATGACCTCGCTGTCTGCTCTCCTCCCCAAAACAACCCAACCATTTGAGCTTTTACTTTAGAATGAATTTATTATTTTCCTAATTTCAGTAGGAGAGGTGGGTTGAATTTAAATTTTATCAAATTGCATAGGTACTACCTCTTCCATATACTACCTTGAATTTTCTAATGAACAGCTGGATCCTATTTTCTCTACAACACTTAAAAAATTATTATTAAAGTGTTTTCTACTTCTGACTTTTTGTGAACAAACTTTTCATTGCGTTTGATAGAAGTACAGTCTTCCTGTGCCCTCAGTTGCCCTGTTTCCCTTTTCACAATATTTGAAATTGTTTTAATTTTATTATCAGATGTGCTAATCTCAGACATAATGCACAAACTTCTGGACTTTTTAATAACTTTTCTTAATACAGTGCAGTAGTTTTTATAATGTTTCACTGTTTTGGGACCATTACTCCTTCTAGATATAAGATACATTTCCCTTTTCTGTTTAAAAGATATTTTTATCTCGTTAGTAAGCCATGGCTTTTTACATGTTTTCTTAGAATTATATTTCACTGTTTTCTTAGGAAAACTGTTTTCAAATATACTCACAAAGGTATCATGAAATAGGTTAAATTTTAAATTAGCATCATGTTCCCTGTACACCTTATCCCAGTCTAACTGTTGCAAGCTTTCCCTAAAATTTTGAATTGTTATATCATTAATGGCACACACTATTTTGGAGGACTGTTTTGCATTACTGTATGGAGCTACGTCATATACTGTAACTAGCTGTGCATCATGATCAGACAGACCATTCTTAACAGGAAAAGTTTTTATTTGATTAAATTTATCTTGATCTATGAAAACGTTATCTATCAGTGTGCTGGAGTAGTATTCCACAAATATGGAATTGAACTCGTGACATATTGTATTGAAAAGAATGTAATGATTTTCTTAGACAAATTTTATCAAGTATTTTTAACTTTCTAAAGATTTTTTAAATTAGTAGGGATGGACGCACATGGAGGGTGTATGAGATAAATCTGCTGTTACTGAACACTGATACTATCTAAAGGTGGTGACACCATTGCCATTTTTGATTAAATTCATTTAGTGGAGAGTTTCTTTTCCAATAAAGAAGGAGATATCTTCTTTAAAAAATCATGCAATTATGTATGAGAGCGCAACTGCAGGAACTGTGTTAAAAATATTAATTTGTTAATTATGAAACATTTAATATTGAAAAGATGACCATACAGAGATAGAATGGCAATGGCTAACTCATTTTGTACCGTGAATGATGAGTATATGTAAGTGTAGTGCGAGTACAGTTAGAAACCATATTAAAGTGATATGCTATCAAGGAACAAATAAAACTGAGTGATATATGCGAGTGTATTATCTAATTTATAGCCTAAATTGCTTTCATAACTTTTGTATGGGACTGTTTTGTGTTAGTGTGAATGAAACAGATATGGCATAGGTTACATGGTTGAAAATGTCATTACCAATGCACATACCTTTGGAGTAAGTTTTGCCCTCAAGAAACAGACTACTCTACATGTCCAATATCATAAAAATATCAAACAGCCAGACTGCAAGATTTCCAGCAAATTGTTATGAAAAGGGAGCAGCTTACAAATTCCCTCTTACATTAGACCAGGGCTTCACACATACAGCTATTTTATTTCAGGAGCAACAATAATGTTTATATAACCACATAGGTTGTTACAATATACCAGTTGCTTGCATAATAAATAATTACTTTTAACACAAGCACTGTAACATACATCAGCTTTATTGAGAGTTTATGTGCAGTATTCTTTTGTGTCTTAGTGCTTCTATACCATTAACTCACCTTACCACCCCACTGCATGTAAAATAGAAGCATCACAATATATGATTCTTGATGAAGAATCAGTACTGTATAACAGATGACCATTATTTTCCTAGACAGTGAAAACTCCATGCCAAGCATCTTGCAAATTGGCAAACCACAGGTCATGTTACACAATCGATGTTTCCTCTTACATATTCACTTTGTCAATTACAACCCACTTCCTGCACCAATATATAGAGCTACGTTAACATATATGTGGTGAATGTCTGATTATGAACTGGATATTTCCATGGCATCATCATATAATAAGCAAATGTTTAACTTTTTTCAATAAAAATCTCATTTATGACTTGTGTGAATCTGTTGTTCATAACTGTGTTACATGGTACCCCCCATCCAACAGCACCCCTTATCACCAGTGAGTTTTGTTTCTGTGGTGTTTAAATTTCCTAACATACAAACATTGATTTTATGCAGATGCAAAGTTTTAGAGATAAATTACCTTGATGAGTGGCAGAGTAAACACATCTTCATATTTTACAGTCATTTTTATTCAGTTTTTGCCATTTGAGATGGGTACTACCCTTGTGATAAAAACATTATATAAAGTTTACAATGGCTTAAAATGCATCATCATCATCATCATTTAAGTCTGATTATGCCTTTCAGCGTTCAGTCTGGAGCATAGTCCCCCTTATAAAATTCCTCCATGAACCCCTATTCAATGCTAACATTGGTGCCTCTTCCGATGTTAAGCCTATTACTTCCTAATCATTCTTAACCGAATCCAGGTACCTTCTCCTTGGTCTACCCCGACTCCTCCTACTCTCTACTGCTGAACCCATGAGTCTCTTGGGTAACCTTGCTTCTTCCATGCATGTAACATGACCCCACCATCTAAGCCTGTTCGCCCTGAGTGCTACATCTATAGAGTTCATTCCCAGTTTTTCTTTGATTTCCTCATTGTGCACACCCTCCTGCCATTGTTCCCATCTACTAGTACCTGCAATCATCCTAGCTACTTTCATATCTGTAACCTCAACCTTATTGATAAGGTAACCTGAATCCACCCAGCTTTCGCTCCCATACAACAAAGTTGGTCGAAAGATTGAACAGTGCACAGATAACTTAGTCTTGGTACTGACTTCCTTCTTGCAGAAGAGAGTAGATAGTAGCTGAGCGCTCACTGCATTAGCTTTGCTACACCTCGCTTCCAGTTCTTTCACTATGTTGCCATCCTGTGAGAATATGCATCCTAAGTACTTGAAACCGTCCACCTGTTCTAACTTTGTTCCTCCTATCTGGCACTCAATCCGTTTATATCTCTTTCCCACTGACATTACTTTTGTTTTTGAGATGCTAATCTTCATACCATAGTCCTTACATTTCTCATCTAGCTCTGAAATATTACTTTGCAAACTTTCAATCGAATCTGCCATCACAACTAAGTCATCTGCATATGCGAGACTGCTTATTTTGTGCTCACCTATCTTAATCTCACCCAGCCAGTCTATTTTTTTCAACATATGATCCATAAATAATATGAAAAACAGTGGAGACAGGTTGCAGCCTTGTCTTACCCCTGAAACTACTCCGAACCATGGACGCAATTTACCATCAACTCTAACTGCTGCCTCACTATCTATGTAAAGACCTTTAATTGCTTACAAAAGTTTGCCTCCTATTCCATAATCACGTAGAACAGACAATAACTTCCTCCTAGGAACCTGGTCATATGCCTTTTCTAGGTCTATAAAACATAGATACAATTCCCTGTTCCACTCGTAACACTTCTCCATTATTTGCCGTAAGCTAAAGATCTGGTCCTGACAACCTCTAAGAGGCCTAAACCCACACTGATTTTCATCCAATTTGTCCTCAACTAATACTCGCACTTTCGTTTCAACAGTACCTGAGAAGATTTGACCCACAACGCTGATCAAAGAGATACCTCTGTAGTTGTTACAAACTTTTCTGTTTCCATGTTTAAAGATTGGTGTGATTACTGCTTTTGTCCAGTCTGATGGAACCTGTCCCGACTCCCACGCCATTTCAGTTATCCTGTGTAGCCATTTAAGACCTGACATTCCACTGTATTTGATGAGTTCTGACTTAATTTCATCCACCCCAGCCGCTTTATTGCACTGCAATCTATTGACCATTTTCTCCACTTCCTCAAATGTGATCCTATTTCCATCATCATTCCTCTCCCATTGTACATTGAAATCTGAAACATTACTGATCGTATTGTCACCTACATTGAGCAACTCTTCAAAATATTCCCTCCATCTGCCCAAGGCATCAACAGGATTCACCAGCAGTTTTCCTGACCTGTCCAAAATACTTGTCATTTCCTTCTTACCTCCCTTTTGAAGACTGCTAATTACACTCCAGAATGGTTTTCCAGCAGCTTGACCCAAGGTCTCCAACCTGTTTCCAAAGTCTTCCCAAGATTTCTTCTTGGATGCTGTAATTATCTGTTTGGCTTTGTTTCTTTCTTCAACATAACTTTCTCTGTCTACCTGAGTTCTAGCATGTAGCCATTTTTGATATGCCTTCTTTTTCCTTTTACAGGCTGCCTTGACTGTGTCATTCCACCAAGCTGTTTGCTTCATCCTACCTTTACACACTATTGTTCCAAGACACTCTTTGGTCACTTCTAGTACTGTGTCCCTGTACCTTGTCCATTCCTTTTCCAGTGACTGCAATTGACTACATTCAACTAACTGGTACCTTTCTGAGATCACTGTTATGTACTTGTGTCTGATTTCCTTATCCTGAAGTTTCTCCACTCTTATCCTCATACACATGGACCTGACCTCCTGCACTTTCGGCCTCACAATACCAATTTCACTGCAGATTAAATAGTGATCAGTGTCATCAAAGAATCCCCTGAATACACGTGTGTCCCTCACAGCCTTCCTGAATTCCTGATCTGTTATTATATAGTCAATGACAGATCTGGTTCCCCTGCCTTCCCAAGTATACCGGTGAATGTTCTTATATTTGAAAAAGGAGTTTGTGATTACTAAGCCCATACTGGCACAGAAATCCATGAGTTGTTTCCCGTTCCTGTTGGCCTCCATATCCTCTCCAAATTTACCCATAACCTTTTCATACCCTTCTGTTCGATTTCCAATCCTGGCATTAAAATCACCCATGAGCAGAACACTGTCCTTGTCCTTTACTCTAACAACTACATCACTGAGTGCATCATAAAAACTATCCATCATATCTTGATCTGTCCCTTCACAATCCGAATATACTGACACAATCCTAATTTTCTTGCTAGACACTGTCAAATCTATCCACATCAGTCGTTTGTTTACATACCTTATTGCAACTATGCTGGGTTCCATTTCTTTCCTGATGAAAAGCCCTACACCCCATTGTGCTATTCCTGCTTTGACTCCTGACAGGTAGACCTTGTATTCTCCCACTTCCTCTTCTTTCTCACCCCTTACGCGAATGTCACTAACAGCTAAAACGTCCAACCCCATCTTACTTGGAGCGTCTGCCAGCTCTACCTTCTTCCCAGAGTAGCCCCCATTGATATTAATAGCTCCCCATCTCGTTACCATTCGTTTGCCGAGTCGTATCTTAGGGGTCCCTGGTTTGTCAATTAGAGGTGGGACTCCGTCACCTCCAAAGGTCCGAGGCATTTTGCTCTGATTGTTGCCAGCATCATATTTATAGTACCAGGGAAGCAGGTTGCTAGCCTTACTTGCCCCGGGTCCCATTGAGTTTTACCCCTAACGGTTGAGGGACTAACCAGTGGATTTGGTACTCTTTGCCATCTGAGCACAAAGGTGGCCATGACTCAGAAAATGTCCGAGATGCCCAGCCTTATTCCAAAGTAACTGGTATCCCGACTGTCAGGACCACTTACTTGGCCACTCATACGTTGCCCATGGTTCATGAACTAGGACATGATACCAGGAACCCACACCATGCAAAAACCTTGAAATAGTTTAGACTACCAGGAACAAGCTCAAGAAGAAAATATCTCATAGTTGCATCACAACAATGCACTACACCATGTAGATACATAAATAATCAAATAAATTGATTATGGCTACTCCAGGTAAATATTTCATCAGATTTAAAGGAAATATAGTAACACAGACAGGAAAAAATTTAAAAATTCGAATCTGCAGCAGGCACATGCATGGGAAATGAAACTCCGAGGTAACATCAGTACCATTACCCCACATGTCCAACCACTTGGAACACTAAAGTGCACAAACACCAAACAAAACACTGATTACTATGTGTGTGTGTAAACTGTAAAGAACAACTGATGTATACCTTATGCAGCTTTCATATTAAAATTCTACTTGTCATTTGTTATGTAATGTATGTTCTTGTTACCTCCTCACCTGCATTAGTGTGAGCCCAACTCTAACGCCAAGAAAGAAGTGATAAATGACAGACAAAAATCCCACACTGACCGGGTATCAAACCCAAAACTTTTGACCATCTTCAGACCCCCATACCATGACAATGGGTGGTAGCAGTGAATGGAGCAGATGTTATAGCTCCGCAAACACCTTCTACTCAGTTGACATTTGTGGAGATACAAAAATGAGCAGTTGACTTTTATGTAGCTATAAAAGTAGTAGTTATGTTCAAAGAGTTATAAAAAGAGCAGCTGATGTTTGTAGGGTTACAACACCAACTCCATTCACTGCCACTGCCTACCATTATGGGTACGAGGGTCGGAAGATGGTCAATAACTGACTGAAACTGGTTACCACAAAATAAATGTTTTTTGAATTTGAGACTGTTTGTGTCATTTCTAAAGTACTTTTGCCAAACCACAGTTCTCCACAAGAAATGCTCTCAAAAATTACCAAAACCATTGGATGAATAGTCTGGCATTTAACCACTGAAGCACACAAAAAACAAATATTATTATATCTAGCCCCAAGTTTATAATATGCAAAGGGGAAGAAAAATGGTTCAGTCAATTTTATCATGCCTATTCCAATCATCAGTTACTCACATAGGAAGCATAATAGGGGCAGTAACCCCCCTCCATCCCGCAAACACTCAAGAGTAAAAAGTGATTTTTTTCATATCTTCTTTTCTGCTACTATCTGCAGTATTCCGTATATTTGCACATGCTATTTATCTCTGCAGAATTTATGACATGTCATTTTAAAAAACAGAATCACATAAAGTGAATACAATTCTGGAAAAAACTGGTGACCATTGAAAGGTGTTTGTACTAATATTTACTTATAGACTATGCAATGCAACATCCCACATAACTGAAATGTTCAGATACATACAGTAAAACGTTTTTGCTTTTGCTTTCTGTTCCCAAACAGATCCATAGATTACCCACAAATTGTAGATGTAAAGATAAAGATCTATGTTGAATTCACTTCAAAGTAATCCTTGTCATGGGCCATTCTCCAAAATGCGTAGTGGAAACAGAAGTATTTGTAAATTTCAGTTGGTGTTTTTGCCAATATTCATTTGATCTACATAAAAACTCTGAAAAATTCAATTTTAAGGCACCTCTTGGCTTAAAACTATATACCTGGCTGCTGTTTAATGGTGGAACTCTCCACATAAGATGAGCACTTGGCATCTTTCTCTTGTATTATTGTATAGGTCTTTTGGAACTATGTAAATCTGCTTTAAAACTGTTATGAAAAAATCTGAGTTGTAAAGATAATGTATAAACTGCAACCAACATCTGAACCAGACTAGCTGAGTAATAAATCAGTATTGAGCAGCTAAGTCTCACCCTTGGTTATGAGACAAGACTCCTTGCAAATGTGGATATAACATTGATTATGTCCTATGACGTAGTTTAGAATTAAACCCAGTATCTTTAGTGGATACCTTTATCTTGTGTTTCAGTTCACTTATTGAAAATACTAATTAATGTAATTTTGTAATATATTATGAACAGATGAAATATTTCAATGATATTTCTTAATCTCAGTTCCACTCTTGAACAACAGAATAGAAAAATTTGCATTTTGCGATAAATGCAAAACAGATGCAAATTCTGCCTCAAAATGTGAAAACGCTGTTTCATAGTGAACTGTATCCAGATGAGCTATTTATCACAGATAGTTTGAAATAGCTTTATTTTCAGCAAACAATATCAACAATGTAAGCAGTTACTGGCATTGTACACAGGCCCGGATCTGTGGGTGGGTAAACCGGGGCATCTTCCCTGGGTGGCAATTTTAGGGGGCACCAAATTCATATTCTTGAAGGAAAATACCCTATTTCACAAAGTGCCTAGCATTCAGCATGCATTAGCCTATCGATTATTTAAACGATTTTGAAACATTTTTGAAAACATTCTAAGTTGATTTATGAATGAATCATAGTTGGTTGTTGCATGCATGCACAGTGTATGTGATGTCTCTGTCAGGGGAATCCCCACCGCATCTAGAACTAAAAGACTTTCATGCAGTTAAAAGGGGTCAGTGCTGCACGAGCTGAATTGAATAAACCCAAAAGGGTGAATGTCAATCACTGTTTGTTTATGTGGTTGACTGGGTTTGTGAATGATCAGGGTTGTTGTATCCAAGGAAATGAAATTTTGGCAGAAAATTTTTCCCAGAATGCTACACTCCAAAGGGCCAGTTGAACAGTCCCCAGTTAGCACCTGCTGATGTTTGATTCTTGGAATAGCGCGGAAAACGCGTTGTACAAACATGTAATAACACCTAACCATACAATAAACATGGGATAAGTAAACCGGAAAATAAGTTTGACAATGGCAGTGATAGTTACAGTATTAGTGATGACAAGATTGTTTGTTAGAACGAGGAAGAAGAAGAAACAGCAACATTACATTATTATATAGAAGAATATGACGATTCCAAATTTATACAGAAAATTCATGCTACTACTTTTCGATCTCATGCTGAGAAACTGGAGCGTATGAATGATATGTGAAACTATTTCCTAAGATAAAATTATTTACTTGTAGTAGGTCTAATTGGCATTTGATATTGGTACTTCATGAATTATATTCTGTCATGTTATTTATGAAAATCAGGTAGATAAAAATGACCATTTGTGCCAAAACATTCTTGCTTATTTGGCGTGTGACAATTGTTGTGATGTTAAAAAGACCTATATTTCGTTTTATCTTGCAGACAGCGATAAAATAGATGTAGTCAGATCAAGAACTTCCACCAGTTTTGGGTACTATTCGTATTAACTGCATTTTCAGTATCAGACAATGACGTTTTAATTTTTCGTGTAGCAAAACATTTGACGAACTTTGATGAGGACACCATGTAAAGCTATAGCAAAATCAGAGAGAAAAAATTCTGGGACCTAAGGACTGGAAATGTGTGCTGTCTTGCCTGTCTCTTGTCTGTATGGGTTTAAGTTTCCTATATTTAAAAACTATTAGGTTATAGGCAATAAAGAGTGGAAGTTTTCTGAAAAGTTCATATTCTCTTGGTCCCAAATAATCCTACCCAGTATTAATTGTGAGTTTTCTTAATGGGGATGGGATGTCAAACTGACTGTCTTGGCACAGTAGAGGCAAAGCATAACATTTTAATTCCCATTATCCTGAATATAGGTCTGATGGCTTCCATTACAAAATACTCATATACCCATTTGAATTCCACAGAGCAAAGTACAGTGACGTGCAATAGAAGAATGGAGGGGGCAGGGGTGGGTGGGGACACCACTATATTTTGCCCATGCTCAGAAATGTTGTAGATCTGGGGCTGATTGTACATCATCTGGCGAAGCCCAATTTGGAAAGACAATATGCATAAGAACATACTTGCAAAATAAAGTGTAAGAACGCAATGTTACATCAATGCGCTCAATGATCTGCTGCCATGCCAATTGTGGATGGTTGTGTGGTCTGTTAAAGATACACATCATGTAATGCAATGTAATACTCAGCCATGGGACCTAGCATTTTATAAGAAAGAAACACGTACGTTTGTTTGTTAGCTAAATTTCAAAAGATAGTATAATGAGGATAGTTTTAACCTGGCAAATTGGTAGCAGATGTTTTGAACTGTAATTGCATCAAATACCACTAGAGGTCGAGTGTCAACCACATCGTTAACAATACTCTGCTCACTTCAAAAATGGTTCAAATGGCTCTGAGCACTATGGGACTCAACTTCTGAGCTCATCAGTCCCCTAGAACTTAGAACTACTTAAACCTAACTAACCTAAGGACATTACACACATCCGTGCCTGAGGCAGGATTCAAACCTGCGACCGTAGTGGTTGCCCGGTTCCAGACTGTAGTGCCTAGAACCGGTCAGCCACTCTGCCCGGCTATGCTCACTTCAACAATCAATTTCAAGGTAGCCTTCCCCAAATGCTTCGTGTTGTGCATTGCTAGCTGTTCTTTATTTTTTATTTTGAAATAAGTGAAGCGACTAATCCTGTCCCATCACAGATTTTGATTACGACCCTTACAATACCAAAAGAGATCGGCGATCCCTGTGACAATGTGTCAGTTCTGCTGTAGGCTGTGCTGCCCAGCAAAATGGAGGTGGGGTTTGTTTCCTCGCACTGCTCCATCCCCTCTGGCAGTCAAACTTCTAGTCTGTTTATGATCGTGGCCATCTGCGACTATAGCCTATAGTGCCCGCCCTTTGTGTTATAGCGTTTAGAAAACAAAATCTGTAATGTTTTTTGACCGTGCCGAAATTTTGCCCTAACATTAAAATCAAGTTGCCTTACATTCAGTTCTATGTCAATGCTATGTGCCTTCTCATTTCTATCTGCAGCATTGTCAAGCATGGGTTGTAGGATTATGAATGCCCACAAAGGGTCGAGATTAGTGGTCTATAGATTTTTTTAATCTTCAAATTTGGCTGAAAAAACAAATAATGTCCAGAAACACCTCATATCGGAGATGCATTCACTTAACCGGTGGGAAAACACTGCTGCTTTTCAACAGAACAATCAGTTTTGAAAGCTTAAATACGGCCAAGCAAAGAAAACTAAGGCCATTTTGGAAGAAAAAGGTGTTGAAGTTTTTGTAAAAGCGAATATTCCAGTCAAAAAGTTCCTCATCAGTACTTTTTTAACGGTCAATTTCAAAGAACTAATAATTTGTTCATCTTCACTCATGAAGCATTGGGTGCTGATGACCACACAGTTGAGCGCCCAACAAAACCAATCATCATCATCATCATCACGTAGCATGACAGCCTCTTAAATTTATGCTATGCGGAGTACCCATGCGGTTTAAGGCGTCATGTCACGCATTGCACGGCCCCTCACATGGGAGGTTCAAGTCCTCCCTTGGGCATAGGTGTGTGTGTTGTTCTTAGCATAAGTTAGTTTAAGTTATGTGTAAGTCTAGGGACCGATGACCTCAGCAGTTTGGTCCCTTAGGAATCCACACAAAACAGAAAAAAATTGTGCGTCTAATAATTTACAGACAGAGAAAATAGATGCAAATATCAACAAAAATATACGTGAATTTTGCACAAAATACACGTGAATTTTGCCAAAAGTGGATGCTATATTTTTTGGTTCCTATATTATGTTTCTTACATATCTTTTTTAAGCTACTCTTCCTGAATATAAGCTCTGTCTTGGAGAAAACTTATGATTTGTCAACGACACTGATGAAACACTTACATGTAGCAAATAACATAGCAATCCCTTTTCACCTGATGACACTGGCAATATACAGTTTATGAGACAATGAAAGCCAAAGAGCCACCTTGATTTACATGTCAACCACTGTCAATGAGTCACAGAGGTTGGCTGGGGCAGGATCTGAGGTAAATACATATCTCTTGTTAGTGTGTACTAGGTGTTATAACTAGGATTGACACAGGGTGATTCAGGGGGGAGGGTGGCTGGGTGGAGAGGAGGAGGATGCATGTGAACAGCCACGTAGGCGTTGAGGGTTCCTCAAATCATTCTGACAGAATTCAGGAATGATGGGGTGGTGCAGTGTGCTGCTGAATTGAGATATCACTGGGAGGGGTATTACATATGGAAAATAGATTTCTGTATCACTTACTGAAAATAGGTGATGATGGCCACCCTAATTAGGTTTTCTGTTATTTCCCTAAATTGCTTCAGGCTTGTTTCTTTGAAAAAGCATGACCGACTTCCTTCCCCATCCCTCCCACTGTGACCAATGACCTCATTGTTTGGTCCCCTCCACTGAATTAACCAACCAACCAACCTAAACAGTATCCTATTGTCAAGAAATATACATCACCTCAAGTAGTTTTCGTTGTATTAATACAGTGGTTCCCATACTCTCTGAAACCATTAGTCCAGAGTCCAATCAGCTATTAGCTATCACCTCCCCCCCCCCCCCCCCCACATACACACACACCATCATCATTTGCAACAACCTAACTTTAGAACGAAAAAGAATTTTCTCTGAACACTTCCATTTTTAACATAAATAAGAACATAAAAAAACATAAAAATAAATGATATTTAATTTTTGGGTCTTTTATTAAACCACGACCATGAACTAATGTGTCAGTTTGACAATTGGTACTACTTCTTTTCAACAATCTTTTGATGAAGCAATTTTCAGTGAACTGTGAGTGTTACCTAAAGGGGTTGGACAAAAATATGGAAAACGCTAAAAGCACATTACCATACTTAATACAAAGTACAAAAGCAGATGGCATTCAAAACAGATGCCAGTCATCTCACAACGAATAAATAAAAGTACTGCATGGTTTTCAAGGGAATCTTTTACTATTCTTCCTACTAAATATTGGCAAGTTCATGTAACTATGGAGGTGGATAGTGATCATGTGCACTTCTCTCCACAACAGATTACAGATAGTCAAAAATATTGAGATCTGGTGACTTGGTGACAAGGAGAGATGTGACAGATCATCCTCATGCTCACAAAACCATTCCTGGATGATGGGAGCTGTCTGAACAGGTGCCCTGTCATATGCTGGACAAGAAACTTTGTACCATCGGATGTATGTGATCAGCCAAAATGGTCATGTAATCCTTGGCAGTAATGCGACTCTGCAGAGTGACCATAACAAGATATGGCTTCTCAAATCGTTACTGAACACCTGCCATGTTTCACTCTCGGCAGCAAGCTGTCTGCATTATAAGCTTAGGACAGCATACGCCAAGAGTAAACTTCCCCAGAAGTCAGAAACATTGTGAAACAACACTCACCCTACCAAATGACTTTCTTCCATTGCTCCATAGTCCGAGGTTTGCAGCTTTGGCACCTGTTACATGCATTTCCATCACTGATGAGTCATTTTGGAATTCTAGCGCGCCCTGCAGTTCCCAGGTTATGGAGATTTCTTTGTGTTGTTTTGGTGCTGGTACAAGTTTGCAAGTGCAACATTCAGTTCTGCAGTGATTTTGTCTGTCACCTTCGCCCAACACACACTTTTGTTCACATTGTGACTTAGTGGATGATGTTTTTCTGCTTTGCCTGTATGCAAGGTTATACTTGGATATGGTGTCTCTTGAAACACCAAACGCTTCAGCTATTTTGCTTCTGGAAGCACCAGCCATATAAGCACCAACAATTTGCCCACGTTTAAATTCACTTAGCTCTGACATAATGCACTCACAACTATAGGGCAGTTGTGTGCCCCACAAACTAAACATCATCATCACAACTATAGTCAAGATGACTTAAGAAGATTTCAAAACTCATAGTATTGTTGTCAACTTTCAACTGCCAGTTTTTGGAACACAACCTACAACCAGCTTAGAGATGGAAGTGATGACACTTTCTGCAAGACCTGACCATCATTTTGCAGGACAATGCTCAAGCATGTACAGTGCAAGCTGTTATTGATATGTTTCACTGATGGAGCTGCTAAGTGCTATACCACCTACTGCACTTCCCTGACTTAAGCCGTTGTCAGTTCAACTCAATTTCTAAACTGAAGGAAACACTTCACAGCATTTGCTTCAGAACTGCTACAAATTCTTTGGGCAATAGACCATGCCACTCGAACTGTTAACACAACTGGCACTGCTAAGAGTATCCTACAACTTCCACATCACCGGCAACAGGTTATACACAATGCTGGTGACTACTTTGAAGGTCAGTAAAACTTTGAAACATGTGTCTATTCTGTATGAGATGTAAACAAGTAGTTGCCACTATTAAAGTTACAACCCTCATATATAATTCTGAACTAATGTATTTCAAGGTGAAGGCAACTAGTAACTAAGTGAAACAGTCATCAGTTCAAAGGTTGGTTGGAACACCACAGTGTTTTACTTGATTTGATACAATTAAAGTTTGTGCCCCTGTCTTAATTTTACCTATAGGCCAAAATGCACAGACACAAGTTGGACCTACAATATAGCATACAAATTTGAACCAAGGTGCAACTTATCATTTCACATACATACTTTTTTTTCATGGTAAATAATAACAGCCAAACAGTTGCAGGATAAAGATTTATTGAAATCCTTGACTATGGTTTCGGTATGTCTAAATATACCTTCATCAGAAGCAAAAATGCAGCTGAACAGGAAGACACCTTCATTAGCAAAAAACTTAGCAGCATAACTGAAATAAAAGAAAAAACAAACACTTATAGCTTTAAGTAACCATGAAAATTACCGAAGTATTACAAGCACAAAAACTTTTAGTCACTTACTAAAATCACATCCTACAATGGAGATGCATAAAACAATCGTCTCGAAGGCAGCACCAGTAGTTACAATTAAAATATCACCTCCATCTGTACAGAATAATTATGAAGAGATGGTTGATGTGAATGCAGCATACTATCAGTACTTAGGCTGTGAAGTAGCATGAAGAGGGTGTGGAAGCACTAGAGCAGACAGTTTCACTGAGATATGGCACTTGTGGTATGCACAAGTCACTCACGCACATTAAAACCTGGGATACATACTCATGCGCATCAAAATTTTAAAGGTTGTGCTAATACAAACCCTCTGTCTTAATAAATAAAACATATCAGAACCATTTAAAACACCTACATACAACAGAAAATATGAACATCAATTTGCCTGTGTTCTAGTGTCAAGCAGGTGAAGCTTGCATCAAGACTCAGCGGAGGAGCTCCTCTAAGGATGTCCAGTGCAGTCCTGGATGAAACATCAGGAACAGAAGAGTTTCTTGGCCCACGACCTCACATCCTAAAATGTTTACCATCAGCTATGTCATCCAGTCGTGAAGGCCTTCATTACACCACTGTGCTTTTGAGGAAAATACTGTTATTCAATAGAACTGTCACTCTGATGACAAATATTTCTGTCATACTGAAATTTCATACAATTAAATTGAAAAAGTTCATAATTAAAAACTGTTTTTGAAGCAGGGATGGAAGCCTGAAATATCAGATGCAAATTTGGCCATTTTTGCCTCAGGGTCTATAAAATGTATAATGATGTAGCTGGCAATCATTACTTACATGCAAATAATTTCTGTCAACAGAGGTAAAACTGCAGTCTAAATAGCTAACATGGAAATTCAGTTCATATGATGTACTTTTAAAAAGGATAATTTCATAATCCATGACACCATCAACTCCACTCCAAAATTCAGGATAAGAGGAAAGTTTCAAAAGATTTATCTGCAGTGAACTTTTTGTTAAAGTCCCCCGCCCCCTGCCCCCACCACCCCAAACACACACACATTTGAATGTCCTGATGGAACATAACTAAAAGAGCAAAAAATAAAAATTTAATGAAAACATTTGCACTTACAATTTCTCTGCAGTGTGAAGAAATCAGCCATCTGTAAATTATGTCGTTTTGAAAGAACTTCTGTATCAGGATTGACATATTCATAATCATAATCATCATCATCATTGTCAACATCATCATCAGCAGCATACAGACCCCCACCATTGTCATCATACAGATCACCATCACCACCACCATCATCATCATCATCATCATCATCATCATTATCATTATCACTAGTACCATTTTTATCATAATCATATTCACTTCTATCACTTGAATACACAAAAATTTTTCTTGCAAAAGCAACATTCTTCTGAATAGTGTAATTCTGCTGTACTCTCATATAGTCTGCAATTCCACATAAGTGTGCAACCTGTTTTGGGTATTCTGTGTACTGTGATGTACTACACATTGCCTCTGTTGTGTTCTGTTCATTAGATGGTTTTGTGGAATCCTGATGATTTTCTGATTCTGTTTCTCTGAGTGTTTGGTCAACCTTACGTTTTTTTACATCTGATTCCTCTGGTGTGTGATTTGGCAAAGAATCTGTATCTGATGAACGCTTTGCTTGCTCCTTTTTAATGGTGAGATCAGTAGATTTGTCTGTTTTGCATTCATAATCAGAACCTTGCAAAACTGCAGTATATGACAATCCATTTAACGAATGATTTGGAGGAGCATTTTGAAAATGCTTCTTATTACTCTGTAGTCTGCAATGAGTATGGGCACCTACTTTGGCTTTTTTACAACTTGTGCTGCCCTCTATGTGCATTTTTAAAACAGGTAACCGGGTTTTCTTTTTCAAAGGTTCGGCTCCACAAGCATTATATTCTATGTCATCTAATGCTCTTTTCAGTGAACTCATGCACATTTCCTTCTGTAACTCTGCAGCATCTGGAAAGGCAAGGAATGACTTTCATTACACCTCTACTAAACATTATCTTTATCAATAGAAAAAAGGAAAAACCAGTTCTCCACTTCTCATGATTATGGGCTAAAAAGCAGAAAACCAGTACATGATTAAATTTAAATAGTTGCATAGTATCAGAAAAGTGTTCCCTTTTTGATATTACTGTTATGTTCTGTCAAGCACTAACATAAAAATTAGTTAATATTATCTGTACAACAACAACAACAAATACTAATAAAACTATTTGATATGTTCCACATACAGAGGAGTGAAATATACCCCCCTCCCCCCCCCCCCCCCCCCCCCATAGTAGAGGGCATGCTGCAAAGTAATGCCTCAGGTTTTTATATCAAAATTCTAGAAGCTTTTTAAAAGAACAAACCTTATTAACATTCTACATCTTTATTCTTCATGTCTACATGTTTGTAGCCCTCTACCACTAGAAGGTTCCAAACTGTAGTGCGAAACATGGTGGTGTGTAACATCACTATGCTGGCGAATGAGAAACAGTATGCTGTAATCAGGTTTTGAATTCAGTAATTCTGCAGTCAAATAGTATATACATTGGATAGAATTGCGAATTAACAAACTAAACAGAAATATTAAACAAAAGATAAATGAATAATTTAATAAAAAGGGTTCTATTCTAACATCAGTAACTGATGTAGACATCATCAGAGAATTCTGTTGAATAATGTTTATTAAGAAAGTAAATCACAAATATAGGGAAAGCAGTCCTAAAATAACCAATTACAATACAGACAGAAAATAATCCTACCATATGTAGAAAAATTATATTGAAAGTGTTATGAGAATGGTAGCAAAATTCCCAAGCCAAATTGTCATCCAAGATAGCCAAAAAATGAAATCCATTTAATGATCACAATACACGAAATATTTGCCAGCTCAAAATAATTCAGAGTTCAATATGAAAATTTGTACAATAACACACAAGAGATGACAAGTAAAAACTCTGTCTATTCTCAATCCCATAATGCAAGCTGATAAGTTAAAGGGTTCTGCACTGGAGCACATCCAGACCTCAAGAAAGTTAGCGTCCCTTCAAAAATTTTAAAAGTATTGTAGCAGCTGTACACCTCTAAGAATCTATCACTCACATGACCAAATATCACACTACCCCCACAGACAGCTCTGCCTTCTTTAAGAACTTAATATAAAGTGTCCACAATCGCTCTTTTCAGTGCACCATTCTAAAAGTGTCTGTTTCCACTTTACTCCAGTTGTGTTCTGCCACTGCCTAATTCTCATTGGCTGAAGGACATCCCCACCAAAATACATAGTTTGAAAGTTCTACAGATGTTATTCTGACTCAACATGACCACTTTCTGCATTAAACTTATGCATTACAGCAATATTTAAATAAAACAAATGCTATAAGCAGTTGGTCACAATTAGACCATTCACAATAAATATAAATACAAGGGTGCTTTGAAAAGTTCTCTGAACAAAAAGTAATTACATCACTGAAACTTCTTTTTTATTTTTCAATGCAGTTCCCTTGTAGACTAATGGACTTGGTCCAATGATGTTCCAGTGCCTTGACCCCATCTCAAAAATGAGTTTCCTTCAGTCCTGAAAAATAGTTGTCAATTCTGGCTATCAATTATTTGTTTGAAGTCAATCTTCATCCAACCAAAAACATTTTCTGTTTTGGGAAGAGATGGAAGTCTGATGGAGTCATATCAGGTGAATAAGGCAGGTGTGGCTACAATTCATACCTCAGTTCGTGTAATTTTGCCATGGTAATGGCACATGTGCAGGGGAACATTGTCTTGATGGAAGATGACATTCTTCCTTGCTAAACATGGCCTTTTTTTTGGATATCTTTTGTTGCAATCTGTCCAGAAGGTTAGCATAGTATTCTCCAGTAATTGTTTGTCCAGAGGGGAGATAATCTACAAACAGAATCCCCTTCACATCCCAGAACACTGACGCCATGACCTTTCCCATTGAATGAATTGTCTTTGCTTTCTTTGGTGGCAGAGAATCAGCAGGTTTCCACTGCTTTGACTGTTGTTTTGCCTTTGGGGCATAGCAGTGCACCCAAGTTTCATCTGTGGTCACAAACTGGTGCAAAAAAATCTTGTTCGTTTCTCCTAAAATGGCCCAAACATTGTTCTGATGTGTCCATTCTCATGCATTTTTGCTCAAGCATCAAGAGTTTTGACACCCATTTTGCAGATACTTTTTTTTATTTATAATTCTTCAGTTAAAATGTGATATACCCTTTTAGATGATATCTGGCAAGTGCGAGCAATTACATGCACTTTCAATCAGTGATCCTCCATGACCATTTTGTGCACTTTTGCAATAATTTCTGGAGTAGTGGCACATCTTGGCCGACCACTGTGAGGATCATCATCTAAGATCTCCCAATGAAACTTAAATTCATTTGTCCACTCGGCAACAGTTGAATGTGAAGGAGCAGAGTCATCCAGTGTATTCTGGAAATCAGCATGAATGTCCTTTGCTTTTATGCCTCTCTTTATAAAGTACTTAATCACTGCTTGAATATCGATTTTTTCCATCTTCACAAATCACCACGTGGGACCAACAACAGAGCCACATCACTGCCACAGCTGTCTTCCAAGAGCAGTGATGTAGCACATGCAATTGACCACTTCTTAAATAACCATTGTTTTGTATTATTGACTTAATTACTGCATTCAGTTGCTATGTTATTGTGGATGATACAATGTTTTGACAAACATTTGCACAATGAAAAGGATATAAAATGTAATTCACTAATAAATAAAATATATACAGATACATTGTGTGCAGGGACAATAGCTATAGTGCAATGCTACCATCTGATATACACTGAAGTGCCAAAGAAACTGGTATAGGCATGTGTATTCAAATACAGAGATATGTAAAGAGGCAGAATACCGTGCTACAGTTGACAATGCGTAAATAAGACAACAAGTGTCTGACACCATTGTTAGATCGGTTACTGCTGTACAATGGCAGGTTATCAAGATTTAAGTTAGCTTCAACATGGTGTTACAGTCCCCTCATGAGCGATTTGACACAGCATCTCCGAGGTATTGATGAAGTGGGGATTTTCCTGTACAACCATTTCACGTATGTACCATGAATATCAGGAATCTGGTAAAACATCAAATCTCCAACATTGCTGTGACTGGAAAACGATCCTGCAAGAATGGGACCAATGATGACTGAAGAGAATTGTTCAAAGTCACAGAAGTGTAACCCTTCCACAGATTGCTGCAGATTTCAGTGTTGGGCTATCAAAAAGTGTCAGTGTGTGAACCATTCAACAAAACATCATTGCTATAGGCTTTTGGAACCGAGGCCCACTTGCGTATCCTTGATGACAATATGACACAAAGCTTTACGCATCAGCTGGACTGTCAACACTGGCACTGGACTGTTGATAACTGGAAACATGTAGCCTGGATGGACGAGTCTCATTTCAAATTGTATCAAGCGGATGGACGTGTACGGGTATGGAGACAACCTCATGGATCCACAGACCCTGCATGTCAGCAGGGCACTGTTCAAGCTGGTGGAGGCTCTGAAATGGTGTGGGGCGTGTACAGCTGGACTTATACGGTACCCTTGATATGTCTAGATATGACTCTGATAGGTGACACATACATAAGCATCCTGTCTGATCACTTGCATCCTTTTGTGTCCATTGTGCATTCTGACGGACTTGGGTAATTCCAGCAGGACAATGGGACACCCCATATGTCCAGAATTGCTATAGAGTGGCTCCAGAAACACTCTTCTGAGTTTAAACACTTCTGATGGCCACCAAACTCTCGAGACATGAACATTATTGAGCATATCTGGGATGCCTTGCAACGTGATATTCAGAAGAAATCTCCACTCTCTCATACTCTTATGGATTTATGGACAGCCCTTCAGGATTCATGGTGTCATTTCCCTCCAGCACTACTTCAGACATTAATTGAGTCGATGCCATGTCATGCTGCAGTGCTTCTGCATGTTCGCGGGGCCTCTACATGATATTACACAACTGTACCAGTTCCTTTGGCTCTTCAGAGTATTTTTTGGGTGAAACTGCATGAAGCATTCAAAGTTGTTTAGTTCTAAGGTTCATTATGACAGTATTTAGTAACTGTCAATTCTGTATTTTTTATGATATTGAAAATGTCATTGTATCACTGAACGTGCCTCACTTTCTGAAATTATCCATGCATTCATATTTGCTTTATTATGTAATTGTGATTTATAATAGTATTTCTAAGAGTTGTAAGTGGCCATATTTTAGGTGGTCTGACACTCCACCTTTTGTGGTGCATCATCTGTTTTTCAGCTAAATAAGCAACAACCATTGAAATTCTCTGCATTGGCAATTTTCTCATTTCCAGCAATGCTGATTGCCTGTACCAGGCCATACCAGTTGCTTTGCTGGACTGGCTGTGGTGCGCCCTCGGCCCTCTGGCTAGCATTCCGCAGCACAAACAAATTCACATCAACTCATACCAATTCTAGGCAGCTGATTAAGTCACTACACACATGTAAAGTTACAGGTATTGGCAAACTGGTCTCTTGTTGGGAGACTACGTTGAGAAATAGATATGTCAACCTGAAGAATAAAGATGTAGAATGTTCATTTCAAGAACACGTTACAATAGTTGTTTAAATGGTTTTACTGTGACATTCTTTATGTTTCTTCAGCTTAAAAGGAAAATGTGATTTCTTTTTTACTGGTGTGTTTTACCATACATCCAGTGATGATGGTCTATGACCAAAACTGGTAGATGATATGTAGGTTAAATAAAATAGCTGATGTTTAAAATGCACTTTCTAAAGTACTTAATTATCATTGGTTCTCAGTTGATGAAAACATTAAGTAACATAATATTGTGTTGAGAAATGAATATTAATACAGGTGATGAGAGTGACATTAGTAGTAACTTCCTAAAGTTCCTGAACACTTTTAGCATGGTAGTCATCTGTTGGCTTATAATGGGAACTATCCCTGCAATTGCCTGGAATAATTTGGGGAAACCATGGCTAACCTAAATCAGGATGTCTGGATGAAGATTGGTGTCTCCACACTCCCAAATACAAGGGCACTCTGTTTAAAATGATGCTACTGTAGTGTACAACACTGTTTTATAAATAAGTTATTTAATAATGATAAAAGGCTACTGCCACATTCTTCATCATTCCTCACTCCCAGTCACTGTACACACTACACTTATTGTTTCATAACACTAAACAGCCTGTCATTTTGTGCACTGAAATTCTCCATTTTCTAGCCTGAAAAACTGAGTCAGTATCCCTCTATAATAGGTGAGATGTTGTGTTCAGAAAGAGGATAAGAAGTTAGTATTACACACTGCATAGCTTTGGGAGCAAGTTTATCCAGAAAAGGAAAAAAAGGGGAAAATATATAGTGAGAAAGTGTTGTGGTATGTTAGGTGTTGTTTCATTATTGTTGTTATTATTTGTAACTTTTCAAACAAACATGCAAATTAAAAAGTGGAATAAAGTAACAGAAAATTCTAATGGAATTAGCAAATTTTGTAAGTGGCTATTTCTCTGGTATTGCAGAGAAGTTGTATCAAAATCTTTCTAAAACATATGAGGGATCCACAATGAATTAAACTGGAAGCACAGTGACATTTTCCAGAACAGAAAGACAATACAGTAATTTTAAAAAAGTCAGCAGATGTAGACAAGATTCCTGTCTCCATTCTGAAGGTATGCATAGACAGCATACACACCCCATTAGCGAAGATAATAAATAAGCCCTTTCAGCTCAGGTATTTTTCGAGAGTAACTACAACACACACCAGTTGTGTCCTTACTAAAGAAAGGTAGGTGAGTGCAGAAAGACTGACAACTACTGGCCAGTTTCACTACTGCTGCATTCTCAAAAATAATTGAATCAGTCATCAAATACTGTCTAATGAGTTACATGAATAGACATCACCTTTCTAATCAAGCACAGTACAATATCACCTGTTATGGAGTTAACAGGAGTGGTACTTTAAGCACTTGACAAACAGAACTGTAACAGGCATATTCTTAGACTGGTCCAAGTCTTCACACATTATTGACCATAAAATACTATTGCAGAAATTAGAAGGATTAGGTATAAGAGTAACAACAAATGAGTGGTTCCAGTCTTACCTGGAAAATAGGGTGTACAATATAGAGCTTGTTCACACATTTGATGATGATAAATGTTTAGTAAGACAATTGTCAGACAAGAAATACATAAACACATGTTCTCCAAGGTAGTGTATTTGGTCCAGTTCTGTTGTTATATATATCTATGACTTCCCAGGCAGTATAAGACATGGAGAGAAAGCTCTTTTTGCTGATGACAGTAACACAATAATCACTGCTGAAACCCCATAACTCTGAATAGAAAGGCAAATGAAATGCCCTAGGATGCTTACAAGTGGCAACTATATAGAAAATTCACATTGAATATTAAGAAAAAAAATGTATGCTCTTCAGCACAAAGAGGGAAAACAACTGTGGGAACTAAAAATGGTTCAAATGGCTCTGAGCACTATGGGACTTAACATCTATGGTCATCAGTCCCCTAGAACTTAGAACTACTTAAACCTAACCAACCTAAAGACATCACACACATCCATGCCCGAGGCAGGATTCGAACCTGCGACCGTAGCGGTCACGTGGTTCCAGACTGAAGCGCCTAGAACCGCACGGCCACACTGGCCGGCAACTGTGGGAACTAGCATAGATGATAAACCTATGGATTGTATAGAAAACAAAAGGTTTTCAGGGATGAAATATGACAGTCAGTTTAATTATCATCAGCATACTATTCTCTTAGGGCTCCAGCAGTGGTGGTCTGTAAGAGCTAATGTCACGTAATGACATACAGATAAAGTGCAATTACAGTTTGGGCAACTCTTGTGTTGTGTTTTGATGTTGGCAAATCATTGAGGTTATTCATAGCCAATCAGGTGACAGTATACAATACCCAGTGAGAATCTTGGAATCTAATGATTTCTTTTGGCAGAATACATGAATTGATTACACTTCCTTTTTCATATAGAGTGTGCCAGAATAACTTTTACTGATCTGGTTATTATGAATTTTAAGATTGCTTACTTAATTTTTGTATTTCTTTGGTGACTAAACAAAGGTAGATGTTCTGACAGACTGACATGTAGCAAAGACTGATTCCTAAATTAGGATGGGTTGGAGCAATTTGGCTGTGAGCTGGTGGAGCCAGTGAATCCCAACATGAAAATAAATACAAAAGCACCAAATGCTGCAAGTTCTCTTGGGAAACACTGAAATGATGTTGGTGCCTGTTTAATTTACTTCTGTCAGCCAATCACAGCAGAGGACATGTAATCCTGTTAGCCAATCATACTAGACCTCAGGATATGTTACAGATCAGTATGTCACTACAACCTGGTATTTTGCTTTCACATTCCTTGGTTTTGCCAGCTCTTATCCAAACTGTTACCTTCCAAGGTAACCTAGATCTTGGGCTAAGCTACAGTCATTACAACCAAATCAAGCGAGGTGGCGCAGTGGTTAGCACACTAGACATGAATTTGGGAGGATGACGGTTCCATGCCATGTCCGGCCATCCTGATTTAGGTTTTCCGTGATTTCCCTAAATTGCTCCAGGCAAATGCTGGGATGGTTCCTTAAAAAATGGCACGACCGAATTCCTTCCCCATCCTTCCCTAATCAGATGAGACTGATGACTTTGCTGTCTTATCTCCTCCCTCAAAACAATGCAACTACAACCAAGTTCTTGCAAAAACAGCTAAATATTTGTGACAAGCAATAATATAAATGTAGACTATGACTGACTGATTAGATCATGCTCCTGTGCTGTGGCTGGTTGTCAAATGCAAATCTAGCAGCTGTCACCTTGAATTCAGTGATGACACTTGCGAGGTAACAGGTGAGTTGTGGCGCCCTGAAAATATTCTAAGTTCGGAGTTGACATGGCCGCACGGGCCGCTCGGCAGGCTGGCCGCGTGGTGACGAACATTAACTGGTATCCAGGCCAACCACGTGGCTTGGAATTCCCTGGTGATGTTATGTCAATGAAAGAGACTTATGAGCCAAGAGTGTCAAAGATGGCAGACTATGTGAAACCATCATGGCAGACATTTCACAGCTCATGTAGAAATTAATAATAGCCAGAAGAATCATGATACCTTAAAAAGAAACATGTATATTACCATTATTTGCATGATGATTCTGATGGTGTAATCAGATTTTAATATCTTTATTAGTTTAAAGTTTAGTATCTCACAATAAATTATACAGGTAAGACCCAGCAACGACTTTCCAAAATCTAAACAGTTCATCCGATTTTGTAGATCAACATGTCTTTAGAAAGCTATTAGTGTAAACCTAAATTGGTATAAATTACAGGCCTGTAACTTGAATAGTACATGAGTTATTGGAGATCAAAGTGTCCAATTACTACCGATTGCGTCAGCCCATAAGTACTCCACAGTTACACACACACAAAAAAAAAAACAACGTTAGCGGCATGCTTATAAATACATTTATTCATCTATGCCTTTGCTTTTGAATACATTGTGGGAGCAGACAGTGATCAATGTTAATTCTAATCTGTGTAATAGTAACTATTAGCTATAACATGAACAGTGATTTACCACCAGAAGGAGGCTCCTGCTCATATAGCATTTTGGGCTGAAGATGACCACAGGCACGGTTGAAACCAGTTACCAGAATAAATAAATTTGTGATCAAGACTGATTTTAATAGTAACTATCTATGTCTTTGTTTATATCCAATATATACTATTCATGAAAAAATTGGTCAATTATTTACTGTCTTCTAGAAAGCACAGAGACATTAGGCCAGTGCGGCAAAATTTGGTGTTAATGGGCTATGGCAGCAGATGACTGACATGAGTGCCTTTGCTAAGAGCATGACCTCACCTACAGCACATCACCTGGGCTCTCGTCCATACTGTTTGGACCCTAGACAACTGAAAAATCATGGCCTAGCCAAGTCAGTCCCAATTTCCGTTGGGAAGAGCTGATGGTAGGGTTCGAGTGTGGTGCAGATCACACAAAGCCTTGCACCCAAGTTGTCAACAAGGCACTGTGCAAGCTGTTGGTGGCTCCATAATGGTGTGGGCTGTATTTTCATGGAATGAAATTTGTTCTCTGGTCCAACTTAACTGATAATTCACGGGAAATGGTTACATTCAGCAACTCGGAGACCATTTTCAGCCATTCATGCACTTCATGTTGCCAAATAACAATGTAATCCTTAACATCAGTTTGTTGCAGGATTCTCGAACATATTCTCAGTTTGAATATAATGAATTTCCTTGAGACAGAGAAGTTGCTGTCCATGCATCAGCACAGCTTTAGAAAGCATCGCTCCTGCAAAACACAACTCACTCTTTTTTCACATGATATCTTGCGAACCATGGATGAAGGGTATCAGACAGATGCCATATTCTGTGACTTCCGGAAAACGTATGACTCGGTGCACCACTGCAGACTCCTAACTAAGGTACAAGCATATGGGATTGGTTCCCAAATATGTGAGTGCCTCAAAGACTTCTTTAGTAATAGAACCCAGTATATTGTCCTCGATGGTGAGTGTTCATCGGAGGTGAGGGTATCATCTGGAGTGCCCCAGGGAAGTGTGGTAGGTCCGCTGTTGTTTTCTATCTACATAAATGATCTTTTGGATAGGGTGGATAGCAATGTGTGGCTGTTTGCTGATGATGCTGTGGTGTACAGGAAGGTGTCGTTGAGTGACTGTAGAAGGATACAAGATGACCTGGACAGGATTTGTGATTGGTGTGAAGAATGGCAGCTAACTCTAAATATAGATAAATGTAAATTAATGCAGATGGATAGGAAAAAGAATCCCATAATGTTTGAATACTCCATTAGTAGTGTAGCGCTTGACACAGTCACATCGATTAAATATTTGGGCATAACATTGCAGAGCGATATGAAGTGGGACAAGCATGTAATGGTAGTTGTGGGGAAGGCGGATAGTCGTCTTCGGTTTATTGGTAGAATATTGGGAAGATGTGGTTCATCTGTAAAGGAGACCGCTTATAAAACACTAATACGACCTACTCTTGAGTACTGATTGAGCGTTTGGGATCCCTATCAGGTTGGATTGAGGGAGGGCATACAAGCAATTCAGAGGCGGGCTGCTAGATTTGTTACTGGTAGGTTTGATCATCATGTGAGTGTTACGGAAATGCTTCAGGAATTTGGGTGGGAGTCTCTAGAGGAAAGGAGGCATTCTTTTCGTGAATTGCTACTGAGGAAATTTAGAGAATCAGCATTTGAGGCTGACTGCTGTACAATTTTACTGCCGCCAACTTATATTTCACGGAAAGACCACAAAGATAAGATAAGAGAGATTAGTGGTTGTACAGAGGCATATAGGCAGTTATTTTTTCCCTCATTCTGCTTGGGAGTGGAACAGGGAGAGAAGATGCTAGTTGCGGTACGAGGTACCCTCCGCCATGTACCATATGGTGGATTGCAGAGTATGTATGTAGATGTAGATGTAGACATAATTTTAATGGATGACAATGTGCCATGTCAGTGTCCCACAATTGTTCATGTTTGAAGAGCATTCTGGGCAATTTGAGCAAACGATTGGACCACCCAGATTACCTGACATGACTCCCATTGAACATTTATGGGACATAATCAAGAGGTCAGTTCATGCACAAAATCCTCCACTGGCAACACTTTCACGATTATGGCCAGCTATAGTAGCAGCGTGGCTCAATCTTTCTGTAAGGGACTTCCAATGACTTGTCGAGTCCATGCCACATTGCGATGCTACGCTACACTGGAAAAAGGAAGTCTGACATGATATTAGGAGGTATCCCATGCTTTTGTCACCTCATTGTACATTGGCAGTGATAAGAATAATCCTGAAACTTATAGGCCAATTGCTACTACATCTACCTTGTTTATTGTGAGAAATGTCTTGAATGATAGTATATTATATTTTACAGAAAAGGATAACATTGGTCTGCTCTACAAGATACAGCATGACCTTACAAAATATATGTCTACAATCACCACAATAGCTAACTTCATAGCTAATGAAATTGATGCATTAGATAAACTAAGAAGAGTCTGTCAAGTTTTGCATAACCTTTCAATGGTATTCTGTTGTGTATACCTCAATATACTAACACACAAACCAAACTGTTATGGGTGAAGTAGCTGACAGCATAAAACCACTTATGTAACTGAGAAAGCAAGTGAAAATAAAATTTAAAATGAATGAAATGACTGTAAATGTAGCCTCTAGTTTTCAGGTAGTAAAGTGTGGTGTATCTTAGCGATCAGTTTCGTGACCCCTTTTGTCCTTTTTATACATCAACAATATGCCTCCAATGGCTGTAGAGGAATGTTTGATATGAGTCATTGGCTTTGATCAGTGACATAGGAAACATGCAACATATGCGATAAAGAATACGGTGACTCTAATGTGAGGTTATTGGTGATTTTTCAAATGGTCTAAGCTACATATCAGTCTGTCACCACAATCAAGTTTTCTTTAGTATCACATGTATTGGGTTCACTAACTCACAACCAAACTGTCACCTTCTGACCTAACCTATACCTCTGGATAAGCTACAGATCAATGTGTCACCACGACCAGTTTTTTCCCACATTTATTGGCTTCACCAACTAAAGACAAAATTGAATATATAAACCAAACAGTGATGTGACAGCAGCCATCAACATTACATCACTGGCCAAAGCTGAGAATTTATTGAACATTACTCTTGATTCTCTTCAGCTATATAGGCATTCCACCTTAAAGTGGACCTAATCAAGATATCTACATGGTGCAAAAGTGGCAATTGACTCTAAATAATGAGAAGTGTGGTGTCACCCACATGAGTACTGAAAGGAATCCACTAAATTTTGGTTACATGATTAATCATTCAAACCTAAATGTCGTATTCATCTAAATGCTTAGGGATTACAATTATGAATAACTTAAATTGGAATGGTCACAAAGATAATGTTAGGCAAAGAGCAAACCAAAGATTGTGATTTATTGGCAGAACACTTAGAAAATGCAACAAGTCTACTAAAGTGACTGCTTACACTACACTTGTCCACCCTCTACTGGAGTACTGCTGTGCAAGATACACATCAGACAGGATTGATGGAGGACATTGAAAAAGTAGGGGAGGGAGTGCCATGGATATGATACACAAATTAGGGTTTGCTGTATCCTGTTATTAGAGCACCTGACAACCTCACTGATGCGTGCCCATAAGGTCAGACTAGCGCACGTGAGTGTGAATACACCAAGTGTAGTGTCGCCGCATATGTGTGCATAAATCAACTGCCAATTGTATCAGTGCAGGCCACCCAGTAGAGGCCACCTGTAAGAAGGGTGCACATGGCATGGTCTCTGCCATGCCATCTACCAGTGACTCACACCAACATATGCATGAAGCAGCACTAACTCACTCTCACAATGTTCTTTTAGTTTGTACTGTTCACATCAGTTTTTCTCTGTATAGCTTGTGTTGCACTGTCTGTATGATTCTTTTGTCTTGCAACATGTGGAGTCACGTGTGCTTTATCCCATTAGTGTTCAGAGGTTTATGATGAAAGTCATATTTGTGTTCCTTGGATCAGTTTTGAGTATTAATTGGTTACTATGCAATGGGTGATGAAGATGGGATGGTTTCTGCATGTGCAGCCTTTAAGTGTGATTTCATCAGGTTTAGTCATTATGGATATCATGCAACCAGCCCAGATTGAACAGTGTACTTTGGCTGTGACCACTTTGTCAGCTTCCATTAACAGACAGGGTACCATTCCATTGGTTGACTCACCCACTTTTCCACTGCATGATGATTCAGCTGAGGATTGGGAAGCTTACAGAAAAAGACTCAGACAGCATTTTCTGGCTTTCAGTGCAACAGACTCGAATTTGTGCAAAGCCTTATTTCTCTCATGGATTCCACCAAACATGTATCAATTACTGTGTCAGGCTGGCCCTTTACAAGAACCAGCAGCTCTTACTTTTGATCAAATGCGCGGTTTATTGTCCAACTACCATCACAAATGAACACAGGTCATAACAGTGCACTTTGATTTCTACTAATGCCACAAGAAACCAAACCAGTCATAAGGGGCCTGAGCAGCCAAACTTCACGGCCTTAGCCATAAGTGTCAGGTCATTACTGCTGCCCGTAATGACTCCTATGTAGACCTTATGGTGGGTCACACAATTATCTGGTTAGCTTTGGACACTGAAGTGTGCCAGAAGGTTTTACCTTGTGAAACCCCCCCATTGGCAGAAGTTTCTCAGGCAGCAAGTGACCAAATTGAAGCACTGGCACAATGCAGCAGTAGTGTCACAATATGTGCCCACTAGGACAACAGATAGTTTGCATGAGGAAGTGGCAGTGGCAGTGGTAAACATGTAGGCCCAGTGTTAAGCAGACCAAGGCCAGCCCAAGCAGCCATGACTGCCACAGTGCCAGCATCAGCGTCCTTTCTCCATTTTGTCCTTTCTGTTTTGTCCAGCTACTTGTAAGGTTTGCCAGGAGAAAGGCCACACCACCTCCGTGTATTGTTCGCTGAAGGCTGTTCAGGATATGGACACGATTGTGAACTTTGTGACTCCAATGCTTGCAACTTCTCCCAAGTTATGCATCCAGTTAAGTGTTTTTTGCCAAGTGCTCTGGCTACTGATTGACACAGGTGATGCAGAGACATTACTGAATTGTAAAACCTATGTGAGTTTATGCTCACCACTGTTGACACTAGTCACATGGAAGTTGGTCAGTAATAACAAACAGAACATTGCACCGTTGGGACAATTTACAGCATCTGTCGCTTAGAAGTCAGTGGTTTGTTCCATTACATTCCTGGTGGCTGCTGGTGCAAGTCTTGAGAACTTGTTTTGGGTGGACATATTTCAGGCATCTGGATATTCTATCACCAATGCAGTTCAACTTGCGTCCAATCAGATATCGTATTCAAAATTGGAAACACTGCGTGAGCAGTTTTTGGACTTCTTTTTGGAAGGTATAGGGCGTGCTATGAACTTTTCTGCTCGTATTTCTTTTAAATCCACAGCTCGGCCTTGTATTTGTCATGCATGTCCTATTCCTGTCACGCTGAAAGGTCAAGTGAAAGCAGAATTGGACAAACTTCAATCTCTATGGGTGTTGTAACTTGGTACTGCTAGTGAATGGTTGTCTTTGCTGGTTATAGTTCAGAAGCCATCAGGGAAACTTTACCTCTGTGACAACTCAAGTACTATTGTCAATGCACATTTGATCATGGATACATGTACTCCCCACACCAGGAGGAATTGTTGGCAAAAATATTGGGTGGCCAGTACTTTTCTAAAATTGATTTGTCTGAGGTGTAGCAGCGGATGAAGAGTTTCAGCGAGTTTCAGTTTTGGATAGTCCTTTTGGTCTCAATCAATATTTCCACCTTCCTTTTGGTGTGGCTAGTGCCCCTTCCATTTTTCAACAATTTTTAGAGCAATTGACTATGCCTGTCCTGGGTTGTATTAATCATCTGGATGATACTGTTGGCATGGGTTCCTCCATGGTTGATCACTTGACAAATTTGTGCACTTTGTTTTCTGTCTTACAGTCAGCAGGTTTACAGTGTAACATCATCAAATCTCAGCTTTTTCAACCTTTTATTGCTTATTTTGGTTCAAGATCTTGCAAGATGGGGTTTGCCCTCTGCAATACCACATCTCCACTGTTACATATATGACTCACCCCTCACCCACAAAGGAGCTTCAGACCTTCCTAGGGATTACAGGCTACTACCATAAATTCCTGCTGGGGGTGATCACATTGGCCCACCTGTTTCATGTCTTTTACATGAGTCTGTACCTTTTTGCCAGAGCCCAGACTGCAAACATGCTTTTCAAATCCAGACTAATTTCAGCTCCTTGTTTAGCTATATTCTCTCCAGACCAGCATATAATTTTGGTAACTGACAACCTCACAGTACAGCCTCAGTGCAATCCTATCACACTGATATGTCAAAAGTTCTGAACACCTGTTGCTTTCATCTCTAAATCTCTCACTCTGGCCCAGCAGTGTTACACCCAGGTGGAAAAAGAGGCTCTTGCCAAAGTCAATGCTCTCCACAAATTTCATGTATTATTTATTTAATTTTTTTTTTTATGGCTGCGAGTTTCCCCTTATTACTAACAGTAAACCCTTGTCTTCCTTGCTTAATTCCCACACTTCCTTGCCTGACAAGGCAGCACACCACCTACAATGCGGGCACTGTTCTTGCCTCGCTACAATTACAAAATCCATTTTTGACCTACATCTAAATGTGCCAATGCAGACACCTTGTCCCACATTCCTGTGGATCCTGATCCGAACTTTGATTGTGAAGAATTGCTTTACTTCCATCTTGATACTAAAACACAGGCTGTGGTTGAGGGTTTCCCAATTATGAGCTGGCACATAGCAACTGTCGTTGTGCTGATCCAGTTCCCTGGCAGGTGGTTAAGTCTGTTCAACAGACTGCTGGGTCAGACTTTGGACTCACTGAGCATCTATTTTTCCTTACGGTACCACCTTTGTTTTTGATGGTATTTTGCTGTTGTCCACGGAAGACCTCTCTTCCAGAGTAGTCATTCTCACTGTGTTATGGCATGAGGTTCTATGACTTCTTCACCAGGGCCATTGGAGAGTTTTGTGCACTAAACTGTTAGCTAAGAGACATGCTTTTTGGCCAGGGATTAATGGTGAAATTGTCCATTCTGTCACAGGTTATGAGCAGTGTGGCCAACAATACGTAACTCCCAGGGCGTCTCTGTCCCACTTGTCTGCTCTACGCCAGCCATGGGAATGCGTTTGTCTGACTTTGCGGGTCCTTTCATTAATTCCTATTGGTTGTTGGTTGCGGATGCATTTTCCTGGTTTTCTTATATTCTCTCATGTGTCCACGTTGGCTGGGGTCACAATTATTTTGCTTTTCAGGTTTTTTTTTCTGTTGCCTTGTAAGTTAGTTTCCAATAATGCGCCCCAGTTGACCACCTTCTGTGGAGGCACCCCCATCCCATTAGTTGCCTCCTTCATATGCGGCAACTTGGGGTTCCAGCTACCTGGCACCAAGTGTCAGCCTGTCTCTGGTGTTGGGTTCATTGCCACAGCCTGTTGTTCTGGTCAGGCCGCCTCCACCAGCCCCCTAACCATAATCACCTCAGCCATCATCACCAGTGGGTCCAGCCCCATCTGCTCCGCACTGGGACTTGCCTGCTGATGATGACACATAGATGGCGATGGCAACCACCCCCCACCCCCCAACGCTGACATCGGGTGCAGCTAGGACCCACCACCCTCAGGTGAGTCCGTGTCTCTGCGAATTCCGGCCATATACTCTGGTGCCCCCCCATCACATCATATTGTTCCCGCCATGGCCCTGGCTGCCACTATTCCAGATCCAATGGATGTGTCTCTCGGGCCACAGGCATCTCCTCTATTGCCTGGGCACCCTCTTCACACAAGTGAGAGGTGTGCTGTATCCTGCTACTGGTGTGTGTGAGTGTGAGTGCACTGACTGTAGTGCTGCCATGTGTGTTCACTTAAATCAATCACGAA
The DNA here is from genome assembly GCF_021461385.2 of Schistocerca piceifrons. Taxonomy (NCBI): domain Eukaryota; kingdom Metazoa; phylum Arthropoda; class Insecta; order Orthoptera; family Acrididae; genus Schistocerca; species Schistocerca piceifrons. The sequence goes on from NC_060149.1 coordinate 667,759,171, forward strand.
CTGTATCAGCACAAGTCATCAACTAGAGGCCGCCTGTAGGAAGTGTGAACATAGAACGGTCTTCACTGCACCATCTACCAGTAACTCATGCCTGTATATACAGGAAGCAGTGCTCACTCAGTCTCACTACTTCCTTTTTGTTTGTACTGACCACATCAATTGTTCTGTGTATCAATTACGTTGCACCTTCTGTATGATTCTTTTGTCTTGTTATGTGTGGAGTCATGAGAGGCTTATTCCATTATTGTGCAGATGTTTATGAATTAAGCCATATTTGTGTTACTTGGATCAGTTTCATGTATTACTTGGTTACTATAGGGAGACAATCATTAAAACAAAGGAGCTTTTCATTGTGACAGGATCTTCTCATCAAATTTCAATCACCGTCTTACTTCTTAAATTGAGAAAAATTTTGTTGGTGCCACCTTACATAGGGAGACATGACCATAATAATAAAAGAAGAGAAATCAGAGTTCGCACAGACAGATTTAAGTGTTTGTTTTATTGTGCACTATTTGAGAGTGAAACAGTAAGTAAATAACTTGAAGGTGATTTGATGAACCCTCTGCCAGGCACTTAACTGTGAATTGCAGAGTAATCATGTAGATGTAGATGTAGATGTAGATTGAGAAGTGTCCTCATGCTACCAAGTTCTTTGTAAATCTCACCCGATTTTGTAATCAAGGAAATAACTTCACATACCCTCCCAAACTGTGAAGTTTCATGCCATTTCCTCCTCTTTTTTTGGGTTCATTACTCTTTTTGCCAGGCAGTGTAATTGAGAGAATAGGGCGTATGATGGGACCGACAGAAAATAACATAACTGATGTGAAAATATAAACTCTGGAAATGTAAAAACCAGTTTTATTAGAATTATACTGTTAGCTTGTTTATGTTTATAACATTAACAGCATAGTAAAAGTGCACTGTAGAAAGGAGTAGGAGGAAATGATAAGAAGATTACAATGTCCTCAAAATTTCTAAATCAGATGTATGAGGAAAATATTTTGCCATCACTTGCATGAAAAGCTGTTTATGCCTGAACTTTTGTTTAGGGTTTATGTGACAAATGCAGTGGTTGGTCCCTAGATTTTAGTGCAGCTGGCTTTTAGAAATCCAACCATACATTTGGACATCCTATAAACAGTGATTATCTAACTTACAATTAATTATTCATGCAGAAGCACATGGGGGCTCATGTGCTAGAAGTTTACTGTACAATCATTTTATGGAATCAACTTGATAGTTACAGCTGAAAGCTTTACCAACTTTTATGTGATGGACCCAAACTTCTTTGTTAACTTATTGATTCCATTCAAGACCAACATATGTGACTATATGGATAAAAATTGGGAATGCTGAAAATGTGGCTGTCAAGTTGATTTCACAAAATAATTGTTCAGTAAACTTCTTAACTGTAAGTTACGAAGTTAGTGTTTATAAGCCTCTGAACACATGGTTGGATTTCCAAAAGTCAGCTTCGCTAAAGTCTAAGATTCAGTCACTGCATTTGTTCCATTAACCTTCTTCTTTTTTTAAAAAAGCCCAGTCATAGAAATTAAAATAAATGCATGCAGGAATTTGCAGTGAAAAATAATGTTCACTACTCACAGAATTTTAAATTTTTAACAAAACTGAGTTTACACAATCACTCTAATACTTACCATGAGTTAATAATGGTTTCTCATTGAATTGATCAATGTCTGTATGAGAGTTTAAATGAAATGGGTTAGCAGCTCACATTCATATAAACCTCTGGGAAAATTTCGGAAAATAATCAAAGTCTGTTTACCGCAAATATAATCTCAAATTGCAAACTAACTAAATCATGAGCACACATCATTCACAAAAATAAGCACAGTAAAGTATTAGAGTTCAGGCTAGATGACCTACCATGAAACATTCAAAGGCCACATGTTGAAAATATCACAAGACTACGACTTGACTCTTAGTAGTATTTTGACTTACTCAAAATACAACCTACTGCTGCACATACATACTGTCTGTTCCAGATCTCAAGCCCCACTGACCCTGCATCTGGACCAATAGTGTCCCCCGCAAAAAGGCTGCTCCTATTTAAGCCCTCGCCTTGACATGAGTCAAGTGCACACATTTCCAACTTTCACAACATACCAGTGCTTAAAAACTACAAATTTAATGTTATGTACATGTATTATATGTCAAACTGCATGTAAATTTCCTTAGCTTTCTATTTCTGTTCCTGGTTTTTCTATACATTAAATAGTTTCTTCACAAATAATGATTTTGTCAAGGTAATCTCTGCTTCATGTTGTTCTGTTACTAATAAATATAATCACTTAAAACCAAGTACATTCAATTAACCCTGTCCAACTCTACTTCCCACTGTTACTTTTAATGTTTTATTTATTATCTATACAAAAAATTCACGTTTTTACACAAGAATGCACATTCCAGCTTGTAATTCAAAATAGGTAATATTTATTTAAAAAATCTACTATGACACTGTGAACCTATCCGTAGACACTTTGTTTGTGGAAATTGCTTAAGCCATTGTTGAGATATTAACTTTGAAATTTCATTTAATAAACAAAACATTAACCATGAATAACTTAAAAACTCTTTAGATTGAGGGTGAATTTTCCCCCTCACACTCATCTTATTTTTGTCTTTGTAACCATGTTACTGGTTTCCCTATAATAAGCTTTTTAGTCTTATTTTATATCTATTCTGGATATGCAATTCAGTCATGGCAGCTAAGATGCCTGAGTTTTCCCAACCAAGTGACCGGACCAAGGATGACCTGTCAGCAATTGCCCTGTGGACTTGATAAATCTTATACTTATAATGTCTGCCAGTTACTGAGACTCAAAGGGAGCTGTCATCTACTGTTGACACCATGAGACTCCAGCGGTTCTTGAGCTTTGCCTGGTTCAGGCTGAGCTGACCTCCTGGCTGTCAAAACACTTGCTGGACTTCTTGTATCTGCTCTTAATGTAACAACACAACGTGTGCACATGGCCATGTCTGTTTTTAAACTTTCTTGTCACAGTTACAGGGATGTAACCACTGATGCTCTAAGTGTGGCAATGGCTGATATTCTTCTTAATACATGACAGAGGTGTAGATGTACTCTATGGTGCAGTTAGAATTTCCAGTTGTTTAAACAGATGATTATAAGAAGCCTGGTTCCTACTTTTAGTTATTACTCTATTAGCCCTTTCCTGTAGTTTGAAGACTGTGTCTATGTTTTGTATATGGGACCCCACAGAAAATGATTCCATAACTAAAAATAGGGTTATAAAGCCAGGATTCTGAGGGAGTATGAATAGAATGCTGGTGAGAGCCAATATTAATTCCTAAAGGTTTTGTGTTTCCTTCACAATCTATGTAGTTTTCATCCACATTTAATTTTATAAAATTATTTTTCTCATTTAAGATGAAATTAATCTTGTCTGTTTTCTTTAGGTTCAATGTCAGTTTATTGGATGATTGAAATGTTGCTGTCATCATAAAAAAGAATTTTTCCCCATGTTTAATGCTGTCTGGGAAGTCACTGATGTGCATAAAAAAACAATGTAACTCCTAAGATGCTGTGCTGGGAGACTTCTGTTTTAATTCACTTGGGATATGACAAATGTTTCATTAAAAATTTTACTTCATTTGAAGCCTACACAACCTCTCCTCCTTGTATCCTTGTACCATTTCTTTTTAAACTTTGCTACAGTTGGTTATGTATTTTTACTACCCAGAAACTGAATTGTACTTCATTGAAGAGGTTTTATTTGCTCAAGTAATTCATTAGCCCATCTTGCATAGTGGAATCTATTATTTTTGAGAATGATGAAAGAAGAGAAACAGGTCTGTAGTTTTCTATATCTTCTGAAACATCTTTCTTTAGCAGAGGCACAACTTTTGCCTGCTTCTGATTCTCTGTAAAGTCATGTGCCTGAAAGACTCATTTATTATGTCAGTTAATAGGGCTTACATACTGCCTATGCTTTCTTTAAGTACACAACTAACACTTCATCTACATCTGATGACTCATTTAAAAAAAAAATGTACTGCTTTCCTTATTCTGTACTCTGTTGTAAGTAACATCATTGAACTTGCCACATAAGTTTTTACTGGAACAACATTGGGTTTGGGAATTTTTCTTGTAGTTCCTTTGCTACACATGATAAATATCCATTCACATCATTTGCTTGTTTTACCAATTTACCCCTGTCGTTTATCTGTAAATTATTGTGATTCTGTTTCCGTGTTTCTTGTTTTACAGCCTTCCAAATTGCTTTGTTTTCATTTTCAGTAGCAAACGCTGCTTTGTCAATTGCTGATATTTTTTAATCAAGTAATGCATTCCTATAAATATTTTTATATCTTTGATAATAGTTTAGAAACTCTTGCTCCCTATGACTTTTTCTTATGGAACTGCAATATTTTATTGTCTGGGAGGCCTTTGATGTTGTTATTTGCAATTGAATATTTGAGCACAGTGTAGTTTATCAGTTGTCTTGTTATGTAAATATACATGTCTTCTCACAAAAAAGTTACACTGATGTTTAAATACTGCTCTCTCTTATTAACTATAGTTTTAAATCAATAAAGTTTTAGTACCTGTATTTTGACATTCTCATATTGCCTCTCTGCTCAAGCCATTTTCTATCAATTCTCTTCTTTGCTCAACAGCTTTTTACTCCATTTACTATGATCAAAAGGCAACAGAGAAAGAAAATACAAAGATGAATACTAGTAAAGAAGTATCTACACAACAGAGGTACTATATTGCAGGGTATATGAAGTGATGGCAGCATTTTGTTTCCAAGTTTCACAAGAATTTTGCAGCAATATTTTTATTTTTTGATTGGGAAAGTGAGAACCTGTATCTCCAGACAAGATACTTTTATGCAAAATGTAATTTCTGTAGAGATAAGGCTGGCAATAACACTACATTGTCTGGAAACTGGCAATGCATATAACAGTTTCAAAACAAAACGCTTCATTGATTATTCCTGAGTCTGTGAAGCACTAAAGGGAAGTTCTTAGTGGCTATGTGAATGTTAGCTTTCATTATATTATAACTTGTATTTTATTTTATAAAAATATTTTTCCTTGGCATATGTAATTACACATATTACACAATAACTCCACAATTTGTGGTACCTTGTACACTCTACAAAGTATTTCATCATGGGACATCTCTAGTAATGGAAGAAGGATTTATCTTACAGTAATCTAAAAACAGACCATAACAACCTCTTATCATTATTTTTATGTAATAAAAAGTTGGGTTATTTGTATAGGTGATTATATGTTTCTGACTCCTCTAAGGGGTAAATCACATTACTCTTCTCAAAATGTATATGAGATTGTGAAATTATTATTAATATGTTTTTTGCAGGCCTTATTGTACAATAAATTCCAGACAAATGTTGATTAAACAAATTCATCCCCAAAGGGTATTCTCCTTAAATGTCTTACTGAAACTCATTCACATATGGCCTACAGATCTCTCATCTGTAATTGCCATTTTTGTTTTGTATAGCCTCAAATTAGATTGTCAAATTACCATATGTATAAACATTGTGTCTTAACTTTAATCTTAAGGAATTACTAATAAAGGAGAAATGTATTGACTTGGAACAGAGATAATGTTGGTATTAATGGATTTCTTTGTTATGTTGCAGTTATGCAAGTCTAGTGCCAACTTAATGTTAGGAATATTTGTTTATATTTCTTTGTCAAATATTTGTCTTGTGTGTGTTCCATTCTAATGGACATACTACACTGTGGTGTCATGACAATTTTTGTTTTGTTTTGTTTTGCTTTAGGTGGTTTATTTCCAACAGTTAATGAAATTGTACGGGTGTGCTCCATCATTTCCAACAGTTAAGAAGTGGGTGACTGAATTGAAATATGTCCTGTCCTTCTCTTTTAGCTGATAGATGTCAGTGACATTCCAAAAGTAAAACCACAGATGAAAACATGAAGATAGTAAACGACATGATTCATTGCTAACCTGTTAAAGGTGTATGCAGTAGCTGATACTATACACAAATAATAAAAAGTAATATGGTACACTATACGTGTCACTATCAGCAACAGAAAACTTTCCATGGCAGGGGTGTCATATTTGTAGAATGTTGACCAAAAAATGATGAAATTAAATTTTAAATCATTTTTTAAAAATGTAACTGCTTTGTGGAGTTGGTAGCACTGTACAAAAAATGCAAAGTTGAGCTCATTTGCCAGAAGAGATATGGGCAGTGTATTGGGGGATTCATATAATATTATTATTTATGAAGATAGTAACTGTTCCTGAAAGAACAGATACCATTGCTGACCATGCAGCTTCTCAAGAATAAATGACAATTAATTGAAACCCTCATCTGCTGACAGGAGTTGTTGATATACCTCAATGGGGACAGCTGAAAATGTGTGCCCCAACTGGGACTCAAACCCAGGATCTCCTGCTTACATGGCAGATGCCCTAGGAAGATTACACATGTAGACTGTGGACAGTTGGGAATGTGGGTCTAACAGGTAGTGTGCAAGGGATAAGTCCCTGCAGTCACACTATTCATCTGTGTCCTCGGTGCCTCAGATGGATAGACCGTCTGCCATGTAAGCAGGAGATCCCAGGTTCGAGTCCCGGTCGGGGCACACTGTCCCCATCAAGGTATATCAACAACACCTGTCAGCAGCTGAGGGTTTCAATTAACTATCAAATATTATTATTGCTGATCAGCTTATGAAGGACAAAAAATGACTGCTAAACACTATACATGTCTCCTGGACAAAATGGATGGAACGATACATGATAAAAGACCTGGGTTACAAAACAAAACATAAAAAGAATTGCTTCTGTACACAAACGTGTTTTGCCAGTGGAAAAAAGGGTAGATTTAATGTATGAATCATTGTAACATCCTCTCTGTTTATCAGAACCCACACTCTCTATCTTCCACCATTTCGCACATTTAAAGAAAATTGTGGCTGGAAAATATTTTGAGTCCAATGAAGACATCATAGCAGTCATATATGGGTTTCCACAGACTTCCTGGTATCATATTCCATGGATGTAAGCTCACTCAGAAAGTTTCAATAAAGAACTTTTAACTAAAAAGTGATTACCTAAAAAATAAGTGAAAATTTTATATAAACTTGAGTGTTTCACCACAAGATTGAGAAATTTTCATCTAGCCCTCATACAGGCAGAATGGTTGTACTTCCAATGAAAGCTATGGTGAGGCAGTATTGGAAAAGATTCAGAAAAAACTCCTAGATAGCTAGACAGCATTATCAAGATTCAGCCAGTTCCTGTTGTTCCCGTCTCTCCCACTTTTTCTCTGTATGGCAGAGGCTGTTGCAAAGTTGACTTGTTTATAAGTATATTAGATGCAAATCAGAATAATGAACAGTTGTCAACCCATGTGAGATGTAGTGACCCATACTTTTGAAGGTGTGAACTACTTTGTCCAATATAATTTGTTTAATTTAGCGGAACACTTACTTCAACAGTCATTTTGTATTAATAGACAGTTTTGGCCCATGAACATTTTCAGATGGTGTTGTGCAGTGAAGACATGGGTGTTGCTCGAATTGCGTGGGAACAAGAATTCATTTCCACACACAATTCATCTTTCCTTATTATCATATTTATATATGTATAAAGGAACATGACTTGTGTGTTGGAATATCAACACACTAACCTATGAAAGACTTCAAAAATCATCTAAGTATTTATTTGTGTAATATGAAAATAAAAAATAAAGAAACTCTTAGTCTCTGGTTCATTTTGTCTGCTTCCGTAGCAGAGTGGTCAGTGTGTCCGACTCTCATTCAGAGAAGCCAGGTTCAATTCTTGGTACAACTACAGACTTTTCCTTGGTGGGAGAACTGGAACAGGAAGTACTCAGCCTCATGATGCCAATCAAGGAGCTACCTGACTGAGAGGTAATGGCTCCATGGTCTGAAAATCAGCAACAGTTGGGAGAGCGGCATGCCCTTCCATACCACGTCTCAGTGATGCCACATAGCTTGAGCACAACACGGCAGCATGTTGATATTGTCTTCAATGCCTGATGTGTAGTTAAGTTTTTTTATGAGTGTAATTGTTCATTTCACTTTAAACAATAAAAAATGTATGTTTACCACTTACCACCAACCTACAGTTAATGATTGATATAATGGAACACCAAAATATTACTTAAGATTAGTTAAAATGTTCATTGTTTTATTGTTAGAAGATATATTTTGCCATGGTTTACTTCATAATATAGTATATGAAGAGAATTGTACACACTACATGTTACGAAAAAACAGTGCGCTGTTCATATTACATCTTATGTAGTTATTGGTAAGTTAATTTTCATTTATTTTTATTTTTCGGGCTCATATTCTATAGTTGCTGAGGAAAAGAATCTTTGAAATACTGTAAGAAGTAGAAGAAGTGCACTTTCTTTAAAAGGAATGAAAAGAGGTGTATTCCACATATTTATTGAAAGATAACACTGATAGCATTTGTGAATTCAAGGGGGGAAATCAAGTGGGGTCATGACCCATCCTACACTGTAAGAATTTAATTTTTGCATATATTTTTCAGCTAACTTTTGAAAAATAATGTAGCATGAAAAATAAGGGTGTCAAAAACGGAAGGAAATTACAAACAATTTTTAAGACAGAATAGTGTTTAGTTACTTGCCTGAGAGCTAATCCAAGTTGATGGGCTTGTGGCCTGATTAGCAGCAGGAAACATTCTTTCCAGGACAAGATAACAGTTCAAAGACTGACTGTATCTGCTGCCAATAACAAATTCAACATTGTTTGAGAGTACACAGGTAGACTTAGCAAACCCACGACAGCAAAATCTGCAGGGGATGTGGATGTTAACCTTCCTCTCCCCACCCACTCCCCTCTCCACACAGAGATGCTATATTACAAATATACTGTGACCCACTGCAGGATCGAATCCTAAACTTGAGCCTGTGTGATAAGTTGTTGAATACATGTTTACCCTTGAATAAGATTCCTTTCTGTTATAACATTAAATCACCATAGTCACTGCACAGGTTCTTTTAAATAAATATCCTCATTTCCATGGTTAGATTTTCCTGTCTCATTTTTTGCTATGTTCCAAACAGTTCTTAACTTGTTGATAAAGGAGCTAATTAAAACTGAAAATATTTTGGTGTTCTGATGGTTTAATGTGATTTAAACCCTCTCGTCATCAGTGTGCCTTGACCTCATACAAAGCTATTTACTAGTTTTGTGTGACATTATGATGTCATTTGGAACTTGGGTTTCAGGAGCATTTGATCTAGGCATACAGGTTAATTTATTAGAACCTCAGTTCTCAAAGTAGCATATGACTATGTTGAAAAGGCTGCACTATATTCTTCAGGTATATGACCCAGTACTACTGCGTACATTTTTCTAGTCTGTATTTCACACATACTGCTTGAATTCTTCAATTTCTCTCTTATTTATTGCCCATGTGAGTTTTCATATATTGTCATGGTAAATCCATAATCAGGTCCAAATTCGAAGACAGGGTCATCAATCAAATACAGCCCTTAACACTGATAGTATGGTTGTTATTGATACCAAGGTACAGCCAGAACAGAATTGAACTCCTTGACACAGAGTCCAGCTATTTATACAAACATAGAATATTCCAGGATGCTGGTGTTCATACAAACATCAAATATTCCAGAATGCTGGTATTTATACAAACACTGTATATTCCAGACTGCTGTTACTTATACAAACATCTAATATTCTAGAATGTTAGTACATAAAACAAACATAGAATATTTCAGAAAATACAAAAATTACAAATGTAAGATATTTCAAGAACCTTTCATAAATGATAAATACTAAATAACAAATAACTGCTGGTGGTCGCGTTGTAACTGATGAGCCACAGCGCACCAGCCAACAACTAAGCCACACTCTATGCACCAATGCTTGTAGCATTGCTCCCTCTCCTGCAGAAACAGTCACCCGCTGTTTCAGAAGTTATAATTGGAGCCAACTGCAGCACCCTGGATCTGGATCTTTTCAGTGGTCCTCTGTGTAGTGATACTGGTATAGCCTAACATTCTGGTCATGTTGTTACACCCTCTTCACTATTATGAGCAGTGATCATCTTTGAACCACCCACCACTGACCTGTGCCTCTGGACTGTAGTAACAATTCAGATGAACATAGATGACAGCTCTGCAATTTTGCCTCCTTGATGAAGGGTCAAAATCCTTGACTTTATATGTTATGTCCAACAAGAGGCAAAGGATACGGTACAGCTGAAAGTAGCACTTGCATAACTTTTCTGATAGTCCTACTCTCCACAATGCCAAGTCACTCAGGCTTATCGTACTGGCTGGTGTTTGGTGTTATAGTGCTCTCTGCCTTTTCCTGAATGTCCAGGCTTCATGTTCAAGCCAGCTACCTTGCTTTTTTGGTCCTGCAAATGAAGTGTTTCACATAGGCAATCTGAGTACTGTCCAGCCAAAAAGGAAACAATGTATCCATTGTCATTTTGGTCTCATGACCATGGAGCAGAAAGTATGGTGTGAAGTCTGCAATGTCTTCCTTTGCTGTGTTGTATGCGAATGTCATAGCAGGCAGTAATGTATCCCAATCTCCTTGTTTCACATCAGCACACATTCAGAGTGTATCTGCCAATGTCTTATTAAAGTTTTCTGTGAGGCTATTTGTCTGTGGATGGTAGACAAGTTGTCATCCTGTGGGTTATGTCACAACTTGGAATTGCCTCTGATAGCAGTCTCATGGCAATACTATTTATATCATGGATCACCAGATTAACATCATGACCTCAGAGATTATTAACTGTAAGACTTTGCAGGTTCAATGTCTCCATAAAACATTATCAATGTCTCCATAAGCTGTTGCTGCTAGTTCCCATTACTACAGTTGCAAACTGTATGAGGGTAGTTTGATTATATGAAATGGCAGAGAACTCTAGAGCAGCTCTCAAGTACAAGATAGGAGGAAGAGCAGTATTGCTCATAATTTTTTAAATCTGTTTCTTGCAGATAAATTTCAGCTACTGGGTAGCATTATATCTAAGTCATGATGACTCATGATAAATACCGTATTTACTCGAATCTAAGCCACACTCGAATCTAAGCCGCACCTGAAAAATGAGACTCGAAATCAAGGAAAAAAATTTTTCCCGAATCTAAGCCGCACCTGAAATTTGAGACTCGAAATTCAAGGGGAGAGAAAAGTTTTAGGTCGCACCTCCAAATCGAAACAAAGTTCGTCTAGTTGTAATATGAGACACAATTTAGGTCGAATGAATGACGATACAGCTGCAGTAGTTTGGTTCGAGTCGTAAGCTTAGCAGTTACGGTTTACCAGGTAGCCATTGCTACGCGTCACGCGCTCCGTCCGTATTTATACAGATATCCTTCCTTTTTCACGTGCTTCGTCTGGTTTGAATTGATTGCTTATTTTTCTTTGATCTGATAAGTGCTGTTCTCTTTATTATAGGTGTTTACGTCACTCCAAGCTGAAAATGCATTACTGCACTGTGTCATGCATTGTTTGTCGCATTCTGATAGTGCGTGTCTATGGCCTGTCGCCGCTCGCGGGGTGGCTTGCTTTTGTGCGCGCTACCGCCGCTTGCAAATAAAAAATAGAGAGGAGTCGTCTCATTAGCGAAACATTTGCTGTTACTTACACTACTGCTTTCTTTGATAATGATCAACAAGAACCAAATAACAGACTGCGTATGATAGATGATGTTCTGAACGAAATTTTAGCGAAAATTTTTCTCCGTTCCAAAATCTTTGCAGGCGCTTCTTTAGTTCATTACATTCTGCACAGGAAAGAGACATCTTAGATTTAAAAATCTAGTCAGTTGCCGTGCTTCATTTCTGACTGTATCATTATCAGGCATAAGAATAATACGAATATAAACATGACATGATATGTATATTGTTCCCCGTTTGCTGTTGTCTCACTCTAGTTTCGTAGTTTATTAGGCAGACAGGATTTAAATGAGATAGTAGCAAACACGAAACAATACATGGCAAAATGTTTATATTCGTATTAATCTTATGGCAAAGAGAATACTACATGTGATTCACAATTCATAAAAGCTCCTATTAGCAACCATCTCTTCTCACAGGTAGGAAAAAATTCAGAACGTATAGTTGGCCAATTGACAAACATCCCAAACAGTCTTGCCAGTCGGATTTTCGTAGTACATTGAAATGCTGCTACATTCGAAGATCAACAATATAGAATTTGTATTTACTTCGTTGGATAATGTACCAAAATGCAGTGGTCGAAACTCTGGGCGGAGGAAAAAGTCTCGTCTTCCACTTTTTTTTTTTAATTTATTTACTGACGCAGAGATTTTGGTGCCAGTATGTATCTTTGTGCCTACAAAGCATGCCTGTGTGGCGCTACATATATTCGACGGCAGAAGTTAGTTGTGGCAGCACTCACCAACATTTTTCAGAACTCCCGCTTGCTTTGCACTCGATTCTAAGCCGCAGGCGGTTTTTTGGATTACAAAAACCGGAAAAAAAGTGCGACTTAGATTCGAGTAAATACGGTATAATGGCACATGGTACCACTTGCTATTGGAGGTAACAAACATCACTTTGTTATCCATAATGTCAAATGGTACCATGTCATGTGCTATTATATTTTTGATGAGTCATCATGACATGGATATGATGCATAGAAGATAGCTACAAGGTAGCTGAAATCAATCTGCAATAAACAGATTTTAAAAATTTACACCTGCTGCTGCCCTTCTTCCTATCTTGGCTCTCATTAATACTGTTAAGGGGCACACTGTTCCCAATGGAAATAAACCTGAAGCTCTAGAATAGCTATGCTCTACAAATTTGAATCTCCATTTTATCTTATTTCATTCTGTTTAGAAGCTGAGAAGTTCAGTAATGCATCAAGTTGTTTCATTAACAACTGAAAATTATCTGGCGCAACACTACACATTGTGGGTGTCACTGTTACTGTTACCTTTCCATGAATTTCTTTCTACTTCTGAATCAGACACTTCAAAATATTGGAAACTAAACACTAACCAAAACAGCTTTGCTGTGCTGGTACTGCTGGTTTTATGTCAGGAAGAAGATCCCTCCCACCTCTACAGCATTCATTCTTTGCAGGATACAGGCTGCAAGTCCATCTGCAATATCAAGAGTGCTGGAGGGCATTGATGATTGGCAGTGGAGTGGTGATCGCAGGTGTCAATGTCGCTATGAGCCCTATGCTGTCGGCTTGTAGCTGCAGGCTGACTCATGAGATGGAAGCTTCTTGGCCACTGGTGCAACATGGTCTGCACCCTATCCCCCACCCCCCTCCCTCTGCCACCTCTGCCAGGTTGCAGGCTGGTGGTGACAAAGAGCAAGGATCTGCAACTGTTACTTCCTAGTGGCTTGACTTGGAACTGTGCAACAGCTCATGTGTGAGACTACTCACTCTCCTATCACATCCTTCTTCTTTGGCCACATTTTAAGCTACTCATGGAACCATTTCTGGAATTCCTTGCAGCCTCTACATGAGGACCATTACAGTTGCAGCATTTAGGCAGTTTCTTGCAATCACGGCTGCAGTTGTGTGTATCATGTACACCAGCACACTTCACAAAATGTTGACTGTCAACACAGTCCTTGGGTATGTGCCCAAACTTCTGGCACTAGAAGCACTGAGGCCTTTCCTGTAGTGTCGGTGTGACCACCACCTTGAAAATCAAGATTTTCTCTGTGTTGAAAATCCTCTCATGTCTTGTGATGCCAGGCAGGCTGAACAAAGAGGACAACTATTCATCAGTTCTAATTTGTGCATCAATATAGTTTCACCACACCCTGAAAGCACTTCTGTTCAACTGTTTCGAAGGCCTCTGGTGTGCTGACAAACCATGGCAGGCAGAAAATCACAGCTTGCACTGTTTACTTCCACTCTTCCACCATGGGACGATGTGGTGGAGCAACAGACAAAACGTCCTAGGTGATTTTTTCCCAGTAACCTGAAAGTCTCAAAAGAATACGAGGGGTCAGAAAAAGTCTGAGACTCTGCAGCAGTGTGTGGACATTATTCCTCTGTTACTTATGCATATTGACAAGCATAATATTTTATTATTTTGTAAAATTGCAGGTTCTGTATCAGTTCTCTGACCACAAATCCATTTTACATGGAGCCAGATAGGCAGTTGACTTAGTACTATACTGCATCAAAACCTTAAATAGCTTCTCTGTTCATCACCAAATCATGAACAAAGGCTTTATGGTAACACCATTCTTGTGAATGTCACATGTCATCCTCATATCACATCAAAAGTTGATGGGTGAACATTTTCGAGAAACAAACACTCCTTGAGCATATATAATTACCATGTCAAAAAACAGTAAAAAATCTCAGTATAACTTTTATGAGCATCTAAACAAACTGCCACAAGTATGCAAGAAATCTTTGTCTTGCTTGCATGTAATTCAAAAATTTACAAAAATATTTCCACCAAAAAAGTAAAACAAAAATTTGTCCAGTATTTAGTTCTAACAAATTTCTAATGGTGTGACGTAGTTTAATATGGCACAAACAGTGACAGTTCTAGATTACTTGAGCTAGCGATGAATGCATATGTAAAATACGTATGTAACATTCACTTGTTTGATCATATCAGTTCTACCTATGCCTACTTAGTCGATATAACTAGACAGGTGACGTTATTTTTGCATGCTTAGTCATGGGAATCCTCAGTAACTCACTTGCTATATTAAGTACTTATCATCATTCTACAACCAGAATACAAAATTGGATTCGCAAAAGGATCTTGGCTGTATCTATGCATAACACTAAATCTTGCACCATTTCAGAAATGACTGACTCAGGAAGAAAGTACACAATAATCTCTACCTCAACCTAAACCACTCTGCATTCAAGAGAAGATTAAAGCTATATATGCATTGGCATAGCTTTCCTTTTGGTAAATCCCCACTATTTTCCTTCTGTCCAGCAGTGAAACAGTATATCTGTCACACTAGCTGAACAATTCATGCTATCCTTATCACTATTTAACTCTGTTTTCTTTCTTCCATCTTATTTGTTAACCTTGCCTTAGTATTTATCACTCTTCTACTGACCGGTCAACTTGTTACCCACATTTAATTCCTGCAGAACCGCTAAATTTTTGTTAGATGCCGTACTCACATTTGACAAGGACATAATGAGTAGATTCCTTAATAGAATGTTAATAAGACTGACACTACTAAAGTACTATATCCTCATCATTACATCTATAACACTAATAAAAATAATAGTAATAATCCCGGGGCCTCATCTTGCAAGTGATGAGGAAGGAAGGGAGAAGGAGTAACGCCCTGTAAAAAAAAAAAAAACCTGGGTCCATCTGGCTCTGGATGGTAGCACCCTGTGAGGGTTCCTGCCTAAGGGTTACAGGTCTCAAAGGCAGAAGAGAAATCCTAACTCCCAATGGCAGAGAGAGTGGAAGAAACTAATGGAGAATACCATGAAAAATAATCATTTCAGACTAACAGTCCAATCTTACCTTGGAATTTATTTCCTACCATGTACAATGCACAATTTCAATTGCAGAATGGAAAGTCTGCTAGAAGAAAGCACTACCTCAGGTGGCAACTTGAAAGAGGAATCCACCATTGCTTTATGCGATGCATCGGGACCTAGGGTTCTGGAGAGTCTCAACATCTGCATTAAGGATGAGTCAGAGCATCCTTGGTATCCTTCCAAACTCAAGTTCAAAAGGAAATTCTTTGCAGGCATCTTGAACGTAAACTCATTACTAAAAATTGGTACACAAAAATAACTTGAAATTCTCTTAGATAAGCAGGAAACACAAAATTTAGCAGTTCAAGAAACAAGATTTTTGGATGAAAATATTACAGAAATCAAAAACCACAGAATTTTAAAGGGTAAACCAGCAATAAAAATCATGAAAGGCATGCCAATACTTGGCACCGCTTTCTATGTTCATAAAAATTTAGTAGATAACATTACAGAATTCAAATCCAGTTCAGAAAGACTCTCTCCTCTCACAGTTAAATGCAAAAATAAATAGTATACCCTTGTTAATTGTCATGATCCAATCAATGATGGCAATCAGAAAAATCTGATTAAAGTAGAAGCATTCTGGGAACTTCTAGAAGAAGAAATATCAAAAATTCCAAAATCAGATGTTGTTATACTAATGGGGGATTTTAATGCACAAATAAGGAGAGAAAACTCATTTCAAAAAATAGTAGGATATTATCCAGCCCATAAAAGAACAAACAAAAATGGCACAAGGCTAATCAGCCTTTGTAGAACATTTCAGTTGAAGGTAATGTCAACATTCTTAGAAAAAATTACCAAGAAAGGAAAAAACATGGATATCTCTGAATGCAATGCTAGGGTAGTTCCAGTTAGATCACGTGGCTATTTATAAATGCAATTTTAAAGAAAATAGCAAGAAACAGGGAATTTGAGTCTGACTATTACTTGACTAAAATTAAACTGAAACTTCTCCCCAATGAAAAACAAAAGAGGCAGCAAAAATTAATTATACATAATACAGACAGGCTCAACATCACCAAAGAGGTAATAAAAAATTTTCAGGAACAAATTAAAGTAACTAAATCAGGTAAATGGGAAGAAATATTGAAAGGAATCAACAGGGCAGCGAAAAATGTATTTGGAACAGCAAAAATGAAGAAGAAAGTCTGGTGGAATGAAATCTGTGAAGAAGCAGTTACAGAAAGAACAAAATAGTGGAAGAAATGGAAATGTTCTGGGAAGCCTGAACACCTTTATGAACTTAGAATGCAAAGGAAAGAAACAGCAAGAATAATAAAGAGTGCTAAAAGATCTTTTGAGAAATCATAACTTCTTAACATACAAAACAACTTTGTAAAAAATAACTCCTGGAATTTCTATCAGATGTTTAAAAGTCATCTAAAGGGCTACCAAGCTCTAAGTATTTGCTTCACATATGAAAATGGTAAAGTAAGCCTAAGCAACAGCCAGAATTGCAAATACTAAGAAAGCACTTTGAAAAATTATTGAACTGTGAAGAACCAAGTGTAAGCTAGAATTTCCAGATCTCCATGAAAATATAGAAGCAGATCCACCACTTACGGCTGAAGAAATTTAAAAAAAGCAGTAAGTATCTGTAAAAACAACAAAGCCAGTGGAGAAGACTCTATTACAGCTGAACTTATTAAATGGTGTCAACCAAAAATTATAACATTTATAGATTTTAAAAAGGCATTTGATTTGGTTGATATGGAAACACTAGATAAAATGATCAGAGAATTTGGCATCAAATCTAAATTAGCAAACCTTATTCGTGAAACACTCACAGACACCAAATCAAAAGTAAAGTTTCGGGGTGAAATATCGAAGTCATTCAACATAAAAACAGGTGTACGGCAAGGTGATGGCCTGTCTCCACTCCTCTCTAACTGCGTACTAGAGGAAATAGTAAGAGAATGGAATCAAAAACTAAAAGAACAGAAGCTATCACCAGTCAGACTGGGAACTAAAAGCAAAGGTATCGAAATTCAGTGTTTAGCATTTTCAGATGATTTTGCCATTCTTTCTGAAAACCTAACAAATGCTGGAATACAAACCAATCTCATAGAAAAAATAGCCAACAAAGCAGGTTTAAGAATATCATTAGAAAAAAGAAAATTTGTGACAAAATATAAAAATTGCTCCAGAATCCCTAGCAACAGATACTGGTCAGATAAAGAGGATAAATAAATACAAATATTTGGGAGAAATTATACAAGAAAATGGCTTACAAAAATTTGCTGTAGAAGAAAGAGTAAATAAAATGGAGAGAGCTTATCGAATAACTAGGAATGTCTACAACAAAAGGTGTCTGTCTAAAAGTTTGAAGATACAGCATTACAACACAGTAGTAAAACCAGAATGTCTTTATGCAAGTGAATGTTTAGTACTCTACTACAAATTACACAACCTTGAAGTCTTAGAAAGAAAAACCATTCAAAAAGTACATGGGCCACCAAAAAATACAGAGGTATGGAAATTAAGAAGCAATGAAGAAGTTTATCGCAACATAGGAAACATAAATGAAACACTACGAAAGAGGCGACTGCTATTTTTTTCACACTTATACAGAATGAACAGCAACAGGTTAACCAAACAGAAAAAAATATCTTGGGGCTAAGAAGTCAACAATAGTCTGGATTCAATGAGTTATGAAAGATATGGAAAGAAACAACATAAGTGAAAAAGATGAAAAAGAAAGAGAGATTTTCAAGAGGAAAGTGTTAAAAATGGAAGGATTCCAAGCCAAGAGGGAAAAGAAGACAGGGTCAAAATGGTCTGAGGAGAGAAAAAGGATACATAGTGAAAAGATGAAAGAATACTGGAGGAAAAAGAAAGACCAACAATGAAGGAAACATTGAAATTGGTGCATGGTCCTTAGATGACCCAAATGAAGAAAGAAGGAAAGAAGAAGAAGAAGAATATTTTGTACTGTTCATGTAGTATGCATATTGTAATGTTAAATCATTAAGGATGTCTTGTCAGATGTAAGAAAAGGTCTGAATGACCAAAGTGTGCCAGGTGAAATAAATGCGTAAAAAAATAAACTTGTCCAGACAGGCAGGGTACACCATTTTGCTTGCCAAAACAGGAAGAGATGATGATGACGTGTGTTAGAAAGTGAGAAAAACCATGGAATCCTTACCAGATTCCATGATTAGAAAATAATAATTAGCAGCCCTAAATGAGACTAAAAAAGTTGCAGAGCAAGAGTAATAAAAAGAACCTCTATGTTACCTTAGGGTCATATTCCTGCTCTGTGTAATTTTTCAGACCACAATGATTTATTTCTTGATCATTTATTTCTCCTTTTCATAAACAGTCTCTATAAACTCCAGACCTTCATTAAATGATTTTACTTAAAAGCAATAATTTCATCGACTGTCTTTGCTCCTTTTAACTGAAAGTCATTCAAATTTTTCACATGTTTCCTTCTATATGACTAACTGTTTTGGACAGGATGACTGGGTGTAGGTTCAAGTTTCCTGACAGCTAGGTTATTAGCACTGATACAAAATGTTCCATAAATATAATGAAGGAGAATTTTCAAGAACATGGAGAAAAAATTACATTAACATTGATGACTGATGCTATAGTCACATCTAGTCAAACTGTTATTCATAGGTGCAAACACTCCACCACACTACTTCCCAGTATGTTGAACATGTAGAGGAATAGAGGAGACAGGTGATAAGAAAAGGAAGGTTGAAGCAGGATATGACTAAAGCAATACAACTGTTGTGTCAATCGGCAAAACAGACGTCCTTGTCTTGTAATGTTTCAACCAGTATGATCATAACATGAGTGGTGTTACATATGATTTACTTTCTGCATTAGGAATACTATATCATCTATGCCCCTGTCCAAAGAGTTCAGAAGCCACGTCATTCATTGAAGAAAGGGAGTTATTTTACTCGTGCCTTCCTGTAAGTGCTTTATATGCCACCACACTACTGTGAGCTGTCAAAAAAATTCATCACAACTCTATTACAACACCTGCCATAAAGACAACATGGTGCACTTGTCCTCTCAGAAGATTGCAACTTTCCTTGAGAAGAGAGGAGCTACAGATAATGGCCAGAAAATACTTAACATACGGAAAGTCTGCATCATCTTCAATCATGACAGCATTTGACTTGTCAGACAGTTTTTGCTTTTAGCTGCTTCTGTACCTAACTATTGTATCTTCAGCAGATAGACCTACAGCATAATACTCTGCTCTAGGACATATTTGTTACACCTTGGAATTTGCAAGTTTTATAAAATATTATCACAAGAATAATAATATCCTCAACTGGACAGTCAAGCTGCTTAAGTTTGGCCCATCTTACATAAGCAAACTAACTTATTTTTTAAATGCATGTAGTCCCAACAAATGTTTAGGATGAACAGAGTTTTAACTACAAAATTTCATATATTTGGCTGTATCAGGAGCCTGTGTTTTGGATATATCACACAGTGTAAAATTCAGTTACATATAGACTTTTGGACATATATAGCTGTGTTAAATGCTTGGACGCAAAGCTTTTTGTCCGAACAATAAGATGTGTAGTTCCGCTATGATATTATTGTTATCTAACATACTCCTCCAATTATGAGATAAACAGAAGAAGGATGAAAAGCTGAAAATAAATTATTTTGATAAAATCCTGGTTGTAAGAGTGAAGTCCAGTACTAGCTTCCTAGAAACAGTCAAGCTGCAATACAAACATGTTTTCTGTTTCCCATATTCTGCAACCTTCAGCATGTAGGCATTCCACATACACGTTCTCTGAACAGCACACTGGTGGAGGAGCGGGGGTGCTGGTCGTCGTGCACCAGGAGCACAGATCTTAGCCAATGTGCTTACACAGAATGATTTTAATACAGAAAATTTAGCAGAAAAGAAGTTACTATTGGAAAAATAGCTTTACCTTTTCAAGTTATTAGATACTGGTTCATTATCTATTACTACTAAATTAATGTTTACATGACTACACTGATGTTTGTCAAAGACCAGGAAATGTCACTGTTTAATGTGTGAGTGCTGTAACTAGCATGCATGACGAACTGTGTACTGTGAACTCTACATAAATTTTGTCATCAAAGAGAATTTATAACTGACATGCATGTCATCTGATATAGAGCTATGTAACATATGCCATTCACAATGGGCTCTGTGCTAAAATATCACTGTGGAAATTACATATTCTACATGCAGCTCAAGGTTGGTGTTCAACAACTACAAGCTTACCTACTGTAAGAATAAAAGTTAGCTGACAATGAACATTACTGTTTGCCATGCATCCAACAGCAATATTTAGTATTCAGCCTTAAATAATTAGTAAAATAAATGGTTATAATGTGTTTTAATTATCTTGTGAATTTGCATAGGCTCCCAATTAATTGCAATTGCTCTAAATCAAAGGAAACTTCTGCAGACTTTTTCATCAGAATACAGAACCCCACTCTGAACTCTAGAAAGAAGACAGTATAAGTGGAAAACATATTGTGTCTTCTATTGTGGCTTCATAAATCTCACTTTATGAGGGGACTTCAAAAAGTAAGCTACACATTACTGTGGCAGGTCAAGAAACTTTTATTGAATACTGCATCAACCATGTCTGTGAAGCCTTGGTCAAATTGTTGGAACCATTTCTTTATGGCTGAACACAACACTGCATTTGGTCATATATTGTCAGAATTTCACTGTGAATCGATGTGAAATTTAAAAATTTTGCACACAAGAATAATACTGTCCTGCATGCTTCAACTTTGGAGCACATTTTCATTTGCTGCACAGTTAGACTCCCACATTGTGATGCACCTGATATCCATATTGCAGCAGAACTGTCTCTGCAGGAAACCTGAAACATGTACTCTCTTCTGGTAATGCACCACTCTTGTTGAACAATGGTCTTTAGTGTGGGAAGACATGTGTAACTCAGTAACTCACTTTTTGAATTCCCTAAATAATTCAAACTTAGTTTTAGTACTAGCAACACACAAAACTTTGGAGTATACGTACTGGGAAGTGTATGTAAGAATGCCAAGATCTCGTAAGAGGCTGCTACAGGATATAAAGTTATCTACTTTGCAGAATATTTTGACACTTCAGTTTTCTAGAATAAATGCTTTCTTTACTTCAGCTGTATTAACGCTAAAGATATCAGGGAGTGAAAGTATGCAAAATAAGCTATCACTTTTATGAGAAAAACCACAAAGTACAAAAATCTCAGTTAAAATTGTTTGTGTGTTAATTTCATTTCAGATTGTTATCTATCAGGGATTCCAAAAATTTTGACATTGTGTTTCATTCCACGCATGAGTGCTAATTTCTGTTTCTGTTGCCACAAGATAATTTCAATTTTTTAAAACTGCATAATGTGTGTCCTTAATGGGATCTCAACTACAATTTATTGTCTTCTGTAAACCAGTTTAATGCCTGCCACATGCACTGTATGACAGTCATTCCCTCAATGGAAGAAAATGCTGTTTGTAGACGTAGATGTCTACAAGCAGAGCCCTATTCATAGTTTAGCACATCTGTTTGGCTTTAGAGAAGTATCATATGGGCTTCTTGTGGACTTTACATCTACTGTTTTATTCAGTCAGATACAATGTATCTCCTCAACAGGATATCATAAAATGTAGGAGGATAGTGCGGCAACTGCCTTGCATGTCCTCACTGGATTATCTGATGCCTTTGATATGCACTGCATCCCAGCAGTTTGCATTAAATGTGATCTCTTTGCCAGGCCCCTCTCCCCCTTTCCATTCAGACACTTGAAAATACTCAGTGCTCTGATCATGTTACTTTCAGATCCTTCATGTGTTCCAGTCACATCAGTTTCTTATTAAATATGAAGTCCTGGAACCTTACCGGTTCTCTAAAATTGGATACATTTTACTTTGGTAGGAATTGTGTATTCACAAAAACAAACACATACTGTTTTTCAGTTACTAAAACTGCCTTCATCAATTTCTCCAGCACCTCAAGTTTCAACAGATAAATGAGTTGTTCCAAGGGTAGAGGGTGAACAGAAAATTGAAAAGTCTTCTACATACAGCGAATATTGCGTAGAACTTCCGAGTTTGGAGCGTATATGGGTTATTGTAAATACAAACAACATGAAAGTTGAAGCGAATCCCTGACAGATATCATACTCTTGTGGAAATCTGTCTAAGAGATTGTTTCATCTCCTCAAAATTCATCTGTCTAGATTTTACTTCCTGTTCTGATCATGGCAATCATTGTATTTTTTGAGAATGATATCATATTTTCAACTTTCAGCTTATTCCAAACATACTGTCAGTTTCCTAATTGCTTATTACAATGGAAAATGTCCCTTCTCAAATCACAATCTATTATTGCTGCTTCAGTACTCCATCCTATCCAAAGTCAACAAATCCGTTACCATTTTTACCTTCTGCACCACCTATTTTTCCCTTTGTCTATATCATGTTCGTTAATCTCATTTATAAATGACATTCCTATCCCTCCTGTTTCACTGAAAAAAAAGCCTCAAAAATTATTGCTTAATTTTCTGAAAGCTACAGCGCATTTTCACTGATTTCAAACCCAACAGGAATTATTGTTGTCAGTGAATGCAGGTCCATCTCAATGTTTCCAAGTGAACACTGACAGGGAAATTCCATTAAATGAACTTCAGAGTTGTGTACTTAGGGGAATGCTAATGCCCACAGCCGTACGTAAAACAGCAGTCTTCAATGCACCAAGCTAAATACAAGTTGGACAACAGATGTCTGGAGGCCTGTAATGTGTTCCGATGAGTCACAGTTTTGCCTTTTTTCTAATGATGCACAGCGTCAAGGCCACCAACGGCCCAACAAGACATTTGACCTGCCCTGCACAAATGTGTACTTAAGGCTGAAGGTATTTCTGTGATGTTTTCAGGATCTTTTTTGCACCATGTCTCTCACATTCTCATTCAGGTGATTGAACATACACCAGGATGTTTATTTCAGCATTCACAGGGACCAAATGTTGCCCTCTCTTTTGCATCTTTACAATGAGCATGTTGAGCACACTCCCGTTTTTCAGTATGACAACAGCCATATTTACAGGGTTGCATTCTTACATTACTGGTTTCACAAACACTCAGACACCATACAGCTTCTGAACTGGCCTGCTAAATCATGTAATTTTAAAATATATGGGACTATTCAGAACAATTGGTGAACTGTAGCAATCAACATCCCTGCACTTCCGTAGGTCCACAGAATCTAATCTGTGAGTGGCTTCAGCTGGATTCCTTGGCAAACTGGGCACTTTATCAAGGACAGTGGTGGAGATGATACACAGTATAAGAGTAATGTCTCCTGGGGGACAACTAATTTTTTTCCCAGAGTGCTTCTTCTGCTCCTTTGTCTCTATAGAAGCAACAATAGTTACTTTTTGTCTTCTGGTAACAGCGATACACATTCACGTCTTATTATCCTACAAGCACACATCCAGTTTTCATGAATTTTCTAACAGCCCTTTCTAAATAATTCCTAAATGTACACAACAGTGTACTAAATTGCACTGAAGTCAATACACTATACAGACAGCATAAAAGGTAACAAAAATTGTATTTAGTGAGCTCAATTGTGCCACAGTACTACTGGAAATGCCTCAAACATAGACACCTGAGTCTGCTTTATTTCTTGATGCACAGAATTGTTTTAGATAATTCACTATCCAGGTTGGGACCCAATGTGGAAGGGAGTGGTCATTACACACCCCAAATCACATTTCAGTGGGAACATCTACCGTATTTACTCGAATCTAAGCCGCACTTTTTTTCCGGTTTTTGTAATCCAAAAAACCACCTGCGGCTTAGAATCGAGTGCAAAGCCAGCGAAAATTCGGAAAAAAGTTGGTGGGTGCCGCCACAACTTACTTCTGCCGTCGAATATATGTAGCGCTACACAGGCATGCTATGTAGACACAAAGATAAATACTGGCGCCAAAACCTCTGCGTCAGTAAATAAATAAAAAAAAATAGGTGGAAGACGAGCTATTGTCTCCGCCCCCGAGTTTCGACCACTGCATTTTCATACATTATCCAACGAAGTAAATACAAATTCCGCATGGTTCATCTTCGAACGTAGCAGCATTTCAATGTACTACGAAAATCCGACTGGAAAGACTGTTTGGGATGTTTGTCAATATGGCCAACTCGTTCTGAATTTTTTCCTATCTGTGAGAAGAGATGGTTGCTATAATAGGAACTTTTATAAATTGTGAATCACATGCAGTATTCTAGTCACCATAAGAATAATACGCAAATAAACATTTTGCCATGTATTGTTTCATGTTTGCTGCTATCTCACTTAAATCCGATCTGCCTAATAAACTACGAAACTAGAGTGAGACAACAGCAAACGCGGAAGAATATACATATCATGTCATGTTTATATTCGTATTATTCTTATGCTTAATAGTGATACAGTCAGAAATGAAGCACGGCAATTGACTAGATTTTTAAATCTAAGATGACTCTAATTTCTGTGTAGAATGTAATGTACTAAAGAGGCACCTGCAAAGATTTTCAAACGGAGAAAAATTTTCGCTAAACTCTCGTTCAGAACATCATCTATCATACGCAGTCTATTATTTGGTTCTTGTTGATCATTATCAAAGAAAGCAGTAGTGTAAGTAACAACAAATAGCAGTTTCTTGCCATTGTTTTGCTAATGAGACGATTCCTCTTTTTTTTAAAAAAGCGGCGGTAGCGCACACAAAAGCAAGCCATGCCGCGAGCGGCGACAGGCCGTAAACACGCACTATCAGAATGCGACAAACAATGCATGACACAGTACAGTAACGCATTTTCAGCTTAGAGTGACGTAAACACCTTTAACAAAGAAAACTGCGCTTATCAGATCAAAGAAAAATAAGCTATCAATTCAAACCAGACGAAGCACGTGGAAAAGGAAGGGTACCCGTATAAACACGCCTGACGCATAGCGATGGCTACCTGGTAAAGCTTAACGGCTAACTTACGACTCGAACCAAACTACTGTAGCTGTATCGTCATTCATTCGACCTAAATTGTGTCTCATATTACAATGGACCAACTTTGTTTCGATTTGGAGATGCGGCCTATAATTTTTCTCTCCCCTTGAATTTCGAGTCTCAAATTTCAGGTGCGGCCTAGATTCGGGAAAATACACTCCTGGAAATGGAAAAAAGAACACTTTGACACCGGTGTGTCAGACCCACCATACTTGCTCCGGACACTGCGAGAGGGCTGTACTAGCAATGATCACACGCACGGCACAGCGGACGCACCAGGAACCGCGGTGTTGGCCGTCGAATGGCGCTAGCTGCGCAGCATTTGTGCACCGCCGCCGTCAGTGTCAGCCAGTTTGCCGTGGCATACGGAGCTCCATCGCAGTCTTTAACACTGGTAGCATGCCGCGACAGCATGGACGTGAACCGTATGTGCAGTTGACGGACTTTGAGCGAGGGCGTATAGTGGGCATGCGGGAGGCCGGGTGGACGTACCGCCGAATTGCTCAACACGTGGGGCGTGAGGTCTCCACAGTACATCGATGTTGTCGCCAGTGGTCGGCGGAAGGTGCACGTGCCCGTCGACCTGGGACCGGACCGCAGCGACGCACGGATGCACGCCAAGACCGTAGGATCCTACGCAGTGCCGTAGGGGACCGCACCGCCACTTCCCAGCAAATTAGGGACACTGTTGCTCCTGGGGTATCGGCGAGGACCATTCGCAACCGTCTCCATGAAGCTGGGCTACGGTCCCGCACACCGTTAGGCCGTCTTCAGCTCACGCCCCAACATCGTGCAGCCCGCCTCCAGTGGTGTCGCGACAGGCGTGAATGGAGGGACGAATGGAGACGTGTCGTCTTCAGCAATGAGAGTCGCTTCTGCCTTGGTGCCAATGATGGTCGTATGCGTGTTTGGCGCCATGCAGGTGAGCGCCACAATCAGGACTGCATACGACCGAGGCACACAGGGCCAACACCCGCCATCGTGGTGTGGGGAGCGATCTCCTACACTGGCCGTACACCACTGGTGATCGTCGAGGGGACACTGAATAGTGCACGGTACATCCAAACCGTCATCGAACCCATCGTTCTACCATTCCTAGACCGGCAAGGGAACTTGCTGTTCCAACAGGACAATGCACGTCCGCATGTATCCCGTGCCACCCAACGTGCTCTAGAAGGTGTAAGTCAACTACCCTGGCCAGCAAGATCTCCGGATCTGTCCCCCATTGAGCATGTTTGGGACTGGATGAAGCATCGTCTCACGCGGTCTGCACGTCCAGCACGAACGCTGGTCCAACTGAGGCGCCAGGTGGAAATGGCATGGCAAGCCGTTCCACAGGACTACATCCAGCATCTCTACAATCGTCTCCATGGGAGAATAGCAGCCTGCATTGCTGCGAAAGGTGGATATACACTGTACTAGTGCCGACATTGTGCATGCTCTGTTGCCTGTGTCTATGTGCCTGTGGTTCTGTCAGTGTGATCATGTGATGTATCTGACCCCAGGAATGTGTCAATAAAGTTTCCCCTTCCTGGGACAATGAATTCACGGTGTTCTTATTTCAATTTCCAGGAGTGTATTTTTTCCTTGATTTCGAGTCTCATTTTTCAGGTGCGGCTTAGATTCGAGTGCGGCTTAGATTCGAGTATTTACGGTATATTTTTTACATAAATCAATTGCCAAATTCCACAGCTAACTGTTGGAGAATAAAGCAGCATGCAAACAGTGTGTCCAATAATGGCAAATTACAAGAAAAATTTCATACTTGGTGCTTTTCAATTGCTTGTGTGAGAGCCTGCCCACATTGATGGGCTTCAGACCTGACCAGTAACATTCTAGTTACGGAAAGGCACCCATTCCTAGGCTGACTGTACCTGCCAACAACAACTACAATAACTAATCCAACACAGTTGAGAAGCCCACAGGTAGAACTGTTTAACCACAGAGAGTTGATTAAAGAAATCCAGAAAGGGAAATGGCCTCCTCTAAAGGAGGGGGAGGCACAGAGAGACTATTATCCAGAACATAGGTGGAAATTACTGAACGAAACAGGATTTCCCTAATTTATATGATCATATAGCCAATGTCTTCAGATTTGTGTTCTCAGTCGCACTGCTAAGTGAAATATTGATAACTTTGAAAGCACATTACCAATTTTATATTAGTAAATTATCGTGTTATAAAAGTTGAGAGAGTTTGTTAGAACTTTATTTCTAGCTGCATGACACATGTTGCTTTCAGATTTTCAGGTGAACGCTTTCCAAAAGCTGTATTTTTCTGAAATACGATTTCTTGGATGTTAAATTAAAATGATGTACTAATCACAGGTAAATAAATTATTATTACAATTTTGAAACATTTTACTATTATTAAAATCACATGCACCTGTGACACGTGTGACAAGTGTGGGTGACCCCAAGTAAATTTCCAGAGACGAAGGGGAGGGGGGGGGGGGTGTAGTAACAAAATGTGATCCCATATCCCATCCACCCAGTGTAACCAATCCCTACTAGACCTCTGCCTGTCACTGTTTGACTCTATGGTCCTCAGACATTTCCCATTCTCTCTCCAGTTTGGGTTTGCAACACATACAAGAAAATTTTATTAACTATTCAACCTGCTTCCTTTTACAATATTTTTTTCTCCTTTATAATTTTGTTTGCAGTTTTCTCATGGCCCTGTTCCTGCTACATTATGTTGAAAAAATATCTCATTAGTTCATTTCAGACACCAGCCATTTAACTAAGAGCATGCTAGACCTCTCATTACTGCTACAGTGCTTAATCCTGGGAGAAAAATCAGCTGTAGATAGCATTTTTCCTCCTTTCTTGCCAAAACATAGTGATTATTTGTTGCCAGGTTTTTGGGCCAATTCATCTGGCACAAGCTCAGCACAAAAATGTTTGATGAAATTCAGGTAGCGGATTTGAGCAAGTGGACCGTTCATTACTATGCTGATACTGAAAAGCAGCGATTACAAACCAATGATACAGCAAGGGAAGCATACCATAGTCTAAAATATTATCACAAATACTTCTATACATTTTGTCACTGGTCACAATAAATGCCAAGTCGAAATTCAAAGAAACAACCCAGCTGAAACCAAATCCTACCATCACCACTACCAAATTTCAATCTCTCATTAACATACTCACTCAGATGAATACCATTCACTAGTGCCCCGTTCACCCACACCTATCTGATTTCCACATCTAACACATATTTACTGCCCTCAGTCAAATGACTCTTAGTTTTTCAACCACTCAAGATGACAATGTACATGCCTGCTTTCGATCGCTAGATTCTGACAAGGGAACCTCCCCATCGCACCCCCCTCAAAAGTTGGCACAGTGGATAGGCCTTGAAAAACTGAACACAGATCACTCAAGAAAACAGGAAGAAGTTGTGTGGAACTATGAAAAAAATAAGCAAAATATACAAGCTGAATAGTCCATGCGTAAGATAGGCAACATCTAGGATAGTGTGAGCTCAGGAGCGCCGTGGTCCTGTGGTTAGCGTGAGCAGCTGCGGAATGAGAGGTCCTTGGTTCCAGTCTTCCCTCGAGTGAAAAGTTTAAGTTTTCGTTTTCAGACAATTATTTTGCGAAGCTGCACAGGTACACAGAGCAGTATTGTTTACGTGATCGTGTGTCAATTATCAAAGTTCAGGCACTCACACATAATCAACTTCGCTCTCCAAAACTCCAGGACATGTTCAGATTTGCTTGGACATATGCAGGATTTGACAGTCTATACACGGAAAAATTTGAAAATGTTAAAACTGTGTGACTGTCAAACTGTTGCATTCATTTGTTGCAGTTTATGTGACAAACTCTTATGTTTTCATCACTTTTTTGGGAGTGATAATCACATCCACAAGAAAACCTAAACCGGGCAAGGTAGAAGAATCTTTTTACCCATTCGCCAAGTGTACAAGTTAGGTGGGTCGATAACATATTCCTGTCATGTGATGCACATGCCGTCACCAGTGTCGTATAGAATATATCAGACGTGTTTTCCTGTGGAGGAATCGGTTGACCTATGACCTTGCTATCAAATGTTTTCGGTCCCCATTGGAGAGGCACGTCCTTTTGTCTACTAATTGCACGGTCTTGCGGTGCGGTCGCAAAACACAGACACTAAACTTATTACAGTGAACAGAGGCATCAATGAACGAACCGACAGACCACAACTTTGTGAAAATAAAGAAAGTAAATTTTTCACTTGAGGGAAGACTTAAACCAAGGACCTCTCGTTCCACAGCTGCTCACGCTAACCATGGGACCACGGCGCTCCTGAGCTTACTCTATCCTTGATGTTGCCTATCTTGCGCATGGACTACTCAGTTTGTATATTTTGCTTATTTTTTTCATAGTTCTACACAACTTCTTCCTGTTTTCTCCACTGATCTGTGTTCAGTTTTTCAAGGCCTATCCACTGTGCCAACTTATAACTAAATCTGAGGGGGGTGCGATAGGGAGGTTCCCTTGTGAGTAACTGTATGACCATAAAATTGAGTGCTATTACTTATTGACAGACTGTTCTGTTATTCACCTCTGTACCTGATATGGGGAATTACAATGTAATAGTAACTATGTCTAATACTTGGATTGTACCATACGCTCAAGAATGGGTCAGGTTTTATTATTCTGTCTTTCATGTCTATCAGAGTGATGACCGAGTTTAGTATTTCCGACATTTACACTTCACAATATCAATGTTGGAAATGGACCTAGGTATGTAATTCAATGCAAATAAAATTGGAAATTAGTCTCAAGTGTCAAATCCTGGCCGTGCCATGGAATTTTCATTCTGCCTTCCCCTCTCAATAATTTGAAGATTTGCCAGGAGTTACATGTAGTTTGGATTCCACGTTAAACTGTAGTTCCTCTTTCCCCAGTAAGATTACTGGGATATGTTAGGACTAAGTACATCACTGAAATGGCATTCAGTCAAAAGAATTGCAGCGGCCTGTTGAGCAACACAGAATTACTGTATAGGTAGGAGGTATCCTGTATCACATTCCATGCAGAGACCTCAGAACTATGACACACATAGCACCTCTGTTGACTGCCATAAACAAAGCTTGTAACAAATTTACAAAATCACTGGTGAAAGTGTTAAGCAACATTGTCATTGCCACATTCACTTCCATGCTTTGTACCACATAAGTAACCAAAGTGGAAGAGGAAAGTGTCTCGTCTGTAACCTCTGTACCAGAGTGGGGAGGAAGGGAGGGAGGGACAGAGGAGGGGGGGGGGGCCTTTTAGCTGTTGCTCATAATTTCTTGAAGAGGAAGCTGATGAAGAAAAGGAAGCATCTCAAAACCACCTTCAATTAATGTACATACTGAAAGGGTATATGGCAATAGCCTGCATACATTGCACTCTCTCCTCCCACTTTGGTGTGGTTTTCATTGAGACCCCCCCCCCCTCTCTCTCTCTCTCTCTCTCTCTCTCTCTCTCTCTCTCTCTCTCTCTCTCTCTCTCTCGTGCGTGTGTGCGTGTGTGTGTGTGTGTGTGTGTGTGTGTGTGTGTGTGTGTGTGCTTGTTTGTTTGTTTTTTCCTTGCTAAAAAAACATGTAACTCAGAGGCACAAAATACATATTTACAAATTAGTGACAACTAAATAGAGATATAAGTAAAATCCAAATCATAAATTGGTTTTATTAATACTTTTGATTACATTTACAACAATACAAAAAAAATACAGTCAAGAAATTCACATAACTAACATTATTAAATTATAAACAGTAGAACATTGGGAACCATAGTATAATAGGAAACTTAATGTTCAAACTGTGAACATCTGGAAACTGAATACAAATTATCAACTAAATGTTCAGTCAGGGAAAGAAAAAAATGTAAAATATAAAACAATCAGTCAGCATACAGAAAATTATGCATGGACGGCAAGTTTTATAACTTAACCATAATCTTTTACACTTTAATGAAAGTACAAAAGTAGCACCTCCACTGAGCACCACGCAACAAAAAGACAGTGTCGGTGCGATATCTGTTGCAGAGTATTTATAAGCCAGGGAATAATAAAATATAAAAACTAAAATTAAAATTCAATAAAAATAAATTGCGATATAACACATATATTCTTTTTCTTTCCACAATTTAAATTCGTATAAACATCAAACTGATTGATTACTTAGGAACATGCACATTTTACATAATACTCATAATTTAAGTGTCATGTTTGATCATTCCTTGAAAAAAAATATTCACCAAGGAATCCCATGCTTCAAATTGTTTGATGCAGCACTTGCTCTATCAAATTCTTCAGCATCATTGCCATTCTCATCATGTTCGAATCCTGCTGCTACTGCTGCAGCTGCTGCAGCAGCAGCAGCAGCAGCAGCACCAGAACCCCCAGGCAATGTTGGGTCATCTGAAACATAGGACATAAATAGCTAAAGCGGTCTGATAAATTCTACAAACTTGGAATTGAAGATATCCTTCCTGCAGTCATCTCTCCTTTTCCATTTTTTACTGTGAAAACCCTGTTCCACAGCCTTCTTCAATAGTATTATTAGTTACAGCCATAGATCCCTCTATCTTCGGTCTGTTCCCCCAAGCCTTTCCTACAACAAAATTTTCCTTCGCACAGAGTTCACACAGTCACAGCTTAGGAGATTCTTGGCAACTACTAAGCAATAGTTGATTGATCCTCAAAAGTCACTACAGGTAGGCACAAAATGTGTAATAATTCTATAAGAAGTTGAAATCAATAATATTAGTTTCCTTGTGAGTGTTTTTATTGTACAATTCAAAATGTCCTTTGTAAATGGCCTGAATGAATGGAAATATTTTGTGACATGTGACACAGCATTCAAAGTGGTGACTAAGTGTTCATTTCTGACAATTGGTTTTACAGCATTTAGTTCACACTCCAATGCATTAAAGATTGGCAGATGGTACGAAAATGCAGAAGTCTACAGAGGAAAATGCCCCTATTGTCCATAATATTTAAAAATTTTGAGTTAAAAATGAAAATAGGGGAGAACTGATAGCAGAATAAAATTTTAGTTATACTTCAGTCAAACATAATCAACATAAAAAATACATTAAATTAGAATATAAATGTTCTCATTATGTCACGTGATGCAGATTTCAAATACAAAAGAAAAGATATTTTTAAATGTTTAACATCAAAGATGCTGTCAATTATTCGCTGACTACTTTTGTATAATACATGATACATCCAATTTACTTTGCGATTGTATTAATACCACTGACTATATTCAGTGTGACACAGTTTTCCATCACATCACAGCTGTACAATAAATCTTCATTTCCTTTTTAGCACTATTTAAGAGGAAACGTGTCTTTTCCTTCATAAGCCAACAGAGTCTACTTACACTAGTCTGTTATACACAGTCATAATTTTCAGTGTATACTGAAGGAAAGAACGGTGGCAGCTGCAATCAGGCACTGAAATATATATTGTTATTTGTTAATGGTTTTACTGTATGATTCAAAATGTTGTTTGTAAATGGCCTCAACCATTTTATATACGAGGGTTGATTGAAAAGTAATGCCTCCACCTTCGTTAATTGGGTTTGGATGGGAATATTTTAATAAATCAAATGCAGAAATAATCCTTAGAATGTCATCTTTAATTGCCAATATTCACTTTTCCACATAATCACCCACCAGTTGGATACATTTCTGCCAACAATGAACATGTTTTCTGAAGCCGTCACAGAAGAAGTCGACACACTGCTTCTGCAACCACAGTCTCACAGTTCTTTCAATGTCTTCATCAAAAGCATAATGATGTCCCAGCAGATCGTCTTTCATTATCGGGAACAGATGGAAGTCAGACAGTGCTAAATCTGGACTGTATGGAGGATGCCGTACGGTGGTGAGATTCAGTCTCTAGTGGCATGTGAAGTGTGTGGTTTGGCACTGTCACGCTGCAGGAAAACATTTCCCTTTTGTTTTCGGACCCTTGTTAGCTGTTTCAGAGTTCGCTGCATAGTCATGTAACACACTGAATTTTTTATTGTTCCACAATCAAGCAAAATCAACATGGATAACACTATCTGTGCCCCAGAACACTGTGGCCATGATTTTTCCAGCTGAGGTCTGCGTCTTAAATTTCTTTTTCTGGGATGAGTCTTTGTGTCAATATTCCATAGACAGACATTTCGTCTCTGGGTCATAATGGTGTACCCATGTTTCGTCTCCTGTCACAACTGAATGGAGAAAGGTGTCACCTTCATTCTTGTAACATGAGAGGAGTTCCTGGCAAATTTCAAGTCTGTGCATTTTCATTTCAGGAGTCAACATCCGGGGTACCCATCATGCACAGATCTTCCGATAGCCAAGCAAAGCAATAATGCGATCCAGACGTTCTTGTGAAATGCCGTTTGTGCTTGCAATTTCTCTCTGAGTGATACGAAGATTGTCCTGAATCAATCTGTCAACATTTTGCTTGTGAAACTCGATGGTTGGTGTCACAGGATGTCCAACGCTTTGTCCGTCATGCAGGTCAGATGTTCCTGCCTCAACGTCTTTAAGTTTACTCACCTAACGACGCACAGTACTCGCATCAACACAATCAGCATAAACTGCTTTCATTCTCTGATGAATCTCCTTTGGGGTGACACTTTCTGCTGTCAAGAATTCAATGAGTGCACGTTGCTCAAATCGCATTGACTGACAGTCTGCACAGGGTTCCATACTTCACACTGTAACAACACAACCATTCAATGCTAAGGCTTCCCACCAAGTGGAACTGTAGGGAAGAGGCTACAGAAGAAGCCAATATCTGCCATGTA
This sequence comes from Schistocerca piceifrons, assembly GCF_021461385.2. Taxonomy (NCBI): domain Eukaryota; kingdom Metazoa; phylum Arthropoda; class Insecta; order Orthoptera; family Acrididae; genus Schistocerca; species Schistocerca piceifrons. Next base: position 667,793,534 of record NC_060149.1, read on the forward strand.
CCAATGCTGTCAACTGTTGAAGAGTTACAAAGATGGAGGCATTACTTTTCAGTCAACCCTTGTATTTTGTAGCCTCATGTTTGATAAGTGATTAAGGCAGGATGGAGTGCAATTCAAATAATGATTGAGGTGCTATTGAAGGTATTTATGAATCATTTGTGGTCGCATATTTGATGATTATTGCACAGGATGGAGTGCCTTTCATATGCTATGATTTTTAGCTGAAAAGGAAATGAAAATTTATTGTACACCTGTAATATGATGGAACACTGTGTTCACACTGAATTAAAATTCTTTGCGTCAACCTCTGTCAAACTTATGATAACACTTATGATAAATAAGCCAGCATGACTCACAACGTAATCCAGTAGGAGCAAATTCTCCATTGTAAATGAAGTATCATTGTCACGTTGATCACATCATGCTGGATAATGCAGGTACCATAATTAAGGACAAATCTATATTATGCACATATATTAACATAATACTGTAAGGGGTAACTACCACAATGTCTTCTTTCAATGCAGATGTAAGAAATAGTTAAGTGTAATGACATAAATACAACTAGCCACGCCAAACACTTTCCGAATACTAGTAGCAGCTGCAGGGTAAGAGCACAAGAGCACGTAAACACCCTAACTTTTGATACCTTACAGGTTTATTTGTTATATCTCTTTGAATGCTGTAAAGCATAACATAGATGTGGTGATCTGAAATACACAGCACTTAAATCTGCTGCACTGCGCTACACTGATATTCCTCAAGACTCCATGAAACCTGGCATTAGAGCCATGAGCACACCTTCAATTGTGCTTGTTTTATTGAGCTTTTGCACATGCATAACTGGAATGACATAATTACATAATGGATCAAATACATATGGATACGATAAAGGATGTGCACAGTTCATGGTGTGCACAGCTAGCTCTCACTACTCAACCAGAAGTTCACATCAATGCCAGTAGGTGGTGGCACACTGCAGCAGACTGTTATCCCCATTCACATTGCATAAATCTCACTGGTAGCACACTCCTCAGATACGCCAATTCACTCACTATCTTGTAAAATTAGATCAGACATCAGTATATTTTATAGTTATACAGATAGAAAAACATATTTTATGGGTTTATAGTGAATTAGAGCATCTTAAGTTTTGGATTTAATCATACAGTAACCCATTTGGATTCCTACAGGAGGGTACACCAGATTTTTAGGTTTCTTTTACCTGTAGTCAGTGATCATGTTGGCAGAATTAATACATGAACTTAATCATTTTCACAAATGGCAGTTTACTGTGTGGGAATCAGCTTATGTGTGCAGTGTCGACATGAACTCTCTTGAATGTATTTTAAGTGCTAACAGGAAAGTAAATTACCAGGAAAAGTAAATTACCAGGAAAAGTAAATTACCACAAAAAGTAAATTGCCACGAAAAGTAAATTAGCAGGAAAAGTAAATTAGCAGGAAAAGTAAATTACCAGGAAAAGTAAGGCGCAGACGAACTAAGGCCTCCCAGACCAGGTCCGTTGGTGGAAAAAGTGACAAAATCAAATAAATGTGACTACAAGCAAACATTTACCAAGTGTACACTAAGTGTAAGTAGTAAGAATGTCCAATTTTCAGCCCAGAAGTTAACTTGTCCAACACTGATGTCACGGATTTTGTAAACATGTGCAAAAAGTTAAAAGGCATGAAAATGCCCACTCTCACAAAAATGCGAAAGGGAGAGTAGTGAAACCCTAAACTGTACTTAATTATGTACAAAACAACAAAAAGTTTCATAAAACCTATCTTTCTTTCATCAGAAAAGTTATGTATTATTATTATTATTATTATTATTATTATTATTGATGCAGTTGCATAGATTTGTTCATAATCAAAACTGTTCTATAGCAGATGCTATCCAAAAATCTGTGAACACTTAAAATGTATACTCACTAGCTGCCACTGCTAAATATAAATACACAACACATTTACCAAGTGTACACTAAGTGTAAGTAGTAAGAATGTCCAATTTTCAGCCCAGAAGTTAACTTGTCCAACACTGATGTCACGGATTTTGTAAACATGTGCAAAAAAATGAAAAGGCATGAAAATGCCCACTCTCACATAAATGCGAAAGGGAGAGCAGCGAAACCCTAAACTGTACAACCATTTTATCACTGATGCCTTTATTACCCACACTTTAAGCAACAACTCATAATAATTTCTGTTCTCTGTAATAGGTGACTTGTGAAAATGGGCAAAGTCTGAAACCAGTCAACCAGTAAATAAACAGCACCTTTGCTGTTAAACAATAAAAATGTATTTTCTTCAACATTAAATTAGAATATCGAATGGGTGAATATAACTTACGATATTTAAGCACTACCATTTAAGTGGTCAAAAGTAACTCAGTTGCCCTTTCTAAGATGCTAGGTATAAAATTTGTTCACTCACAAAAATTGAAGTGTTTAATACTGACAGAGTCACTGCTCAAATTACACAGTCAGTCTCCTATCAAACCACTTGATGCCACCTGCTAGGCGCACACACACCACCTCCCATTAAGATATTATGCAATGCTATCGTGGCATCATATGTATAGCACACACGTGGTGGGTCTTGCTGAAGGAGGGAGCCGAGGGTTCTGAAAAAGTGTCGAACACTGAGGTGAACCTTGTTGCATCTGTGGGACGAAGGATGCCAGTGGTCAGGTTAACAAATGAAGAGTTTATTCTCTCTCTCTTCCAGCCATTATCTTTCATATTTATTCCACTATGTCCATCTACACAATGACATTACTACATGCAAGAAGATGGCAGCCTCCAACACAGCAATTTTCTTACAGGTCTGTTTGGTATAATGAATGATTTTGCACACCAACTGCTTTCCTCGAGGTACTGTCAAATTATTCCGACACATGTTGACCACCACTTAATTTTTGTATAGTGACAAATAATATGATATGGCTCATGGAATGGCCATGTGCTCACCTTTGTCACTAGCTGTGGTCAATTTCTTCATGGAGAATTTGAAGAATATGTATTAAACAATGCTCTCCTACACTTGTACTATTCTGTTTTTATGATTATGCTGGTCATACATTTTTGATTTGGCCTCATGGAAAGGAAACACTGCAGTAATTCTTTGACCACATGCACAGCTTATATCTTATAAAAGTTTTCTGTGGAAATGGAGAAGGATGGACACACTTTTCATCCTTCCCAAATGCTGTGTTGAACACACTGAAAGAGTCAGAAACACATCTGCTGAGAACCATCACACTACCAAAATAAAACACCTAACCACTGTGTTCAGATAAAACTGGTATCAAAAACATGAAAGCAAGCCAGCTCTCTCCAGAAAATGTAAATCCGAGTTTAGACAATCAGCACATGATATTTCTTCTGATCTGTAGAGCAACACCAAGTTGGACAATTCTTAAACAGACATGGGATTAAAATAGTCTTTCATTCACTTAAGGAAACTGAAGAGATGTTACTCCCTGTGAATGATAGTTCAAGAGCCCAGGTGATTACAATATTTCATGCGAAAGTGGCAGTAGCGAAGTAGGACAATCTAGTCAAAAGATTTCCCAGAGTTGTAAAGAGCAGTGGTGGCACCCCGTCAAGTACAGGGATATGCTGTTGATGAATGGAGCATTAGGAATAAGCACAAAATATTGTTTGTTCAAATATGCATTATAGCCTACACTTCAAACAAGTGGGGGACCCAGTCACCACAGAAGCAGCAGAAATTGGAATGTGTGTCAACAATTTGAACAGAGATACAAAATTCACACACAGCAGCGTGTCAAAGCAGGCACTTGACACAGAGTCTGCAATGGAGTACACCCTACAATATATGTCATGATAGAAACAATAATACTGCAAGTGACATTTCATTGTTGGCACCAATGTAATTTCTGATGGCAGAATTATTTTCCAAAGATCAGATTTCATGGAGAACTAAAGCAACATGTGTGCACAATGAACACAAAGTTAAGCACTTCCTGGACTGTAGTGAAAGCTACATGGGGCCTGACACGCATAGTCTTTTTGGAAAGAAATCCTCAAACCTCCTCCCCCCAGGTGGCCATGACTGTTAGTGAGGAGACATTTAAACCAGGTATAGGAAGTTTGAATCTTTGTGTATAAAAAATTTTGATCATATTCTTTAGTGAGTGTATGAGGTAAGGTTTATGGTGACCCATCCATCAAACAGGGCATTAAGCTTGATCATGGGTATGACATACCCAAAAACAAGCACTATGAAACAAAAAATCTTTGTGATCTAAGGCTGTCCCAATGTATATAGTGCTTCCAAGGTTCCCTGGTGTACTGTTAAATCTAATCGTCAAAAATATATAATATTTCAGTGAGGAACTGTTCAGCCATCATCAGGTGATGATGATTCCATCATGGACTTTCAACAACTGGATATGACAGTACACTCAAAAACCTTGGAAGGAACAAAATCTTTGCTGTTTCGATTTTTTTTATGTATTGTCATGTGACAAAAAGTAGCACAATAATTAGAATGTTTTAGTTTATTGTTTTTCTGATACAGTTGAAGTAAGAAATGGGGGGAAGGGGGGGGAGGTTACTTTACCCATAGCTCCAATTATTTCTCTGTTTTACCCCTCCAACTAAAGCTACGAGACTGGTGCCCAAAATTGAACCAACGAACAGAAATTTTGCACAGTTGCATTTATTTTGCCTCAAAACAATATAAAAAGATGTTAGTGAAGTAGACACAATGTAACGAATGCAGACTGTAAGGAACTGCAACATACTTAACAGTAAACAAAAATGTTCTTAGTTTTTTCCAACTTACGGGATATGTATACACATTCTGACAAGTGGTTAATGTGCTCAGTATGGAGTGTAGCCACCTCTGACAGCAATACAGGCCTGATAAGGATGGAGCATGCTGTGAATGATGACATCAGTTTCATGTTGAGTCAATACTGCCCATTCTTACAGCAAAGCTCATGTTGAGTCAATACTGCCCATTCTTACAGCAAAGCTGCTCGAAAGTCTGAGTGAGTGGTTGGTGAATGCTGATGTGATGAAACCCATCTCCCTTTGGCATCCATGGCGTGCTGTATTGGGGAGTGAGCAGGCCACACCATGCATGCAGTATCTTCCGCTTACAAGAAAACATCAACCACCCATGCTCTATGAGTTCGAGCATCATCATTCATTAGTACAAAGTCTGGGCCAACAGCATACCGCAACAATCGCACTTGAGGTCCTAAGATCTAATCACGATACCTGACACCAGTTTAACTTTGCCGATCCACCTGTGCAATTTCATGAAGAGGTGTTTCCTCCTCGAATAAGTCTCTTTCCACAATGTTTGTGTTCCAAAATAGTGTTCCACATTCCCTCCAGATACAAATCCGCTAAGCAACACTGTTCAACCTAAATCGGGACTCATCTGTGAGAAGAATATTGGCCCACTGTTTGAACATCCACGTGGCATGCTGATGACTCCACTCTAGACGTTCCCTTCTGTGAAGATACATCAGAGCTACACACACACAGCAGGTTTTCAACAGTAAAGACCACTCTGCCGAAGCCTTCTGTATGCTGTTTGCCTCGATTCATGTCCATTGGACGCTGCAAAGTCAGATGCCAATTTGCCACACAGTGCAACGGCGGTACTATTCTGCCCTTACAGCCAAATAATGGTCATCTGTTTCTGATGTCACACATGGTTGCCCCTGCCCTCGTCTTCGGGATACAGTTTCGGTCTCTACAAACTGTCACCACATTCAAGAAACAACAGAATGATTCACATTAAGCCACTGGTCCACATGATTTTGCGACTGTTCTGCTTCCATTCTTCCTATGGCCCTCCACCACAGAGAATCTGGTAGACATCTTCTCTGTGCATATTGCACCATCTATGGTATGTGCACAGTGATTGTGGATGTGGGTCTACCTGGTAAACACTACATCGTCTGATAGGTGTCATGACTTCATTGTTGGTGTAGTTGACCGCTGACCGGAATGCCATGTTCCTTGCAGGACACAGCTGTATGGACATCTGTAGAAAGTTTGTATGACTATATCATGAATTACACAATGGACCGGGCAATAGTGGTTTTTTGCTTTAATTTTTGACTCCAGAGTATTTGGTTGTATTTTGTATATGTGCACTTCTGTAGCTTATTTATCAGTAAATTAAAGGTTTGTTTTTGTCACTAACCAATAACTTATGAACTCTTTCACTTCATGTTTCACAGTAGTGAGCAATGTTTGTAACAACATCTAGAAAACATCTGCTGTGTGTGCTCAAGTGTCATTTTAATCTCAACCTGGTGTAATTATTCCTTTAGTGTGTACTTATATTATAATCAAATTTAAATTAGGAGTCCAAGACAATATACAATCACCCCACACATTGGACATAAAATTCAATATTGGCAGAGTAGCAGCTTATGACTAATGCTTTTTCTTCCACTCCCATGCAATTTGGAGAACCAACAGATAGCAAACATAAAAAAATTGATTGTCAATGAAATCCGCGACAGCTGCAGGCTATGAAAAAATTGACATCTATCTGCATTCCTTCGTGCTTGATGTCCCCCCAAATGTGATAGCATCTTCCAGTAGGATACGAGTCTGTGTCACAAGGATAGAATAGTGCTACAGTGGTTTGAGCAGCTCGACAGTGAACTTACATTGATGTCTTGGTCACTAAATTCACTGAAATTAATCTGATGCAACATATATGGGATACTATCAGGTGACAGCTCCATGCACGCAAACTGTCGGCCCATAATCTACAGGAACTGTGTGAAATGGCACAGAAATCCGGTGCCATACACCTTCAGAAAACCACTGAGTACTTGTCAAATCCATGCTATGCAAAATTTTCAGTTGTATTGCTTTCCAAAAGTATTAAACAGATGGTCATAATGTTTGGGTATGTAATGGTATGTAATACAATATACTAAGACATAGACAAGAAACGCTTTTAAAATTGAATACAACCTGATCATCATAACTGGTTTTAACCATTTGTTGGATTCTTTAGGCATTTAACACAAATAAAAATCTGTTAACTTTTTGCAGAAACACCCATTTAAAAGCAGTTTTCCTGCACAATGAAAATGAAACACATCCAATTTCTCTAGATTTTGAAGCATACTATTTAAAATATTCACTTCTTTTCTGTATAAGGAAGGAGTGTTTGTTGATCTGAAAATCTGTGAATTAATAATTCACAACACTTTCAGTTACTGCTTCAGTGCAATAAGAAAGCAGTGTAAAACTGTTGTTAAAATTACCAAGATATTCTAATACAATATCAACAATTAAGTTATAATGTGCATCTGAACACACATTTTACTCATTCCTGCTTGGTATGTTTCCTGGAAGCCATAGCACAGTAACTGATGTACATGGGAAGACATTCCACCAGGACATTTTAGGTATGGAAAGAAGCTATCTGGGTAGATGGAATACGTCAACACTATCTGGAATCTGTTATACAGTGGGAAGTATTATTACTATTAAAGGACGGATTTTAATGTGCAACACCTTTCCAAAAATATAGCTATTATCTCACAGATAGGTCAACATATGCATCTGGGAACATGAAAACAAATTAAATAAACACAGTTTGTTGCACCTTTTGTGAGATTACCACATTCTGCACTTTTTCCCTTTCTATTGCACACTTAAGCACACTTTTATCTGCATTTTTAATAGATTCAACCTTTTTTTTCTCTTCCTGAACAGGATTTTAAGTATTTGTTCAATCAAAAGTAAACAATGGCCAATAAAGTTTGAAATATAATTTATGGGAAGCACCAGTAATCATTCATACTCCCAGCAACAATGATCAGCCTCAGTAACGACAGTCTACCTCAGTAGCAATGATCAATCTGCAGCTGTGAAATCAAATAAAATTGATGCTGAAACAATTGAAACCTAAATACTGTTACAGCTAGCATGAATTCAATGGTTCCACTATCAACTGTGTATTGTCTTGTTTGCTGTGTTAGTGTTTTACCACAAAAGATTGTTCACAACAAAATCGTGTGTGTGTGTGTATTGGATTTTATGTGCACCAACGACGAGGTCATCAGCAGCCTTACACTTATCCAAAGAAACGAATGTGAAGATAAACTAAAATAACTAAAATTGTTGTGCACTCACTCAAAAGGACTGAACTCTCACTATCTCACATGCACTAAAACTAATTAGGAGAGAAAGAAGCTATACATGAAATTAAAACACGGAAAAGAAACACAGAAGACCTAAATGGAAGGACAGAGAAATGTGACTGGCTGACCACTTACAAAAAACTTGGGTGAGCCAGTCATTCTATTGACACATTAAAAACGCCACCCTAAAATTTTGTTAAAAATGTTGAACAATTCATAAAAATTTAAAATTTTGACCACATCCCTTGGAACACTGCTCAAAATAGAGGTAAGATCTGTCGGCAAACCCGCCACAGTCTGCTGGTTGGCAAATAAAACATAGTCCAATAAAATGTGTCACTCAGTGATCTGCACACCACAAGCACCACACATTGGAGGGTCCTCTTGCTGGAGTAAGAATCTATATGTCAAGGGGCTGTGGCCTATGCAAAGGCAAATAAGAAGGACCTCGCCACGGCTGAGTTGTGGGCTTTACTACACAGAGCTTGTTGTCACTCACTTTCAGCAACTCGTCTTCCCATTGACGCATGACCTTGTACCTCCACAGCGAGGTGATAGCATGCAGGGAGATGACACACTGAAATACCTGAGGATCACGACATGCCTCTTTGGCTGCTTGATCTGCCCTTTTGTCCCCACAATTCTCATGTGCCCAGGTACCCAGCAGAAAGACACCTCCTTCCCCAGTTGTTGTAGTTGAAGGAGGGCATCCTGGATATTCTGGATGATTTTATCTGCTGGGTACAAACGTTGGAGAGAGTAAAGGGTACTCAGAGAATCTGAACAGACAAGAAATTTGGCACTGGAAGAATGCCTCATCTGCTCCAGTGCCCGCAAGACTGCATATAATTCTATGTCAAAGATAGTAAATTCCTAGGCTGTCGGATCTTGAGGACACAATCTGGGAAAACGACAGAGCAACCGAGTCCCTCTGCTTAGACCCATCTGTAAAAGATAGCTACACAGTTGCCGTGCACGTATAAAATTTCTGTAAATATCGAATTAAAAGCAGAAGCAGGAGTCCAATCTCTCCTGTACTGCGCTACATCTAAAATGACGCTGGGCCTCTCCAGTAACCAGGGCAGCAAACAGTTAAAACCCAGAATTTGGGGTTGTAATTGCTCCATGCCGAGTGACTCCAGCACACATTGCACGCAAATCCCAAATGGCAGTAAGGCACGTGGCTCATTGAAGAAGTATGGTGTGCAGGTGAAGTTGGAGCTGCGAGGATCTTACATGCCTTACATACCATGAGGAGTTGTCGCCAAATGGTAAGTGACGGTTCCCAGGTCTCAGCCCAGAGGCTGGGTACGTGACTGGTCCTATAAGCACCCAAGCACCCATGGCCAGCCGAATCCCCTCATTGTGAACAGTGTCAAAGACCTGCTTTGATCTGTTAGTTTCGACCAACAATGAGCCATTACACAGTTGTTATATAGATTTTAATGTGTCAGCAACACCTTGCAAACTCTTACGGATATAGAAGGGGGACACTTTTTCAAATGTCCCCTCCTTCCTCTTTATCACCAAAGACGCTTTATTATTCTCAACTCCATGAGCTCCGTTACTGAAGTCTGAAGTATTCTTAATATCAGGAGGACTAGCCTCTATCATTCTCTTGGATAAATGAGTGTGAAGAAGATTTTGAGGGTTCCATCTCAGCCCCACAATTAGCTAGGGAAACAAGGGTCCATTCAGACAGGGCCGGCATGCCCGAGTATGCCTTATACAACTGAGGTGTCGCAGGTTCCCCAGTGGTTGCCCGCTAACGACTGTTCCACCTCAACAACCATGCATCCCATCACCGCACAGCAAACCTTGAGATTGAGGGGCTTTTAATACAGGTTTATTCTGTCCTCATGATCCAGGCAATCAAGCCCAGATCCCTGTTCCCTGAGAGAGACAACGTTCCACTGCCACACTGCACCATGCATAGAGCTTACGGTGACAGGGGACACTGGCAGCACTTACCAGTCCCCAGCTCAGGAGTCCCCAGGTCGCCAAGTGCTCACCCAGCAAATGAATGCCGAGGCCCTGAAGGCAAAAAATCGTGTCAAAGGTTAAGAAAGAGAAGTTGTGTGCACTTTCAGAAGAATTCAAGACTCAATTTATTGAAGCTGATGGCATGATTCTGCAATGTGCCAGCTGTGAAGTAAATATTGCAATTGATGATAGGCATCAAAGAAAGAGAATAAATCACCACATCCAGAACAACAAACATTAAAAAAAAACATTGAACTTCGCAAGCTGGAATTCAAACAAATTACTCTCGTACACTCCTTTGCTTCATAATCTGAAAAGCAGCAGTCACTGAATGGGTTAAGTGCAGATCTTGCCATGGTATTAATCCAGTCAGAATTCCAATCCATAAGGTAAACAATACTGCATTCAAACCATTTCATGGCAAGTACACACAAAGGTCAATATCAGATGAGAGCACTCTGACAAAGTTACAAACACCTAAATTATGACAACATTTTAGGGAAAATGAAAGCAGTGGTTGGCAAACATGAATTGGGATTCGTTTTAGGTGAAACTACTGATGAGCTGCAAACATATACACTCCTGGAAATGGAAAAAAGAACACATTGAGACCGGTGTGTCAGACCCACCATACTTCCTCCGGACACTGCGAGAGGGCTGTACAAGCAATGATCACACGCACGGCACAGCGGACACACCAGGAACCGCGATGTTGGCCGTCGAATGGCGCTAGCTGCACAGCATTTGTGCACCGCCGCCGTCAGTGTCAGCCAGTTTGCCGTGGCATACGGAGCTCCATCGCAGTCTTTAACACTCGTAGCATGCCGCGACAGCGTGGACGTGAACCGTATGAGCAGTTGACGGACTTTGAGCGAGGGCGTATAGTGGGCATGCGGGAGGCCGGGTGGACGTACCGCCGAATTGCTCAACACGTGGGGCGTGAGGTCTCCACAGTACATCGATGTTGTCGCCAGTGGTCGGCGGAAGGTGCACGTGCCCGTCGACCTGGGACCGGACCGCAGCGACGCACGGATGCACGCCAAGACCGTAGGATCCTACGCAGTGCCGTAGGGGACCGCACCGCCACTTCCCAGCAAATTAGGGACACTGTTGCTCCTGGGGTATCGGCGAGGACCATTCGCAACCGTCTCCATGAAGCTGGGCTACGGTCCCGCACACCATTAGGCCGTCTTCCGCTCACGCCCCAACATCGTGCAGCCCGCCTCCAGTGGTGTCGCGACAGGCGTGAATGGAGGGACGAATGGAGACGTGTCGTCTTCAGCGATGAGAGTCGCTTCTGCCTTGGTGCCAATGATGGTCGTATGCGTGTTTGGCGCCGTGCAGGTGAGCGCCACAATCAGGACTGCATACGACCGAGGCACACACGGCCAACACCCGGCATCATGGTGTGGGGAGCGATCTCCTACACTGGCCGTACACCACTGGTGATCGTCGAGGGGACACTGAATAGTGCACGGTACATCCAAACCGTCATCGAACCCATCGTTCTACCATTCCTAGACCGGCAAGGGAACTTGCTGTTCCAACAGGACAATGCACGTCCGCATGTATCCCGTGCCACCCAACGTGCTCTAGAAGGTGTAAGTCAACTACCCTGGCCAGCAAGATCTCCGGATCTGTCCCCCATTGAGCATATTTGGGACTGGATGAAGCGTCGTCTCACGCGGTCTGCTCGTCCAGTACGAACGCTGGTCCAACTGAGGCGCCAGGTGGAAATGGCATGGCAAGCCGTTTCACAGGACTACATCCAGCATCTCTACGATCGTCTCCATGGGAGAATAGCAGCCTGCATTGCTGCGAAAGGTGGATATACACTGTACTAGTGCCGACATTGTGCATGCTCTGTTGCCTGTGTCTATGTGCCTGTGGTTCTGTCAGTGTGATCATGTGATGTATCTGACCCCAGGAATGTGTCAATAAAGTTTCCCCTTCCTGGGACAATGAATTCACGGTGTTCTTATTTCAGTTTCCTGGAGTGTATTTTGAATATGTTGGTTTTTCCTTTATCTGCTGACTGGGTAAACCCTATGCTTTTTAAAATGTACCAACTTGAGAAGACAAATGCCTGCATGATAAAGTAATCGTTCAATGACTCATGCATGAACCTGTGCCTAGGGGCATACATTACGAAAAAGTCAGGCTTATGGTGACTGACCACTGCTTCTAGATTTCCAACAACTGAAGGTTATGTATCACAAACTCAACCTTGTGACATTTACTGCACATAGTCTACACCGTGTTTGAGAAAGTATTAGGGAAAATCACTGCATGGTAAATGGCTTCATTGCTGCTGTGACAATCATTTTGGTAAGGGCTCCCAGTTGTCAAACTTTGCATCAACAAACCTTCCATAGTTTCCTGTCATCACTAAGACGGGGTACTGGTGCAAGGTGCACAGTTCTCTCGTGTGAAAACTTTGATAAAATGAAACACTTCATACGTGCCCTAAACTCCGTGGATGCAGCAGCCATCATGCAGGCCCAACAAGTAGTAAACAACAAAGACCTAGAGTTGGAACTTTTTGCAGTGTGTGGTTACAAATATTTGCCTGATGTAATTCAGAGTTTTGATGAAGGTATGGAGGAGGAGGAGGAGGAGGAGGAGGAGTGGTAGAAGTTGATGAATGCACGGGACATCCTTCACGGATTTTCTAAAGACAAATCAAAATTACATTTGAAGAACAATCCAGATGTGGAAACCTTTGCAACTTTGAGAACTTCCTTTGCAGGTGCTGATAAGATATGCTCCATTGGTTTCTGAAGATGATGAGCAGAGTTTCTCCACATATAATGAGCTACTGAGCTCAAAGTGACAGTGACTTTGTGTCAAAAACATTGAAATAATATATGTAATCCAGTACAACAGAACCCTGTAAATGGGAAGTTCATGCAGCTGGTTTAAACTTGAATAGAATAATTTCATTACCACCCTTTTTTACACCTTTCTGTACGTATTTTCAGAACCTTTTCTGTCCATAATTTGCACCTTAAAATCCTTTCACTGACTATTACTGTGGAATATGAACTTAAGCCCACCTGAGTTCATAAGACAAGGCTAGATAAATTATCTTATAATTAAAATGCACCATCATTATGTCTTTCTAAACATAAGCAAGAATGTCGTGTTAATTTTTACTCAAAACATAGTGGCATAATGGTAAAGCGAAAGTTTAAAAATTTTATATGAAAGTAGTGATGTCTTTTGTGATGCAATATACCAGTGTTTTATGACTCTCCATAGCAACAGAACATTCATTTAATTTGCAAATTTTTTGTACAAAATATAGGGGTAAGCAAAGTCGTCCTCAGCACCACAGTGTTTCATTATGCATAGTCCTACTGAAATTGGTATGAACTTGTCTTCCTTCAGTCTTTGGACTGACTGACTCACCCCGTTATACAGTGACCTACAGCAAGGGTGCCCATGCGGTAGTCTGTAGGGGTATGGGGTATAGACCTGGGGCTATGGAGTATTTTTAATATTTTGGAAGATGAATGGTGACTCATAAGTAACCATAAAAAAGTTTCAGTTCCGAGCCTGTTAAAAATCTGCACACTGCAGACTTTTAAATAATTTTCTTGAAAGAAAAACACCTGACTATACCATATATTTTTTCCTTTCCCTAAGAGATTTGGGGGAGGGGGGGGGGGGGGCGCTTGCCCCTGGGTATGGGCATCCTTGACCTACAGTTTAATGTGCATTCTGAACTACAGTGACATAACATTTTTTTTTACAACATTGCTTGCGGTGAAAAAAATGATAAATGACAGATCAAAATCACAAGACTGACCAGGTATCAAACCTAAAACTTTGAATCAGTAGTCTTGGACTTACCACTGTGTCATACAAAAAACAAGTCATTTTATTTCTAACCCAGTTTTATAACAAGGAAAAATATTTGATCACATTTCTGCTGACAGAAAACAAAAACAATATTAAACATAAATTGAGAATTATTGTTTGACAAGTACTTCTACTACAAAGAATTTTCAGAGGGGGAGAGGGAGAGGATTAATTTGTTTTAGATACAGGTGAAGCATTGTGTGAATATCATTCAAAATTTCTTAGGTAAATGGTTAACATGTAGTTACATTTTGAATGCAAAATCAAGTAATCTTTAAAATTAGTTGATACATTCAGCATTACTGGGATGTCATCTATGGAACACAAAAATTTCTGCCAAGCTGGTGTCTCAAATGCACCAAACACCTTATTTGTGCCCTTAGTGCCGGAATACACATCCAGACCCTTTAGGGACACTATCTATGCATTTGCAGGGCACAGCAGCCTGGTTCAATCAAAGCAATCACTTCCAGAACTTGAAAATTTCTCCATGAATACAATGCTCTTAGCCATAGAGACAGGAATCATGGACACTGCAACATCATTTGCTGTGATGCATTGTTTATGATTGTGAAATATTATTGTTTGAAATTGTAAAGAAATCTCAATCCAGCCAAACTAATTTACATTTTGCAATTGTTTCTCTACATCACTCCTCACAAATGTCCAAACTATGGACTTCAATGAAGTCACCTCAGTTTCCTGCCAATTGCCCTGTCCAACTGATAGTCAGTCAGTCTCAAGGAACCTCAAATTTGAAGGAAAATTTAACCTTAATAAAACCCGAGCAGTACGAATAGTTAGAAGTGAAATAATTTCTTGAAATATGCACTAGAGTGCTCAAAATAGGCAAAGTCTCCAACTTGGTATCAGGGACAGCTTTGCAGAAACATAGTCATATAAATCTGAGATGATGTCTCCAGGATTTCCGTAAATGGAGACGTTACCATTCAGTATCATTACCTTGAGGTTGAAACAGAGTATTAAATGTTGGATTATTGCTTCAAAACCTAGGTGGTGAAGTCTAGCATCATCAAAGAGATATCATGGCCTTGGACCAGGAAGACAGATCTGAATTGCCTCTTTTCATGAGTTAGTAGAGTTCTGGCGGTGTTAGTTCATTTAGAACCCTGACAGAATTTTCTACCTCAACTGCACTTCAAATTATCACACTCACATTCTTTTAATGTATACGATTGAATACCTGCCTGAAACCACAAAGAAACCAGTTTTCAAATGGGGAAAAGGCTACTTCACATCTGGTTGAAACGAAATCGTATATGCTTGCATTAACTACGTCCACACCTAAAATCCCTACTGGGTTGCCTTTACAGATTGGATATCTGAAAATTATTTACCTCTTTAAGGAACTCTGGCTAAAACCTCTTCTTGCTTTGTTTAGCCATACTTCTTGCTTTTGATCCCTACAACACAAACAAATATGAGGTTTTCTACACAGTGTTGTGCATCACTTGTGTTGCCAGCCTACCCTTGTCTGCTCAGCCGCCATCCTCACTCCAACGCGGAAAATAAGAACTAAACTAAACTCCTCCCGAACAGGCCATGAAGGCCCAATGGTACCGACCGGCCACCATGTCATCCTCAGCCCACAGGCGTCACTGGATGCGGATATGGAGGAGCATGTGGTCAGCACACCGCTCTCCCGGCTGTATGTCAGTTTCCGAGACCAGAGCCGCTACTTCTCGATCAAGTAGCTCCTCAGTTTGCCTCACACGGGCTGAGTGCACCCCACTTGCCAACAGCGCTTGGCAGACCGGATGGTCACGCATCCAAGTGCTAGCGCAGCCTGACAGTGCTTAACTTCGGTGATCTGATGGGAACCTGTGTTACCACTTCAGCAAGGCCGTTGGCCCAACTTGGAAAAGGGTGTCTTCTAACACAGCCTGAAGATTTTAGAATAGATGCATCAATAGTGTAGTGAACCAGTCTAATTGTGTGAGCTAGCTAACAATGGTTATCTTTGGTTGAAAATTAGTTATCTGATTGCAGTACACACAAGCCATTTGTCACAACATCAGTTTCAATGACCTCCTTTTGGAGTTTATTCTGTCCTTCAGATGTATTTAGAAAAGGAATGAAAATTACTGCCATCCACAAGAGAAGGAAAAATAAGGACCAGTGTCTGACAATTGGACTACCATTTAACCACTAAGCCACATGTGGCAATATTTTCTGCATTTTATCTCCTTCACACTAGTCTACATAATGCACAACAATTTGATTCAGTAGTGACATGGGTTAATCACCTGGCTATTATGCTGATGAATCAACCAACTTATGTACTCAAATAATCTTCAACAACTATTATGTTGACTCATTAGAAACAGTTTTTGGTGTATAAAAGCATTAATCACCAAGGATAGTAAAATTTGTTATTGTTCTGCTAATGTCAAGGAAAATGGCAAACAAAAGCAGCAAGTAAGTGTACATATGCTAAATTTCGTGGGCCAGGCTATCCGTCACACGGGCATTGGTACAGGCAAAGTAGCCAGTTTCTGTATATGGTTCACACACATGCAGAGACAATATTCACTGCATAACTCAGTGTGGGGAATGTTATTTATGACTTTTTTTTTTTCCTTCTTTTCAGCTGTGTATATTTTTGACTACAAGCAAGCAAACCAGCGAGGTGTTTGTGCTTACATGGCAAAAACCACATCGGACAATCACATTACAGAGTATATTAGGACTTGTAATCATTCCATGAATGACGCAATGGAGAATTTGTAAATATGAAATGAAATGTACAGATACCTGCTTAACCTGATATTGCTCGTTTTAGGACCAGATGATTAATTTATGCAACACTTCTGCAAAAATAATTTTTGAAATATGTCAAATTTGATTATTATTTTTCTATAGAAATGTAAATGGTAGAAAACTGTTTGTTCCGTGATGTATAAATTCTAATTGGGTATAAAATTTGTTGAGAAAATTAATGATATCTGCTGCCTTAAAGCTTAAATGATCCAAGTGCTTTTAGTTTGCTATTTATCTGAGAGCTAACTTAACTTCTAAATGATCCCAAGTGCTTTCAGTTTGCTATTTATCTGAGAGCTAACTTAACTTCTGGAGCACTTTCAACAATTTTGTAGTGAGTATACTAGTGATCACCACTCTTAACTTTGTAAATTGTACGTACTTTGTTGCCACCACATGTGAAACGTGAAATAAATGCAGGTATCATATTCTAAACTTCTGTGACTCCATAAATAGAAGCAGTTTGTGGAACTCTGTATACTCAATGACATATGAGGTATCAGTATTTTAGGAAACCACTTAAAATTAAGAAGTTTCAGCTGAGGTAGATTGTGACTACAACCAGTACCAACAAAACGTGGTGTTAAATTATGTAGAAAAGACATTACACATTGGCACATTTCCCAGAAGAATGAAGTACTTCCATAACAGCGCAAGTACCCAAGACTGAACTAAAGAATGAATGTAGCATTTAGAAGGGGGAACTTGCAATAAAAGTATAATTGCCTTAGTATTTACCCTGTTGCCAGAAACCGTATATAAGCTTGTCTGAAAGTTTGTCTGTCGCAAATGGTAATTTTGATCTGACTTCACTTAATACCTCTGAATACTTCCTTTACAGACTTCTTTTCACTCTACAAAAGTGATACAAATCCAACAGAACCAGATGCAGGGAGTAAGATGGATGGATCTACTGCCATTTTGTTTGTGGCCGAAACCTGTGCTACACTCAATGCATGTAAGCATTTTTGTGGTTGAGAGGAAATCTAGGACTGTCACAATGTAAACAATTTTCTTTTTTTTACTGCCTGATATAATAATTTTGCACATCAATATGAGGGAAAAATAAAAGTTTCCAGGTTATAAATGATGGATAAAAATTTACTGAAATCACACTGAATCAGCTAAGGAACTGCTCTACAGTTAAAAATGAAGGAAGATTAATGTTTGACATACCACTGATGGCAAGGTCCTTAGAGATGGAGAACAAGGTCAGATTGCAGGTTGATAGCAAGGAAGAGCAGCCATATCCTTTACGAAAGGAACCAGCCTGCGATTTACCTTACGTGACTTAGGAAAAAATGAAAACCACAAATTTTCATGGCTGGATGGGGTTTTATTCCTAGTCTTTCTACATGCAAATATGTTCAGGAACTGTTGTCATGATCTTGTAACATAAAAGGTATGCTGGCAAGCTATCAGCTGTGTAAAATTACTGAAACTGTGGATTTCTAAGTTTGGCTTGGTTGAGGGGGCCAAGTTGGGGCTGTAGTGAGCCAGTGGAGGCTGAGCCAGTCATAGTGACCAGAGCCAGGTGGGCGCCAGCCATGGCGAGCAAGTTGGGACACTCAGAAGCTAAGTTTTACCACAGTTTGGTGGAGTTCGGTGAAGTAGTTGGTTCAAGAACTAGCAAGTGGAGGAATGTAAAGACACTAAGAACGGTGGCTTCAGCAGCATGGCAGACAATGGATATTCTTAACTATTTTGAAATTAAATAGTAATTCACACATTCATCATATCCCAAAACCAACCACATCGGCATAATCATGGTCCTAAGGTGCATGTAATGACTCTTGAATATTATATATATTATAAAACTATAGGAGTCACATCGTCACCATAGCTGAATGATAATGAACAAATCATTAAAAATTAATAACTTTTGAGCATTTCAAGTGATCTTGACAAACCACTACTGAAGAACAGGTAAATGTGTCAGAGCATCACAAGTTCCACACTTACACAGAAAATGAATGCAACATGAAATCCCTTGCACCTTTCCCTATGTAACAATGAATAGTTTATTATGTGATTTATTATGTAAGTAATGAAATGTTAATTTGACCTATAATAAAGATACTCATTTGAAAGTAATAACATGCAAATAAAACCTAAAACCACCATTAAATGCAGCACAAAGAGACACTTTTATTGAGTAGGTCATCTTTATTGTTTATCATGTATTAACAAAAATTTATTGGTGATTCATATTGTGCAAGTGTGTGCAAATTTAATGTTTCAATTTACAGGGTTATTACAAACGGCTGAAGCGATTTCTCAGCTCTACAATAACTTTATTATTTGAGATATTTTCACAATGCTTTGCACACACATACAAAAACTCAAAAAGTTTTTTCAGACATTCACAAATGTTCGATATGTGCCCCTTTAGTGATTCGGCAGACATCAAGCCGATAATCAAGTTCCTCCCACACTCGGCGCAGCATGGCCCCATCAATGAGTTCGAAAGCATCGTTGATGCGAGCTCGCAGTTCTGGCACATTTCTTGGTAGAGGAGATTTAACCACTGAATCTTTCACATAACCCCACAGAAAGAAATCGCATAGGGTTAAGTCGGGAGAGCGTGGAGGCCATGACACGAATTGTTGATCATGATCTCCACCACGACCGATCCATCGGTTTTCCAATCTCCTGCTTAAGAAATGCTTCTGCTTTAGCCTTTTCCGTAAGATTTTCCAAACCGTGGCTGTGGTACGTTTAGCTACCTGCTTGCTTTATTCGTTGACTTCTGCGGCTACGTGTGAAACTTGCCCGCACACGTTCAACCGTTTCTTCGCTCACTGCAGGCCGACCCGTTGATTTCCCCTTACAGAGGCATCCAGAAGCTTTAAACTGCGCATACCATCGCCGAATGGAGTTAGCAGTTGGTGGATCTTCGTTGAAATTCGTCCTGTAGTGTCGTTGCACTGTTATGACTGACTGATGTGAGTGCGTTTCAAGCACGACATACGCTTTCTCGGCTCCTATCGCCATTTTGTCTCACTGCTCTCTCGAGCGCTCTGACGGTAGAAACCTGAAGTGCGGCTTCAGCCGAACAAAACTTTATAAGTTTTTCTACGTATCTGTAGTGTGTCGTGACCATATGTCAATGAATGGAGCTACAGTGAATTTATGAAATCGCTTCAATCATTTGTAATAGCCCTGTATTGTGCATGAACTATTAGACATATGACATTGCATATGGTCTGAGAGAGACCAGAAGGGAAATAAGCTTTTTTTTTTAACATATACTGTATACTGTATTTGTGAACAGTGTAGATTTTAAATGGAGGTCCATATTAGATATTTTTTGTTTATAGTATGATTTGGTAATGTTTAATTAGTATCTGGGGAATCTGCTACCCTCTTTAAATATGCAATCATGCAATCTTTGGTGTATTTCATTTATTATTTTTGTTATTATTATTATTTTGCGGTTAAATGCACATTTGTAGGACTGCCATTTTAATTGTCATTTTTATTAATATATTATTTTATTTCAACTTGTATTTTATCTGAGTTCACATAATTTTTGCAGCAGGTTTAGCTTCTGGTCATGAAAGCAGACTATGCATGGTTCAACCCTACAATTTTTGCAAAAAAAATTGCACAGATTCAAGTTTTAAGTGAAAACAATAGTGAAAAAATGAAATTAATACTGGTAATAAGTCTAAAAAGAGTGTGTGTGTGTGTGTGTGTGTGTGTGTGTGTGTGTGTGTGTGTGTGGGGCGGGGCGGGGCGGGGTGTGCTCAAAAGTGTCCATAAGATTTATAACAAATGATTTTGTGTGGTCATGTCAGACTGAATTACAGAAACATGCAAATGAGAAATTTAAAAGGTTTTAAGGGACAAAGATGAGTTAACAAAAGGACTTAAAAATGAAATCAACATCTTAAAAAAGAAATACAGCTGTCTAAGTAAAAAGATGCAAATTTAGAGCAGCAACTACCTCAAAGACCACTGTCATTCGAGCAATTCAGATGTATATTGTGATACATGGCACTGACCTACAAATAGTGTCTCACTAAAGGGTGTGTGAAACAAAACAAGAAGTGTGAACATATTACGTGTCAGAGATATGTTCGCTGTTCTTGAGCTCAAAGAAAAATGCAGCGAAATGAACAATGATAAAACTGTTTTTCCTCCTCTAGAATTGAACAACAGAATGAAAACATGACAAATTAACAATACCATTACTGGTACTACAAATCTCTCTATGAAGAATGACCCAGACAGACAGACAAAAATTGTACATAAAAATGAAACACACACTGTGAAGAAGAAAGAAACAAAAACTGATGTATATTGAGACAACAACACAAAGGGACTTTCTCAAGAACTTAAAAGCATTAGTAATTCACTGGCAGTAACAGGTATAATAAGGCCAGGTGACAATTTCAAAGAAGTGACGAGAAGTGTTGTGAAAAATGGCCATCTGAAGAGGACAGTGTAGAGATTTTTGCTGCAGCAAATGACATTTACAAAAACAGAGCAATGAACTTGTTTAAACAGTTCTTGAGACTTCTATCACTTCTAGCAAATACAAATATCATATTCGTAAACTTCGGCCACTGATATCACCTGCTAGGATGCTCACCTGTAAACAAAGAAATTCACAGCATAAATAAAAAACAAAAGCCCATGTAAGATGTTCAGTAATGTCAAATTAAAAGAAGTCAGCAAACTTGATACAGCATGTTTCTCCAGACTTGGACTTCACCAAAACAGTAAAGGATATTGCATGTTAGGAAAGTTGATAAATGAAGCAATTAAAACTAAGTCCCAAAAGACAGTGACAGAACTGGGGTGGTATGAACTACATACAGAACCCACTACTGAACCAACAGAGGAACCACCTCAACAGAATGCAACAGCAGTAGACCAGCCAGAATTGCAGATACAGTCACATCAGTAGCCAAAAGGAAGGATAGTGCTACCTCTTATTACTCTATCAGAAGCAGGGATGTGAGGAGCAGCAATTAAGATTTTTTATGGACCATCACGCCCCAGCCAACGTCAACGAAACAGTAAATACAGATGCATTAAGTTGCTTACCTATCATTACTGATGACAGAATTTTACTTATGCATCTAAATGGGCAATCAGTCGGAAACAAAATAGATGAAATAGATTAAATTCTGAACTCAAACCCATGCTATTATTGTTGCACACAGTGTAGTAAGAGGTAGAAAACAGAACAATTTTATTAAAACTCGCTCAAATTGCCACAGGCAAATTCAAGTCATACCAGATACAGAGTCTGAAGAAAGAAGCCAGCCAGTATGTCACAAGTAGGACAGATCGACAACACTGTCTGTCGAGTAAGGATACACAGAAAAACCAAGCAATGCGAGACGAACATTTTCATTAGCATTAACTTCGTCTATTTCATAACAGCACATAGCAAGGGATCGGCGCAGTAGTTAACAGCCTGTTAAGTAAATATAGCAGAATAAAGAGAGACATTTGGTCATTATGAACCAAGCCTTGCATCATAGCCTCACGATAGCTCCCTTTAAATGCTCCAGCTCTCGTCATGAGTTGATCATTGAGATTGAAGGCATTCACAGTAATAGCACTAGATTTCATTATTACAATACTGTAGTGAATCTATGACACAGACGTTCAGCACATTCTATGCACTAGCCATTAATGTACTCAAGATGATGGTCTTCACCTGATGAAGTTGATGCTGGTTGCCATCTACCGTCTACTGATGGAAAAACTGTCTTCTGACAACACCACATCACAAAGTGCTGCCAATACCAGACTTCACTGTGGAAGCCCGCAGCAGGGGCTCTTTGGGTCCACATTCCTATTCAACACTCCTTCAGGTGCTGACAGCTACCAGTGGTAGGGAGGAGATCTCTGACCACCCAACTACCTGCACCAGGAACATTCTGGGTGGGTCATCAAGTGTTGAGTGGGACCGAGTACACACCAGCAGCCAGCAAGAGAACCACTTCAGACTGGGCACTGGCTGTGTCTGCTTGCATGTAGTCACCAGGGTTGCTGATGTCTTCTCCTGGCATGCAGACACTGAGCTGACCCTACAGAAGTTAGCTAGAATCCAACGTGCAGCTGGATGAGCAACAGCTGAGGCTGATGCAAATGGACAATGACTCGTAAACAGTGCGAACAAATAACTGAACTCCAATAATGTTTTACTAATGTTGTTGATGCTTCCTAGGTCCGAAACAGCTATCCTGACTCCACGCAGAGATGTCTCTGCTTGGTCCTCTGTAAACTGGTGCCAGAAGCATGGTCTCCGTAGCTGTCATTAGTGGATTTGGCAGAAGTGTTCGAATCCAACATCTGGAATTCAGACGAATTGGTCTGCATATGTCACATCGCAGCAGTAACCGCAATGCATTAAGTACAAAAGAGATTTTTTTTTTTACCTTTTTTGGTTATGATACGGCAAATTTTAGGCATGCTGATGGGGACACTATGTCAAAAAAGCACCTTTATTGATACGAAATTGTAAAGAGACATATTTAGTACCAGTGAGATGTACTATTTGCAATTTAGCAGGTCATAGTGAACCAAGCAGTAAGTTCATATCAGTAACTTGTTCTACTTGTAGAAATAGTCATGCAGCATACAAGTGTTGAGAGTCTCTTGGATGCTGATAGGCAAAAGAAGTAGTTGAGTCTAGGTTCATACATTGTAAGTTGTATTTTTCTCAATTGGTATATGTTGCTCTGTTGGAAGCATATTTTCAGAATAAATATAAGTTAGTGGTAAATTACACAAAAATGCTAGGCACTAGGTGAACTACTATTAGCGATAGCATAATCACTCCGACAGAGCAAGTGCTGCAGTTGTTACAGTAAAATGCTCAACAAAAGTTACGCCATGAAGAATTGATGGTTCAATTAGAATCTTTTTGGTCTGAGCGAGAGTCGCAGTCGGTTCGTATGAATTTAAGTCTCCAGTAGCAAAGCCCCAGTTTTCAGTATATCTCTGAGCAGCTAACCTAATCATACCCTTCCCCACCAAAACAACAGATGACATAACAGTGTTCATTAATGATGTATTGGGCCAGGATGAGTAATTGGTCACATGACACTTCTCTGTAGATGGCCAATTTACATCTTATGGGTGAAGCCAAGACATGGGTGATGTACTACAAAATGCTGGGCAAATACATTTCAATACTTAGTGGAAGGTTCACATCAAAGACACTGTAATCAGAATAGTGCTAGGTCTTTTAGAGAAAAGTTGAGTGGTGTGACAGAAAAGGCAAATGAGACTGTGGACAGTTTTTCAGATAGAATCCATAAAGTAAATGTGCACATATATGAGCTGACACGGAGTCCAAGCGGATCGCATCATACTCAAGGAGGCAGAAAACAGAGCCTTCAATGTGTTTTTTCTAGGAATTCCTGCAGAGTTTTTGCAAAGAGTATTAACAGAACACCCAGAGGATTCGGCTACAGCACACATTTACAGGAAATAGATATTGCTACCCAAGTATCCAATGATAAGCAAATTCTTGTTTCTGGAAAGAATTGTTACCATTGTGGGAAGAAAGGGCATTTGAAGGCACAATGCCCATACTGTTACAGATGTGGGCATTTCGTCCATCAGAAAATGAGTGTGGAAATAGGAAGCTATGTAATGGAAAGAAGCAACAGAAAATGTTAAACATAAACAGGGGTGTTTTGCCTGTCAGAAAACATTCCCAGCAAGGAATACTGCAGACACTAATGTGCAGATGGATTGTTGTTTGATGAGCTTTGTAAATGGTAAACAACGTACATTTTTAGCCAATATTGGTACAAATGTATCTGTGATCAGTCTAGACCTCATGTGTAGGGGAACACTAGGGACCCCCGGGTATCGCTTACATGCAGTGGAAAATAATGATTTGTTATTATTGGGGACAATTGGGGACAATGCAGCTTGTTTTTAGGACTGGAACTGTAGAGTTTCATGATCATATGGAAGTGTTGCCAACTGTGGGGCAACTGCATTCCATGATTCATGGACTTTACTTCCTGGGTAGGCATCATGCAAAAATTAATCTTTCACAGTACACAACTGAACTTCTTTCCAATGAGTCCAATGGCTGTAAATGTTTAGGTGTTGCATGGTACACTGACGCCTAATGTGTCACCAACTGAACTGCGCATTGTTATATTGTTATTGTACCAAATAGGTCAGTTGATGGTACTCGAAAATATCAATTTTGTTGTGATTACCATCACCTGAACACACAAAAAACAACAGATGTGTATCTGATCCTGAACATAATGGATACATTAGACAACCTAGGAAGGTATGAATGTTTTTCAGCAATTTATGTTAGAGATGGTTATCACCAACTGAAAGTGTTTCCTGCAGATAGAACAAAAACAGCTTTCACAGCATTTTCAGGTCGTTACCAATATCAAAGAATGCTTCTAGAATGAAATTTTCATTCTACAGCAGCGTGTGGGCTGATATGAAACTTCCTGGCACATTAAAACTGTGTGCCAGACAGAGACTCGAACTCGGGACCTTTGCCTTTCGCGGGCAAGTGTTCTACCGACAGAGCTACCCAAGCACGACTCACACACTGTCCTCACAGCTTTAATTCTGCCAGTTCCTCATCTCCTATCTTCCAAACTTTACAGAAGCTCTTCTGCGAACCTTGCAGAACTAGCATTCCTGAAAGAAAGGATATTGCGGAGACATGGCTTAGCCACAGCCTGGGGGATGTTTCTAGAATGAAATTTTCACTCTACAGTGGAGTGTGTGCTGATATGAAACTTCCTGGCAGATTAAAACTGTGTGCCAGACCGAGACTCAAACTCAGGATCTTTGCCTTTCACAGGCAAGGGCTCTACCGACAGTCCCGAGTTCGAGTCTCGGTCCGGCACACAGTTTTAATCTGCCAGGAAGTTTCGTTACAGTTGTTTATCGGATTATGCAGTTATTATCATAAGTTTGTGAAGTGATTCCCTGAAATTACCCAGCTGTTAGATAATTTGCTAAAAAAGGTGTTTGTTTTCAGTAAACAACAGTGTCAAGAATCAAGTGCCAAGCTCAAGAAAATATTAATATCAGATCCTACATTAACATTCCCTGACTTTGCACAAGAATTCATACTTCCATAAGATGCCTCCAACAATGCTTTGGGCTGTATTTTAAGGCAGAACGTTGATGAAAAAGATGATCTCACAGCAGATGCCTCCAGACAATTGAATAAGACAAACTACTTATTTCACAGTTGAAAAAAAAAATGTTAGCAGTTATTTACAGACTCTCTTATTTTTGTCGCTGTTAGTATGGTCAGAAATTCCAAATGGTTACACACCATTCGTCTTTTAAAATGGTCGTTAGGGTTGAAAGGTCCATAAAGTCATTAACGAAATAGGCATTAAAATTATGTGAGTTCAACTGTGAAGTAAGCCAGGAGTGAAACACATGACTGCAGAGACCCTAAGTAGGAAGATAGCAGTTTTACAAGGGGTAGGTGGAAGCCATACAGACTGAATAAATGCACAATCACCTAACAGTGAGTATCAACTATTTCAAAAGCAACCTCAGTTTGAAACACAAGAAGGCTTACTATGCAGATTTATTAAGTGTGGTTCTTGCACTGTAGCTCTTGCATTATTGACAATGGAAGTAATGCATCAAGCACACAACCATGTCTTATGAGGTCACACTGAGGGGAAAACAACAGCTGACAGACATGTTAGCTGAAAGATTTTGGTGGAGAACGCATTGCAGTGATGTAGAAGAATATGTAAGAAACAGCATCCCACATGTGCAAAGAGCAGATTCAAATCATCAGAAAGTTCAGTTACAGCCACAACCAAAAGCTGACAAACCATTTTCTATGCTGGGATTTGATGTTTTCGGACATTTCAATAGAACACAGGCAGGTAATGAATGTGTGCTTACGGTGTAAGATCATTTCTAATGATATTTGGTTATGGTAGCCATCCCAGATCAGAAACGAGTAGTGCAGCCCATGGTAAACAACTGGTTACTGAAATTTGGCATGCCAGAAACCATCATCACAGACCAGGGCAATAACTCTGTATTGGACCTAATGAGACAGTTAAGAAGTTACTCAGTGCATGTAATTCGAAAGTTCATACTGGAACTGGCCTCTCGCTGTACGAGGTAGTATCTGGGCAAAAAATGCCGTCACATTTTGATGTAATTCAACCAAACTGGGTCCACAGGGTGAATCAGTGAAAAATTTTGTGAAGAAGGTGAGAGAAATTTGGCAAAGGGTAAAGCATGCCAACACAAAAGCTTTAGAGAAGCAAGAACATATTAGGCAATGAACGAGTAAACTGCCACAATACGGAACAGGACAGTGGGTGTTACTAGCTAATCCATATACCCCAAAGGGCAAAATGAGAAAGTTTTTAACGAAATATCATGGACCTTACCAAGTTATCGAAATAACCTCATCAGTCAACATAAAATTACAGTTGTCAACTGGAATTTCTGTAGTCCATGTGAGCAGAGTCACACTGATTAGAGGTGAGACTGATGCACTGTCACACATTCCTTCAACTGTTGCAGAAAAAGAAGAATCGCCAAAGAAAAAGGAACATTAGGCAATGTTCCTTACCCCTTTAGGTCTAGGAAATAGCGTAAATTTCATGCAAATGTACATATGGTATTTGTTAGTTACTTAGGTTAGTCTTAATTTTCTTTACTGGTCATGGTCTGTATTTATGTATTTGTATAAGGGAGGGAGTGGTTGACAGTACTTCCTTTTCTCTCTGATGGCTTACGAAGATGTTATCCGCAAAACTTTTTCTGAGTCTAGTACTCCCATACTATTGCAGAGGAGGTGTGATATGGAATCAGCCTCTGTACAAAGGATGTTCTGCCAATGAGTCACAGATGGACAATAGTGTTTACATTCAATATTTGGAAAATATGGAATGATGTACAAAGACTACAGGATAAGTTTACAGTGTTACAAAAAGAAGTAGACACAGAAGGATTATGGGAGGATATGCAGAATGAGTATCTGGGATTAACACTCTCATATGAGAAATTGAAGACTCAGTTGCAACAGTTAACAGAAATGGTACAATGAATGGTAATTACTAAAAAACAAGGTTGGTTAGATGCAGGAGGGAAACTGTTAAAAACAATGTTTGGAATAGAGGATGATGAAAAATTTAAACAGCACAGTTGGCAATGTACAAGAGTTAGTGAGTTAGCAGAGGATACAAAAGCAAAAACAGATTGGTACACAACATGCATAGGAAACATGAAGAAGGGAATACTCAATGTTACAGAAACAGTACAGAACTTAACAACAAAATTAGAACAATATGCACAGAACTCTGGGACTGTCTTAAACAGTGATCTAGAGAAAATAAAAACCTGGTTAAGCACACCAGATGAGAAAGTGGTAACAGCTACATTGTTACAAACCTTAGCAACATAAGGATGAGGTCGAAACTTTGCATGAAGCAGTCAATCATGCTGCTCATGGACAACTGAGTGCAATGTTATTAAATCCACATTAAATTTAGATGATATTACAGAAAGCACAAAAAGACTTTCCAGAGGTACTACAACATGTCATGTCTATAACCAGTAAGAATATAGTTTTATTTATTCATGTATGTAATGTAAGAGTGCATACTGATCAAGCCAGGTTACTTAATAAAATACAATTCACAGTAGTAGATATAATGCACAATGCCAGTGTTACAAGGTTCATCTCTATCCCATTAAATGGATCGCAACTGCAAAATGGATACAGATACAAACTCAAAAAATATTATTACTTTCTAGACAAAGAGATGCTAATGTCATTATGTCTGCAGTAGATTTAAAAGATTGTATTAGACAAAATGTTTTTATTTGTCCAACAAGGGTTATACAAACGAACAATCCATCAAGTGAAATGCAGTTGTTCTTAGGGATAATGGAAGCAGTAGAGTGCGAGGAAAAAAGTATTAGATCCACTGCCAAAATTGCAGAAAATTAGAGATAAATGGATTTCTTCCATAAACAGTAGTAATCACTTGCTATAAAAATTGTAAACCAACCAGGATAATGAAACTAGAATTGCAGGGCAATAGATAGTTAATTAATGGAACTAGATATGAAATAGGAGAAACACATTTTCACCTTCCATCTACCATCATGGACACAACAATGATTAAAGTGTTCTGACCAATGTTGTATTGTCCGGAGGAAGCACCAAACATATTACCTGAACAGAACCTAACTTTTATTAGCAATACCTTAGTTTCCACTTTGCTACAATACCTAGACGAATTATTAACTTCAGAAAAGGACACATTTCAGTCAGTCAAATAATGCAACACGTGATACAATATCGTGAGAAACATACACAAAATAAAATTATTTTCAGTGTATCAACGACAAGCATAATCTTGGTTCAAGTGTTCATTTGTGCAACTTACTTTTGTGTAAAGCGTAAGATATCTCATTCAAATGAGGCCACCATCCATCAGATACCTGTGGAATGGATACAAACTAGTAATAAGTAATGTAAGTGGAAAGTGTAAATAGTGTATGCAACCAAGACAGAATGACAAAGTAGATTAATTAAGCTAACTAAGATTCAGGACTTAGGTTGAGAAGCAACCCAGAACACAGTTATAGAGTAACTTTAAAAAAATAAAAAATACAAGGCAGGCATAGACTAATTAGTAATAAGTGAAATAAAAGGAAAATCCCTAACAATTTTTTCCAAAGAGGAGGGATATGTTGCAGCACAGAATAATAAGGGGCAGAAATTAGAATAAAAAATTTATTAAAACTCACTCATATCGTCACAGGCAAGCTCAAGGCATGTCAGAAACAGAGGCAGAAGCAGGAAGAAAGCCAGTATGTCGCAAGGTGGTCAGATTGACAACAATGTCTGCCGAATAAGGGTACTCATTCAGCAGAAATGAGACTGCGACAGAAAACCGAGCAAAGCAAGACATCCATATTTGTTAGCTCATAAGACACATAGCAAGAAACTGTATCTCTTTCAGAGCAGCACATAGCAATGGACCAACACAGCAGTTAAGTGAATATAGCAGAATAAGGACACATTCAGTCATTATGAACCAAGCCTTGCGTCATAGTCTCATCCTAGCCCCCTTTAAATACTCCGAGCCTCATCATGAGTTAATCATTGGGATCTATATTATTCACAATAATAGCACTCAATTCCATGATTACGAAACTGTAGTGAATCTATGTCCCAGATGCTCCAGCAACCTCTACAAACTAACTAAAGATGTGGTGAAGATGATGGGCTTCACCTGATGAACTTCATGCTGCTTACCGTCTACTTTCTATTGATGGTGAAACTGACTGTCTTCTGACAACACTACGTCCCAGAGGGCTGCCAATACCGGATATCACTCTGGAAGCCAGCAAAAGGGTGGCTTCTATTTTCCTCTTCAACACTCAGGCACCTTCAGATGCTGACATCTACAAAAGGTAAGGAGGAGATCAACCGACCACAAGATCATCAACACCAGGTATATCACCATTGGATCATCAAGGGCCGTCATAGAATTCAGAGTGAGATTTCGTACACCCCAGCAGCCAGCACGAGAACCATTTCACACTGGGCAGTGGCTGTGCCTGCTTACCAGCAGTTCACCATGGTGCCAGGGCTACTGACATAATCTCCTGGGCATACAAACACTAAGTTGACATGACAAACGTCAGCTAGAATGTGCAGCTGAATGAGCAACAGCCGAGGTTGGTGTGAAGGTACGATGACTTGTAACCATTGTGAATAAATAACTGAACTCTAATAATGTTTTACTAGTGTCATTGATGCTTCACAGACTCCCAACAGCTATCCTGTCTTCACACATTCACACAGAGGTGTATCCACTCAGCCCTCTATACCATGTTTTTTGTGCAAATGAACACTGGCTTACACCTTCAGAAACTAGTCTGCATTTCCCAGAAGGATATGAATTAGCAATTTCACACTGTAAAAGCAAAAGCAGAAATGAAGGCATTGATATTTTAATAAGCAAAAACTTTTACACTGAATACATAACACAAAAATTTGATCAGCTTTGCAAGAAATAACTTTTTAAAATTGTTGCAAAAATATGCCCAAAACCAAAGTTGGTGCTTATTTCTATTTATCACACCACAGTCTCTGATATGAGTCAGTTTATTGACCAAATCGAGATTCTAAATACATATCTGCTGGCAAAATATTGGCACCACAAGGTAACATATGTCAGTGATATTAATACTGACATTACACATAAAAACTCACTGTCACCATTTTTCAAAACCTATTAAGATAAAACATCTTGTACTGTGGGAATGACAGGACTCAAGTGGGATGGAGTAGGCCTACATAACTGTGACAACAATGATAATGCTTTTAGCTTATTTATTAACATACTAACAAACTTAATTCAAATCTGTTGTCCACAAGTAACTAAAAAGGTGAAAATAGATGGTGCACCAAACAGAAAAAGCAGAACAACTAGTTCACACATGACCTGCATAACCAGAGAAACATTGTTGTTGCCCTACATAAAATGGATAAAACTGGTAACTTAGAATTGAAACAGAGGTTCAAAGAAACCAGGAAGAAATACAGGACCAAAATACAGACAGCAAAAAAGAGAGCTAATGACAATTTCATTGAAAATTCCAGCAACAAATGTAAAGCTGCCTGGAAGGCAATAAACACAATAGCTGGGACCCATAAAAACAGACACGCAACTCCAATATTGCCAAAAATACTAAATGAATTCTTTGTAAACAGCACTAAGTGTGAAGCTCCTACTACCTCCACACAAATGATGCAACTTCTAGAAGTACTTCCCATAACATATCTGACTCAAATAACTTATCTTTCAAATGGAAATAGGTTACCGACCAAATTATACACAAACCTACATTGCTCTTACAGTGAATTACCTACCAAACTATACACAAACCTACATAGCTCTTACAGTGAAGATCTCTATGGCATCTCAATCACAACAACATTTTTAAATAATGGAAACTCCAGGTTGGAATATCGACAATGTAAGGAAAAGTTAGATTGCTACTTACCATAAAGATGACACGTTAGGTTGCAGACAGGCACAATTAAAAGACACTTACACATTAGCTTTTGGCCACAGCTTTCACGAGAAAAAGAAATAGAAACACATGCCATTCATCCACATAAGCAAGCACTCCTCACACACACACACACACACACACACACACACACACCTGACTGTCAACTCTGGCAGCTCAGATTGGATCACGCACAAGGATGTATGCGCAGATGAGTAAAACAAATCACTGGGCTTTTCACGGATTTCCTGGTTAAAAATACATTTTTTTGTGGGTGAAAATATGCCATACCCCAGATGAAAGTAAATTTCTTCTACGGTAAGTGACTATATACTTTCCCTCAGAACTGTAAATCTTACTAATCCTTTGAACGGTAAAAATTTTGTAGACCGGTGTAGACCTTTGCGGCACATTACAAAACAAAACTTTGCAAAGAAACTTGATTTGGAAGGATCTTTGATGTACAGCAACATGTACACTGCATATTTTTGTATTACAAAAGTATAAATATGAATTTAACCAAATACAGCATGGTAGCTTCCGAGTACTTCTACTTTTCCATAGAAAAGCCAATGTGTGTGAGAATGCTCAAGAACTTACTTCACAACTTTTTTTTGAAGGATAATCATACTTTTTCTTGTCATCACTGCATAATTTGTAATCTATGAAAGAACTAAAACAAACATGCAAAACTAACCTTGAAGTTTGTCAAACACAAATGTGTCAGAAAAATTTCAAACCCAGAAATTTTACCAAGTGACTTGTCCTCACAGTGTTAAATTTTGAGTGAGAATCAAACATTCTGTGAGTTAAGAAATTCTTCACACATTCTCACATGTAACGCAAGATCCTCAAACCACCATTCACAATATTTCCCCACGACCTTTAGTTGTGTAAACACAAGGCTCATGAGAAAGACACTTAGGTCTTCATGTAAACATTTGTGATGTCGTGTTCATCAAAAGCAGTTTTTTGTTACAACATATTGCACAGTCTCTGTCCTAAAGCCTTTGACACATTTTTCTGTTAGCAGACGCTTGTGTGTGCACTGTGTTTTCTCCACAACAAAATTTTTATTTTAGTGTTATTGTCTCACTTATGTTTTATTGTTGCAGAATTATTCTGCAGTTACGGGCTAAAGCAAAATTCCTTGTTACAGTATCTGTTCTTACGATTCAAAATTACAAAAATTTAATAGACTTCTAAAAAATGCCTGTGTTTTTCCCAGATGAAAAAATTCCCAGGTTTTTCTGTGATTTCCCAGTTGTCCTGGGGTATATACACCTTGCATGCACGACTGCCAGGTGGTCATGTCTGCATGATGTGTGCTTGCTTGAGTGAGTGAGTGAGTGAAAGGCGTGCATTTCTTTTCCTGATGAAGGCTGTGGCCAAAAGACAATGTGTAAATGTCTTTTAATTGAACCTGTCTGCAACTTAATATGCCATCTTTACAACATTATGGTCGCCCCTGTTACCTCTCTGATCAATAATACTTTTAAGACTGGAAAATTTTCTCAGGTGCTGAAGGCCACTATTGTTATCACAATTTGTAAGAAAAGAGATAAAAACAGACCTGAAAGTTACAGTGCAATATTGCTCATACCTATAATATCCAAGGTAATAGAATGTTGTATTAAATTACAACTTCCCCGTTATTTTGAGGATTACAATCTACTTTCCACTTTGCTCCTTGGATTTAGGCCAGGTTTGTCTACAATAAATGCAGTAGAAACTCTTGTTACTGATATACTTGAAGGTTTTCAGAAAAATTCCTTCAGTTGTGCCTTACTACTACATCCGAGTAAAGTATTTGACACTATGTCACATGAAATACTCGTACGTAAGCTAGAGTGCTATGGTATCAAGAATAACACACTTTTACAAATTAGCTCATACTTGACTAACAGAATGCAGGTGGTTACGGTATATAACGGTCAGCTCAATGCCATACCAGTTGTTACAGGTGTATGTTCTGACAGTGCCACGACATTTAACAGTGCCGCCACGACAGTACGTGCAAACGGCGATAGAGGCGCTCCGCAACTCGGCTGAGCGCGGGAGCGCCACCTAGCTACGAACTGCGCTGGCCGCATGTCACGGCACGGCAGTCGAATAAGAGATACTGAGTTGTTATCATGTAACGAGCTATTGTTTCTAAGTGAGAGTGTTTGAATATCCACGCAATTATTGGTGATTAAAGGTTATAACACTTTTTGGTGACGAGGTCGGATATTTTCACTGCATTGTGGATTTGTGTGTTCGTGATGGGGCAGACATGGAACAGCTTATTCAAGTGCTCATTGAACAACAAACACAGCTGACGGCTGCTATTCAGGCGTTGTCGACGTCGCTTACTCATCATCTGTCTTCCTCTTCTCCGCCTCAATTCCCTCCTTCCGACGAGGCCGCTGAAGATTGGGAGGATTATGAGAAGCATTTGCGGCAACACTTCTTGGCTTTCGGCGTTGTCGACGCTCCTATGTGTAAGTCGTTATTTCTATCTTGGATTTCCCCACAGATCTATCAGCTGCTATCTCAGTTAGCCCCTCTCGGGAACCTGCCTCTCTGTCCTTCCAAGAAATGTGTGACTTATTGTCTAACTATTACCGAAAAAACACCCACGTCGTTGCCGCCTGCATGGCGTTCTACCAGTGTCGTAAACAGCCCCATCAATCTTACCGGGCTTGGGTGGCGGAACTACACGGTCTGAGTAGGAAATGTCAGTTTGTCACGGACACTCATCATGAGTCTTATGCTGATTCAATGGTTAGGGATGCTATTCTATGGCTTGCTCCTGATAAAGAAGTTCGGCAACGTGCCCTACAACTGCCAAACCCATCGTTGTCGGAAGTTCTAAGCATCGCTCAATCCTTTGAAGTGTCTCACGCTGCTGGCACGCAAATAGACGCGTGGTGTGATGTAGGCGCCGTACAGTCAACTATCGACACGGACAATTTGCCTGTTTCACAGGAGAACGAAGATGTGGCGGCGGTTCACTTGTGTAAACAACATCGCGTTGGGCCGCAACGCCCGCAGCGAAAACAGCAACCACAGAAGCAGGTTCGTTCCGCACTTCCTTCTTGTCCACGTTGTTTCGTACAGCATGACAGGGCCGCGTGTTGTCATGGGGGCCTCCACTGAGGAGCACCTTCACAATTTGCGTTCACTGTTTCGGGTTTTGCATTCGGCTGGGTTGAGGTGCAATCTGGACAAGTCACAGTTCTTCCAACCCTCCATTGAGTATCTCGGTTTCCACTTGTCCCGTGAGGGTATACGTCCTCTAAGTCAGCACGTTGCGGCCATTATCGCTCTACCCCGGGCGCCTATGGTCAAAGAACTTCAGACGTTTCTAGGCAAGATTGCTTATTATCACAAATTCATTCCATCCGTGGCGGCGGTAGCTCATCCTCTGCATCAACTGTTACGCAAAAACGTCTCTTTCTGTTGGTCCGAAGAGTGTGAGCAGGCTTTTGTCCGCCTGAAGGCTCATTTGCAGTCGGCGCCTTGTCTTGCCACATTCCGTCTGGGTCAGCACTTGGTTCTGGCTACTGACGCGTCACAGTATGGCCTAGGGGCTGTTCTCGCCCATCGGTATGAGGATGGGTCGGAACGACCCATCGCCTATGCTTCCAAGACCCTCAACGATGCGCAACGGCGTTACTCTCAAATCAAAAAGGAGGCGCTCGCTATCATTTATGCTTTAAAAAAGTTCAGCGTTTTTTTGTATGGTTCTAAGTTTCACCTCATCACCGACCACAAGCCGCTGGTCTCTCTGTTCAGCCCATCGGCGTCGCTTCCGGATAAGGCAGCTCACCGCCTGCAACGTTGGGCCTTATACTTGTCTCGTTTTCACTATGAGATTCACTATCACCCCATGGCCCAGCACGCCAACGCTGACGCATTGTCGCGATCGCCGATGGGCCCTGACCCGGTTTGCGATCGTGATGAACTACTCTGTTTCCACATTGATGAGGAAGAACGTCGTGCGGTAGAGGGTTTTCCACTTACAGGTTCGCAGGTTGCGTCAGCTACTGCGCGGGACCCGGTCCTGCGTCAGGTGATCGGTTTTGTTCAACGGGGTTGGCTGGACAGGACCAAGGGCCGGGCATCGGATCCCCTTCGCAACTATCATGCCTTGCGCCTTCATATGTCTGTTCATGATGCTGTTGTTCTTCTGGTCATGGATGGCGCATCTCCACGGATCGTGGTGCCAGCCTCTCTTCGCAAAGATGTTCTCAAACTGTTGCATGAAGGCCATTGGGGTATTTCTCGGACTAAGTCCCTGGCCAGCAGGCACGTTTATTGGCCCGGTATTGATTCGGACATCGCCCACATGGTTGCTGCGTGTGGTCAGTGTGCTCAACAACTGGCTGCACCTCGTACTATGCCCTCACTGTGGCCTGATCCGGCGCAGCCATGGGAACGGGTGCACGCTGACTTTGCCAGCCTCTTCCCCGGTACTTATTGGCTACTGTTAATTGACGCCTTCTCGAAGTTTCCGTTTGTTGTTCGATGTCTGTCGCCCACCACTGCGGCAACGACGCTGGCTTTGTCCAAAATCTTTGCTCTAGAAGGTCTTCCATCCACGATCGTCACGGACAATGGCCCTCAGTTCTCTTCGCAGGCCTTCCGTGATTTTTGTACTGGACAAGGGATTCATCATGTTACAGCACCGCCCTTTCATCCACAATCGAATGGGGAGGTCGAGCGCCTTGTCCACACTTTCAAAAGCCAGATGAAAAAATTCCTTAGTGATTTTTCCACAGATGATGCTCTGCTGCAATTTCTGAGTTCTTATCGCTTCACACCACTGGGTGATCGCAGCCCTGCTGAACTCTTGCATGGCCACCAACCGCGCACTCTACTGCACCTGCTTCACCCTGTCAGGCCTTGTGCTGTGGCCCCTAGTGCGGGAAAACACTCGGTGGGCGCTGACGTGTGGGCATGAGGGTATGGATCTCGCCCTAAATGGATTCCAGGGGTGGTCAAGGCTCTTCGCGGCCGCCGGCTTTGTGAAATACGTATGGACAACAGCATGGTTGTTCGCCATTACGACCAGATGCGCACACGAGTGGTGGCCACGCCGGTGCCACCGCCCCTTCCTTCG
This sequence comes from Schistocerca piceifrons, assembly GCF_021461385.2. Classification (NCBI taxonomy): domain Eukaryota; kingdom Metazoa; phylum Arthropoda; class Insecta; order Orthoptera; family Acrididae; genus Schistocerca; species Schistocerca piceifrons. The sequence continues at coordinate 667,830,480 of NC_060149.1, forward strand.
CCTCCACCAGCCTGAGAAGCCAGTCCTATTGCTGCTGCTGCCGATCTACCATATGTGTTGATGCAGCCGACGTTGCTACCGCTTCCGAGTACGCCGGAACCGGCCCCAGTTGCGACGCCGCCTTCTCCGGACCCATCTCGCTGGAGCACACCCCCAGGTCCACGACACCTATGGATGCTGCTCCGGAGTTTTCACCCATCATCTCGTCCAGGAGGCACGTTCCACGCACGGGCTTCCGTCCTGGACATTTTCGACCATACTCTTGTGTCTCTCTGCGGGATCTTCTCGGGGTCTCACAAGAGGCCATGGATGTCTCCGCACTGTCCATGTCTCCCAGGAAGTGAGTTGTTGTTGTGTTTTTTTTTTTTTTTTTTCAAGGGGGAAAAGTGTTGTGACAGTGCCACGATTTTAACAGTGCCGCCACGACAGTACGCGCAAACGGCGATAGAGGCGCTCCGCAACTCGGCTGAGCGTGGGAGCACCACCTAGCTACGAACGGCGCCGGCCGCATGTCACGGCATGGCAGTCGAATAAGAGATACTGAGTTGTTATCATGTAACGAGCCATTGTTCCTAAGTGAGTGTGTTTGAATATCCACGCAATTATTGGTGATTAAAGGTTACAACAGTGTACCACAAGGTTCAGTGCTTGAACCCTTCTTTTTTCTGGTATACATGAATGACTTTCCTACTTCCTTGCCTCACAAGTCCACAATACAAGCCAATGATACTACCCTGATTACGGTGGATAATGACTAGGAGGAGGTGTGTGGGAGGGGGGGCAAAAAAAAAAAAAAAAAAAAAAAAAAAAAAAAAAAAAAAAAAAAAAAAAAAAAAAAAGCAATACTTGAAAAGTTTACCATAGGGCTCAACAATAAGCAGCTTATCCTACGCAATAGCAAGACAAACTATGAGTTTCTTCCTGCACAAGCCAAATGAAAAAGTACATGAGTGTGACTCTATAATACTTCTCGGAATCCACCTGAATCAAAAACTGACCTGGAAAAGCTACACTGAACAGTTATGCACCAAGTTATCTAGAGTAGCCTTTTTGTTAAGCAAATTAAAAACATTAGTTAGTGAACAATGACTACTACCTTATTACTATGCCTTATTTCTGTCTCGTCTGCAATATGCAATAAAACTATGAGGCAACTCTTCTGCTCCTCAAACAGTGTTTCCGTGGCAGAAGAAAGCTGTAATAGCAGTCACAGGAATTACAAGCCAAAAATCATGTCAAAAGCATTTTAAAGACCTACATATCTTGACTGTACCTTCACTTTATTTTAAAACGTATCTTTTCCCACAAATAAATAAATACTTTACCTTGCAGAACAGCTATTCTTTCCCACAAAACTAGAAACAGAAATAAGCTACACACAGAATTTTTAAGACTGTGAAAGATGCAAAGCAGTTTTATACACATAAGACTCAGGCTATATAACAAGCTACCACCACTTACCTAAGGATACTTTCGAGAATCATCTTCATAAATTGTAGCTGATAAGTGGGTTTACAGTGTTAAGGAATCTGAATGCTCACAGTAAATCTCATCATCCCCATATGTTGTTCAAACCCATCAATTACTTTAATTATTAAGCTAAGATGGTAATAGAAATTCAATATTTTGTGTTCCTCAAATTGTTAAAGTGTACGAAAAAAAATCAGATTTGTATAACATAGAGTGTGTCTAGTGTTTCTTATCAGTCCCAAGCACACCACATCAATCTGACAGTGCTGTGGAAATTTCTAGCAATAACATGGTAAAATATTAAATGTGATGTAAAACACTGTTACTTAAAACACTGTTACATTAAAATCGTTACTTCAACATACGCTGTCTACGAACAGACAAATAAACAAATAAATAAATATCAAACCAGTACTTCAAATTGAGCTGTGCATTGCTCAACTGTGAGTGTGTGAAGTGTATCACCACTCTTGTGTGTTGTAATTTGTTTTCTAGTCTAGATAATCTACACTAATGCAAAGTAAAAGCGCACGCACACCAGTTAAGTTGCAACCTGTTGTCTTTCTTGTTAATAATTCAACAATATTTTCCCTCATTATCCAAAAGGCCTAAGCTCCTTTGTAGGTGGCTCTCAAATTTACGCAGAGCCACCTTCCTGCATTTTTTAATTGCCCAGCAGCATGGTGCCTTCATAGATGTCCAGCAAAACTGTGGAATGGATACTTGAGCAGTGTAGTCACTTATGTTGTTAATATGACCCACCCATCCTAGACATTGTTGTGATGTTCAATGACAGCAAGTTGACTGCGCAGCATCCGATTTTGTCTACCTGAGCACCCATTTTGGCTACTTTATCCTGCACTTACTATGTTTGGCTGACGTCTTCAGGTGAGGTGGTGGTTGCAAAGCATCTATGAAAAGTGTGTGTGTGTGTGTGTGTGTGTGTGTGTGTGTGTGTGTGTGTGTGTGTGTGTTGAGAGAACAATGATACAGAATGAGCCCATGGCATGGCTGACGTGTTTGCTCTGCCTATCTGCCTATGTCCAATAAACATGTCTCTGGTGATAAACAAGCTCCCTGTGCTTAACCCCAGGGCAAGTGGTTGCTGAATCCCGTACAATATGGGAGGAATGGTTGGGTGGCTGTATGATTAGATTCAATTTGAGCTTCTTGAGCTTGATCAAGTAAAGTAACATAAGCTCAGGTAAGGTAAAAGAACATATGGGCATGCTATGATCCGCATGCACTGATGCAGCAGCTGTCTGTAAGTTGATGGTGAGGCATAAGACGAGATGAGGTATTCATCAATTTCACAATTCGTCATTCTTCCTTTAGCTCTCTCCTGCTGTGGCATTCCTTTTCATGGAGTGTTTAGTTACAGAATATGACTTCACAAACTTTAAAATTGTCTCCTGGAAACACACATACAACAGTCTTCCCTCTGCTTGACATTTCAATTCATCCACATGTTTCCTGAACTTTTCATGCCCCACTGCAGTATGGGAGCCAACCTTGTGGTGCACTTGTGAGAACTCTCTTTCTTTCCTGTCTTTCCATAAGACAGGAGCAAGGTAGCATGGCCTGACTGCTTTGAAGCAGGCTCATTATTCCTGATCCCCTGCTTTGAATTTGAAGACATTGGTGAGGTGGTGTTACTAGAAAAATTCTATTAGTCTACCTGTTTGGAGGATGCATTATTCTCATTACCAATGCAGTCTCCTTCTTACTGAGTCCATTCTAGGAGTATTTGTTGGTTGAATCAGAAGTGCAAATTTACAGTAGCATGTACAGGTGCAGGTTATAGTGCGTTTATTAACTGTCAGTGTGAGTGCCAACAATGAACTACTCTTTTTCATCTTAGCATACTAGATTTTGTGAGTAACCTTGATTTCCTTTCTCTTAATGAAGACATGATAATTTCTGCTCCAATCTGGATTGCTTCATTGGTGGCTGTACTGCCTGTACCAAATGTCACCTGCCCTTTGCACACTAATCTGGGCATGTATATGGGAGATTCTAATAAATTAGATCCACTGCAATGTATTCTGGTGACTTCGGTGTATTAAATATAACAACAAAGCAGCAGTCTTTCCGAAGTTATTGTTTACTCCCTTCACAATGTTCTTGACACAAGTTACATCAACGGTTTCCTTTCTTGTTCTTGCTGTAACAATCTGTTACTGCAAATAAAGCAGTTTGCAGATCAGTAGTTATGTCATATTCTCATAGAAGTTTTTTGCTTCTAAGCTTGCTTATTTAGGCAGCTTTTATTTGTCTTGACCAGGAGTGTACTGTTATATTGCCTCTTCGATTTATTGACCAACCATGTCTCATTTATTCTTTATGACGCAAGAAAGATGACAACTGTTCAAAAGTACATTCCTATCATGTAATCACAACAAATACATTCTTTTCCATTGGATGTTTTATTTTCTTTACTGTTGAGACTTCTTTGGTTAACTAGCCATGCAAAATCTCTTGATTGCTTAGGTGAGAATACTGCCCGATGAGCCACCGGAACCACTGTGAGCGTTACAGGAAGTAAATGTGGTATTCACCAACGTCCCATGAGCAGCTGAGTCAGCTCAGACAGGGCTCCACATATCTGAATCAGCCAATGAAACTGAGGTGTAGCAGGCGGTCTGTATGTTGCCAGTTATTGGATGTTAAGCCAGGATCCTTGTTGCTTGTGACCTGAAATGACCCACGGTTTCTGAAGTATTCTCAGAGCAAAGGCTCGTCAAGCTCCCTGTGCTGAATGTCACAGATTTCTGTATGCATTACATCTAAACACCATGCACTACTACTATTTTAACAAGGGTGCTTTGCAATTCAAGCATAACGATTTCCATTGGAGAGAATGTCAACTAATATGTTAGGTTGCATTGGTGTACAAAGAAATTGCTTATGTGCGGTTCTTGATATTTTTGTAGTGTAATAATTTATCCATTAAATTTCGGGAGTTCAGCCATATAAACCTGATTTCATGTGGTTTAAAACAATGGAACAAGTACTGTAAAGTACTGTAGCTAAAGTCGGCTCACTCTTAAGACGACCGGAATATATACGGCCGAAATATTAGAAGAAGAAGAAGAAGAAGAAGAAGAAGAAGAAGAAGGAGGAGGTGGAGGAGGAGGAGGAGGGAGGGGAGGAAAGAAAGAAAGAAAGAAAGAAAGAATTTTATGTGGCTGCATTCCCAAAATTTAATAGACGACTTGCAAAAGTGCTTAGCAAGTTGTATGCTGTTTTTTTTTTTTTTTTTTTTTTCTTTTTTCTTTTTTTTTCTCTAAATTCTTATAATGAAGAAACTGAATACTGTTTTCCTTGTTGCTTCTTCTATTCTAATAATATACAGACTTTGAGGTACAGGGAGTAGTTTATTACTGATTCTCAGCTCACGGAAGTAGGTTTCTTCGTATGATTATTCTGATGGACTTCGTTAATAGAGTATAGCAGAGGTAGGCAGAAACATGAGGAGAGCATTTGAACATAATACAGTGAAGCAGACATATCACATAAATATACCGAAATAATTCCAATCCCCAGTGATATATCGTTTAAAAGTGAATTACAGCAATAGCATTTGAACATAATACAGTGAAGCAGACATATCACATAAATATACCGAAATAATTCCAATCCCCAGTGATATATCGTTTAAAAGTGAATTACAGCAATAGCCATCAGTCAATGATTAACAGCAAACAACAGTGAAAGTTAAACCTTCCCAGATTACATAGGAAATGGTCATTACATCAGGCACACATTTCTCACAGTTCCTATCACTCTGCAGAAACTGGCAACATCACAAACTCTTGAGTTCACTATAAGCCCCATGGAAAATACACAACCCTTCACATCCATTGGTGTCTGTCTTTGCTCTCGGTTACTTTTGTGCAGAGTTGTTAAATGACATTAAAACCAGGTACACTACTCCTTAACAGTCAGTTGCTGCTGAGGCCCCAATGCACAGTCTGAACTGAACCTTCACCCAATGATGTATGGGGTAACTAACTAGCAGCAAGTGTTGCTATTATTGATTATCTGGCCTAGAAAATGTTAAACAATCACACCAGACATCTACTGCCATCTGAAGAATGAAATTCACAGGAAGTTATGAACTAAGCACCCTCATTTTTTCCAAAAGAAATGAATTTTTAAGAATATCAGTCTTCCATACCAGAGACTTCTGCATCCACCCATTAAGTTATGTGTATGTAGCCGAATTGTTTGGCCACCTAGAACCGGTATAAGATGAACTGGTCTGTATGGCTGAATGCTAGTGACCTGGGGTTCAGGGTGAGGCTTGACCGGCTCAGCCAAAGCACTGCACCTTGACCAGCTGCAGCGACTGCTCTAGGTGAGCCCAGGTGCAAAAATGTCAGCATAGGGCAGGATGTGGGTAAATTCTGGTACAGGGAATTTGGATACCGGTCAATCACTTAAGAAAGCCAGACAAGCTGATAGATGGCTTTTTACAGTTCTTAGGAATTCAACAATCAATAACAGTTACAGAACTAAAAAACTAAACTCCGCCTGAACAGGTCAAGAAGGCCCAATGGTACCAATCGGCCACCATATCATCCTCAGTCCACAGGTGTCACTGGATGCGGATATGGAGGGGCATGTAGTCAGCACACAGCTCTCCCAGTCATATGTCCATTTATGAGACTGGAGCTGTTACTTCTCAATGAAGTAGCTCCTCAGTTTACCTCGCATGGGCTGAATGCACCCTGCTTGCCAGCAGCACTCGGCAGACAGGATGGTCACCCATCCACGTGCTATCTCAGCCTGACAGCGCTTAACTTTGGTGATCAGACGGGAACTGATGTTACCACTGTGGCAAGGCCATTGGCACAGTTACATAATAAATCAAATCTGAATAAACCCATAATTTCAGAAAAATGAGGTGCATCCACTGACACAACAATATTTTCAATACCTTTAAAAATACAGAAGTTAATATTTGACAGTAATAAAATATTTTCATGATAAACCTCAGAATTAAAAACTTTTACATGCTTAATGTGATATCAACAAACATTATTTCAGATGATAGTATTGCACTACAGCTATCGTACCTGGAAGCTACAAGTCTGAATCAATTTTATTTCTTGATTTATTACATTTTTGATCTCTTTTCATTATGCAAATGGTTGTCAGAACATTGTATCCTCCACAATAACAAAGCAAAGGAATGCAGCACGAGTACCTCAAATATTGTCATACTTACGAATTTATTTGCATATGTTACTATTTTTGCCAGATGTTTATTTAACTATTGATTACAATTACTACAAAAAAAAAATAAAAATAATAAAAAAAAAACACCTGGTAATTTAAGAAGTAGTCAATCGTGTGTTAGCTGACACCACTATTGAAATGATAACTGAAATATGCTTCTATCAAGCAGACATAAATAATTGTTTAAACAATATTTAATGACAATTTGTTGTCATTTAATATGAGCACACTTGAGCAAGAATAATAGCATATTTATTTATGAACTAATCTTTATTTGTAATTATTGCAAACGTTCAGAGTGTGACCAAATGTATACAACATTTCTCTATTTAAATGTTGTTGATAATGTATTACATTAGTGCAGAAAGTGGTCAAGTTGAGTCAAATCATGTCTGGAGAAATTAATAATGAAGCATTTTTGGTGGGGATGGCCTTCAAGCCAATGGAGAAGCAGGCAGTAGCGGAACATCAATGGAGTCAAGTGAAGAGAGATTTTTTTGGGAGGTGTGCTCAAGTAAGCAATTCCAGACACTTTTAAATTTGTCCTTTAAGAAGGAAGACCTGCTGGTGATATAGTGTGTTTTACAGTCGAGTGGGTGATTGATTCTGGACGATGAATGGCCACTACTACACACTAACTTTTTCCGATTGCATTGCGGAATCAAGAGTAGACAGAGTATGAGTTCCTATATGTTCTCTCACATCTATTAATTTTTAAATCATCATGTTGAAGAACTCTGAACTATTTTGAGCTGAGCATTTCATGTACTGTCATCATGAAATGGACTTAAGTTTTTAGGTGTGTTGGATGACTACTTAGCTTGGGGATTCTGCTACCATTATCGTAATGCTCTCAATGCTACTATTGCATTTGATAAAGTTACTTTTGTCTGTATTTTAATTGGCCATTGCAGCACCACTCTCCATTTACTTGAGCTGTACTTCGGTGGATAAACATTATTCAACACAATTCTCTGTCATCTACGTAACTTACAGATATTACAATATAATCATTTTATTAATTTATCTTTTATTTAATTTTCCTGTGTATTTTATTAATTCATAATTTTAACCAATGCACCGGGTATTTGACTACAGGATCACAGCTTGGCATGAAAGCACACATGCACAGCTTGACTCCATGGTTACACTGATATATTCCTTTTAAACAAAGCCATGTACAGCCCAATTACCTAATGTGCAAGTAACATCAGGTTAAAGTCACAACTGCTTTGCTCATGTGAGATGCTGTGTAGAGAGCAACTACTCAGCAGAAAACTGTTAAGTAACATTGCATACATAAACCTGATGAGTCACCTATTAGTTACACATTTTTATATGTGTGAAATTTTTTAGCACTCATCAGTCAAATAAATGTCAATAACTGTTGAGGAATTGCATTTATGAAGTGTGATGTTGCACTGATATCTCATTGAAAAACAGGTACAGTATGATTTGAACACTTTATAATTAATGAAATGTATTTTTCCACTCGGTTATTCTTTTTTAAAGTTTCATAGCCACATCTAACCTGTAATGTAAAATATTCATATAGGAGAGTGGATTATTCCTTCATCATATAAAGACATTTTGGGAACTAATGATTATAGTAGTATAACTGACTATGCTGCAAATTTGACGACCTCAGTAACCTGTGTGGTTTTTGTCGTACAATAGATGAAGTTCTTTAACGTATTCTGAGTCCTCAGTTTTGCCCGTGTGTGTGTGGGCGGGGGGGAGGCTATAAACAAAATCGACAGATTTATAATGCATGACGAAACTGACAAGTAAAGATATACAATATTCTCTCTGAAACACAGACTAGGTGAAAGAAAAAAGATTGTGTGCAGAAGGGGGAAAAATGCTTGTATTACAAAGGAAGGACAAAAAGGATGTTGCAATTAATGATATAGAAATTTAACAGAGTGGGAAAATTATCAAGAAACCTGCATCACTTATTGTTGCAATCACACAATATAAGGTGTGGGTCAAGCAGGCAGCAATGTAAGTGTATCAAGTACCACCAAACAATGAGATAAAATAGTATTTTTTTTACGCTTAAACTGGTGGTATGAAATTCATCTGTAATTTACAAGCAATTAGACAGCAGCAAGACAACTCTGAAATTCCTGATTTCTGTTGCAGAGTACTCTGTAATGAAATACAAAGGAAGTAACACTTCATAGAGCTTCAGGTCTTCCTCCCACTTGCCACAACCATTTCAGTTATCTGAGCACTATTTACTGAAAACCATTTCACTCTGGGGAAGGAATTCAACCCAACCAGGAAATACCACACACACGTGGAGCAAGAGGAACTTATAAAAAAATGTAATGAAAATCAACATATCATTAATGTGCGGACGGCATACAAATAAATTTGACTTCTAGAACAAAAATTTTCCAGAAATAGATAACTATTTCAATAGTCCAAACAAATTAAGCAAGCAATTGCAGCATTCCCCCATTCATGAGTAGTGATAGATTTTTTGCTAATATACAAAAGCCAAACATCTACTGTTTAACAGCCATAGTGTTGATGTCCACAGATTACAAGACTTAATGTGGGGCACACAACTTATACTGCAAAAGGGTTTGATAGAAGAGATATGTTAAATACCAACACACAAACAGCCCTCTTCTTAATATTCTTGTCTCACAGTATCATCACGTGCAATGTCTTTGTGCTACTTTTCACTCTCTTTCAAAGTTTGTTATGAACTTTATCCTTCCCATCAAGGTTTATGAAAAGTTTTGGAAGAAACAAAGGTTACCTGTTTTCACAATGAGGATTATACTTCTGACAGTTCTTTAACAAGAATTTCTTATACACAATCACTTACCCAACCTGGCTGAAAGGTTATTTTGGTCCCAACAGAAGGCAGCCATACAGAAATAGCTCTGGTTTGGCAAGGTTATTGGGGATAGCTCAGTCTGTGCAATATGCAATACCTGACACTGTCACAGTTGAGAGAGAGGGGAGGGGGGGGGGGGGGGGGAGGGGGGAGGGGCTGAGGGTTGGTAGGGGGAAGGAAGATTAGGATTTGATGTCCTTTTACGTGACTGTCAGTATAGGTGGAGTCCAAGCTCAGACTTGAGCACCGAACAGCCAATTGGCTGTGTCCATCTCAAAAGAACTGTCTATGCATATGCATTAATCAACTTGGGGAAACCACAGAAAACTTGAATCTGAATGGTCACTTTGGGATCTGAACCCCAACTCAAGATTCCAAGTTCTGTGTCATCTCACTTGGTGCCATATTTTAGATCTGAAAGGTGGAGACACTTACAATTTAAGTTATGTGTACAGTTGCCATAAGGCAGTTCTCTAAAATACTTGTTAGCTTTCTACTTGCAATGTATCATTAAAGCTCTGCAACAAAATAAAAGGATTGTATGCTTGCATAGTCAAAACAAAAGTGTAGTACTTATGCAGAAAATATCTTGCCTCTACAAGTTTCTCAATGCTCAAACATTTCACCGCTGCTTCTCTCCTAATTAAAGTAAGTATTAATAATAGGCTGCTTACAGAACAAGCCTATTCCAAATGTAGTTGTCTGACGTTGCTCAGTAGCTCGCACCTCCCCAGACTGGGGCTTTGATGCGTTCAGTACACTAGGTTCACCTGAAACAAGACAAAAAGCAATATGCTCACACCAGAAATTAGAACAGGATAATATATTTTAAAATAAAAATAATATCTGGTTCAAAAACAACAATTTTTTATTATGTCTGACAGCTTGCAACACAAAGTAAGTAAATGCCAGTTGAAAAGTCTGCTGATGATATTTAACACAGCAATGTAGCATTAAATGGCATGTTAGACAAAAATCCAGCCTATGCTGCCTCCCTATAATTCCCCAAAACAAGTGTGTCAAGGTAAGAAATGTACTAATTTCATTGATAGGATTAACAATTGACTGACCACGATCTAGAAAAAGACAAATGGGAAAAATAACATTTTCTTCCATACTGAGGACTGGCAACTTGCTACTTCAACAACAACTAATAATCAATACAGAAATCACAAATAAGATGAAAATGAATAAAGATAAAGTTATGCAGTGGTAAAATGATGAAATAAATTATGGAGAACTCATTTTCAGATAAATTTAACTTTTTTCATTTCTTAAAAACTCTCCAACAGAATAACGTTATTGCTATTTGAAGAAAACAAAACTATTTTCTGCAATCCTCTTTGCAAAACTAAATTTTAATTTTATATATAATGATATAGTAATTTCAAATAGAAAAAACACACGCCTCTGTTAACTATCTATTTTAGCTGTTTGTGACAATAAACAAACCAACAAATCATATTGGGAAATTTGGACATTTATCATTTATGTACTTTGTTACATTACACAGGGTCATTTCACTAAATGGGGACAAACTGCAAGAAACAATTCCCCACAGGATAAAGGACCAAAAAAAGGTCATACATGCATATAATCAGAAATGTATTCCAAGTAATGCTTCGCCACTTGAAAGTGGAGATAAAAGGCCTTTTACAGTGACCCCAGTATCAGCACCAAACAATTGCCCGCAATCATGAGGTATGCCAGACAAAGGTATGAAACTTTCTCCACAACTGCCACCGTCCATACCACAACATGTAGAAGCTTTATTACTATGGAATCATCTCTGTGGCAATGGTTTTGTTGTTAGTTCATCGCACAGTGCACTACCATGCTGAGATTTCCATCATCCCTTCTACTCGTATGTGAGACAATGCTTATGAGGGAAGGCACGACCAGTCTTCACAATAGCAACCAGTGTTATCTCCATGGTATGGTGGCAGTGAACCATCAGCACTGGTTCAGCCTCAATATGTGGGCAGTGATTATCGGCGAGCACCTCGTGGGATCAGTCAACCTTCAGCAACGCCTCACAGGTGAGGCATATCTCCTCTTCCTATGGATGACCCGGGCTCCCCCTGCTGGAAGGTGTGTCTTCCGTGGAATGATCGGCAATGTGGCTACTACATGATAGTACTCTAGCTCACTGCCATTGAGTGTGAAGCTAAAACACAAGTACAAACAGAAGAATCCCACTTGCCTGGTGTGTTCTCATTTGCTTTCTATCACTGATACCTACACTGTCAAAAGATTGTTTCCTTCAACATTCAAGTGGGTGTACCCCGACCCCCTTGTAGCCCACCTCGTCATATGTCCATATATAACCCTCATTGCTTCTTATCCATTCAGAGATCATTTCCAGCAGTTTATCCCCATTTAGCAAAACCACCCTATATATGAGAATTCTGATTTAGCCCTAAGCGTATTAATGGTGGCAAGTCTGATTTTTTTATATATATATATATATATATATATATATATATATATATATATATATATATATATATAATAGAGGGAAACATTCCACGTAGGAAATAAATATCTAAAAACAAAGATGATTTGACTTACCAAATGAAAGTGCTGGCAGGTCGACAGACACACAAACAACCACAAACATACACACAAAATTCAAGCTTTCGCAACAAACTGTTGCCTCATCAGGAAAGAGGGGAGGAGAGGGAAAGACGAAAGGAAGTGGGTTTTAAGGGAGAGGGTAAGGAGTCATTCCAATCCCGGGAGCGGAAAGACTTACCTTAGGGGGAAAAAAGGACGGGTATACACTCGCGCGCGCACACACACACACATATCCATCCACACATATACAGACACAAGCAGACATATTTAAATATGTCTGCTTGTGTCTGTATATGTGTGGATGGATATGTGTGTGTGTGTGTGTGCGCGCGCGAGTGTATACCCGTCCTTTTTTCCCCCTAAGGTAAGTCTTTCCGTTCCCGGGATTGGAATGACTCCCATATATATATATGGGGATGAAAGTGGAGATAAAAGGCCTTTTACAGTGACCCCCAGTATATATATATATATATATATATATATATATATATATATAACCTGATGAGATTAGGGCCTTCAGGCTTGTAATGATACAGATGTTGATCCAGCATTTGACAGATTGAATCTGCCCCCTTACGCTTATTGGTTACAACACAGCGTGCCTCTTTGCTACGGCGCAGAGCATCACTGACTAGAATGCCCCCATAGTTCTGGAAGGAACGAGTTGGCACCTAGAGATCGGGTGGCAGGAGGCAGTGAGTCAGTCACACTTGAGTCATACCCAAAGCCATCACATGACCTGGTGGTGATTATGTATGAGAGAGCAACTGAGGTAAGTTAAAATATTAATTTGTCAATTATGAAACATTTAATATTGAAAAGGCAGTTGTATAGAGAAAGAATGGCAATGGCTAACTCATTTTATATAATGAATGACGAGTACATGCAAGTGCGAGTCCAGTTAGTAACCATGGTTAAGTGATTTGCTATCAAGTGTGTTATTTAATTTATAACGTAAATCACTGTTATAGCCTCCGAATGGGCTTGTTTTGTGTAACTATGAACAGAGTACGCAGAGCATGTATCATAGGCTACACAGTTGAGGCTGTAATTACCAACCATGTACCTTGGGAGTAAGTTTCTCTTCAAGAAACTGGCTACTTTAGATGTCCGATATCTTTAAAAATATCAAATAGTCAGACTGAAACTTTTCCAGCAAACTGATAAAAAAAAGGGTGGCAGCTTACATGTGGGTGAAGCGCAACAGCACAGACTGCAAGATACTTGGACGTAATCGTAAGAAGAACAAAAAAATGGAACAGTTTTCTAAATGTTTCGGAAGGAACAGCTGCTGCAAGCCAGCAAGAAGAAGGTGATGGTGGTGGTGATTTGTCTTGAGGCGGTGCTCAACATCATGGTCATCAGCGCCCTGACGAAAAGTCAGTATGCAAATCTCATTGGTGGGGACGAAGGCTGTCCCCACACGTGGAGCAGTTTATAACATATTAAAGTCTGCCACCCTTCCCCACCAGTTTAGGGATGAGGCCTGACTGTTCACAAAATTTCACAACTCTTGTAACAATGGTATCAGTATCTGCAAGGATGGTGGGCAGATCTCCAGCGAGACTGAGGGCTGCTCTAATATCAGTAGAGGCATAGCCACAATATGCTGAACTGAAAGCAGCACACCACAAACTTCACAGAATGGTGTATCCTCCCACCGGAAGAGGAAGCCATGTGTGAAAGGGCTATGTCCAATGCGCAGTCTGGTAAGCAAAACCTCCTTCCAGCGGTGAGGCTGACATGATGTCCACCAAGCCTTTTTGGTCGATTTGAGCAACCGCGGTTTGTTGTCTGTCACCTGCAACCATTCAGTCTCCCACTGACGCATGATGCATCTGTCACAAAATGAGATAATGGTATGCAATGGGATGGGATATTGATGGACAGCACCATCTCAACATGCTTCCTTGGCAGCCTTGTCAGCCATGTCGTTACCCTGTATTCCAATGTGGCCAGGTACCCAGCACAAGATCACCAACTTGCCACGGTGTTGGAGCCCCTGTAAGGAGTCATGGATGAGCTGAACCAGTGGGTCTACCGGATACATTTGGTGAAGTGCCTGCAGCACACTAAGAGAGTCAGAACAGACAAGAAAACTCGTACGGTGATGTCTGTGAACCCTCTCCAGTACCATCAGAATGCCATCTAACTCTGCATCATAAGTTTAAATTGTTCTGGAAGACACACTTTAAACACCCTATCAGGGAAAACAGCAGAACAACCGAGAGCAATCCCCTGCTGGGATCCATGTGTATAAAGAACGATAAAACTATGGTACATACTTAAAATAGACAAAAACAAAGTTGTATAAACCAAATCTGGGGTACAACTTCCTGTGTACTGTGTCAAGCTTAAAATCACTTTGGGCCTTTGAAGACACCAAGGTGGCAGTGCGTTCCATCCCTGGGTGTGTATTTTCGTGCCCGAGAGATCCATATCTTTGAGACGATCTGTAGCATGTATACCAAATGGCTGGGTCACTTGGGGCCAATTCCTGAACAGTCGTTCAAAGGTGGGTTGGATCACTGAACTAAATGCCAATGACTGAGGTGACGTTGAGATTTTCAGCACCTGTCGAGCCAAAAGATACATCGCCGAATCCAGAGTGGTGGTTCACCAGCCTCTGCGCACAAACTCTGAACTGAGCTGGTCCGAAAGGCTCCAGTCGATATCCGAATGCCCTCATGATGGATAGCATCTAACATCTGGAGGTAGGAAGGATGGACCGATCCGTAGCCCACGCTGCCATAGTCTAAGCGTGATCGAACAAATGCCCTATAAAACTGCAGGAGGTGGGACCTGTCAGCTCTCCATGTTGAGAAACCAGACTACCCAATGGATAACAGATGCTGCATTGCAATGATAAGCAGCCAGCAGTACAGCAGCCAGCAGAAGCGCAAAACACGTCACAAAATGCAATAGGCCATTAACCAAAAAAATATGCAGTAGAAACTGCTTAATAGTGCAGCAGGAAGTAGTCAATGATAGAGGCTGCATAGGCCTTCAGCAATATGTAAAACTGCTCATGATGAAACAGTGAAATTTTAGAACTGTGAATATTGGTAAATTTGGAATAATGTTCAGAAAAATAGAAGTAAATTTCAAATAGTGTAAAATGGAGTCAATATTGTGTGTAGAGGAAATCAAACCTAAGAGTGTTTCAGATGAAGATGATTATCAGTCAAATGTAAAGGGACACGAAAACTGGCTGTCAGGAGGTGAAATGGAACAAGAAAATGAATCCAATGTGGATGAAAATCTGATAGCTACTCAACAAAATTGTTCTTTGAAGATAGTACGGAGTGGGAAAGTGTGGGAAGTCATGCCACACGCCAAACAGTTGGTACAAAAACCAAAATGGAAAGGCAGGAAGCAGTTGGGGCAAATAAAGATAGGGGGTATGACATATTTGAAGAAACACCAAAGCCAAGCAGAGAAACTGGTTTTGATTTCAAACTACTAATGAAGGCAATCAAGGAGTTAGATGAAAAGCAGATAGGCAAACAAAAGAAATGGAATCATCCCTAAAAAGAAAGTAACTATGCAAACAGGTGAAATTAAAAGGTCCAACAAAGGAATGAAATTACGAATACTAAGTGAACTTCAATCAAACATTAAATAACAAAAACAAGATCAGGGAAAACAATTTACAAATTCTGAGGCAAAGTTTAACGCATGGGAGGAAAAACGAGATAATGAATTAAAGAAAGGGAAGGAAGAACAAGAGAAAGTCAACAAAGAAATAAAATCACAGTTGAGGAAATAGAAACCAGTAGTTAAACGTGAACACCAGATTCACTTTAGCATAATGCTAGGGATAAATGCAATAGCAGTTTCACAAAGATGAATGTATAAGGACGAAAAGAAACTAATAAACAGGTTCAAGAGGTCAGACAAAGGTGAAAGTCACAGAGCAGGTGGTAGCAGAAGTACAGAAAGTACAACAAAAAACCGAGCAACAGATCAAGCACATTTTATCAGAGACCCTAAGTAGCAAATTAAATCATTACATGGCCAAACTGCAGTAGTGACCAAAAGTTACCCTCCAGTAGAGTACATAAACAGTTGTCAGTTCAGTAAATTCCACCATAAAAGCAAGTTGAACTCCATTGTGATTATAAGAAATTTTCAGGGATTGCTGTCAAAATTATGGGATGAAAGGACTAAAATTGCTTGCATCAATCAAATGAAGGATAAAGCATATAACTGGGGTATACGGTTAGATAAGGAACATTTATCCTATGCAGAATCTGAGAATGTGTTCCTCAAAAATTATTGGTCTAAGAGCAAACAGGATGACATATTAATCTCTATATGCAGTCACCCATAATAATAGGAGAATGGACAAAACTTACAGCAAGTTCTTAGAAACAGACTTCGAGAGTAATCACTATCTTGATGTGTCGTATGATGAAACAAATATGGTGCGCTGGATGATACAAAGGCTGCCACGCGAAGTACGTAGTCATTTAATAAGATCTATTATTGATTCCATGGAGCAGGCCAGGGTTGCACAATCAGTGCATGAGGATAGGTCACCAGAAGTGAACAGAGACAATTTCAGTAGTGCAACACTGCAGAATGGGAGACACTATGAACAGGAGTGACGGATCGAACAGAGAAATGGTAGAGGCTGAGGACACGGCAGTTACGCTTTCAGATCTCATGATGAGAAAATGGACAGGCAGAAGAGGGGAAGAAAGACTGTCCTTGCACGAAGATAATTACAACAGATGGGGGCAAAGAGGTGGAATGGAAGCTGCCGAGAATGGAAGAGTGACCTGACCTGAAACATACATTGCAGGGCCTCTAAACACGAATGGAGAAGAAAGATATATTTATGCAATAAAGGCTGAACAACTAAGTGACAAACAAGATCTACTTCAAGAAGATGTAGTAGTAAAAGATAAGGTGGTCATTATTCTGATAACTGAAGTTAAAATATCTGGGCATGTAATTAAGTCTTCAGTCTGTTCGGGAAGCCAGCAGTGTGCTACAGCTAATAATGTACATATTGAGCTCTTGTAATCAGGTAGCAACATACTGAGCTTAACAGTTAGTGGATTCAAAATAAAAGGAGTAGTTGGGGAATGTGGGAAAATGATAAACAGTCAAGTAATGTTGGAAGTTCAGAATGGAGGAGATGTAAATATGATGGATACAGTAGTTGTATTTAAATAGAATGGATGTAGAAGTCCTGATAATTTACGAGCGGAAGTTACTACAGGGTCAGACTGGTTGACGGAGCACAAAGTAGAAATGGATTATAAGAAAATTAGGTGTGATTTCGTGATGGAGAAAAAGACAAAATGAAAACTTTCAATGAGAGTATATAGAGTATGAAGTCTTTCCCGCACGTACTAAGTAACAACCTGTAAAGGTGTAATGCAAGAGGAAAATTTCGCAAACCATAGCCAGGAGAGTATAGATCCTGTCAGTACAGAAGCAAGAAGTGAACTCGCATGGGAAGAAGTCAGCAGCAAAATACATGGAATTAGGAATATTGATGGAAGAGCAGCTGAAACGCTATCCAAATTAACCAAAAGATACTCAAAAGTTTTTGGAAATAGACCACAAATAATAAAAGGCCCAGCATATTGTATAAAAATAAAGCCTCATAAGCCATATTTAAGCTGCCTTATCCAATACCACATGCCAGAAAAGAAGCAGTAGTGAGGGAATTACACAAGATGCTAACAAATGAAGTAATAGAGCGAGCTCAATGTCAATACAACAGCCCACAAGTTAGAATGCTAGACCAAGTTCTAGGAGAAGATTCACTGAAGAAAATTACAATCTACATAGACGGCATGTTAGTACCCAATGCAACATGGGAGAACACTTAAGTACTCTGGAGGAGATATTAGAAAGATATGAACATACAGGTGCCATGATTAATTCTCAGAGGTCAGACTTCGGAAGACTGGAAATACCTATCCTGCGGCACATTAGTGGGCCAGAAGGAATAAAAGCTGACCTAGACAAGCTGACAGCAAGAAACAGGACGCAGTTGAAAAGTTTCGTTGGTCTCTGTGGACTCTACCACTGATTCATTGGTGAGCAAACATTAAATAGTGAGGCACACTGCATAGATTGTTGAAGGAAAGAAACATAGTCCTGGATAGAAGAGTGTACCGCAGATTTTGAAAAAACAAAACAAAAACTTTGTAATGCTCCAATACTTGCTCATCCAATATGTCAAAGATGTTTTACTTAGGGTGCGACATGTTGGATTATGGACTAGGGGTCCATTTATATCAAAAAGATCAGGAACAAGAAAAATAAGTAATTAGAGTCATTGGTTTCGGTAGTTGGGTGTTGAATGCACAAGAACAGAAGTACTCAATAATGCAGAAGGAAGCATTTGCAGTAGTGTATGGTTTCACCAAATATGGATATTATTTAGCTGGACGAAAATCTACTGTAGTAATGGATCACAAGGCTTTGTCTTTCATGTTAACATGCAGACTACAAATTAATGAGGTGGATGCTTGCTCTGCAAGAATTTGATTTCAGTGTTCAATACAGGCAGGAATTTCGTGGAGAGTGCCAGATGCCCTATGTCGAATGCTGGTAGGATCAGAAGAACATTCTGCACCTCCATTGCCTAAGGAAAGCAGTATTAGTCTCACAAAAGGGGTTACACACAAAGGGAGAGCACGCAGAGTAATAAAGGACACCAGAAGAGAGAAAACAAGAACGAAGAGTAATTGCTGCTTAAAAGGAAGTACAATAGCCCTGGGGAAGACAAGATCAAGGCACATAACCTCTTGCGTGATGGTGTATTATACCACAGGAGTAATGTAGATGGAAAGATAAGGAGGATGTCCATTCTGGAACAAATTATAAATGATGTCATATGGTATATCCATCTCAGTTGCGGACATTTTGGTCCGAGGAAATGCACAGAAAAGTTACAGTGAGATTGCTGGTTTTACAACATGACAAGATGGATAAGGAAACTGTTGATGAATTGAGAGATATGTCAGTAAAACGAAGACTACTACAGCACAGCACAAAGGGTCTTTGCATGCAGTACTGGAAAAGGAACACAAAGAATCAACTGCAGGAGATCTGAAATCTAGCTGTCTAATTATATATCTACACACATCAAAAAAAGTTTTGCTTCACCCCAGTTCCCACTACTCCTGAAGATAGACGTTGACTGTGAATACTGTATCACAGACACAGTCCTTTTCACTGTTCAGGGATGTCACTAAACCCGGCCAAAGATGTAAACAACCATGGATGAGCAGCGCCTATTAGATGGAGGAGGTCCGACAGCCGATCAGTTCCAGTCATTCCACCAGGAAGGAGGTACACGGCTTGGTCAATACTGCAGTTCGATCGTGTCTGCATTGTTACTTTGTGCCAGGAAGTGCTCTCAGCAAGGGAAGTGTCCAAGTGTCTCTGAGTGAACCAAAGCGATGCTGTTCAGACATGGAGGAGATACAAAGAGACAGGAACTGTCAATGACATGCCTCGCTCAGGCCGCCCAAGGGCTACAACTGCAGTGGATGACCGCTACCTACGGGTGATGGCTCGGAGGAACCCTGGCAGCAATGCCACCATGTTGAATAATGCTTTTTGCGCAGTCACAGGACATTGTTTTATGACTCAAACTGTGCGCAATAGGCTGCATGATGCGTAGCTTCACTCCCGAAGACCATGGTGAGGTCCATCTTTGCAACCACGACACCATGCAGCGCGGTCCAGATGTGTCCAGCAACATGCCGAATGGACCGCTCAGGATTGGCATCACGTTCTCTTGACCAACGAGTGCCGCATATGCCTTCAACCAGACAATTATCGGAGACGTGTTTGGAAACAACCTGGTCAGGCTGATCACTTTAGACACACTGTCCAGCGAGTGCAGCAAGGTGGAGGTTCCCTGCTGTTTTGGGGTAGCATTACGGGGGCTGGTGGTCATGGAAGGTACCGTAATGGCTGTACGATATGTGAATGCCATCCTCCGACCGTTAGTGCAACCATATCGGCAGCATATTGGTGAGGCAACAGTCTTCATGGACTACAATTCGTGCCCCCATCGTGCACATCTTGTGAATGACTTCCTTCAGGACAACGACATCGCTTGACTAGACTGACCAGCATGTTCTCCAGACATGAACCCTATCGAACATGCCTGGGATAGATTGAAAAGGGCTGGTGATGTGACCCACCAAACACTCTGAGGGATGTACGCTGAACTGCCATTGAGAAGTGGGACAATCTGGACCAACAGTGCCTTGACAAACTTCTGGATAGTATGTCACAATGAATACAGACATGTATCAATGTAAGAGAACCTGCTACTGGATATTACAGGCACCGGTGTGTACAGCAATCTGGACCACCACCTCTGAAGGTCTCACTGTATGGTGGTACAACATGCAATGTGTGGTTTTCATGAGTAATAAAAAGGGAGGAAATTATGTTTATGTTGATCTCTATTCCAGTTTTCTGTACAGGTTCTAGGACTCTCAGAACCGGAGTGATGCAAAACTTTTTTTGATGTGTGTATAGTGGCAATCTACTTATTCTCTTGATACATGTGTTTGTACTCTTTGATGAAAGCAACGAGAAGCAAGATAGCAGAAAAATTAGCACTACTTTCATATAGTGTGCATACCAAAGTGCCTTATCAGTGACAATGGGAATCAGTCCACTAGTACGGTATGGATCGATGTGTTGTAACAATATGGTTTAGAGCCAACATACATATCCAGATATAGGCCTGGGATGTGGGACGAAAACATTTGAAAGGCTGAAAACGCTTATCAGGAGAGCTGATGCACAAGAAAGTCAATATGACAAGATTGTGCATCCTATAGTGTACAGGGTTGGGGACCTTTTGTTAATATGTACCCATGTTCAATAGAAAAAGGATGATAAAGTGAGGAAAAAAGTTTTGCCATGTATATAAGGGACCCTATGAGGTTTTATCTTTGAAGCATCCAAGTACTTTGGATCTTAAAGAGTGCAGGAGTAGTAGGCTTTATGATAATGAACACATTTAAAATGTGAAGAAATAGTTTCCCAAGGAACAGTCTCTTTCTAAAGAGAAAGAGGGGAAGAGCAGTGAAAACCATTAGCGTTATAAATAAAGTGTTTAAAGTGTGACTGTAAACTGTAATTAGCACTGACACATAGTTGTAATGAAATAACTCTTTCAGAAAGACAAAGCTCTATGGACATACTAATTATGATTAAAAACAATACAGGAAGTGTGTAATGCATATTTTTACACTAGTGTATTGAGAATGTAAGCTTATGCAGCCAAATATTTAGACTTGTCTTTTAAAGCACAGTGATGATAGTGTCAAGCAATAGGCAGGCATAGCACTTGTGACACTTGTTACAGTGGGTGGCAGGTGCGAGCAACAATAACGTGTTAGCCCCAAGAGCCGACAGTGCGTACGGCATATTTTGTTTCACACTGGGAGCTGACAGTGGCTGTGTGCTGCGTTTGATGGCACAACGGCATGGCACAGCCGAACAACGTGAGGAAGTAACAGATTACACAGTGGATGAGACTTCAGGAGGCAACTGAAGGAACTGGCTGGAGGGGGAGACTACAGCGGCCGACAGGACGCTGGTAGTGCGCAACGTCACTGAACCTCCTCAGCTCACAGCAGCAGCTGTCAGCAGCTATGAGCTGCTGAGGTGCTTTGTATTGCAACACAATGCCAACCCAAGGCAACCAAGCAGAGTGTGTGTGTGCCGCGCTTCATAGTGCTGCGCCCGCACTCGTGTGTGTGTGTGTGTGTGTGTGTGTGTGTGTGTGTGTGTGTGTGTGTGTGTGCGCGCGCGCCCGCCCACCCACCCGCTTCCTTTCATAACACTTGCTTACTTGCTTCCCCCCCCCCCCCCCCCCCCCCCCCCCCCAATTCAAAATTTGCTAACATACCAAGATTGATTTTATGCAGACGCAAATTTTACAGATAAATTACCTTGATGAGTAGCAGAATAAACACATCTCCATATTTTACAAGCATTTTTATCCAGATTTAGCCATTCGAGCTGGGGTACTATCCTTGTGATAAAAACATCATATAAAGTTTACAATGTCTTAAAATGCAGAAACCTCAAAACAGATTTCACTATCAAGAACAAGCTTGAGCAGAAAGTACCCTATAGTTGCAAAACAACAACACAATACAAAATGCAGGCACATAAACAATCAAATAAATTGATTATGACTACTCCCATATTCCTCAAACAGGTAAATACTTTATCAGATTTAAAGAAAATATAGCAGCACAGATGGCAAAAAATTAAAAAGTTTGAAATATCTGCAGTAGGCGCACACATGAGAAATGAAACACCGAGGTAACATCAGTACCATTATCCCCATGTCCAACCACTAGGCACACTAAGACACACAGACACAAGCTGTAGAAAACAACTAATGTATCCCTTACACAGGCTTGATACTAAACCATGATTAATCATTTCTTATGCAATATATGTTCTCTGTTACCTCTTTACCTGTATTAGTGTGAGCCCAACTCTAACATGAAGAAACAAGTGATAAATGACAGACAAAAATACAAAACTCCCACACTGACTGGTATGAAACACAAAATCTTTGACCACCTTCAAACCTTCATCATGATTGAAGGCGGCAGTGGTGAATGGAGTGGGTTTTATAGCTCCACGAACATCAACTGCTCAGTTGATGTTTGTGAAGTTATACAAATGAGCAGCTGACTTTTGAGGAGCTATATCACCCACTCCATTCACTGCCGCTGCCTACGGTTACTGTATGAGGGTCTGAAGATGGTCAAAAACTGATCAAAGCTGGTTACCACAAAATAAATGTTTTTTTGTGGTTGAGACTTTGTGTGCTCATTTTTAAAAGTAGTTTTTTCCAAACAACTGTTCTCCATGAGAAATGTTCTAAAAATTACCAAAACCTTTGGATGAATAGTCTGGCACTTAATCACTGAAGCACACAAAAAACAAATTATGTTATTTCTAGCCCCAGTTTTATAACACGCACAAAGAAAGAAAAAGTGTTCAGTCAATTTTAACATGTTTATTTCCACGATCAGTTAGCCACATGGAAAGCATAATAGGGGCAGTAACCCTCACCTGCAAACACTCATGAGTAAAAAATGAATTTTTTTTCATATCTTTTCTGCTACTAGCTGCAGTATTCCTTATATCTGCACCTCACTGCAGAATTTATAACATGTCATTTTAAAAAATAGAAATGCATAGAGTGAGTATGTTTCTGGAAAAAAGCTGGTGACCACTGAAAGGTGTTTATACTGATATTTACTTATAAACTTACGCAAATGCAACAACCGACATAACTGAAATATTCAGATCCACAAAATTAAAATGTTTCTGTTCCGACAGTTCCATAGATTACCCACAAATAGTACAGAAAAAGATGAAGATCTATGTTGAACTCACTTCAAAGTAATTCTAGTGATGGGCCATTCTCCAAAATGCATAGTGGAAAAACAAAGATATTCGTAAATTTCAGTTGATTTTTTTTTTTTTTTTGCTAATAGATTTTTTTGCTAATATCCAATTGGTCTACCTAAAAACTCTGAAAAATTCAGTTTTAAAAAACCTTTAAGCTTAAAACTATATACGAGGGCTATCCACAAAGTACATTACGTTTTGGAATTAAAAATAAATAAAGTATTGGAAATTTTTTTTATTATATACATATGAAAGCCACACTTAAATACTACTTTTCTACATAGTTGCCATTTAAATTAAGGCACTTATCGTAGCGATGGATGAGCTTGGAAATTCCTTCGTCGTAAAATTCGGCTGCCTGCACCTTCAACCACATGGTTACCTCTTCTTGAAGCTGTGCGTCGTCATCTAAACGCTGCATAGCCAACCTCTTCTTCATTGCTGGGAATAAGTGGCAGTCGCTCGGTGCCAGGTCCAGACTGTACGGCGGATGAGGAAACAACTCCCACTTAAAAGATTCGAGAACTTCACGAGTGGCATTTGCCATGTGGGCCCGGGCGTTGTCGTGAACCAGCAAGATCTTTGAGCCCAACTTTCCCCTGCGCTTGTTTTGTATTGCTCTTCTGAGGTTGTGCAGAGTTTGGCAATACCTTTGAGAGTTTGTTGTAGTGCCTCTTTCCAGGAAATCCACAAAAATCACACCTTTTCTGTCCCAAAAGACAGTCATTACGTGGTTGAAGGCGCAGGCGGCCGAATTTTACGACGAAGGAATTTCCAAGCTCGTCCATCGCTACGATAAGTGCCTTAATTTAAATGGCAACTATGTAGAAAAGTAGTATTTAAGTGTGGCTTTAATCTGTATACAATAAAAAAAATTTCCAATACTTTATTTATTTTTAATTCCAAAACGTAATGTACTTTGTGGATAGCCCTCGTACCAGGCTGCTGTTTAATGATGGGAATCTCTGTGTACGGCCCACACAGGGTATGGTGGGTGATGCGCAGTGCCTAGTTTTCATCCAAAGTGCTGGGCGAGTTCATTCATTTGTTCGGAAGGGGAGGCCGATAGTGTCTGAAACCTTTTGGCAGGCCGGCGATGACAGATCCGAGGCGCACACCCTGCAATCTTTCTCAAACAATTTTACACAACTATTCAGTAAAAAATTATTTGTTTACTTATAGCTTTATATGTCAGGTTCATGATGACATGTCCATCATTTTGTTAATGGTCATAGTTATTCTGATATTTATGTGGAAGTAAGACACTGCGCGAAATTTGAAAAGTTTGCAATGAAAAATAGATGTCACTATGATTTTGCGTTTGGTGCATATTACATAATATGTTGCACAGTATTGATTTAGCTAACATACTAAATTTTTCTTTAGACTTGGGTGGAGGTCTCTATCTGTCACCAATCTCGAGAAAATTGATCTGATGTAGCACACTCAGTTGTGATCACACCACACCAGTGATAAAGCCAGAGTGAAATATCCACACCATTCCTCATATTTCATTAACAGTCTGAAATATCGAAATGAGATTTATGATAGCACACAAAAAGGAGAGTATTTTGACATATGGTTATTGTGCGAAACTTGATTATCTACTGTTTTATTCCAGTAACTACAGACTTTTTCTATTAAAGAATGCAATTTATAAGGGTGAAATGAGAAATGCTATAGTTTTTGGAACAACATAAGCGAAGACAAGTTTATTTTGTACCGAGAATGTGTTTTTTTACTAAGCTAATGACCTTACTTTTCCTCAGTTTCTAACTTAATAAACCTCTTTTTCACAATTCTTTCGCAACTATGTCTGCACAACATATTAGTGAGGTGAGACAGTGTAAACTCCACTGTGTTTTGGCAAAAGAAGCAAATTTTAACGTGACAACCAGAGCAATGTGTGGGTTTTACTCAAAATTTGCCACACATGATGCTTCTCTGAAAGTTACAAATGGTTATCAAGCCAAGCAAAAATAAATCACTACATTTTTGGCGAAATTCTTTTTAGATATTAACCAAAGAAGAGGTGACAGTAGATCTTTTTGAATGGTCACCATGAAAGTGTGAGTGTGGAGGGGCACCAGTTAAATATTAATGCGAGCGTAGGCTTCAGTTTAGAATGGCAGTTCCTCTCCAGCACTCGACATTTCCCCTACAGCGCCTGTCCATAACTCCCATCACTACCACTCTTCCTATGCAGGACCTGATATCTGCGCATCTACCGGCCATGGTATTCTGCATGCACTGTAAGACTGGCATGTGGAATCTCTCTCTTGTATTACAGTATAGGCTTTTGGGACTATGTCAACCTGCTTAAAAAATGTTGTGAAAAGACTGGGTTGTATGATAATGTATAAACTGCTAGCAATGTCTGAACCAGACTAACTGAGTAATAAATCAATAGTGGACAGCTAAGTCTCACCCTTACCTACCAGACAAGACTCATTGCAAATGCGGATACAACATTGGTTATGTCCTATGAGGCAGTTTAGAATTAAACCCAGTGTTTTCAATGGATACGTTTAGTTCGTGCTTCAGTCCCCTTATTGAAAATAGAAACTAATTTAATTTGGTGATATATTCTGAACAGATGAAATATTTCAATCATGTCCCTTAATCTAAGTTCCACTCTTGAACATTGTATATTATGTTTCTTACATATCTTTTTAAAGCTATACTTCCTGAAGATAAGCTCTGTCTTGGAGAAAACTTATGATTTACCATTTACACTCATGAAACACATAATATCACATAATGCAGCAACCTATTTTCACCTGATGACAGTGGCAAAATACAGTCTCCATCAGACAATGAAAGCACCGACAGCCATACTATCTACAAGTCAACTACTGTCCAAGAGTCAAGGAAGTTGGTTGGAGCAGGCTCTACGGTGAATACATATCTCTTGATTGTGTGTACCGTGTACGATCACTAGGATTGACACACAGTGCTTCACGGAGAGAGGGTGGTCGAGTGAGGAAGAAGAGGGAGGATGTATGCAAACACCCACATAGGTGTTGTGTGTTCCTCAAATCATTATGACAATTCAGGAGTGATGGGCTTATGCACACTGCTGTTGAATTTATTGGTTCGCTACTTCACCACATGTACATATCCCTCACATAAGAACACTTCCACTATCTGGCTTAACAGTATCCTACTGCCAAGAAATATACATCAACTCAAATGGTTTTCAATGTACTGATATCTACAAAGGAAGATGATGGTTTAACACGCTGTCGATATCAAGGTCATTAGAGCTGGAGCACAAGCACAGATGGTTTCAAGAATGGAGAAGGAAACTGGCCATACTCTTTTGATGAAACCATCCCGGCATTTGCCTGCAATGATTTAGGGACATCACGGAAAATCTAAACCAGGATGGGTAGATCCAGATTTGAACCCTTGTCCTCCCGAATGCCTGTCCGGTGTGATAATCACTGCGCCACCTTGTTTGGTACTAATACCTAGCCATCAGCATGTATCATCAGTTCTATTGACTGCTGGTACAGGCACCATTTTTTCATGCTTTGATCATCCACTGGCAGTGTTTCTGTACTGATAATGAACACTGTGCCCTGCAAGTGTAATGAAACACTTTGAGTGTGATGAATTCTAAACCACACAGTGGGATTGTGGTTCTGTATTGTACAATTGCTCACTGATGGTGATCTTCCACCACTGAATCTGTTAGGGTACATTTACGCTGCACCCATGCTGCTGGCACTTTGCTATACACTTCCGGCACATCTCATGTCACTGCCAGCTGGTATCATTGTTACATTTACATTGCGACCACACTGCTCCCTGCCACCAGGAGTAATCCCACTGCAGCTGTTCACAAATCAAGCACAGCACTAGAAGAGTCAAACGTAGTGCTGCTGGAGTGATCCTTAAGCAGCCAATGGCAGCTCAAGCTTCAGGGCATTCGGCAATGGTGACAGCACAAAACACAAACCAGCTCAATATTATTGTCTGGCAAGGATCGTAGTGAGCAGCAATGGTGCATGTTAAATGGACTGGCAAGATGCAGTGGGCCAAACAGCGAGCAGTGAGAAGCATAAATGCACCCTTAGTCATCTGCTCCATTGTGGATTGTTAATCCCCAATTAAAATTTGCAACAGTCGACTGATGGCAGTGGTTTGCTGCTGCTCAAGCTCCTCGCACCCTTGCCATAGTATCAGATGAAAAGCCCAATTCTTGCATGACCTAGGAGATCAAGTGCTCTTTGCACTGGGCACCTATAATCTGATCGTGACCAAGAATGCTATGCTATGCTATAACATTGTAGCTATTGCACTTTCTCTTCCAGAGTGTAACAGTATTGTCCACTTAGCTTAAAAATTCTACATATGTCTTTTCCTTGCTCGTCTCACGGAAGTTTGGTGAAAATTACAGATACTCGAAGTCATATCCCTCGCAATGAGCCATCATGCAACATTGTGGAGCCGATAAACTTCATCTCACTTTAAAAGAGAAGAGTCCAACTACAGCTTGATCATGATCATCAATAATGGACTGCATAGCTAATTGAGAGCAATCCTAATGACAATTTTCTATCCAAACACTTAGCAACTTGTTGGCTGCTGCTTTTAAAATTCTGACTAAGACCTGATTGATTGACCATCTAGAGAAACCAATTTCAGAAATTTTAAAATCACTAAACAGCTTAAGAATACGTGCCAAAATAAAAGCAAGGCATTGGCAACACAACAAAAACCACCATTTTTATAGTATTCTACTTTCCACCACTTATACATGATAGTCTAGCAAAAATTTCATAGCAAAACCCACTCACAAATTCTTGTTCCTCATGAATTTAGTGATGCTAGCCTGAAATTACTATCAAAAAACTGGAAAAGTGCGAGTAGGACTCACACCCTGAGGGTTCCCTAAAAACTTAGTTGTGTATATAGATGATGATGATGATGATGATATTAATAATAATATTTTCATGTGGCTCTATGGTCTGCTGCATGTCTTTGCATTGGATGCCCTTTCGTGACTTGCATGTCACTAATGTACCTCAGTTACCCAACCAGGAAAAAGGAACTGTCAGTTTCACTCGGAATCTGAACCACATGTTGTTTCTGGTAAATCTTCACACTGTTGACAAGAAAAACTAAGAATGAAAAATTCGAAGTTCAACTGATATTCGATTCTTTGGCTTCTCTGTTTCCAGGCACACACTATACTGCTAGATGACCAGGCCTGACGTGTATATAGATAGCTCATCTATAGATTTTGGTAAGTGAGTTTATGAGTATCAAAATATGTGACACATATGGCCGTATTTTTTATTGCAATGACTTTAAAAGCTTAAATTGTTTAAATCACCAAGAGGCCACAGGCCCGACTATTTGACATGAATTTCAACTTGACACCTCTATGCATTACTGACAAAAAGGGAACTTAACAGTCAGACTGACAGCCCAGAGAACAAAGTGATACTGTAACAGTTGTGTTTTTTCCAAACTGAGGTACTGAATCTTAATAAAAAAAGTCATTCTAATAACACTGTGGGCAGAAAATTTTGTATGATGATTGCCTTTCTCATATTTGCCATGTTGGTGGCATAGAGCACCAGTGAGCATACTAAATGACTGCAGAGATTAACAGTCAATGTACACATATATTGTTCATTAGCTAAACCAGCTCCACTACTTATGTAATTATCAATAGTGTTCATCTACTCCAGTTTCAGAGAGGACTCTAGAAGGATACCTGAGGGGATGCACACTTCCACTACATACTGATGCAGTCACCAGCTCAGAAGTAATATGGGCTATTGAGAATGACTTAAGTGTCTGATCTCAGTTCAGTTTAACCAATAAATAATATATGTGAGCACTGTCTGTTAACTTCTGTAATCTATTGTCTTGCTTTGTACAATAATGCACTCATCACACACAATTTACGAAAATAACTGTGGATATCTCTCGTTATGTAACACTGTTGATGCACTTTATTATATTATCTGATTCAGGAATCACAAATCAATACATAATTTTACCACAGCTACTATCCCCTATTAGATCACAGAGTGCTAATTTGCATTGGCTGCTTAGATGTGACAGTATTAGTTTAGTGAGGAAAGTTTTTCCTTTAACACTGGGTGCATGCAGGAAAGGCATTTTACTCATAATCAGTATTAATACTGTGACAAATAACCAAATATTGCACACGGCTGCACTGCTCAGCCAAAATGTCATTTTGGATTATTCTACCCAATTCAGGCATTCACAGTTGTCCTCACATTCTTGGTCTCAAAATTCCTCCACACTTTTAGAATTTCTTAATAACTGAAGAATGTTCGATTCATCCCTACAAGGCACTGTTTGAAAGGAAAAACAAAATGTTGGTCATAAACCTCACATTGTCATAGGTTGTCAGCAAAGCCTGAAATCAAATATATAATTCTGAACCAATGTAATTTGCAGCGAAGGCAACTAGTAACTAAGTGAAACAGTCATCAGTTCAGAGGTTGGTCGGAACACCACAGTGTTTTACTCCATTTGACACAAAGTTTATGCCCTCGTCTTAATTTTACCTATAGGTTGACATGCACAGACACAAGTCAGATCTACAATATTGCATACAAATTCAAACTAAGGTGCAACTTGTCATTTCATATATGTATATGCAGAGCATTGCCAGAAAAATTAGTCACGCTACATGCTTAAAAAAAAAAAAGTGACTACGTAGTCTCATACCCATGAGTCAATTAGGCAAAGTCAAATGATGTCCACCAGGTAGAACTGAATCAAGGTTCAAAATAATTTCCTCCCAATGCTTGTACCCATTTTTATGATAGGAATGCATTTACTGTCCACACAGTATTCCTTGCATTTCATGCAAAAGTTTATAGGTAGATATTGATGCATCTTCTTCCACATTATCTAACGTCATCTCTTCTAACTCTACTGTGTGAACAATTCTTTGTTGATAACCATGTCCAGTTTTCTTTGGCTCAAATGACACAGTTTCTAATAAGTGTCTACAAACAGCAATTAATTTCTTGCAACTGGGAGTGTGCCCGTTTCACACTGCTGTGAAAATTGATCTGTGCATTTGCTCATTATTCTGGGCACTATACCATGCTGTACCAAACACTGAAAGCATATCTATGAGTTCCTGCAACAATTAATACTCTCAGTGGTTCACTCCATCATAGACACATCACTTACAACTGTCTACTATTTTTCATGGTAGCATCACTGATGTCAATATGGCAGGCAATTGTTTGTTATGAAATATAAGCAGCTTACACACACTGCTCACCCAAGAGCTATACTGCCTGAAATATTCATTCCTAAACTTTGGTATCTGGTCTCAAAATACTCAGTGTAGCATACTCAACCATATACACAACTTTCACCCTAAAGGTGAGGAGCATCCTGTATCTGTCACTCACATACTGAAATACATGCGGTACCGAACTAGCACATATCAAATTCAAATAATCATACGTAATTTTTCTGTGACTAATCACACTCCTACTTAGCATTACCGAGAGTTCCAATGAATAATCCCAGAAAATTCTATAAAAGTACGTTCAGTGCATTTGATGTTAATAGCACTAATAAGCAAGCTAAACAAACAATTGATCATCCCAAGGAAACACATTAATACTGTGCAACTCTGCCTCCAGTCTTGATAATGTCCTCAAATTCAGCGAACAGGAGAGTTCACGAATTTCTTAAGGTGTGGCAATATCCAGCTGAAACCATTCATCAATGATCAGCTCCCTCAGCACCCTAACTGTGAGAATGTCGCTTGCTACATTTTACCTGTTGTTCAAAACAGCAGCAGTTATATTACATGGGATTATGATTGGGTGATGTAGGGAGCCAGTCAAAGTGCAACAAAGGCCAAGTGTTCATCAACCCAGGAGAGAGAGGGGGTGTGGACTGAGTGTGCCCAAGTCACAGTACTTTTAAAATACCCCCAAAATATCAAAGAACTAACTCTGCTCTGAACTACACCCTCCACATACTGCAGATCAAACACCTTCTTGGACTGTCAATGCACTTGATACCTCATATCGTACAAAAAGAGCCAATATCGCAACTGTCAGACCACACCACATGCCTCCAGCCAAATACTACCTACTTTTGGTAACGCAATGGCCTCATGCAAGGTATCTGACTCCAAATGTCCATCGTATGCAGTTACCTTTGCAACATTCACTCACAAACTGGTTGAGATGGACCTGCATTCACTTACAGTAGCAATTCCTGTCGGGTTTGTAACTGATGTGTCATTCATCTCTACTGTCTTCATCAGTTCATACCTTTTTAAGACCACTATTCTTACACTGTACTGCATGGCTACAAGAGGTTCACCATCGCTCTAAGTTGGACTGTCTCCCTAGATACACCAAAAAATCTGGCAATTTGGCTCACGTTGTTGCCATGGGCAAGTCCAAACATAATAGCTCCCTTCTGCAGTTGTCACGCATATGTGTTGACCCATCTTTCTGAGCTGATTTCATACAACCAAATGGCACATACACATTAATTCACTCCCATGATTTAAGTCAGCAGTGGAGGGTCATATGACCGCCTGGTACCAGTTCTACAAGATCCACAGCACTCCAATGTGACGAGTGCGCTCATTTGAAATGGTGTCTAAAATTTTGTGCAGTAAGGTTATAACAACATCCCAATTTTGTAATTACAGAGAATGAACTGATAACATAGAAAGTTTTGTGAAAAAAGAATGTCATATTAGCAATTTGTAAAGCTAAATATCCATTGTGTATCTGACCAGGGGACTTCAAACTTCCAGTTAGGGTGTTTGAAAGTAAACACAGCATCAAATTGAGCGTGTATTTTGTTGCGTAACAACATATTAAGTGGACAGCCAATTTAAATCCAGTCACATGTGGGATAAAGAAACTGCACATGGCAGACGTAAGAAAATAGAGGAGCAGTTAAAACAGTGACATCAGAAAAACCAATATCAAGTGAGTGCTTTGCAAATTACTGTATGCATACAATTACGAACAATTGAAAGAGTTCATGCATCTGCTATTTACTGCTATCAAAAACATGCAAAAGTGAAATTTCCCATAAACAGAGGTAGTTTTAAAACAAACGGTACACGACGACGTGAAATAATGCGACATTGCTGAAAATCTCTCTCAGCAGCTGAACCTAAGCAGTAAGTGTCCAGTGCACTGAAACAATACTATCAACTGGCAGATTCAAAGGGGTAAATGGAGGAGTGTGGGAACTTGCATAACAGCCGCACTCAGGCTGCCCAGTGCAACATCCTTGATCGTTACCGTGCCATGCGGATTTGATCTTGGTCTGGCTTACCTTCCTCTCTTGCAAGCTAGCATGATGTGAATTATGCTCTACGAGCAAGTCTACTGTAGCATTCAGCATTGACATAAAAATACAAACTTTGAGAACAGGTAGTTGAATTACTTCTACATGTTCTAGAACACTGCATACCACATGTATGGCATGGGGCATACATCATGTGTTACAATAACCCCACATGACTCCATGTGGGGGGAAAACAGAGGACTTTGAGCTACTAGCACAATAAATTCATTTATATCATGGCTCCTAAAAAGATACTCAATGAAGGACAGGATTCAAGGCCCCTTCAGCCATTTGCGCAATTGTTTCCTGCAACTGCAAAACCTGTATGGTGTTTTTGTAATTTGTTATTTTATCTCCTTGGAATGATCTGATATGTATAGTGTATTCACTCGGAGACATGTAGATAAGTAGTTTCTTATAAATGATTCAGCACAGCATTATATTTCAGAGATTTGGAAGTAGCTGTCCCATTTCTGTATCAAATACTATTAATGGTCTTAGTTTCTCCATTACTTAATACTAATTTTAACAGGACATGGATACTGTCTGAAAGACATTTCATACTCAAGTTCATTATATATATTTGTTTCTAAATCCTTTGTTATATAAAAACAATATTTTATAAAAATGCTACAGGAACAGTCACAGTAATATGCTTTTCTGTGATCAGTAGCTCTGTCCTATCAAAGAATGTACAGAATTTGTATTATTATTATTATTATTATTATTATTGATGTCCAATTCCAGGACCATTTATGCTGGACATCTTAAAAACAATGATTACTCTGGGACATTAGACAATCTCATTCCATGCCAAGTTTTAGATTGTTACAGTTCCAGCAAAACAGACTAGAATTTATTTGCACACAATATAATACCAGGAACACCTTAAACTGCCCCCAAGAGCCAAATAATTCATTTCTGGGGGGTTGAATATATTTCTGACCAAATAAGTGTTTTTCAGAAATGTTAGTTTACTTACAGTGTTTATTTCATATCAATACTGAAACAACACAAAAATATATGGTAATTTAATAAAAATCTGCAGCTACAACCGAAGCAGCACATACTTTAACCACTCTTGAAACAAATGCAGCTACAACATAGATTTAACTACATGCATTAAAACAGTTAAGATATATGGTAGTTTCTGTCGTGTGTATTAAAAATATCTATATAATAACTCAAGCATTTTCTATCACAGATTAAAATTTTAAAATAGTATGTCCCAAAAGATGAAAGGGATAACTGAAATACATTTATTTTTAAATGCAGCCAAATCCTATCTCTTAAATTTTGGATACAACATAATTAAACATTAGAGACCTCAAGAGTATGAATTAGTAATAAAAAGGGTGATCGCTAGTGCATAACACCTATGTCTAACCACTCAACGTCTTGCTTTCCATGAATGGATGTTCACTTGGTTTTTCAGAAAGGCAGAAAGGAAGACATGGAGATGTAACAGAGACGTGGCAGCATGGTCATGGTCTTAAGTCATCTGCATGTGTGTGGGGTTGTGGGCAGTGAAAACCATGAAGAGACTACATTAACAGTGTATAATCCTTTACATTAAACTAAGTTGTTTCAAATATGTGCAAATACAAGAGAACTGTATGTTGTATATAACTCAATTAGATATAGTAGTTCATTTGTTAAGACACAATCTCAGAATCAGGAAGATGGTGGCTCGTGCTATCACCATACCGATTTATGTTTTCCTAAACCACTTCAGACAAATTCCATTATGATTCTTTCAACTTAACTGTGGCCAAATACTTTTCTTGTCCTCTTCTCATTGAACAAGTGTGTATTTTCATCACTGTATATATGACATATGTTTTCTTTGTATTAAGCTGACATATACCATATATTTTTGAATGATCCTTAGATGTCTAAATTACTGACACCAGCATAAAAAATATTTTACAAGCAAGGGTCAGACCATGGACACGGCACCAGAGGACAGCTGAGATGGATGTGGACAGTGCTAGAGCTGCCCCTGCCAGGCACAGACCACAGACGGAGCACCTGATGTGATGAGAAGCACAAACTGAGCACATAGCACCATCCAGGCATAAATACTGGACTTCATCCACCCAAGGACCTGTCTCAGGGAGCACCTGAAGAAGACAGTGGCTCATGCCATACAAACACCTGATGCGAACAACAAGCCTAAGACCTGATTATTCAACATGTCAACATAATAAGAGGCTCTCTTATTTAATATATGTAAGTCATGATTAAAAGAACAAAAACAAGAACTAACTTTAACTCCAAAACTCAGTTACTGTCTAGTCATTCACCTGAATCTGAGAAAAAGCATTCACATAGTATTTTTTTATCTTTGGGGCTGTGGAAAATAAAGATGATCATCATATAATACTGGCTCATCTGAAAAATACCTTGAATATTTTGTGAATCAGGCTGGCAGCATATCTACAAGTAACAAACTGACCTGGTCTCTTCACATCAGTTACTGTAGAGAAGGGAATAGTGGCTGTAAGGTAGTGTGAGCCAACGGCAATGGCTGTTGACAGAGATGTTCAGGAATGTGGGAAAACATTATAGTGCTATTAGAAACTGACTGCTGATTATCTGCAGAGCCTACATGAAAATTCATATCTGGAGTTGAAAATGTGGGAGACCAATGGCAATCATTATAAAGCATTGTGAAGGATGCTACAAAAAGACAGGTGGCAAGCAAGGTTGTGAGAGACGGAAAGACCCATATTTCAACAGCTACATTAGAAAGTTACTACAAAAGCAGATAGTTTTACCCAATGTGTGAACAAAGAGTTTTGTTAAAAAACATAATCTGAATGAAGTTAAAACGGGAGTAAGAAGAGCAAGACTAGAAGTCAATGAATTAAAAGCTATATGAGGTTAGGGGAAGGAGAAGGGATGGGGGTAGGGGAATGAAAAAGTAAGGGAATGAGAAAGGTTAGGGTTTTACATCCTATTGAGGAGACTGATCACACGTTCAGATGTGACAAGGATGAAGAAGGCAATATGAGTAAGTACTATCCAGTAAATACTGCATTTTCAGTCTGGAACCGCATGACCGCTACGGTCACAGGTTCGAATCCTGCCTCAGGCATGGATGTGTGTGATGTCCTTAGGTTAGTTAGGTTTAAGTAGTTCTAAGTTCTAGGGGACTGATGACCACAGATGTTAAGTCCCATAGTGCTCAGATCCATTTGAACCATTTGAAATACTGCATTCCTTGACTTAAAAAAACATTAAATACACTGTTGTTCTGTGGGAAAAAAAGAATGAGGCAATGAAATGTTGGAACTGCCTTGTGACTAAACAGTAGGTTTTCAAACAGAAATCAGCTTGTCACTCTCAATAGAAAGAAATCTTCAGATATGGAAGATGTTTTAGGTGCACCTCTACAGGACTATAGAGATGGGTTTGTTATTGCTTGTGGTATGCACTGATGAGCCGAAACATTATGCCCATTGCCCACTGAGAGACTAGTCGCCACCTCATGGCACTGGGGGCCCATGACACAATAAGGAAAGTATGTAAGTTGAGTACAGATGAAACGGAATTCTAATGATGATATGGGCTGTAAATGGAGAACATCGGGCTCCACAACAGATGACCCCTACGTGTTCCATGTTGACCCAAGGACTCCAATAATTTCAATTGCAGTGGCTTTGGAATCATTGTGATTGGACCATGAACCAGTGGAAACACGTTGCCTGATTGGATGAATCATGTTTCTTGTTACACCAGGTTGATGGTTATTTCCAGATATGCCATCGCCCAGGCAAATGGCTGCTCTACTATTTGGTATTTCTTTTTCTGTTGACATACATCTGTGTCTCACTTACAGAACTAATTTTCCCAGTCAGTGTACCATGAAACTACACTATACACTCACAAATAATCAAGTTCGAGATAGCTGCTGAGAGGGTTAACTCTTGTCTTCATGGTGAACAGAATAGTTGTGTGTGTCACGTGACCGAGATGCTGTCGGACCTAGCACTGATTGTCATGGTGACAGTCTAGCATGGGATGGACAGGACACAGAATATCAGCACATTGGATTGTGTCGTATGATGGATGGCTTATGCACGGGATACTGCACTACCAATGTCTTGCAGCCACTAATCATCTTATATGTCACAATCAGTACCCATATCCACAGAAAAACCCCTCAGATAACATCAATAGCTGTGGGCAATATGTTCACGACCAGAGTCAGCATCAAACACTATGTACTGTAATAGCACATAGCTGAGTCACAGTTCAGCAAATCACTTATAAACTTAATGCCCTACAACTGGTGAAGAGCCGTACCATCAACACCATATCCTTACTATGGAGTGTGGAAGAAACCTCCCCATGTATGTCACCTAAGGCACACATTAGCAGAAAGAACTCGATTTGTTAGAATGGCACTATCTTGACAGATGGTAGTGGTATACTCAAACAGGAGTGATTACAGAGGATGAAACATGCCTTTTGATACATCTGGTATCATCCCTCAGCAGCACATAATTCAAGAATCTCCTATTTGATCATATTTTCCCTCCACATGTACCCTAAGAAACCCACTGTACTAGCCCCTCTCTCCTGCATTATATGAAAGTGTTCTGAGGAACACTCCAGGGATGTAATGTATATTCAACACATCAGTCCTACAGACAGCTTCAAGCAAAATGTGAAAGTTTCTTGAGCTATTGGCTGTGGCTGACCTATCATGGATCAGGATGGCTTTGCAACTGTTTTTGTTTCGTGTATCACTGTCCTCATCAATCTGGGTGAATGGAGTGTTACACACTATTAAGCAGGTGTGTGTAATGTAAGAAAATATTACTGACTTACAGCTAAATTTATATTTCTGATAGTCTTCAAAAATTTTTTACTAGATATGGTCTGTGAGACAAGTTTTATTTTAGTAAACTTGCCACATATTACTTCTTAAACACAATGGTCATTTCCTTTTCCTGAAGAATATGGCAACAATATCCTTCACTCACACTTCAAAATCAATTTTTACACATATATGTATCAAATATACTTTACAAATGAATGTTCTTATTTTCTCCAATTGAAGTGTCTTCTTTTATTGATGTGTTACATTGCTAACAAATGAGTATCAAGCAAGCACAATATTGCAGTAGCACTAACACCTGTTTTAACAAAATTGGAGAGAAGGAAGATAAGAGCTTAATACTCTGTTGAATATGAGTTTGTTAGAAATAGAGCATATTCTGGGATTGGATAAGAATGGGGAAGGGAACCATCAACCTTGTGCTTTTCTACCAACTGTCCTAGCTAACGCTAGCAATGTTTAAACATTTTACATCTTTATAAAAATGTTCCATTTCTTTCATGTTGGTCCTATGTATGCCAAAGGAAATTTGTAAAGTTATACCAATGTGCTTGTGAGAAAAATACTGCTGTTCGAGAGACCTGTCATTTTGAAGAGACATATATTTGGTCATACTGAAGTATCATAAAATTAACCTGAAAAGTTCATAATTAGTAACTGCTTCTAAAGTAGGGATGGAAGTCTGAAACATCAGATACAAATTTGGCTGTTTTTTGCCTCGGGAATCAATAAAATGTATAGTAATATAGCAATCAATCATTACTGATGTGCAAATAATTTCTCTCCACAGATGTAAAACTGCAGTCTAAATAGCTAACAAGGAAGTTCAATTCATGGTGTAAATCATATGAAGTACTTTTAAGAAGGATATTTTCATAATCCAGTGTAAGAGGAAAGTTTTATCTATGGTGAACTTTTTGTTTACTCCCACCCTACACACACACACACACACACACACACACACACACACACACACACACACACACACACTTGAACGTCCAAAACGTAACATGACTACAAGAGCAGAAAACAAAAATTCAATGAAAACATTTGCACTTACGGTTTCGGTGCAGTTTGAAGAAATCAGCAATCTGTAAATTAAGTCGTTTTGAAACAACTTCTGCATCAGGATCAACATCTTCATAATCATCATCGTCATCATCATCATTGTCAACATCATCATCATCATCGTCGTCGTCGTACAGATCCCCATCATCGTCATCATACAGATCACCATCATCATCATCATTATCACCAGTACCATTGTTATCATAATCATATTCAGATCCATCACTTGAATACACGAAAATTTTTCTTGCAAAAGCAACATTCTTCCGAAAAGTGTAATTCTGCTGTACTCTCATATAATCTGCAATTCCACACAAACGCGCAACCAATTTTGGAGATTCTGTGCGCTGTGATGTACTGCATGTTGCCTCTGATGTATTCTGTTCATTAGATGGTTTGGCGGAATCCTGACAATTTTCTGATTCTGTTTCTGTGGCTGTTTGGTCAACCTTACGCTTTTTTATATCTGATTCCTCTGTTGTGTGATTTGGCAAGGAATCTGAATCTGCTGAACGCTTTGCTCGCTTCTTTTTAATGGCAAGATCACTAGATTCATCTGTTTTATGTTCATTATCGGAACCTTGTGAGGTTACAGTACATGACAATCCATTTGATGAATGATTTGGAGGAGCTTTTTGAAAATGTTTCTTATTACTCTGTAATCTGCAGTGAGTACGGGCACCTACTTTGGCTTTTTTACCATTTGTGCTGCTCCGTATGTGCCTTTTTAAAATAGGTAACCGGGTCTTCTTTCTCAATGGTTCGGCTCCACAAGAATTATATTCTACATCATCTAATGCTCTTTTCAGTGAACTCATGCACATTTCCTTCTGTAAATCTGAAGTATCTGAAAAGGCAAGGAATAACTTTCATTACATCTCTGTTAAACATAATCTTAATTAATACATTAAAGGAAATACTAGTTTTCCACTTCACATGTTGGATTAAAAAGCAGGAAACTGGTATGTGATTAAATTTAAACAGTTGCATAATATCAAAATGTGTTTCCTTTTTGATATTACTGTTACAGCCTGTCATGCACTAACAGAAAATTTAGTTGGTTGGTTGATTTGGGGTGATGGGACCAAACAGTGATGACATCAGTCCTGTCGAATTAGGGAAGTATGGGGAAGGAAGTCGGCCATGCCCTTTCAAAGGAACCATCCCGGCATTTGCCTAAAGCAATTTAGGGAAATCATGGAAAACCTAAATCAGGATGGCTGGATGTGAGTTTGAAGCACCATCTTTCTGAACACCAGTTTGTGGTTCTGTCAACAAAGTAAAACACTCTACACTGGTGGTATGCGGTGTTGCATGGTGGCTACTTCACTGGGTAGCTTTCCTAATCAGCAGCCCATATGGGCAAACCAACTGCGACTTTACCCGATTCTGTTCAAGTCTTAGGGTAACTAGGTTATGCACATCTCTGTTTAAAATTAGTAGTTCAGTAACATGATAGGGTCAAGCTGATCGTCTGCTTCCATTCTCAACAGCCAACTCCCAACAAATAAAAAACTGTAGCTGCGATCCTGCAGTCAAAAAGTCTATACTTTGACTAGAATTACAAATTAACAAAATAAACAGAATATTAAATAAAAGATAAGTGAATAACTTAATAAAAAAGAGTTCTATTCTAACATCAGTAACTGATGTAGACATCATCAGAGAATTCTGTTGAATAATGTTTATTAAGAAAGTAAATCACAAATACAAGGAACCACAAATACACGGAAAGTGGTCTTAAAATAACCAGTTATAATACAGACAAAAAATAATTTTACCAGATGGAGAAAATTTGTATTGAGAGTGTTATGAGTATGGTAGCAAAATTCCCAAGCTAAACTGTCATCCAAGACAGCCAAAAAACTAAATCCATTTCATGATCACAATAAACGAAATATTTGCAAGCTCAAAATAATTCAGAGTTCAATATAACAATTTACACAATAACACACAAGAGATAACAAGTAAAAACTCATACTCTGTCTATTCTCAATTCCATAACGCAAGCTGATAAGTTAAAGGGTTCTGCACTGGAGCACACCACGACCTCACAAAAGTTAGGGTCCCTTCAAAAATTAAAAGTATTGTAGCAGCTGAGCACTGCCCAGAATCTATCACCCACATGACCGAATATCACACTACATCCACAGGCAGGTCTACCTTCCTTAAGAACTTGATATAAAGTGTCTTCAATCACTCCTCTCAGTGCACCACTCTAACAGTGTCTGTCTCCACTTTACTCCAGTTGTGTTCTGCCACTGCCTAATTCTCATTGGCTGAAGGCCATCCCCACCAAAATACATAGTTTGAAAATTCTACAGACATTATTCTGACTCAACATGACCACTTTATGCATTAAACTTATACATTACAACAATATTAAAATAAAAGAAATGTTATACACGTTTGTCCACAATTAGACCATTCACAAATAATATTTTTGTTGTAGGTGTTCTTGGTGATATATTGTGCTCTAGTCAATTTGTTTATTCTGTTACGCCATGTTGTCTTTTCATTGAGGTTATATGTTATGATTTCTCCCAGATATTTAAATTTATCTACAATTTTGATTTCTTGGTTTCCTATGGCAATTTTGTTTATGAGTGGTGGGTCAGTTAACATGATGACTGTTTTTTCAAAAGATAATCCAAGACCAATTTTTTGTGCTATTTCCTGTAGTGAGATAACTTGTTGTTTGGTTTCCTGAATACTGTTGGACAAGAGAGCAAGGTCATCAGCAAATCCCAGACAATTTAAACTTATGTTGTCTTTGGGTCTTCCAATTTGGATGTTCTTTCGGTTAGTCTTGTACCATTCCCTCATTATGTATTCTAAAGCACGGTTGAACAGCAGGCGTGCCAAGCAATCTCTCTGTCTTAAACCTGTTTTTACAATGAATGGTTCAGAGAGTTCACCCCTGAACTTGACTTTTGATACAGTGTTGGTTAAGGTGATTTCTATCAATCTGATTAATTTTGGTTGGAGCCTGAAATTTCTTAAGATTTTTAACACTGAAGGTCTATGGGTGCAGTCATACGCTTTTTTAAAGAAGAGGTTTATTTCGTTTCTTTTAATATGCTATGGCTAATTTTAAAGTGATGATCTGTTCTGCACAGTTTCTCCAACGTCTGAGGCCTCCTTGGTATTCACCTAATTCTTCCTCTAGTTGCTCTTTGATTCTCTTGTATAGATTCTGGAGAAAATCTTGTATGTGCAGTCTAAGACAGAGATACCATGGTAATTATCTGGGTTGCTTTAATATGTAACTGTGATTTACTGTAGTACTTCTAAGAGTTGTAAGTAGCCATATTTTAGATGGTCTGACACTCCACCTTTTTTGGCGCATCATCTGTTCTTCAGCTGAACAAGCAATGACCATCCAAATTGCATGCATTGGCAATTTTCACATTTCCGGCCATGTTAACTGCCTTTGTATCTGTGCCAGACGATACCAGATGCTTTGCTGGACTAGCTGCGGTGCACCTTGGGCCCTCTGGCTAGCACTCCACAGCACAAACAAATTCACATCAACTCATACCAATTCTAAGCAGCTGATTAACTCACTACATACACATAAAGTTGAAGGTATTGGCAAACTGGTCTCTTGTTGGGAGAAATGTGTTTATCACTGGGGTGACTATGTTGAGAAATACGTAAGTAGACCTGAAGAATAAAGATGTAGAATGTTCATTCCAAGAACGGGTTACAATAGTTGTTTGGGTGGTTTCACTGTGAAATTCTTTATGTTTTCCAGCTTAAAAGGAAAATGGGATTTGTTTTTAACTGATGTGTTTTACCATATATCCAGTGATGATAGTTTATGACCGAAACCAGTAGATGATGTAGGGTTCTCAATTGATGAAAACATTAAATAACATAATATTGTGTTGAGAAATGACTATGTAGGTGTTGAGGTTGACATTAGTAATAACTTCCTGAATACTTTTAGCATGGTACAAATGGAAACACTGCTTCTAGGCCATCAAAAATTTCAGCATCAATTTTAGACCATGTACTAACAGATACTGATAGGAAAAATTGTATAGTATTTATAAAAGATGATGGCATTTCTGATCATTACTGCCGGACAATAAGGCTAAAGAAAGGCTTGGTAAAACCTGCAAAACAGCAAGACTGCAAAAGGATTTCTCAGAGTGCAAGTTACATACTTTTCTAGGCACTTGGGAACAAATCTGAGATGCACTGTATATAGAAAACAATGTAGATGTGAAGTTCTCTGAATTATGCGCACTGTTTATATTTATTTTTGAGGAAGTATTTCTAAAAGTAGCCACTTTGACAGCAGTGATCAAGGACAATAGATGGATACCTGCGAGTATTAAAAAGTCCTCCCACACACTAAAAATTTCTCAGTTCCTTGCAAAAGCACTACAGTACTCCACAGTTCATAAGTCACTATCATAGGTACAAAAAGGGTACTGCTTGATGCAAAAAAAAAAAACATTAAATTACAAAATAATACACAACACAGAAAATAAAAGCAAGGCTGTATGGTATGTCAGAAAATGAGAATCTGGTAAATGTAGACAAGTGTAGTAATAGTAATATAATAATAATAGTA
Organism: Schistocerca piceifrons; assembly: GCF_021461385.2. Taxonomy (NCBI): domain Eukaryota; kingdom Metazoa; phylum Arthropoda; class Insecta; order Orthoptera; family Acrididae; genus Schistocerca; species Schistocerca piceifrons. Next base: position 667,873,908 of record NC_060149.1, read on the forward strand.
GTAGTAGTAGTAGTAGAAGTAGTAGTAGCAGTAGTAGTAGTTGTTGTTGTTGTTTTATTTATCTGTAGTTCTCTTTTACAAGGATATTGAACATTCCTTGGTATTACAATTTAAAAACAACAATAAAGTGATCCATATATATAGATTTACAAGCTACAATGACAAGGATGGGACATGTAGTCATCTGTGGCTTTATAACAGGAACAATGCCTGCATTTGTCTGGAATAATTTAGGGAAATTGTGGCTAACCTATATCAGGATGGCTGGATGAAGATTGGCATCTCCACCCTCCCAAATACAAGGACACACTGTTTAAAACAGTGCTACCATAGTGTACAACACTGTTTTATAAATAAGTTATGTAATAATGATAACAGGATAATGCTACACTCTTCATTCATTTCTCACCCCCCAGTCAAAGTACACACTACACACATTATTTTGTAACAGTAAACAGATTATAATTTTGTACATTGTAATTTTCCATTTTATACTGAGTCAGTACCCCTCTATAATGAGCTCAGAAAGAGGATAAGGTGTTAGTAGTATACACTGCATAGCTTTGGGAGTAGCTTTTTCCAGAAAAGGAAAAAAAGAAGTAAAATATATAGTGAGAAAGTGTTGTGGAATGTTAGAGTTTCATTATTGTTGGTATTATTTGTAACTTTTCTAACAAACATGCTAATCAAAAATGGAATAGTGTAACAAAATTCTCATGGAATTAGCAAATTTCATAAATGACTATTTCTGTGCTATCGCAGAGAAGCTGCACCAAAAAATTTCTAAAACGCATGAGGGACCCACAATGAATTAAACTGGAAGCACAATGACGTTTCTCAGGAGAGAGAGACAATATAGAAAATTTAAAAAAGTCAGCAGATGTAGATAAGGTTGCTGTCTCCATTCTGAAGTTGTGGTTAGCCAGCATACACACTCCCTTAACTAAGGTAATAAATGAGCCCTTCAGCTCAGATATTTTTCCAGGGTAACTAAAGCACACACCAGTTGGGTCCTTACTAAAGAAATGTATGCTAGTGCTGAAATACTGACAACTACTGGCCAGTTTCACTACTGCCTGCATTCTCAAAAATAACAGAATCAGTCATATACTGAATAATTAGTTACATGAATAAACATCACCTTTCTAATCAAGCATGGTACATTATCACCCGTTATGGAGTTTACAGAAGTGGTACTTTAAGCACTTGACAACCAGAACTGTAATAGGTGTATTCTTAGACTGGTCCAAGACTTCACACATTGTTGAAAACAAAATACTATTAAACAAACTAGAAGGATTCGGTATAAGAGCAATAACAAATGAATAGTTCCAGTCTTACCTGGAAAACAGGGTGTAAAATATAGAGCTTGTTCACACATCTGATAATGATAAAATGTTTAGTGAGCCAATTGTCAGACAAGAAACATACAAACACATGTGTTCAAGTAGTTTATTGGGTCCAATTCTGTTCTTACTATACACTGAGGAGCCAAAGAAACTTGTACACCTGTCTAATATCGTGTAGGGACCCCGCGAGTACGCAGAAGTGCCGCAACATGACGTGGCATGGACTCAACTAATGTTTAAAGTAGTGCTGGAGGGAACTGACACCATGAATCCTGCAAGGCTGTCCATAAATCAGTAAGAGTACGAGGGGGTGAAGATCTCTTCTCAACAGCACATTGCAAGGCATCCCAAATATGCTAAATGATGTTCATGTCTGGGGAGTTTGGTGGCCAGCAGAAGTGTTTAATCTCAGAAGAGTGTTCCTGAAGCCACTCTGTAGCAAGTCTAGACATGTGGGGTGTTCCATTGTCCTGCTGGAATTGTCAAAGTGTGTCGGAATGCACAATGGACATCAATGCATGCAGGTAATCAGAGAGGATAAATACACATGTGTCACTAGTCAAGAGTCATATATAGATGTATCAGGGGTCCCATATCATTCCAACTGCACATGCCCCACACCATTACAGAGCTTCCATCAGCTTGAACAGTCCCCTGCTGACATGCAGAGTCCATGGATTCATCAGCTTGTCTCCATACCCATACACATCCATCTGCTTGATACAATTTGAAACGAAACTCGTCAGACCAGACAACATGTTTCCAGTAATCAACAGTCCAATGTCAGTGTGGACAGGCCCAGCCAGGCGTAACGCTTTGTGTTGTGCAGTCATCATGGGTACACAGGTAGGCCTTCAGCTCCAAAAGCCCATGTTGATGATGTTTCGTTGAATGGTTTGCACGCTGACACTTGCTGATGGCCAAGCATTGAACTCTGCTGCAATTTATGGAAGGGTTGTGTGGTGTCACCGCCAGACACCACATTTGCTAGGTGGTAGCCTTTAAATCGGCCCCGGTCCGTTAGTATACATCGGACCCGCGTGTCGCCACTATCGAGGTTGCAGACAGAGCGCCGCCACATGGCAGCTCTAGAGAGACTTCCTAGCACTCGCCCCAGTTGTACAGCCGACTTTGCTAGCGATGGTTCACTGACAAATTACGCTCTCATTTGCCGAGACGATAGTTAGCATAGCCTTCAGCTACGTCATTTGCTACGACCTAGCAAGGCGCCATTATCAATTGCTATTTATCTTGTGATGCATGTACCGTCAGACCAATGTTCACCAATTATGGATTAAAGTTAAGTATTCCAGAAGCTACGTACTATTTTTGCTACTATAAAGACCTTGTCCTGTTCCAGACCTCACGCCATCCTGCGTGAGCTTAAACGCGTGCCTTTCGGCTACCTGCATAGTGGATTGGCTGTCTTGCCAGTCCACAACAGGTTGCACTTTTTGTTACATTGAACAATTCTCTTCAGTTGTCATTGGTCCCATTCTTGCAGAATCTTTTTCCGGCTGCAGTCATGTCATAGATTTGATGTTTTACCAGCTTCCTGATGTTCACGGTACACTTGTGAAATGGTCATATGGGAAAATCCCCACTTCATCGCTACCTTAGAGATGCTGTGTCAAAGCGCTCATTAAGGGACTGTAACACCACATTCTAACTATCTTAAATCTTGATAACCTGCGATTGTAGCAGCAGTAACTGATCTAACAACTGTGCCAGACAATTGTTGTCTTACATAGGCATTGTCGACCGCAGCACTGTATTCTGCCTCTTTACATCTTTCTGTATTTGAATATGCATGCATATACCAATTTCTTTGGGACTTAAGCGTATATCAGTGACTTTCGAGACAGTATAAGATATGAAGAGAAAGTTCTTTTTGCTGATGACAGTAACACCATAATCAATGCTGAAACACTGTAGCTCCTAACAGAGAACTTAAATCAAATGCCCAAGGATGCTTGCAAGTGGCCAGTATATAAAAAATTAACAGCGAACATAAAGGAAACAAATTGCAAGCTTCACAGCACAAAGAAGGAAAAGAACTGTAGGAACAAGCATAGATGACATACCTCTAGATAATATAACACAGAGAAAGTTTTTAGTTTTCAGTTAAATTGTCATCAGCATACTATTCAGCTTAGTGTTCCAGCAGCAATTTGTAAGACCTACTGTCACGTGGTGACATCTGGCTAAAGTTCACTTACAGTTTTGAAAACTCTTGTGTTGTGTGCTGATGCTGGCAAATTGTTCAGGTTGGTCACAGCCAACTGGTGAGAATCACTGGATCTAATAATTTCTTTTGGCAGAATACATGAATTGATCACATTTCCTTTTGATATAGTGTGTGCCACAATAACTTTTACTGGTCTGGTTATGAATTTTAAGATTGCTTACATATTTTTGTATTTCTTTGGCGACTAGAAAAAAAGTAGATGTTCTGACAGACTGGCCTGTAGCGAGGCTTGATTCCTAAATTAGGATGGGATGGGGCAATCCGGCTGTGAACTGATGAAGCCAGTGAATCTCAATGTGAAAACATGCTTGCCATAAAAGCACAGCCTGATATGTACATCCGTCATTGCAATACTCTACTTTTAGGCCTTATTTCCACTTTTGCTGAAAATTCTGACAATGTGGTTCATACTACCTGGATAGAACAAAATACCAGCTAACCACTTATGAACCATAGGAAATTATGAGTGAGATTCACTTCCTACATTTGACTTGATTTGCCATGATAACTTCCCACGAGTTATCCCACAAACTGCTACCAACAGCAGCAAACAACAGAAAAGTTGCTGACACCATTAAGTGCAATTTTACCTGAGGTACCATTCAGCTATGCATTCAGTTCTTTGCTAAGGATTCTTTTCTGTGGATCAAAGGTGCAAACTATGGACACAGTTTTCAAATCATAGAAAAGCAACATCAGAATAATAACCGAAAGCAGTAGTTGGGCTCATTGTAAACACTGTTCAAAAGACTTGGTATACTTACTGCACCAGATTAGTACATCTATCAGTCCTGGTTGCATATCAGGGAAAACATTACTTAGTAATGCACTAGCACTTCTATACATGAGCAAAGAACAAGAGCCATATTAGACTTGCATTTATCAAGAAAAACAAACAAAAATACTCAAAACAGCATTAAATAAGGGAGTGAAACTGTTTAATAAATTGCCCTGGGAGATGAGTAAGATTAACGTACATATGCTCAAAAAGGCAGCTAAACATACTTAATAAGTAATGCATATTACACAATCAAAGATTGCTTACGGGTCTCAGATTAGGGTTTTATAATGAAAGAAGACAAATATAACACACTGTCACATAAAAAGCAAATATGCCACGATCAACAGTGCATGACAGTAATGTAGTGACATTCTCCTGAGCTCAACATCTTACTCACTCACTCAGGGAGGGAGGGAGGGAGGGAGGGACGGAGGGAGTGTGTGTGTGTGTGTTTTGTTGACACTGTTTTTTGGATGGCCTCAAGGGTGAACATAGAGATGTGGATGTTCTATGGTCCTGAAGGCACCATGGTGCAATTTGCCTACAATCAAGAGAACACACTACTTTATGTACCAACCAACCAGTGTAGTTGTAAAGACACTACCTTCTTACTTGGAAGTATGGGGTTATGATTCCTTCTACGGGACACTGCCGACCACCTGACCTACACTAAAATGTACTTATATATGCTGTGTTTGTATACTGGAGCTATTTAGTGAAAAATGAGGTGATAATATTTAGCAATATGACATGCACCACTAAAATGCATAAATCTGATGCCAAAATTTTCAGGATAAGCAATAATATAAATGTAGACTATGACTGGCTGATGGGACCATGTTTCCTGTGTTGTGACTGGTTGACAGACGCAAATCTAGCAGCTGCCATCTTGAATTCAGTGATGACACTAACGTGCCATATTTGGAGCTTTTTGTTTTTATACTTGTGTATTACAAAACTATGCAGTTTCAGCGATAGACTGCATTGAACATCTCTCCACGACACGTCATTTGTAATACAGTTTGATGTGTGGAAATGGCAGGAAGTGCAACTTATCTATATAAAACCTTTTCCAAGGTAAATCCTCAGGAAACTACTAAAGGGGACCCAGTATTCCTTTTTTATAAAAAGTTATTGCAGTTAGAAAATGGCTGAAAAATTGCAACTGATCTCCCCCCCAACCCCCACCCCCAAAAAAAAAAAAAAATAAATAAAAATTGGTCCCATGTACCATAAAAATGATGTATAATACAACAATGAAATTTTAACAGTGCAATGGGCACAAAAAGTTTTAATTTTAAGCTGGGTTTAATGTGCCCATAGTAGTTGTGGAGCTCATACCACATTTTGCAGCCCCCTACTGAAATCCTCATAAAGCTAGGATTTTGTTTATCTTGAGCTTGAGTTGTCCACAGCCTAGTTTTATTCTGTAAGAAACATCAATGCTAAATCTTATTCAGACAAGAGATGGTCAGGTGGTGATCACAAGGGCATTCAGTCTGGAATGGCCCACTTGTAACAACAAGAAAGCTTACTGTTGGCCAATAAGAGAAACCCAATTCAGTTTTTACCAAAATGAAATTTCAGGTTTGAGTAACATCTCCAAGACTGTATGGGGTCCCATAAATGCGTACAAAAAATGTTCTGATATGAAAGGGGACAGTAATTGAATACCAGAGACAGGCAGGCAGGAATCCAAATGACAGGAATATTTTTAATCAACACTATGCTGAAGTAGAACAAAAATTCATAAAAGATACCAGTAGCTTCCACAAATCAACGAATATGAACATTTTCGCTGTCAGAGAATACATTTTTCTGTGGCCAACAAATGAATCACCAGTAGCAAATGTAAAACACACACAGATGCCCAAAAACACTCAGGATTTTTGTGGAAAACCTACTAATGTAGTCGTGCTAAATGGTCAGACACATTTCCGATATGATAAACTAAACAATGGAAAATGGGATATTTCTTAAATAACCGAAAAATAATAAGGTTGTGCCTATTTACACTGAGGTGACAAAAAGTCAAGGGATAGCAATATGCACAAATACAGATGGCGGTTGCATTGCATACACAAGGGTTAAAAGGGCATTGCATTGGTGGACCTGTCATTTGTATTCAGGTGATTCATGTGGAAATGCTTCCAACATGATTATTGACAATCGAAAGAAGTAAACAGACTCTGAACATCGAATTGTAGCTGGTGCTAGATGCATGGCACACTCCGTTTCAGAAATTGTTAGGGAATTCAATATTCTGAGATCCACAGTGTCAAGAGTGCGCTGAGAATGCCAAATTACAGGCATTACCTCTCACCATGGACAACACCGTGGTCGGTGGCCTTCATTTAATGACCGACAGCAGTGGCATTTGTGTAGAGTTGTGAATGCTAAAAGACAAGCAACACTGCTAAAAATAACCACAGAAATCAACGTGGGACATACGACAAATGTATCCATTAGGACAGTGCAGTGATATTTGGTGTTGATGGGCTATGGCAGTGGATGACCAACCAAAGGCCTTTGCTAACAGCATAACATTGCCTACAATGGCTCCCCTGGGCTTGTGGCTGTAAGAGTTGGACTCTAGATAACTGTGGCCTAGTCAGGTAAATCCTGACTTCAGTTGATAAGAGCTGATTGTAGGATTTGAGTGTTAGGGGGAGACCCCATGAAGCCATGGACCCAAATTGTCAACAAGGCTCTGCAGAAGCTGGTGGTGGCGCCATAATGGTGTGGACCATGTTTAAGTGTAATGGACAGGGTCCTCTGGTCCAAGTGAACTGATCACTGCCTGGAAATGGTTATGTTTGGCAACTTGGAGACCATTTGTAGCATTTCATGTTCCCAAAAAAGGATGGAATTTTTATGGATGACAATGTGCCATGTCACCAGGCCACAAATGTTCGCGATTGGTATGAAGAACAGGCTGGAAAATGTTTTGGCCACCCACATCCCCCAACATGAATGCCATCAAATATTTACAGGACATAACTGAGAGGTCATTTTGTGCACGAAATCCTGCACCGGCAACACATTTACAACGATAGACAGCTATAGAGGCAGCACAGCTCAATATTTTCGCAGGGTACTTCAACGACTTGTCGAGTCCATGCTACATCAAGACGCTGCACGGCGCCGGAAGAAGGAAGTCCGACACTATATTAAGACGTAAACCACAATTTTTATCACCTCATTGTACACGGCCAATGATAAGAATAATCTGGAAGCTTACAGGCCAATTACTATTACATCTGCCTTGTCTATTGTGGGAAATGTCTTGAATGATAGTACGTTACATTTTACATGAAATAACATTGGTCTATTCTACAAGGCACAGCATGACCTAAGAAAATATACATCTACAATAACCACAACAGCTAACTTTATAGCTAAGGTAACTGATGCATTAAATAAGGTAAGAAGAGTCTCTCAAGTTTTCCCTAACCTATCAGTAGTATTCTGTCGTGTATGTTACAATATAAAATAAACAAAATAAACTTTTACTGCATCATGGGCAAAGAGGCTGACAGCATAAAATCATCTATGTGACTAAGAGCAAGTGGATGCAAAATGAATGACATTACTTTAATTGTGCGCTCTCGTTTATAGCTAGTGAAGTGTGGTGTACCTCAGTGATCAACTCCATGACACCTTTCCTTCTTTCTATACGTCAACTACATGCCTTCAGTGTATACAGAGGGAATGTCTGACACGAGTCGTCAGCTTCAACCAGTGACACAAGAAACACGAGACATATACTGTAAACAATATGGTAGCTACAATGTGATGTTGCTGGCGAATTTTCAAGTGGCCCAAGCAACATATTAGTCTGACACCACAATCAGGTTTTTTACTATCACATTTGTTGGCCTCACAAACTAAAAACAAAACTGAATACATAATCCAAAAGCTTATGTGACACCAGCCATCAACATTACATCACTGGCCAAAGCTGATGACTTGTTGAACATTTCTCTTTATCCTCTTCACCCATATAGCCAATCCACCTCAAAGTGAACCTTCATGAGTGGTTTTTTGAAACTGACTTACATAATTACAAAGGCTGTTCATAAATAGCTTAAAGACTGTACTTCTCCCAAATAAGCTTTGTTTTTAAAAATATGTAGTATTTTAATTACTAAAAATATATCTGTTTTGGTCAGATTTCAACAAAATATGTGTAACTGTAACATCTAGATAGCTATTCCGCAAATAACACTGAGATGCCAGGCTCAGGGTTCATCCAACCACCTTCACAGTAATTCTCTATTAATCCACACAAGAACAGCGTGTGGGAAAAACCGAACACCTATATCCTGCCATGCAAGTTCTGATTCCCTTATTTTATTATTATGATTATTTATCTCTATGTAGATCGGCATCAAAAAAATATTTTTGCGTTCAGAGGAGAAAGTTAGTGATTGAAATTTTATGAGAAGATCACACTGCAATTGGAAACATCTTTGTTTTAATGATGTAAACCCCAAATCCTGTATTAAGTCTGTGACACACACTTCTCTATTTCTCGATAATACAAAATATACTGCCCCTATTTCAACTTTCTCAATGTATTCCGTTAAATATGTATGGTAAGCATCCCACACTGCACAGCAGTATGCCAAAAAGAGAATGGAGAAGTGTTGTGTAGGCAGTCTCTTTAGTAAATCTGTTGCCTCTTCTAAGTGTTCTGACAACAAAACACAGTCTTTGGTTTGCCTTCCCGATATCATCTTCTGTGTTCTTTCCAATTTATGTTGTTCGTAATTGTAATTCTTGGATATTTAGTTGAATTTATGGCCTTTACATCTGGGTGACTTACCATGTAACTGTAGTTTAATGTATCCCTTTTAGCACTCACACATTTCATTATTTGGGGTCAATTGCCAATTTTCGCACCATACAGATACCTTTTCTAAATCTATTTGCAATTTGTTTTGATCTTCTCATGACTTTACTACATGATAAATTACAGCATCATCTGGAAGGAAACTTCCTTCTCATCTTGAATGGTAATTTTCCCCTGACCCACAGTTCTGGGGGACTTTCCCAAAATCTACACCTTTTCCTAGACATCTCCAGTCCTTTTATTTCACCCCTCTTCCTTCCCCTTCAACCCTTCTGCCTGAAGAAGGAGCCAATGGCTCTGAAAGCTTGGTAATTACAACCGGTTTTTACTTGTGTTTTCTGCCGCCGCTTGGTGAGTAGATTTTTTATCTATCCACTTAAATAATTTTGTCAACAATTCGCTGTTTTCGTTGTTAGGTAGTTTAGTAGATATTTCATCATAAACATTGAGAGGCACGGAAAAATAGCCTCTCCTTAAAACTGAGTGCAAATTACCGATACTATACTCATAGTGTTAGATACTAAGAGCACTTACTGACTTCTGACTAATTTTAAAAATAATTTCAAACGGTAAACATACCACAATGTTGTCTGCCCTGTACCCAAACTAGCTGTAACAGTGCTTATTTCACAGTAACAGGAAGTCGGAGAAGATTATTGAGAAAATTTTGTGCTGAGAATCACATAGCTTTTATGTGTGGTTTCCGGATAAAATATTACATAACCTAAAAATATTATACTGAATTACATAATAATTTAATTAGTTTAAATTTTAATTAAAAGTTTAATAACTGAATAATTCATTGTGCATTTTTTTATTTTAATGCTCCGCTACATTACATTTTAATAAAATGGAGCCTTCAACAATAGCTGTTACGTCTGACCAAATGGTGTAGTGTCAGGGAAAGCCGAAATCTGATCCAGTGAAGTGGAGGTAATATTCAGAAAAAGAAAAGGAATGTGACAAAGCTAGAAGACTGAAAGCGAAGGAAAATGTAGGTAAGCTTGAAGAAGAAAATAGAAGACAGATTCAAGAAAGAGTACGGCTGCATAGGTAGATTCAAGAAAGAGAAAGACTGCATAGGCAGAAAAAGAAAAAACGTGCAGTTTGAACTGCACATACTTCTGCCTCATCTATTAGGACTTCTGCTCAGTCTTTTGGAAGAGCAGTGTATAAAGCTAAAAATGTTTTACAATTAGTCCCAGTAAGTAACCAGCATTCTTAAAAAAATTTGTAGTTGACTTTGTTGGACCTTCAATGTCTTCAGCCCCTAGGAAAACCAGCAAATTATCAACTTTGATGGATAATGTCAAATTAGCCATTCAGGAGTTGTTCTGCAGTGATAAAATTGATGGGCACACACCTGGCAGACAGGATGTTAAGTTAGTCAAAAATCTCTTATCTGGTAAAAGATCCAATGTGCAGAAGAGATATTTTTAAGGTTGAATAACAAGTACATTTTTTTCATTTATTTCAAAATAGTTTTTGACTTATTGAGCCATTTTCGGGAAACAAATGCCTACTGTCTGAATGGGACACTAGTTCTAAGGTAACTGAACCTTAAAGCAAAGATACAATCCACTTTCATAGTGTTTTGTGCATCAAACTTGTTCCTTAATGTTGAAATTATGCTTTGCACAATGGACAATGTTAAGTACAATAAATAATTAAACTACACGATATTACAGTTTAAATTGTTATAATGTTAAATTTAGTGAGGTCTTGACATTGGCTGAGAAACTGTTAAACTGAGCTCTCTTCATTTATGTTGGGCAACAAACATTTTTTAACATTGTAACTGAATTTTAGGCAATGGAGAGTATTATACACAGTAATTAAAATGCACAATCTTACAGTATTAAAGGCAATATGGTTATGATGGCATAGGTTTGTGTGGATGTGACAATGGTTGAGAGCTATGTAATTGAGCATTAATAACTTATGCTGTGCAAATGAACATTGTAAATTACATTTTTATGCAATGAGCAACATTAACACAGTACAAGTTGTATTGCTGAAGTCTAAGGAGTAAGCACGATAAAGAATAGGAAATTCTATTGCATTTTAATTCTTTGTTATAGTAAGTGTCATTGTGGCAGTTTGTGGGTACATGGCTGGTTGACTGCTTCACATGATGCAAGCAACCAAACACACATCAGCAAACTGAAACAATGACACATACTGCTGTGGATGGGATTGGTGGCATAGTGTTTGGATGGCTGTGAAATGTAGAAGAATTATTGTTTCATCAGCAGAAGATTCCCATGCTTACCTTAAGAAGCATGTGAAGAGTATCTCAATGTCTAATGTATCTCAGTCAGAAGTAAAGAAAGTTGGTATTTGTGCCCTGGAAGTTGAGGAACTAAGTGCAAGTACAAGGCTTCACTACAAACCAAGTCTACTCTGATTGTGGATTGTGAAGAAGAGTTTGGCAACGTAAAAGTGGAGGAAGTGAATGCAGACTGTTTTAGTTTAAGTTGCTGCTGCAAGCTGCAAAGAGAATTTAAGGAATCTAAACTAATATAAATATGTTGGTGTATGACAAAGTGCTGTGGATGAAGACTGTGACGTGAAGATGTTTTCACAATCTTGCGAAAGCATTAAAACATTATTTAAATCAAAAGAAAATGATGTTTCTTATCTAAAATTAAATAATATTATGGCTATGTTACCTATGCCTAATATTACAATAAAAGGAAGAAGGTTTTTTTTATGAATCGTGCAAAAATACTGATGTTTCAGAAACATAGGCTTAATACAACTCAACTGCTCTCAGAACCTTGAAAAATGTAACTTTGTTTCTTCTAGAAAACTAAATTAATAATGTTAATGTCAAAAAGATTCTGAGTTACAGTTTAGAACGGAAACAAGTCTGGAATTCTTAACAATGATGTTCATTAACACCTGTTACAATCTGTGCAATACCTGATACACTATATTTACCTTTTAAACATTTTGTTAAATATTAAAATTACTTGCCCTGCAATAAATAGTAAATCCATTTTTTCCTTGTACCTCAGAATTTTATCATCAAGGTTGAAGATCTTAACTCCCTTACCCTTTCTTCACAGAAAAAAAGAAACATTATTTTCACAAGATTATGCACTTTTCTCATCAAAACTCAATTACAGAAGCCAGTCTGCTTACACAGGCAATTCCTATCAATCACTTTATTTTAAATTTATTTCTTTACAAGAAACTCAGCTTTTCAATTTTTGCAATGCGAATCATCTCTGACAGTGCAAACTTAAGCATTAAAAAAGCAGTGTACTGTGGTTACTTCCATTCTTTGATAGCATATGGAATTATTTTCTGGGGAAATCAACCTCTTGCAAAAAAATATTCAATGCTGAGTGATGTGTGGTGTAGATGCAGTTGCAGAAGCCTATTCCGGAATCTGGGAATTCTTACAACTACTTCTCAAGACATATATTAACTTACGTGTTTCATAAGTAAAAACACTGATTTATACAAATGTAACAGTGAATACCACCAGTACAACACAAGGAGGAAACATGATTTCCATACTGAAGGTAAAAAATTGAAGGTTGTGCAGATGGGTGTACAGTACTCTGGAATAAAGATCTTTAATGCTCTTCCTCCAGATATCAAATGTGAAATAGCCAACAAATGTACATTTAAAGAGCTTCTGAGGCAATTTCTTTTAGCCATGTTATTTTACAGTTTGGAAGAGTTTATGAAACACAGTGAGAAACTGTCTTAAAATAAAATAAGATGTATTATCATATAAACTGAACATTAAGCTGTACATGCATGTCACATAGTGTTAACTGCCTATATTTAACTCTCTGGGTTATATGACCTTTTCATATTTAATTTACTATGGGGCATGAAAGGGAAGCAGTGGTTGGGAAGGGAGTGAGACAGGGTTGTAGCCTCTCCCCAATGTTATTCAATCTGTATATTGAGCAAGAAGTAAAGGAAACAAAGGAAAAATTCGGAGTAGGTATTAAAATCCATGGAGAAGAAATAAAAACTTTGAGGTTCACCGATGACATTGTAATTCTGTCAGAGACAGCAAAAGACCTGGAAGAGCAGTTGAACGGAATGGACAGTGTCTTGAAAGGAGGATATAAGATGAACATCAAAAAAGCAAAACGAGGATAATGGAATGCAGTCGAATTAAGTCGGGTGATGCTGAGGGAATTAGATTAGGAAATGAGACACTTAAAGTAGTAAAGGAGTTTTGCTATTTGGGGAGCAAAATAACTGATGATGGTCAAAGTAGAGAGGATATAAAATGTATACTGACAATGGCAAGGAAAGCATTTATGAAGAAGAGAAATTTGTTAACATCGAGTATTGATTTAAGTGTCACGAAGTAGTTTCTGAAAGTATTTGTATGGAGTGTAGCCATGTATGGAAGTGAAACATGGACGATAAATAGTTTGGACATGAAGAGAATAGAAGCTTTCGAAATGTGGTGCTACAGAAGAATGCTGAAGATTAGATGGGTAGATTACATAACTAATGAGGAGGTATTGAATAGAATTGGGGAGAAGAGGAGTTTGTGGCACAACTTGACAAGAAGAAAGGACCGGTTGGGGTAGGACATGTTCTGAAGCATCAAGGGATCACAAATTTAGCATTGGAGGGCAGCATGGAGGGTAAAAATAATAGAGGGAGACCAAAAGATGAATACACTAAGCAGATTCAGAAGGATGTAGGTTGCAGTAAGTACTGGGAGATGAAGAAGCTTGCACAGGATAGAGTAGCATGGAGAGTTGCAGCAAACCAGTCTCAGGACTGAAGACCACCATCACAACAACAACAACAACATGTTTTATACCTTGTAATCTGTAGGCCTAAGGTTTCTCATTTCATCATACTGTGTTATGGATCATTGTAGTAGTTACATAACTTTCTAATCTTTACTTGTAAACACAGTGTATAAGTACTTGTCATTGACAAAGTAAAAATTTACACACACTACATCCATGTGAAATTCTCACAGTTGGATCCATGGCATTATAAATAAATAAATGTGATAGTTTTGAGCTTTTTATGCTTGCAAATGTAATAATCATTACAATGGAATGCCAACATAAATGACAATTTAGTAATGCATGTAGATAATGCTTCACTCATAGCAAAAAGGAGACACTGAAGTATAATTGGAACAACAGCCTCTGAACAAATATTTCAGTGAGAATAACTTGTCTCTTGCTTGTAAATGCAAATAAGACAACATCCGTACATACAAATAAAACCGTACAAATTAATATATATGCCTTACACCATATACACACAACTGCAAAAATGAAAAATCATACATCTGAAAATAAACTGTACTGCTCAGTTAAATAACCATATACATGTTTCCAGTGTTTAAATTAAGCAATAAGGACCCTTAATAGTTTGGTGGGTTTTATCCAATTAAAGACCACAAGGAAAAGGCTTCACAGAAAAGGCATCCACATTAAGAAATAAATTTAGAGGTTACTTAGTTTCACTTTCTATATACAGGTTAAAAGACTATGCCTCCATGCAAACTAGACAGCGGGAGAAATTAAGATATCTGGGCATCCATAAAACAAGAACTGTACACTTTCTAGTCAATGAAAGAAAGAATGGAATATCACGGTGTTGCTCTTTCTAATATGTTCCAGGCACCATAATGCTGCAGACAGGCATGGACCCAGGATTTCCATGATTCACAGTCTTTTACTGTATTGCCCCTTCCCCCAGATGCAACTTACTGTCACATTTACATTTACTGTGTCACAGATGCCTAGTGGTTAATACACTGCTCTTGATTATTCTTACTAAAGTGCAGGCGCGGTGAGGAGGGGGAGCGGGGGGTGCAGCATATCCTGAATCCAGTCCCATACCCCATGATGAAGACTATCACTTTGAACACCCCCCCCCCCCTTATCAGTATGGTTCAGTGCACAGCTGCAGATGTGAAACTGTAAAAGTGGATTTAAACATGTTTCGATCTCAATAAGGATGTGTGCAAAATTTTGGATTGATTTTGTGTATACATTCTACAAGTTACTGAGTTTAATTTGTATTTTTATGGGTTTTTGTGAAATTACGTACAAATATTAAAGAAATAGTGTTTGTTTTGACCACATAAATACAATGGAGAATTTATATGACTGGATGAAGGAATAAATAAATGAAGTCTTTACAGACATGTATTATGCACTTTTTTATTATTCGATTTCATACTGTTGAATTTATATGACTGGATGAAGGAATAAATAAATGAAGTCTTTACAGACATGTATTATGCACTTTTTTATTATTCGATTTCATACTGTTGAAACTTATACGTAACGTTTGATTACGGAGATAACAATACGAAGGCAAAACATAGGCACACCCTGGGAGGCAGCCATGCACACTAACATCAAAATCTCAATACATTTACTCTTGGACGTTTCTCATTCACGATTATCGTTTGCGATATAAAGAAATATTTGTATCAGTTTACGCGTTTTCCTGTTACATGCAGCTAAGTAACGTAAATTTTCGGTAAAATTATGTACCGACTCTCATCTTGTATCTCTGATGTGGTTTCACAAAATGTAAACAAATATGAAATAGCAAACACGTACCACTGGTAAACATAAGTCTTCAAACTATACTGTAAACGTCACTGACAAATGTCATTACCTCTATGCTAATCACGTAAACCAGCAGAATGTGTACAAGTAAACACTCTGAACTAACGAATTCTAGGCACAAGATGACAGTTATTTGTACACTGGCTATACACGGACTTGTGGTATGGTTTTTGACATATCAAATGTGTATTTTCTGAGGGGCCAGCCCGCCAATATACAAAACACATAGCTGTTAGAGTTAGAACACTAACCTTTGACATCCCCGCTTAGTTTGTTTGCCATTCTTTGTAATGTGCACACTTTATTTATCAACAAATAGTTACCACCACCTGAACCCTTATAAGAAAGTCCCACAACCAGTACACTACCCACCTATCCGACACCTGACTACTCCCATCATGTATACCGACATATTGAGTTTTGAGTCAGAGAGAAATAGCAGAACAACCAATAGAAACAAACAATCGTGAACAACGACCAGAATCTCGAGCTGTAGGGTTTATATCGATCTTTTGTTGATAATATAAATTACTTTAAAGAAATAACGTAAAGCCGGGTTCACAAACGCAACAAAAGTGTCGCACAGCTACTGGCATACAGCAGTTGCATACGCGATCTTTCAGTTTTTAGCGGCGCAACTTACGAAATGCATCTTTTGTCATGACACAAAATGTTCGACTTGGTTGTACTTTGTTACGCCACTTTCCTTCCACCGCGGCTCCCTGGTGGCTGTATTTCGAAATACGGGCATTCTGTCACAGTTCGGTGTGGTTTCGTCTTATTACCGAAAAAAGTCAAAAGAGTGGCACCGAGCGAGGTAGCGCAGTGGTTAGCAAACTGGACTCGCATTCGGGAGGACGACAGTTCAAACCGCATCCAGCCATCCGGATTTAGGCTTACCGTGATATCCCTAAATCGCTTCAGGCAAATGCCGGGATGGTTAATTTGAAAGGGCATGGCCGACTTCCTTCCCTAAGCCGATGGGACCAGTGACCTCAGTGTTTGGTCCCCTTCCTAAAATCAACCAACCAACTAAAAGAGTGGTCGGCAGGTACACTTTCGCAGCTTCTGGAACTAACAACAATATATGTTTATTTTTTTGTAGCTGTGTGTGTGTGTGCGTGTGCACTTTTGTAAACCGACGATGTAGGCCTACCCAAATAAACTTAATAAGTTACGAAAGAAAAAGAGTCGTACGAACTTCGTGACCTGTGAGACCTACATTAACGAGTACAATGAGATTCTAAGAAGAGTTATGTGCCGACAGATGATATTCATGTGCCAGCTGTTGGTTAGTTTGCCATAGCAGACAGCACTTTCTTCTTTGAATGTTATTTCTTTTGTAAATGTGCTTGTGGTCCCTGATTTATTACTGTGCGAAATATATTGTTCGTTATAACATTTGGGCTTCGTCTTCCTTGTATTTAACTCTTGTCACAGCTGTAATGCTGTAGTTTGCACTATAAAATTAATACCTATTCACTTGTTCTCAGTCGACACGATGTTGAAAGCTGTACAACTATGTAGAATTGGTGGCGTCCTATGTGAACGGTAGCTGACGATGCCACTACAGAAAGCCACAAGCTGTAGCATCACATTGGTTGCGTGTGTGAACCTAGCTTGAGGGAGTGATATACAGAAGAGCTCCAATATTTTCGAAGCCAGAGGAAGCTCTGCGCTCGTTCATTCATTAAGTTATATGATCTGCATTTTCTATTAGTCTTTAGTTATCTACCTTAACTAAACAGAACTGATGGCGATAAAGAATAATCTCCACACTTGCAAGATAACTTAATATATTTGCGCTAAAGCACAAATTACAAACATGGCGGGTTAGTGCCAAAACGCCGGCCAAAGTGGCCGTGCGGTTAAAGGCGCTGCAGTCTGGAACCGCAAGACCGCTACGGTCGCAGGTTCGAATCCTGCCTCGGGCATGGATGTTTGTGATGTCCTTAGGTTAGTTAGGTTTAACTAGTTCTAAGTTCTAGGGGACTAATGACCTTAGCAGTTGAGTTCCATAGTGCTCAGAGCCATTTGAACCATTTTAGTGCCAAAACATATTGAGAGCGAGCACCAGCACAATAAAACAAAGAAGTATATACAAAAGATAAAACACACTGAGACACATTACTGCCGTCTATGTCCAGGTACTGGTGGCGAATGGTTCTTCCGGCTCATGTGATCACTGGAGCAATAGGTCGAGGATCTGTACGTGGTTCAATGTGGTCTGTAGCCTGAGGTCTGTGTGATCCCCGAAGGTGGTGATTTTTAGTGGCCGCACTTACAGTCTCGTTGTTCTGTTAGTAGAGGTGAGAGGGTTCAGTTGCTCCCTTTCATGATTTCTGTTCCAGTCTATCATGAAGTCATTTGGCAATTTGTGCTGCAGTCGGAATGGACCTGTTTATGGTTGGCAGAGAGGGGGATGTATGGTGTCATCCCATAGCCAGACATGCATTGATATGACCAGATTCTTGTGTATGAAAACTGCTTTGTTGCCTTGATGTTGCGGAGGACTTGTGTTGGTCCATGACATTCTCTCTTTCAACTGTCTACCTAAACTGGGCATGTGTTCCTCAGACGGTAAGATTGTAGGTTTGTCGGTCACTATATCGGTAGGTAGGCATACTTGCTCGCCAGACATCACCTCTGCCAGTGAACAACCTAAGTCTTCCTTCCTGATCGAAGGCCTAACAATAATGAGATTGATTAGCGAACAACTGAGCCAACTCAGTCTTCCTTTTGATCAACTGCTATTTTCTCCCAGCAGACTGCCTTGACGCTGGCACAACTATGTGATGAATAATCAGATGCAACATTATTCATGCGGCTTACGTGTTTAACGTCTGTGGGGTACTGTGCTATGGAGTTCACTATGCGACATTGACAGGCCGATGCTAGGTCTGTTGTTTTAGAAAAGAACACTGTAAGAGGTGCATCATCTGTATTGATTGTGAAGTGCTTGCCATACAGGTATTCTTTGAAGAACTTACCGCTTTATCAATGGCTAGTAATTCACCGTCTGTAGCGCTCCATTTATGCTATGCTTATGTCAAGAGGCGAGAAAAAACGACAAAGGTTGTCAGTCATTATTTATCCTCTTTTGTAATGTCACGCCAACTGCCTTCTGGTTGGTGTCTACCATGATTGCCAGTTTGTTATCGTCTGTGAAGTTACGAGTGTGTGGGCGAGTTATTTATCCACCTAGGTATGGCATTGAGGAGAAATGAATTGTTGCATGGCTGAATGCTGGCAGGCACAGGGCACGCTGTGGCCAGAATGGTTAGTTGACGGTTTCTGGCTAGCTACATGGAGAGACGATCAGCACCACTGGAAATGGGTAAATCCCAACGCTGGGAATTTGGATGGTTGTTGCTCGCATAGCCTTTGAACAACAGGTAATGCTCCAGGAAATGGCATAGTGTCAATCTTAAGGATGGCTGAGTTACAGCTCTCTGAACTTCGACAATAAGTCGCAGTTACACATAAAAACGAATCTGAATACACCTGCAATTTAAGGAAAATGAGGCACATCCTATGACACAACAACATGTCAATATCATTAAGACAATAGAAGTTAATACTTCACAGTAAATAAAGAATTAATCAATGAACCTCTGAAATAACAACTTTTAACTGCTTCTTGCGATTTCAACAAACAATATTTCAGATGACAGCATTGTACCACAGCTATCATCCCTGAAAGCTATGTATGTGTATTTATTTTATTGATTGATTTACGATGTCTTTTATATCTGTTTCATCATACAAATGTTTGTCAGAACATCGTATCCACCACAATTACACAGGAAATGAAGACAACATGAGTACCTCATACTTTGTCATACTTGTGTATTTATTTAATGAACAGTTTACTATTTTGCCAGTAACCTTATTTAAATGTTGATTCCAAATGCTATTAAAAACAGTGCTAATTTAAAAGTGGTCAGTCGCATGTGTTAACGGACACTACAATTTAACAGAGAACTGAAAGACATTTCCGTCAGATACCGGTACGCCTAAATAATTGTTTAAGCGATATGTAAGGACAATCTGTAGTCATTAAATTTTAGTGCACTTGAGCAAGAGAACTAACTTATTTTTTATGAACAACCCCTCATTTGTAATTATTGTAAGTGATCTGAATGTAACCAAATCTTTATGACTCTTCTGTATTTAAATATTATTGTAACATATTAGTTTAGTTTAGGAATTGGTCAAGATCATGTCTGTAGCAAGTAAGAATTATGTCTTTTTGGTGGGGATGGCCTTCACCCAGTGGAAAGGCGGGCAATAGCGGAACACTACAGAAGTCAAATGGAAACTAGAACCTTCAGAGTGACGACCGAGGCAGCAATTTTGGACGCTTTAACGTCAGTTCTGGATGAAGACAGACCTGTATTAGTAACACGCGTCATTTGGCTGTCTAGGTATTTGACTCTGGGTGGTGAACGGCTTTTACGGTACTTTAACTTCTGATGGGATTTATATTTGGAAAGGTTTCAAAGAGTAGGACTCTAACTTTTGCCGCTTGATGCATAGAACTGAGAATAGACGTGGTATGAGTTACTATATTGTTAATTTGTAAATCATCATATTGAACTCTGAACTGTTTTGAGCTGGTGAATATTTCGTGTATGGTGAACACTAAATGTACTTAGTTTTTGCGTTTCTTTGATGACCATTTAGTTTGGGGATTTTGCTATCATTCTAGTAACGCTCTCAACATAACTTTAGTGCATATGTTGAGGGTAGTTTCTGTCTGTCTTGTACTTGAATATCGTAGGACCACTTCCCATTTATTCGAGATGTCCTTTCTTAAATAAACATTAGGCATCATAATTCTCTGTCAACTACATCAATTACAGACGTTAGAACAGAACTCTTGTTATTAAATTATTCATTTAACTTTTATTTTGTATTTCTATGTATTTTATTAACTCGCATTTATATTTGCTTGCGGTATCTCAGCTACAGATTATTATTTCCAGCGAATTAGCTGTGGACCATGAAAGCAGATATGCAAGGCTCGCCCCTATGACTACATCGAGCTATTCTTATTAGATAGAGCTGTGCATAGCTCCAGTACCTAAAGTGCCAGTAACTGCAGGTAAAGGCACAACTGGTTTGCTCGTATGGGATACTGTTTACACGAACAACTACTCTAGCAGTAATCTTTAGGTATCATCACATAGTGCATGATCTGTATAAATTATAATGTACTAGCCTTCCGGGTATTCTTTGAAGAATTTAACTGTTGCGTCAATGGCTAGTAACTCACGGTCTGTAGCGCTCCATTTGCGCTCAGCTTCTGTCAAGAGACGGGAAAAAACGACAAGGGTTACCCATCACCATTGATCCTCTGTTGTAATGTCACACCGACTGCCTCCTGGCTGGCGTCTACCATGATTGCCAGTTTGGCATCGTGGATAGGATGGTGTAATAGCACAGGCTCCTCCATAGCATCCTTAACATCCTTAAAGATCTTCAGTAGAACCTCGTTCCACGGTACCATCTTGTTCCCTGAGGTGAACTTTTGATTCAGAAGTGCAATCCAAGGAGCCTGTTTCGCAGCTGCCTATGGAAGGGCCGTCGGCAGAAATTAATCATTCCCAAGAATCTTCGTAATTCCTTTAAAGTCCTCAGAAATTAGAAGTCACAGATGAGTTGTACTCTTTCGGGGTTTGGAGACAGACGTTTTGTGAAAACGATGAAACCAAGAAACTGTATGCCCTCTTTCCCAAACACGCACTTGTCTTTGTTGGTTACCACTCCGAATTCCTTAAGCCTCTGGAACCTTTGCCATGATAATGCGGCATTTTTAAGACCAAAGGACATAAAGTTGAAATGGAACAGATGGAGTAGTGGTAGCAATCTTCTTCCTGTCGCCCTTTGCGACTGGAAGCTGTGCACACGCCTTGCTGCAATTGATAACGCTGAGAACTCTTGCTCCTGCTGCATCGTTGTTGTCTGCCACTTGAGGTAGCGGACGTTTATCAGGAATAGTACGGGAATTTAGGACTCTATAAGCCCCACATACGTGTCAATTTCTGTACTTTTTTTTTTTTTTTGACTTGGTGGATAGGTGACACCCATTGACTGTCTGACAGAGACATGATGCCTTCAGAAATCTGTATGTATATGTCATTATTAGCTGTGGCGAGCTTTTCTGGTGTAAGCCTGTGTGGGTGGGCCATTACTGCAGGGACAGGTGAAGTCCGAATGTAGTGCTGAGCACTGTGCTTGCAAGCCATTCCTCATTTCCTGATTTCTGCAATCTGTGCAAATTCTTGCAGTACGATGTCACATCTGCTGGAAACTTGCGCCAATTGAGCTACTTCTAGGAGTCGGTTATAAGATAAGTCTGAAGCCAGCCGGAAGAAATGCAAAAATTCAGCTCCCAAAATCGGTTCCGTCACGTTTGCCACGTGGAATGGCCATGTAAATGTGTGTTCTATTCCAAGGTCGAGTGTCAAAACTTCTTTCTCGTGATCTCAGTTCTGATATTTGCCGCCGTTAGAGTCATCGGAATCTTGGAACCGTCCCCTGTGAAACTTCCAGCTGGTAACAAACTGCAATCAGGACCTGTGTCTACCAAAAACGTTGTTCCAGATGTGTTGTCCCTCACAAATAACCGACGAGAATCCTTCTCCGTTGTACACGCAAGGCCAATCTGTTTTGTCAGTTGCCTCCAATCTTCCATTTGCAGCTTTCCAAAACTGTAGTTTTCGAATCCCTCCATAAATGTTACGCATCGTCTTCTCATAGACGTCTGAGTTGCTTATTAGTAAACGCCTTCCGTCGGTGCAAAAACAGTCTCGTGGATCCCGTTACACGTCAGAGGTACCTGACCTGCTGATTGACCCTGATCGAATAGTAACCCGTGGAAATCTTCTCGTTGACATATCTGGTAAGTTCCCCATTGCCTACGTACAGTAGCGATCGAATCCTGCTGGCCTGAGTTGCCGTGCGGTTCTAGGCGCTACAGTCTGGAGCCGAGCGACCGCTACGGTCGCAGGTTCGAATCCTGCCTCGGGCATGGATGTGTGTGATGTCCTTAGGTTAGTTAGGTTTAGTTAGTTCTAAGTTCTAGGCGACTGATGACCTCAGAAGTTAAGTCGGATAGTGCTCAGAGCCATTTTGATCGAATCCTGAACCCCTGCGTGCTAAACGCGGTAGACAAAGAACTAGTAGGGGCTCGGGAGTCTGTGAAAAGATCTATGCGCGAAGCATACAACAGTTACCACCGTCACACTTTAGTGAAACATCTGGCAGAAGACCCGAGAAAATTCTGATCTTATGTCAAATTGCTAAGCAGGTCTAAGGCTTCCATTCAGTCCCTTGTTGACCAGTCTGGTGTGGCAGTTGAAGAGAGCAAAACGAAGGTCGAAGTTTTAAATTTCACGTTTAAGAAATCGTTCACACAGGAGAATCGCACAAACAGAACATCATTTGACCTTCGGACAGACTCCTGTATGCACGTCGCTGTACAAAGCATCCCTGGCTTGGAGAAACAACTGAAACATTTGACTGTAAATAAATCACCAGGTCTGGATGGAATCCCAGTTCGATTTTACAAAGAGAACTCTACAGCACTGGCCCCTTACGTAGCTTGCATTTACCGTGAATCTCTCGCCCAGAATAAAGTCCCAAGCGACTGCAAAAAGGAGCTGGTCACTCCATTATATAAGAAGGGTAAAAGAACGGACCCGGAAAATTACAGACCAATATCCCTAACTTCTGTTTGTTGCAGAATCCTTGAACATATTCTCAGTTCGAATATAATAAATTTCCTTGAGACTGAGAAGCTTATGTCCACGAATCAGCATGGTTTTAGAAAGCATTGTTTGTGCGAAACTCAGTTTGCCCTTTCCTCACATAATATACCGCGAACTATGGATAAAAGGCAACAATCAGATGCCATCTTTCTAGATTTCGGATATGCATTTGACACGGTGCTCCACTGCACGCTGTTAACAAAGGTACAAGCATATGGAATAAGTTCGTAGATATGTGAGTGGCTCGGAAACTTCTTAAATAAAAGAACCGAGTATGTTGTACTCGACGGTGAGTGCTCATAAGAGACAGGGGTATCGTCAGGATTGCCCCAGGGAAGTGTGATAGGACCTCTGTTGTTCTCTATATACATAAATGATCTGGCGGACAGGGGGGCAGCAATTTGCGGTTGTTTGCTGATAATACCGTGATGTACGGTAAGGCGTCGAAGCTGAATGACAGCAGGAAGATACAAGACGACTTACACAAAAATTCCAGTTGGTGTGATGAATGACAGCTAGCTCTAAATGTGGAAAAATGTACGTTAATACGGATGAGTTGGAAGACCAAACCTGTAATGTTCGGATAAAGTATTACTAGTGTATTGCTTGACACAGTAAAGTCGTTTAAATATCTGGGCGTTACGTTGCAAAGCGATATAAAATGGAACGAGCATGTGAGAAGCGTGGTAGGGGGCGGGTGGTGGGGGGGGGGGGGGGAGGGGCCGAATGGTCGACTTCGATTTATTGGGAGAATTTTAGCAAAGAGTGGTCCACCTACAATGGTGACCGCAATATAGGACGTTGGTGCGATCTATTCTTGAGTGCTGCTCGAGTGTTTGGGATCTGTACCAGATCGGAAGACACCGAAGTAATTTAGAGGCGGGCTGTTAGATTTGTTACCGGTAGGTTCAAACAACACGTAAGTGTTACGGAAATGCTTTAGGAACTCAAATGGGAATCCTTAGAGGGAAGGTGGTGTTCTTTTCGAGAAATACTATTGAAAAAATTTAGAGAACCAGCATTTGAAGCTAACTGCCGAAAGAATTCTACTGCCGCCAACGTACATTGTGCGTAAGGACCACGAAGATAAGATACGAGAAATTAGGGCTCATACAGAGGCATATACAGTCGTTTTTCCCTCGCTCTGTTTGCGAGTGGAACAGGAAAAGAAGTGACTAGTAGTGGTACAGGGTACCCTCCGCGACGCACCGTACGGTGGCTTGAGGAGTATCGATGTAGATGTAGTTGGGCGATTTCTTGTCGACGACCACCTGCGCCCTCCAGGGTCGTCAAACTAGTTTGAAAAATTGCATGGTCTGATGCACGCCGGCACCAATACCACAGAGTTTGGACTAATGTTTTTGTTTATCTGTGTTTAGGTTTGTTTCTGGAGTGGCTATTCTCTCGCATTTCAGAATCGCCACCATGACTTGTAATTCCCTCACACATTTCGTCAGTTGTTGTACATTGCTTGGGGGCGTGGCTGGCATTGTACCTGAGTTGGGGCCATCTTACCCAAATGCTTAGTCTGGGCCTGAAACCATGCCAATTTGTTTGACAGCAGCCTTTATGCTCTGAATATTCAGCCATCTTCTCGGATTTGTCGATCAAGACTGATAAGGGCAATTCGCTGTGTGCTTCTGAGATGGGGCTGATTGTTGGTGGTAGCTGCCTAAACCACAATAACCGAAGGGAAGCCTCAGGCAACAAGTCATTGTCAGCTAGTGGTTTTTGTTACGTCTGCCACCGACGGCCCCTGCCAGGCAGACTACACCCAAGACACCCCTGTGTACCATATAACATACACAAGCACTTGCAGGCGCAACCAAGAGGAAAATAATTCTTCAAAATAAACATAACTTGCTAGATACTAATGCGAACCTTTTTCTGCAGAGGTCGCCTCACAGACGCAAGGAAAGTTGAAGTACTCCGCCGACCTCCATCGGCTTTATAAGGCCAGCGCAGCAGCAATACAGCCAGTTCCTCGCCGAGCTAGGACCAGCTCCGACGGACATCACCGACGCTCTAGATGAATAGTCGTCTACATGTTATTTGTTTTCTTTGTGTGTATATAGTGATTGTTTGAGAAGTGTAGTTCATTTTAAATAAGCGACATTGTACTGAGTGTTCTACAATACTGAGCATTCTTCAGTTTTAGTTGTTCTGACATTTTTTTTCGGTGACTTGTCACCAGTCGGTGTCGCCTGTAATAGTTCATGCAATCTGCTCTCCAGGGTTTGACTAAACTGGCTTTTAGAATCTCATTAATTCCGTGAACGTAAAAAGTGCTTTGCTTGCGTAACGTGTGCCTCATCGAAATGTGCCACTACACAATAAAACTTGTAAAGTGGAGCTAGGACGCTTTCCATGCTCCTTCCATGTCTGAACTATAGATGCGGGCGTTTCGTCCAGAAGATTGTAATTTTAACATTTCCGAAATTCCTACCTTGAGACTGTAGCTTCATTTGAGGAGCTTGTCTCTACTGTGGTGTCATGTATAGCTACATTTTAAGGTTGTTGCTCCAACTTGATTGTAACGCTTTCAGTATTGTTAATCATGATTCTAGTTTTTCGGCAGAGTAATCACTTTATCGATCTACCTAAAGTGAGCAGAACTGATGGCGTGAAAGAATAAGCTCCACACTTACAAGATAACTTACTATGTTTACACTAAAGCACAAATTACAAACAGGGTGAGCTAGCTCCAAAACATATCAAGAGCGAGCACCGGGACAACAGAACAAAGTTGAATGTACATAAAGATAAAACACACTGAAGCATGTCATTGACATCTATGTACGTTGATCAATATCACTTGCTGCTACAAGTTGTAACGGTAAGAGGTTACATGCATGGCTTAAATGGCAGACACATTCACTCTGAAAGATGCAGTACCTGTATTCACCAACCCTTTTGTATTTTACACTCTTACTAAAGAAACAGTGAATGTAGCAACAGAGGAGTTGTAAGTGTGATTATAGTTTTTATCTTATTCTTGTTCTTTTCGTGTCTGTTTCTCATTTTGAATGAACACTACCTAGATGGAAAGGGTGAACAACTGCAAGAATTCGAAGTTGTGACGTCAGCGAGAAGTGGTGAAAGTCAGTAGCTGTCTTGTGCTGTATCAACAACGTGCTGGGCACAAAAACTCGTTGTGCTATGTGATTGTTGTGAGACTGTTATTTAAGTACACAGAAGTCATACTGTGTGTTACTAACAAGGGAACATTCCCAAGTGCCAATAAACGAGCCTGATGAACCTTGGCAGGCATGTAGAAAGGCCAAAGTAATGCAATACATACTTTTTTTGTTTCTGGCCAATTTCAATTTTAAGGTGTAAAACACACCCAAAAGGTAATTTGGCGTATTAGGTTTGGAGGAAATGTCTTGAAAATGATGATATATAAAAATTATTGCCATACAAAAGTTGCTATGTAACAATTTGAAATTTTACAAAATAGCTCACCACTATTAATCAATTTTGAAAAATGAAGGATTTTGTTACCACATAAATTAAATAAACTTTCGAACTACATACATTCATGTGTCATACAGTTGCTTCCTGAGATACCATTTTTGGAAAATACGCTGTACACAATGTGCTGTCGGAGTATTTTCAGCATACCTAACTAGTTACACGAATATGTGGTGTCTGTTCTTGCAGACATGTCTGAAAGAACAGACACCACATGGAATTCACAGCTGTGTTACATATTGTGTAAATTGAAGGTGGAGGGGGGAGAAAGAAAAGGAAAGGGAAGGAACTAAAGATATCAGCTGCACTGGAACTTTATGTGGAATCAGTGGTGATGAGTGAAAATGTGTGCCGGAGTGAGACTCGAACCCAGGAACTCCTGCTTAGTAGGCAGTTGCCTTAACCACTGTGCCAACTGGACACAGTGTTTGTCACAGAGACATCGATTATCTTGGCATGCTCCTTGGCTGGCACACATTCCTATCTAGTACCACCTATCCACAATCCTCGTCCATGTCCACTATGCTCGCTAATTTTAGGTTCATGCTGGAGGTCGAGCATAAATGTACATCAGCACTGAAGGTTATGGATTCATTAACGATGTCTTGAAGAACGGACACCACGCATTCATACAACTGAGTCACCTTGATGAAGGTCGCGTACTCATTACCCACCGAGGTGAATCAATTATGTGAATGCATGGTGCCTGTTCTTTTGGACATGGGTAATGAATCCACAACCTTGAGTGCATATGTTCATTTACATTTGACCCCTAGCAGGAATCTAAAATTAGTGAGCAAAGAGGACAAGGACAGAGACTGTGGACAGGTGGCACTAGCTGGGAATGTGAGTTGGGTGTGGAGCATGCTGAGATAGTTCATGCATTTGCGATAAACACTGTGTTCTGATGCCACAGTGATTAACGTAACTGCCTAGTAAGCAGTTTTCGGGTTAGACTCTCAGTCCGGAACACATTTTCACTTGAAGTCACTGATTCAGCATAAAGTTCCAATGCAGCTGATGTCATTAGTTCCTTCCCTTCCCTTTCCTTTCTCCTCCTCCACCTTCAATTTATATAATACTGTATGTATCACAGCAGTGGATTCCATGAGGTGCCTGTTCTTTTGGACATGTCCAAAAGAACAGACACCACACATTCATGTAATTAATGAGATACTGTATGTCGAAATTACTCTGACAGCACATTGTGTACAGCATATTTTACAAAAATGGTATCTCAGAAACCAGCTGTATTACCCATGGACGTATGTAGCTCGAAAGCTTCTTTAATTTATGTTGTAACAGAAGTTTTCATTTTTCAAAATTAATTAATGGTGGTGAAGTATTTTGCAAAATTTCAAATTATTGCAAAATTCGGTTATACAATTTTCAAGAACGTTAATTACATATCAACTTCCATGTGAGAAATATTTTTATATATCATCGTTTTGAAGATATTCCCCTCCACACCTAATATCACAAAGACCCAATATCACAAAAACCTAGTATCACAAAATTACCTTCTGGAGCAAGTTTTACCCCTTAAAATTGAAAATGAACAGAAACAAAAATTTATTTATTCCATTATTTTGCCCCTTTATACACCAACCAAGTTTCATCACGATTGTTTATTGGCAGTTGGAAATGTTCGCTTGTAAGATGTGTTTGTGCGAGTTTAATACAGTGTAACATACATTTATGCAGTTTCTTCTTCATTACAGTTATGAAGTATTGGGCGCCAAAAACTAATGGAAACAAGGTTCATGTGCTCAGGTTTCGTAAAGGTGATGTAATGTGACAGAAATGATTCCACTCAATTCCACGGCAGGATCTCCCAGTTTCTAGTTATCCAGTGGTAATTTTTGTGTTGAATGTAATTTAGTATGGCATGTTTCAGATTATGTTATATTATTTGCCAGATCACTTGGCTTGAATACACTACGATTAACATACTTCACTGCTCATTTTTCAGATGTGTCAAAGCTAGCTACATTATTTGGGAAGTATCAGCCGTAGACGGAAAAACTGTAACTGCTCCACTTTCAAAACCCACATCTTGAATCAAATGCCATGCCAGGCATTTTTCTCATCTGTCCAGCCTACCGATCTTCAGTTGAAGGACCACGCTGAGAGTGAACAGAAGAAAAAGCACATTGCAGGCAACAGTACTACAGGAAACCATCAAGATCAGTGCAGCCAGCCACAATGAGTATTTAAAAAGAATTTCATATAACAGCATTCAGAAACTGGAAGGTAAAGTTAATGTAATATCTTTACAGGAGAATTGGGTAAAACTAGTGAAAGAAGAGTGTATTATTTTTACGGGTATCAATCTATCTATGCAGTACGATTACTTAGTGTATATTGTGACTGATAAACATTTGAAAGTGTAGGTTTGTCCAAAAGGAGTTTCATTAAAGAAAATTCTAGTCATTGAATTTGTTCTTACTGTTGTACTAATAACAGAAAACTGTGTGAATACAACTGTCTGTGATGTGCATGTCCCGGTATTTTGTACGAAAATATTTTTAGGAAAAGCTACATTAAAAATGCCCAGATGTTCTTAACAGCTCATACGCATGAAAATAATGCATTTTTCCAAGATTTAGCAACTCATTTTACAAATATGCCACTCATGTTGTATATGCTATAAATGAAACAAATCGCAATTATGCATTCTTAATTGTTTTTGTCTCATTTCACATAAATAATTATAAGTCTTTTCTCTGTTAACTAACCCCATTCAAGTACCACTCAACTAAAAAATCGCTAATTTTACGTGCAACACAATTATTTTGGTGTTGGCCGCTTGGCAGTGACGTTACGAATGGTTGTTTGGCCTTGTCTCTAGGTGGTGTCGTTTGACTATCTTTTCCAGTATATTTAAAGGTTATGATATTGAAGGTTTACCTGCGCACTGAATTTAAGATAATCGTTATCTGTGAATATTAACCACAAGCTCAAAGTTTGCCAGCTGTTCGGATTTAGCCTGGTCTTTTTATCGTTGGGCTAGGATAAATATTTACAAGTCCAGCTCGTTACACTTTTCAGTGATGAATTAGAGAGTGCACAACTAAGGCCCATTCCATGCTAATGACATAAGGACATGAGTATAAGGAGCAATAGCATGAGAAAACACAGATATACCAACCATTGCTACTCTTATGTCCATGTTCTGTGTTCTTCTTTGTAGGACGAACGAGCCACACAACCACGCTACATGCACAGCAAGCGAGGCAGAGTGGAATATAGGAGTTAAAAAAGGCACTGACCACTGCAATGCTGCATTTAGACTCTCTCCTATGTGTGGCATCTTTTCCAGAATGATATCCAACTCTTATATGAGCCGTGGCTGCTTATTTTACAATCGATAGCTTTTAGCTGGCGTCTCCCCAGAGGGCGCAGATGACGTCCTTGTGCGTTTATCGCTGTCTCGCCTAGTCTTAAATGCAGCCGCTAGAGTCGCGTCCACAGAGAGGCCTCCGAAGAGTGTGGCGCAAGCAGTTGACGAGTAGTTTTCGCACAGTGTGAAGCCAGGGACAGCAGCAATGCTTAGAGCAATGGACACGCGGTGCTGGTGGGCACGACGTCTTTTACGGATCGTTGTTCTCTCTTCTTCGCCAGGACTGGGCAGACGGCAAAGGTCTGGATCGCTTATGTTGTGTACAACTAGCTATTAAGCTCTGTGCACCGATTTCCCACTCCGTAAGCTGTGTGAACAGCTTCTCGTGTTTATGTTCATTGAGTCATCATGCACGCCTTATTACTTGGCTCTGTCGCTCTAGGCCTAGTGTACTGCCTGTCTGCTCTGTGTGATTTTGAAGTAACTTGTCTTAATCTGCTGGCCAGCGTTCCCTCTCAAAATAATTTGCCATGGTTAATGTTGCGAGATGCTTTTAATAATTTCCATAAAGAAACTCTGTCTCGGAATCTGGCATAAAACCCAAAGAGATTCTGGTCATATATAAAGTACACCAGTAGCAAGACGCTATCAATACCTTCACCGAGCGATAACGACTGTGAACTCACTAATGACAGTGCCACTAAAGCAGAGTTATTAAACACGGTTTTCCGAAACTCCTTCACCAAAGAAGATGAAGCAAATATTCCTGAATTCCAATCAAGAACAACTGCGAAGATAAGAAACATACAAGTAGATATCGTCGGGGTAGCAAAGTAGCTTAAATCACTTAATAAAGTCAAGGCCTCCGGTCCAGATTTTATACCAGTCAGGTTCCTTTTAGAGTCTGCTGATGCAATAGCTCCATATTTAGCAAATACGTACAACCGCTCGCTCACAGAACGTTCCGTACCTAAAGACTGGAAAATTGCTCAAGTGACACCAATACCCAAAAAGGGAAACAGGAGTAAGCCGCTGAATTACAGGCCCATATCACTAACGTCGATGTGCAGCAGGGTTTTGGAACATATACTGTATTCGAACATTATGAATTACCTCGAAGAAAACGTTTTATTGAGACATAGCAGACGGATTCAGGAAACATCATTCTTGTGAAACACAATTAGCTCTTTATACTCATGAAGTAATGAGTGCTATCGACAGGGGCTGTCAAATTGACTCCCTATTTTTAGATTTCCAGAAGGCTTTCGACACCGTTCCTCACAAGCGTCTTCTAACCAAACTGCGTGCCAATGGAATATCGCCTCAGTTGTGCGACTGGATTCGTGATTTCCTGTCAGAAAGGTCACAGTTCGTATTAATAGACGGAAAG
Source organism: Schistocerca piceifrons (assembly GCF_021461385.2). Lineage (NCBI taxonomy): Eukaryota > Metazoa > Arthropoda > Insecta > Orthoptera > Acrididae > Schistocerca > Schistocerca piceifrons. The sequence goes on from NC_060149.1 coordinate 667,905,716, forward strand.
TCTTCGAATAAAGCAGAAGTAATATCTGGCGTTCCCCAATGAAGTGTTATAGGCCCACTATTGTTCCTGATCTATATTAACTACATAGGAGACATCTGAGTAACCGTCGTAGATTATTTGCAGTATGTAAAGTCATCAGATGACCAAAACGAATAGCAAAATGATTTAGATAATATATCTGTATCGTGCGAAAAGTGGCAATTGACCCTGAATAAAGAAAAGTGTGAAGTTATTCACATGAGTACTAAAAGGAATATGCTAAATTTCGATTACGTAATAAGTCACACAAATCTGAAGGCTGTAAATGCAACTAAATACTTAGGTATTACAATAACAAATAACCTAAATTGGAACGATCACATAGACAACGTTGTGGGTAGAGCAAATCAAAGACTGCGATTCATTGGCAGAAAACTTAGAAGGTGTAACAGATCTGCCAAAGAGACTGCTTGCACTACACTTGTCCGCCCTATTCTGGAGTATTGCTCTGCGGTGTGGGATCCGCATCAGGTGGGACTGACGGTTGACATTGAAAAAGTTCAAAGAAGGCTCGTTTTGTACCATCGCGAAATAGGGGAGATAGTGCCACAGACATGATACGCGAGTTGCAGTGGCAATCATTAAAACAAAGGCGTTTTTCGTTGCGACGGGATCTTCTCATGAAAGTTCAATCACCAGTTTTCTCCTCCGATTGTGAAAACATTCTGTTGGCACCCAACTACATAAGAAGAAAGAATCGTCACGATAAAATAAGAAAAATCAGGGGTCGAACAGAAAAATTTAAGTGCTCGTTTTACCCACGGGCCGTTCGAGAGTGGAACGGTAGAGAGACAGCTTGAAGGTGGTTCGTTGAGCCCTCTGCCAGGCAGTTAATTGCGAATAGCAGAGTAATCACGTAGATGTAGATGTTCTTTTGGTTATGTAATGTGCCCAGTTGTCACGCATAGCTATATCAGGGGCCTACACCTTGTCTAGTTTTTTAAAAAAGGAAAAAAGTTTCTTTTAAAATTCTTATGCAAGAGAACCAGCTGTTCTAAGTTTTAATATTTGTTTGCATGATGTTTTAATAGCTAGTGGGCTCACTGGTGTGACTATTATGCAGCCATTTTAAGCATGTTGTGAGCTCCAGCTAGTGGTAAGACCCTACCGAAATGTTTGTTGTATTCCTTCCTGGAAGAAATTACACATCCCTTTCAGCAGTTCTCTGTTAGAGAAGCTTATTTTCTAGGACTTATTAACTTACTGGAAACGCTCTATAAGTGCTGTTCGTGGTTAAACATAACTTTACTTGTAGTATAGTCCAGTTAGATACTTATCTTGGGCCGGCCGCGGTGGCCGTGCGGTTCTAGGCGCTTCAGTCCGGAACCGCGCGACCGCTGCGGTCGCAGGTTCGAATCCTGCCTCGGGCATGGATGTGTGTGATGTCCTTAGGTTAGTTAGGTTTAAGTAGTTTTAAGTTCTAGGGGACTGATGACCTCAGATGTTAAGTCCCATAGTGCTCAGAGCCATTTGAACCATTTTGAACTTATCTTGGTTTGTTAACAGCACGTACTAAGTTGCTGGGAGACTGTTCCATATCGGTGGTTTCTTGTCGTGTGGGTCTGGCCTACTTGCGGCCGTGTCACAGCTCACGAGAATTTCTTAGCACGGCTTGCTGTTTGTTGCAGTTGCACGGCTTGGCGGTCTGTGCTCACGCTGGGTCTCTTATGTTATCTGACTTGCACTCAGTGGCGGATGAAGATAAACCTCAAGGAGGGGGCGCTAGAGACATTTTAAGGTGCCTTTACTTTTACTGTAATAAAAAATAATAAAGTCACATACAAAGTTTAGGAAAATTTTATTTAAACTGATTATACACATATAGAAGACAATGCCATCTTATGATGTAAAAAAGTTACTCATTCTTCAGTCTTAATATTTCTGCTTCTGGATGTAAACTAGCTTTTTATTCGGCGAATAGTTCGTATTTATAACGATGCGTATCGAAGGTTCTCTGTACAAGAAAACAGTAGAATATTCACGACTTTTCTCGAACAAATGCCATACAGAATAGGGTATCGAGATCACTTATGGCCGCGACTTTTCTCGTAGATATGTGTTAGCTATCTATGTCTAGACAGAAACATATAAAATACGATGACGCGGATGCGCGTGCTACATAGGAAAGTACAACCAGTCGATAACTCGATTCAGTCGAGTCGACTGACGAAAGAAACGAACAAACAGCATGCAGGATGACTGGCGGGGGCGGCGCGGGTGGCAATGCTGGTGGTCCCGCAAGGGGTGTGTGTGTTGGGGGGGGGGGGGGGGGGGGAAGGGGGCGCTCAGCGCCTCCCCCCCATATGTATCCGCCACTGCTTGCACTGTAAATGAAATTTTGCTGTCGGTAAAGAGGCTTTTGATTAACTGGCTTTGCACAAGAGGTTTAATACATATTGTATCCTTGTTTTAAGTTTATTGCAAATCTTTTGGTGTATGTTTTGAAGAAATTAATCTAGAACTGTTTTAATTATTTTAATTGGCTGGTTTATTTAAAATAGTTTAATTTGATTTTTTAAAAAAGACTAGTATTGTTAATATTTCTTTGAAGTTGCTTAAGGTTATTATTATTACTGTAATTTAATGACTGTCTCATTCACCATTTTGAACGCCTTTAGTGGCAAATTAACTTCAGTTTTCCTGCATGTTTTTCAAAGGGGACCTGTTGTTATCAAAATATATGAAAGTAAATGTTGTTGTCCAAGGATAAATGATGTTAGTTAAAGGGGCCTAGCCCTTTCACGTCATTTCCCTGACCTTGGTAATTCTCTATTTCATTGGTAGCAGAGCGTGGTTACGATCCATGGACATCTGGGTTATAGGCCCAGCATGCTTCCACCCTCTACGGAAGCCTTTGAATTTGCTGATCAGCGTAAACGAAGTGAGGGTGAGCTAAATGCTCTTCTTATTGTAGTAGCAACTATCTTGGCACAGCTGTTAAATTATCATTTAGTAAAACTTGTTGTTGGTGTGGTTCCCGGCGTTACTTAAGTGCATGAGTGTCCTGCTGAGTGAGGGCTAGGCCCAGCAGCTGATGCCAAAATAAGCGAGAGATCATTTGAATGAGAAAGCTCCCGGGTTTTGTGCATGTATTCTCGCTTGTGATAAGAAGCTTCTTCCTTATGTAAGTACCAAAATTAATAGAGAACCAGTCTGAGGTCTGTTTGATTCCAGAGGTTCTGTTTCATAACTTGACTATGATTGGTACCTCGAGTTTCGACATTTGTGTAAACTGGCTCCTCTTACACCTTCCCCCTGGAGATGAAGTGTTGACAATGGGCTGGGGTTGCCTTTGGTAGGTGAGGTCTGAGTGAGCCTGTCCATTCTTTGTTTTTCCTGTCCAGTTAAATTATCAGTTGTGAAGAAATTATCTGTCACCTCATTGCTTGGATGTGATTTTATCTACAGTGCTGGATTAGTCCTCGATTTTGGCAGCAATACATTTTTCTTTGAGTTTTGTCCATAAGAGAAAATAGTCTTCTGTTTCTGTTCCGCTAGTAGTGTCAACATTAATGCCTTGCAACTGAATGGACGGAGGTGGATCTTAGTCATCTTAGTGAGCCTGAGGCTATTCAGTTAAGGGATCTTTTGAGCGAGTTTCCCGATGTACTAACTGATCAGTTGGGGTTGACCAACAAGATTCAATATAAAATTCCTTTAGTGGATAATGTTCCAGTTCTCCAGGCTCCTCATCGTCTGTCACCACCTAAAATGAATTTTTAAGGCAGAAGATTGAGACCATGCTTCATGATGGAGTAATTACACCTTCAGCTTCTCCACACGTCTCCCCTATACTTTTGGTGGGAAGATCTTAGACCAGTTATTGATTATAGGGTCCTCAATTAAAAGGTCATATTAGAATCAGTTCCCCTTCTGGATTTACACAACTGTTTTACTTGGTTTGCAGGAGATTCCTATTTTTCTATTCTTGATTTAAATCAGGCTTATTATTACATAGCCTTGAGTGAGGATTCCAGTTCCGTTACAGCCTTATGTATAGGCTGGAATTTGTATGACTTGGCCTATCCACTGGAGCTGCCAAGCTTCCACGACTTCTAGATCATGTTTTGGAGGATTTAAAGTTCAACTGTGTTTATAATTACCTTGATGATTTGTTGTGTGTAATTGGTCCTTTGCTGAACACCTTTCGCATCTACAACATGTCTTATTGAGGCTTCAGTCTGCTGGGTTGATGGTCAGAACTTCTAAGATGACTCTCGCCGAGCAGCAAATTTCGTTTTTGGGACATCTGGTTTCTAAAAATGGAATCAGAATCGATCAAGAACGTACTTCCGATCGTATGAAGTTTCCTTCCCCTAACAACAAAAAGGGAGTCACCTGATTAATCGGGATGGCCAACTTCATCAGGAAGTTTGTCGCTAATTTCACTCAGTTAGCCGCCAACAATCTTCTTAAGAAAGGATGGGGATTTGATTGGGGTGAATGCCAGCAGGTTACATTTGAGGCGATTAGGACCCCTCTAAATAACCTACCAGTATTAACGACGATTCCCAATTTCGAAAAGACTTTCATTCTTGAGACCGATGTGTGTAATGCCGGTATGGCTGCAGTCGTTTTACAGGAAAATGCAGGTAAGAGATGACCTATGGCCTTTGCCTCGTGAAGACTGGCGGGACCAGAACTTAAGTATTCAGTGTATGACTGAGGTTCTTGTCCTTTTTGCTCTTGAAAAGTTTAAATTTTATCTTGAACACAGAGAATTTGACCTGCAGACTGACAACCAGGCCTAAGTTGTGTTTTAGGTTGCCCAAGAAAGACCGGCACGATTGCGATGTGAGTAATCTATAAATCTGCCTTTCTTTTCAAGGTTCACCATATCAGGGGTTCAGATAACCAGGTGGCCGATGCGTTCAGCCCCATGTTAGAGGAGAGCGCCAATGAATTTGTGGGGTATTGTTCAGTCATCAGCTCTTCCATTTTTCACATCTTTCCTGAGATACCTTAATTATTTTCTGATCTCAGGAATAGGTTCTATAAAAAGGCGGTTGTTGGTGGGTGAGCAAGTTCCTTGAGAAAGGGTACACTTTGTTGTGAACTTGGGAAACTAGCTGAGCGCAAAATTTGTTCAGCTGTTGAACTCATGACATCTAGGTGGGCATATGGGCCTTTATAGAACCCTTTGTAAGACCCATGCTCATATTACATGGCTGTCCTTGTATAAGGATATTCGCCAATTGGTTCAGGAGTACGAATTTTGCAAAACGACGAAGCCCAATTCCAACTCACGAAAGTCTTGTTGTACTCCAAATTGGAGCAAAGCCCTTTGGATAAAGTGATCATTGATTATATAGGTCCCCTGTCTCAAACAAGAGCTGGGAACCGTTATGTATTAGTTGTCACGCATGCTTTTTCTCGTGGCGTTTGCGAAGTAGAGGTGTTACCTCCTCGCTAACTATTAGTTATTTAACTCAAATGTTTTCCTAGTTCAGTCTGCCAAAGTCGCTTGTTAGTGACAAACGAGAATTTATGCAGCTTTGTTTTGGTAATGCTATTAAGCCAATCCGCCCTCCTTCTAGTACCCTCAACTTTTCTTTTCGGAGAGGGTTAATCGTAATCTTAAGGCCGCTTTAATTATTTGCGCTAAAAATCAGACCAGATGGGACATGTCCATCCCTTGGATTAATACTGCCTTCAATTCAGCACAGTATGAAGCTTCTAAGGCAGTTCCTGCTGCTCTGACGTTTTCTTATGCCCTTAATTGGATAATTTGAGGAGTGTAAACGATCTGTTGCCTGAGCGGATTACTCCTTGTCTCATTAAGGAAAACTGGAATAGAGCTAGGAAAGACATCGACCTAAACCATCGTCGTCAAGAGAGGCAGTATAATCAGGGAAAGAGACCCTTTTGCAGCCGCGTTGGGGTAAGGTTTTTGTTCAGAATTTTAGCACGGGTAGTAAACACGATAATGGATTTACCAGGAAGCTTGCTCTCACGTTTGTGGGATCCTGTGCAATTCTTAGTCCTATTAATCTGCTAGTCTGCAACCTGATCACTGACAGAATCTTGAAGGTACAGGAAAGCCAAATAAAAACTAGCTAGTGATTCGTTTCTCTCTTTCTATTCGATTAAAAAGAACTGTGGCGGGGTTTTGGCTTTACTGGGGGAGATGAGCCATGGCGGCTCATTTCACTATTGATGACATTTACTGTGCGTCTCATCAGGGGCCGCGGATGACTTCCCTGTGCGGTTATCGCTGCCTCACCTAATCTTCAAACGCGGCAGCTAAAGTCGCGTTTAGAGAGAGAGAGAGAGAGAGGTTCCGAAGAGCGCGGCACAGGCAGCTGACGAGTAGTTTTCTCATAATGTCGAGCCGGGGGCACCAGCAGTGTTTGAAGCAATGGACACGCGGTGCGAACGGGCACGACGTCTTTTCCAGGTCATCGTTCACTCTTCTTCGCCAGGACTGGGCACTCATGCCGTGGCTTTACACAAGGACTCGTTTTTGCCATCACCAAATAACATTCTTCCTGTGGCCACCACATTTTATTTAAAACTTCACACTCTTTCAAGAACAAATTAGCACTAGCAGTGAAAAATTTTGCAGTTATGTTGTCGACTAACCTTTGAAGAAGTTCTTGCTTGAAATTTGTATACGATTCACTCACTCTGTCTGAAGGTTCGAATACGACTCTTGAATATTTTTCTAGATGAATATTCGACTAGAGCAGCTGGAAGATTTACTGCAGGAGCGTCTTTCATTGCAGATAATGCACCAATACACCATTTTACTTTCGAAATAGCTTTTATAGCATCAGATTTTCTAGACTGCAGGTACAAAGAAAGTGATTCCACTATTTCCAGAATGTACCTAAACAGTACTAACTCCATGACAAAATTCCATGAATTCATTTTCTGGAGGAATCCTCAAAAACTTGCCCTTCTTTCCGGATGCACTGGGGGATGATTTTCTGTTGGTAAAATACTGGATAAGAGAACTGTAACTTGACATTACGGCTGTCACGGTTCCACATGAGTATGTTACACACTGAATATCAAATATTATTCTTGTTTTTTAAATTCAAGTCACAACATCGCGATTTCTGTAATTCACTTGGGCTCTCAGAAAAGTGTGAATATAGAGAGTCCATGAAAGACCTGAAATGTAGTAGAAGAGACATTGTGTCTTTTACGTCGTGAATTGCAAGGTCCAGTTTATGATTCGAACAATGTATAATTACAATATTAGGGGTACATTTACCACAAATTCATGTAGCTGCTCCTTGTAAATTTGCAGCGCCATATGAAGCAAATCCGATTAACTGATCAGAAAAAATTCTGCAAAAATCCCATTACTAACGAAACAGCATAAAATACTATTGGCAACCGCTTTGCTTGTTATTGACTCTATCTCTACAATTTCTTAAAAGTAGTTGCATGTTATGCAGTTGTAGACACAACGATTATAAATAATTAAACATGATTTATTGGCTTAGTTAGTGATTTGGTCTATTAAAATGCTGAAAAGTCAGTGGGAATCAATTATATTTTTGTACTAGAGATGACTCGAAGCATGCTCCCTACATTGAGCTCATTCAGTTCTTGCAATTCGCATATGCAATTATATATGAGATGTTTTGTTGTTGCTGCTGTTGTCTTCAGTCCAAAAACTGGTTTGATGCAGCTCTCCATGCTACTCTATCATGTGCGAGCCTCTTCATCTCCAAATAACTACAGCAACCTACATCCTTTTGAATCTGCTTACTGTATTCATCTATTGGTCTCCGTCTTTGATTGTTACCCCCGCACTTCCCTCCAATACGAAGTTGGTGATCCCTTGATGTTTCACAGTGTGTCCTATCAACCGATCCCTTCTTACAGGCAAGTTGTGTCACAAATTTCTAATCTTCCTTATTATATTCACTATGTACCTCATTATTAGTTATGTGATCTACCTATCTAATGTTCAACATTTTTCTGTAGCACCACATTTCAAAAGCTTTTATTCTCTTCTTATCTGATCTTTTTATCATCCATGTTTCACTTCTATACATGGCTACACTCGTCACAAATACTTTGAGAAAAGATTTCCTAACACTTAAATCTAAATTCGACGTTAGTAAATTTGTCTTCTTCAGAAACGCTTTCCTTATCATTTCCGATCTACATTTTATATGATCTGTACTGTGGCCATAATCAGTTATTTTGCAACCCCAAATAGCAAAATTCGTCTACTACCTTAAGTGTCTCATTTCCTAATATAATTCCCTCAGCATCACCCAATTTAATTCGACTACATTCCATTACCCTCGTTTTGCTTTTGTTCATCTTATATCACGCTTTCAAGACACTGTCCATTCTGTTCAACTGCTCTTCAAAGTCCTTTGCTGTCTCTGACAGAATTACCATGTCACTGACAATCCTCAATGTTTTTATTTCATCTCCCTGAATTTTAATACCAACTCCAAACCCTCGTTTTGCTTTTGTTCATCTTATATCCCGATTTCAAGACACTGTCCATTCTGTTCAACTGCTCTTCAAAGTCCTTTGCTGTCTCTGACAGAATTACAATGTCACTGACAATCCTCAATGTTTTTATTTCATCTCCCTGAACATTAATACCAACTCCAAATTTTTGTTCTGTTTCCTTCACTGCTTGCTCAATGTACAGATTGAAAACATCGGTGATAGGGTACAAACCTGTCTCACTCGCTTCTCAACCATTGTTTCCTTTTCATGCCCCCACTCGCTTCTCAACCATTGTTTCCTTTTCATGCCCCTCGACTCTTGTAACTACTGTCTGCTTTCTGTACAAATTGTAAGTAGCCTTTCGCTCCCTGTCTTTTACCCCTGCTGCCTTCAGAATTTCAAAGAGAGTATTTCAGTCAAAATTGTCCAAAGCCTTCTCCAAGTTTACAAATGCCGTAAACAAAGGTTTGCCTTTCTTTAATCTATCTTCTAAGATTAGTTGTGGTGCCAGTATTTCCTTCCTACCATTCTCCAGACTGTTCTCTTTGGCATTGAAATTACTACATTATTCTTGAAGTCTGAGAGTATTTCGCCTGTCTCATACATCTTGCACACCAGATGCAAGAGTTTTGTCATGGTTGGCTCTCCCAAGGCTATCAGTAGGTCTGACAGAGTATTATCTCCTCCCAGGGTCTTGTTTCGATGCAGATCTTTCAGAGCTCTGTCAAATTCTCTTGTAGTATCATATATCCCATCTCATCTTCATCTATCTCCACTTCCCTTTCTAATATTGCTTTCAAGAATACTTCCCTTTAATAGACATTCTACATACTCCTTCCACCTATGAGCTTTCCCTTCTTTGCTTAGGACTGAGACTGATTTTCTATCTGAGCTCTTGATATTCATACAGCTGCTTCTCTTTTCTCCAAAAGTCTCTTTAATTTTCCTGTTGGCAGTATATACCTTTCCCTTACTGAAATAAGCTTCTAAATCCTTACATTTGTCTTCTAGCCATTCCTGCTTAGATATTTTGCGCTTCCTGATAAACTCATTTTTTAAACGTTTGTGTTCCGTTTCGCCTGCTGAACTTGCTACATTTTTATGTCTTCTCCTTTTGTATATTAAATTCAATATCCCTTGTGTTATCCAAAGATTTCTACTAGGCCTTGTCTTTCTGTCTATTTGATCCTCTTCCGCCTTCACTATTTCATCTCTTAAAGCTACCAATTCGTGTTTACTGTATTTCTTTCCCCTGTTCTTGTGAACAGTTACCTAATTCTTTCTCTGAAACCCTCTTTTAACTTATCCAGGTCCCATCTCCTTAATTTCCTACCCTTTTCCAATTTCTTCAGCTGTAATCTACTGTTCATAACCAATAAATTGTGATCAGAATCCACATCTGCCCCTGGAAATATCTTACAATTTAAAACCTAGTTCTTAAATCTCTCTCTTACTATTGTATAATCAATCCGAAACCTTCCGGTGTCTCCAGGCCTCTTCCACACATACAACCATCTTTTATGATTCTTAAACCAAAGCTGCTATTAAATTAAGGTCTGTGAAAAACTCTACCAGGTGGATTCCTCTTCTATTCTTTTCCCCTAGTCCATATTCACCAACTGTTTTTCCTTCTCTTCCTTTTTCGGCTGTAGAATTCCAGTCACCCATCAGTATTAAATTTTCGCCTCCAGCAACTACCTGAATAATTACTTTTATCACGACAAACATTTCTTCAATCATAAATATAGACAACATTGTCTATGGAGCGCAGCGATTTGGTGCTATATTTAGGTTAAAATCAATAGTCGAGATGTTGATTTTGACCTAAATATAGCACTAGATCGCTGCACTCCAGAGACAATGTCTAAGTTTATTGCGATCTCGACTGTTAATTTTAACCCAAATTTCTTCAATCTCTTCATCAGCTGCGGAGCTAGTTGGCATGTAACGTGTACAGCTGTGGTGGATGTGGGCTCCGTGTATCTTGGCTACAACAATACGTTCACTATGCTGTTTGTAGTAACTTCCCCAAATTTCTATTTTCTTATTCACTATTGATCCTGCTCCTCCATTGCTCCTACTTGATTTCCTATTTATAAGCCTGTATTCTCCTGACCAGAAGTCCTGTTTCTCCTGCCACCGAATTTCACTAGTTTCCACCACATCTAACTTCAATCAATCCATCTCCGTTTTTAAATTTTCTAACCTACTTGACCAATTAAGTGATCCAACATGCCATGCTCCGATCCGTCGAATGCCAGTTTTGTTACTCCTGTTGACGACATCATCCTGACTTGTCCCCATCCAGAGAGCCAAATGGGGGACTGTTTTGCCTCTGAAATATTTTACTTAAGAGGACGCCATTATCATTTAACCATACAGTAGATCTGCATGTCCACGAAGAAAATGATGGCTTTAGTTTCCCCTTACTTTCAGCAGTTCACAGGACCAGCACAGCAAGGCCGTTTTGGTTGGTGTTACAGGGTCAGAGATGTAAATTATCTAGACTGTTGCTCCTGCAACTACTGAAAAGGGTATAGCTGCTCTTCAGGAACCACATGTTTGTCTGAACTCTCAACAGATACTCCTCCATTGTGGTTGCACCTATAGTACAGTTATCTGTATTGCTAAGGCACGGAAGCAGCTCCACTTACAGCAAGGTCTATACTTCATGGGAGGGGGGTCATATGGGAGACACTGTTGTAAAAGCCTTAGTGCTTTCCTTCAAGATGCTTTACACAGAGAATGTAGTGTATTCACAAGAGTTAAGCCCAGAGCTACATTATGTGCTGTAGTCGAAAACCTAATAACAGAAACAAACAATCTGAAGAAAGATGACCATGTTGTAATCATCGCTGGCACCAATGGTGTTTACAAGAAAGGGAGCAAGTCAGCACTTGTAGTTTACAGAAGGTTGCGGCCAAAACTGTACAAAACAAATATCACCTTAATAAATGTCCCAGTGCGACATGACCTCCCTCAGTGGTCGTGTGTTAACAGAGAAATTGAGCACTACAACTCAGAGCTACAGAAACTGTGTAACACAGTTTTAATCTGCCAGGAAGTTTCATATCAGCGCATACTCTGCTGCAGAATGAAAATCTCATTCTGTTAACATCCCCCAGGCTGTGGCTAAGCCTTGTCTCCGGAATATCCTTTCTTCCAGGAGTACTAGTTCTGCAAGGTTCACAGGAGAGCTTCTGTGAAGTTTGGAAAGTAAGAGAAGAGGTACTGGCGGATGCAGAGCTGTGACGACGGGCCCTGAGTCGTGCTCAGGTAGCTCAGATGGTAGAGCACTTGTCCACAAAAGGCAAAGGTCCCGAGTTCGAGTCTCGGTCCGGCACACAGTTTTAATCTGCCAGGAAGTTTCATATCAGCGCACACTCCGCTGCAGAGTGAAAATCTCATTCTGGGAACTGTGTAACAAATTAAATCACGTACATGTGGTGTCATCTGATACATATGAGATACACAGTTCTAAAATACGAACAGTCACTTGTAATGTCTCTAAATTCTTTTCTTCCCACTTCCTGAAACCTTCAGAGAGGAATTTTTCGATTACTTCCTTTTCCTTTTCATTCAAAATAGATTAACACATTAAGTGATATTTGCTCCTGCCATGATAACTAATTTTATAATTTAACTTTCTGCTGTTCTTTGCATTCAATCATTTAGTGAAATATAGCTCAAGGTGCATTTTACTGACTTTAAGAGCACTAAGATTTTGTATTTCCGAGCGCTACGGGGATATATTTCTTCCGGAACTGTTTGATGAAAGACAGTGGCCATTTATTTTCCGCTTTTCGAATCTGGTTTTGTCTATACATCAGCGATTAGTGTAATGCACTCACGTTCACTGTTTTCACTAACACATGTCACTTCTAATGCTGCAGATTTTTACTGAGAATCTATAACATAAATATTACTTGAAGATGGAAGCTAAAGTTTGAACTGGAAAACATCACTGTCATTACTTTCTGTAAATTTACGTTTCTAGTCAGACATTTATCCACACCGACCAAAAATACGAGCAGATGAAATGAGATACCCAAATTACGTTAAAACTACAAATAAATATAAGTGGACTGCAGTAAAGCGCAAAAACAAAGCGAGAGAGAGTCAAGAAAGTGACAAACAAAGCACCGGAAACGACACACTAGGGTCACCGAATAAGTTTGCAGCACTTGATTCACTCTGCAAAACAATGAACATTGTAGGCGAAAATAAAAGCAACAGATTTTCCGATAAATTTCCAACCGAAAATTTCTAAGGACTAGAAACACAAAAAAGTTCTTACTGTAGGCTAACAGCCACAGAAAAACGTTTCTGCTTCCCTTCAGGATGTCTTACACAGAGAATATTGTGTGTTCACAAGAGTTAAACCCAGAGCTACACTCATGCTCATAAATTAAGGATAATGCTGATACTTGGTGGAACAACGCTCTGGTGGGTGGTTTGCGGGTTTAAATCATCTCGGGGAATGACCATGCGGTGCATTTGAACCTGCGGTCGTCGTACGATGGCGCTGGCAGCAGTCCACATATGCAGAGGTGTGTTGGTGCATGTTGGAGTACGGTGTAGTGAGTAAGTGTGCAGACGTTTTCAGACGTGCTAATAGTGACTGTGTGTTGAAAATGGCTCAAAGAACACATATTGATGACGTTATGTGGGGTAGAATACTAGGGCGACTGGAGGCTGGTCAAACACAGCAGGTCGTAGCACGGGCCCTCTGTGTGCCACAAAGTGTGATCTCAAGATTATGGCAACGATTCCAGCAGACAGAAAACGTGTCCAGGCGCTACAGTATGGGACGTCCACAGTGTACAACACCATCATCTGCGCCCGCAAATGGCCACAGAGTACTGCAGGTAGCCTTACTCGGGACCTTACTGCATCCACTGGAACAGTTGTCTCCAGACACACAGTCTACAGACGACTGAACAGACGTGGTTTATATGCCTGGAGACCTGCAAGGTGCATTCCACTGACCCCTGGTAACAGGAGAGCCTGTAAAACCTTGTGTCAAGAACACAGTACATGGTCATTGGAACAGTGGTCGCAGGTTATGTTCACGGACGAGTCCAGGTATAGTCTGAACAGTGATTCTCGCCGGGATTTCATCTGGCGTGAACCAGGAACCAGATATCAGCCCCTTAATGTCCTTGAAATGGACCTGCATGAAGGTCGTGGTTTGATGGTATGGGGTGGGATTATGATTGGTGCACATACACGCCTGCATGTCTTTGACAGAGGAACTGTAACAGGTCAGTTGTATCGGAACGTCATTTTGCACCAGTATGTCCACCATGTCAGGGGTGCAATGGGTCCCATATTCCTCCTGATGGATGATAACGTACGGCCCCACTGAGCTGCCATGGTGGAGGAGTACCTTGAAACAGAAGATATCAGGCGAATGGAGTGGACTGTCTGTTCTCCAGACCTAAACTCCATCGAGCACATCTGGGATGCTCTCGGTCAATGTATTGCTGCACGTCTTCAAACCCCTATGACACTTCAAGTGCTCCAACAGGCACTGATGCAAGAATGGGAGGCTATACCCCAGTAGCTGCTCGACCACCTGATCCAGAGTATGTCATTTCCTGGAGCTAGCTGTTCTTTTACAGGGATATCATGTGGTAGCTTGCTCTTCCACCTGGTGATGCGGTTAGACGCTGGTATTCCCTCTAGTGGTTGAGTCCTGGTGATGAAGCTGTTTCTCGATTTCAGTCGACAGATTACAGCCTGATGATCATGCAGTGGATGTCGGGGATCATAAGTTTGCTTAGCCCTCTCTTCATCAGCGGCAACAGCCCTTCTAATTCTGGGGGGAGCTATTCCAACAATTGGGTACATTTTATCGACTGGAGTTGGCTTCATACATCCCAGCAAGATTCGGATAGTCTCATTGATTGCAGTATCAACCTGTTTGGTGTGAGTGGATGCACTCCACACAGGTGAAGCATACTCTGCAGTGGACACACACAAAGCAAAAGCCGAAATTCTCAGGATGGGAGGACTTGCTCCCCAGGTGGTGGATGTGAGCTTCCTCAAGATGTTATTCTGTGAACTAACTTTCAGCCTGGTGTTATGAAAGCAGCAAGTTGAGCATGTCTGCAAAAAAATTCAGTCTATGTGTGTTAAGGAAATTATCGCCATAACCTAATTCTGAAATCCTATGGACTGTTTGTTTTGGATTAACATACCCTCTCTTGTTTAGGGTCTTGTGCTGTGGAGTGGGACTTGCCACACAACAATGAAAAGGGTTTTCATAATGCAGAAGAGGACCTTGAGAATCATAGAAAAAGTTATACAAGTAACATCTATTCATTAAAATCAATATTTCACTGATCCATGTATATGCTGGAAACCATTATGCTAGTGAAAAAAGATACTAAGGTCACAAATAGGACCATGGAAATTTACAACCATGATACAAGACACAAAAAAGACTTTCACACCGTTAACAGCAAAATGTCCTTCTGTCAAGGGAGATGTTTTCCATTATTTGTTACCAATTAAAGTTAAGACACTGACAAGGAGTACATTTAAAAAGTAACTCAAGCAGTGGCTTATCCAAAAATACCTACATAACTCAGATTTAAGATGAATAACAATGTAATAAATAATCCTTTACTAAAAACAAGTATTTTTGTTGTAGTATATTGTAAAATATTTGTAATTCATAACCATGAAAAAATTTATACATTGTTGACAATGCCACATAAAATTACATGTTATGAGCAGATAGAAAATAAATAAAGCTATTAGCTGATGCCAACTCATCCCACCACACCATGCTCATGTGTCGCTTCTACTCATGTACAGCATGATGAAGAATTTTATTTGGAATTTTTGATACTGGTAGAATATTACTTTGCAATTCCAGGGCCTAATGCCAATGTTGGAAGGTTGTTCTCTTTCACATACTCCCAATGAACAAAGCAGTACAATAAATTGCAAACTGATACAATGACAAAGATGACAATGTAGTTGTGTAATTTAAAATCATCCTGTCAAAGAGTTCCACCAAACACTCTCCAAAAAAAAATAGTATTCTTGATAGAGTGGGTTGAAATGATAACTATTGATACTTAACTACAGATTATTGTTATTTCTTTGTAAATCTAATGGAAATGATCGAAGTTGTGGAATAACTTTTTGTTTTCTGTCACAGAAGAATAGAGAACTGTTTATTATATCTAATGACTTTTAGTTTATTTTGATATAATATTATCTAATAAAGGATCCTGAGCAATTAAGAACACTGACCACTTAGTTGCTGTCATAACTAATATATTTTATGGCTGTTCATTGCTTTATTCTTGTTTACGCTCATTTACAGTTTATCTTACAAAAATCTGACTGTAACTGATTATTAATAAACTACTGACAATATTCAACTGTTTATTTCCATTTAATAAAGACAGTTGATTTGTATGGCTAAATGACAGACTAAAAATAATGCCAAGTCTGGCTTTTCTGTTGTTGAACCTTGCAACCAGACTCACAATACCTTTACTCACTTACAAAATTTAATATGAACAATTCTTCTCGCTGTGAGAGATATTCAGAAGTACAGCATTTAGCGGAAAAATTATCTGCATAACCCTTTAATGAATTTTACTTCAGCACAGAGAGGGGTGAAATATACAACTATAAAAATCTTTGACAGTCTACCCATGAAAATAAAATATCTGAGAGATAGCAGAAATGTTTTCAAATGCAAATTAAAGAGCTCTCTCCATAACAACTCCTCCTATAGAACAGAGGAAATCCTAAGTAGAGGTAATTAGTCACCAAAAAATTCTGCAAATATCCAGCATGCTATTACATAAATATGAGTTTTTATTTGGTTGTATATAACTGCTGCTGTATTTGTTCTGTTGCCATGTTTCACATTATAATGTTTATTGTCAATTTGTTCCTTAGGACAGCTTACTAGATCTGACTTTTCTTTACGTGCCGATCCCTACCCTCGTAATGAATAGTGCACTTCCTTGTGTATTTTTATACGTGTGTTTTGCTGTGAATAACCACACTAGTGCCTTTTTTTTGTCACACAAGTCTATATTTGGCACCTCTGCATTATGTGTAGGAAATTTCTCATTCTCATGTTGGTTTGAATTGCTGTTACGTCTCATTCTCATGTTGTTTTGAATTGCTGTTATGCCAAATTTCTGTCTAAATTTGTGTTTAGATACACACGTCTGATGTTACTGACTCACACCCATAACGAACTTAATACATTATCACAAAGTTACACACCTTTATAGTGGAACAAAATGTAGTACATTTCAGAATTTTTTTTAGTTTTATGTATTTATGTTTTCTTTCTTTGCTAAAGTTATTTTATGTGACCATGAGTGACAACAGTGAGAGCTGCCACAGGAAAGTGAGTAGTGGGACACATTGTGGGAGCTATATCAAATGGTTTCGTGGGTGTTGTATGGAGGCTCTGGGGAGGTCACTGAGGCCCTATCCTGGAATTTCAAAATATACAGCAAGAATAATTTAATAAAGGGGCAAGAAAGAAAGATCTGTGTCCTTCAGCTACATTTAAATCAAGCTAGAAGACAGCTAGTAAGGATGAAGGAAGGCAGTGTCGAGGGGGAGTGGTTGGGAACTGGCAGTTAGTAGGAAGGCTATAAGGATGACAACACCATCTGAGTGTTTTGTTGTCTACCAACAACACGTTTCAACTGTCGGAGCTGAGGGAGTAGGAAATATACAGCAGACTCTGCTTGTGAATGGGTAGGATAGGAAAAGCACAAATGTTAATTAGAAGAGAGTGCTGCTACTAGGTGGTAGTCATGGCAATTACAGGAGTAATTATGGAAAGAATATCACATCACCAGATGCTGGGAGCGATCATGTGATTGAGACTTTAAGGTGTACAAGGATTTTACGAAAGATAATCGGGTACAGACGACAGGGAGCAGCTTGGATTGGATCAGACCTTAGTATGCAGGTGGTGAACTAAGCAAGATAGCATTCTCAAATGGTGACATTAACGTTTGCATGGTTGCACTGTTCTAGTGCTTTGATCAGTGTGTCTTGGTTGTGCTGTATGGTGAGTCAATGTAGAGCAGGAAATGACGCTGATGGCTATTGACCAAGCAAATATTACTCTGGTGGCAGTGGGCAGCAGTTATTATTGGCAGATGGGGCTACTCTAAACGTGGTCTGCACCTCAACAAGGCTAGGTAAGGGAGGTTGATTGAGTTCATCACTGAGAGTATGGCAGTTTGGTACAGGGCCACAGTCCTCTCTACTGACCAAGTTGTCGATGGAATGTTAAACCCTAAGCTTCTTTCCTTCCTTCCTTGCAACAATGGATACTATGAAGTGTTATTGGTTAGACATTACTGATGTCATATCACAGCACAACCTACCTGCTTATCAGTAAAAAAGATTACAGCTAGGAGAGTAATTGCACTACATGTGTTCACATAACATTTTGCTAACAAAATATAATGCTGCCATAGCACCAGCATACTGCTGCTGTCACATTTTCTAATATAGTACTGGAACAAACTGCTCGAAATTTGATTCAGTTATTTGTATAGTTTTTATATAGATAAATTTTGCGGGGGTGTTTATGAAAGGTCGTATTTAGTTTCTGAGATATTAATTTAAAATAAACTGAATCAAAGTAGCCATTTTATGACATATTGATCTTGCCTGTTGTCTTGAGAGAGCTGCACATATTTCACATTCATGCGAGGTCTGTGTCATTCAAAAGTTAACAAAGTCAGCAGCCACTCAATACCTGCAAAGTGATCCTTTTTTATTCATACACAAACTTTTAAAGCAAACAGTGGAACCGTACTGACCACAATATGTGTAGTCCACAAAGTGTAATATTTGTCAACACTGACTTTTTAAACTCATCTTATTGTTGCTGAAGGATAACCTACAAATCTGAAGCATGACATTGAGCCTTTTGTTCCAAGTATGTCTAAGAAAAACAGGACAGATAGAATATTGTGGATGCAGTGGCCAAATTTTTTTTTTCTTGGATGGTAAAATTGATTGTTTATATATTTAGCCCACATTAAATATATTGCAATGAGAATAAAAATGGTAACTGTCTACTGTTCACAATAACTAGAATACTCCATCCAGTCCTAACTTTGATTTTAACTGTTTAAGTTCAAATCAATATTCCAAATAACAAAAGATTACAAAAATGTTCACTCTAAAATTTAAAAATTTTGGGACAAACTTTTATTCATCTGCTTACTTTTCCTGGGAAAACCATACATTTTTATTTTACAAATATGAGAACAATCCCTACAAACATACAGTCACAACAAAAAGGAAAAAAACGAAGAAATAGCATGTCATAAGAACAGTGTTTTAAATTCCTTCAGTAACTATTAATGTAATGAGAGTACATTACTTATGTATAAGCATCAGCACTTGAAGTCATACATGAACTTTTACTGTCGTAGATTATAGATTTATTTAAGTCCTTAGCAAAAGTGTACAGCCTTATACAAGAAAGAAGTCTTGAATGAAGCTCACAGTCACATGATCAGGATGGAAAGGCCTTCGTTGAAATAAGTTCAACTTATGCAGAGAACTGTAAAGACAAAGCAACAGTATGGCTCAACAAGTTTCTAGTAACTGGAACTTTACTTTTCTCCAAGTGGACATTGATTAATTTATCTTTCTGACAAACTGAGAGCTAGATAAGGTCTTTCTCTCCCTTGAAACCTCCTTTAATTTCCTTATTTGCAACTTGGTGTGAAAACAAAGAAAAATAATAAAATAAAGATTAAGAAGATACAAAGCACAAAATCCACTACTATTACATGAGTGAGCACTGTGAAAATACTGAACTTCCGATGTTAGCAGATGATAAAATCAACTTTCTTCCACAGAAAACGTGTCGTGATGGTCCGTTGACGACCTGCATGAATGCCACTATTTGAAATTCTTTGATGTGAGATGACAGCCAGTGCAAATTGGTCTATAATGCGCTTGCCCGGCTATGATTACATAGGAACTCCATGTTCGGTGGTTCCTCCACTCAAATGCATTTCGTCCAGTTTCTGAATGGAATTATGTGCACACTGAAGTATCATGTAACAATGTGCAACACTGTGGCATGTTGTTCAGATGGGACATAAGGAAGTATTGTAGCCACAGTAATTATTTTATCTAATCCCACCCAGGTTAGGAATGCAAAATAAGGGAGCATTTCTTGGTATAAAGTACCTACTTCAGACAGTTAAAAAATATACCCCTTTCATGCAATTCACATGTTGCTGTTGCATAGACTTACTCTCCAGGGACTAAATCTTCATTTTTGTATTTAAAGCAGTTTTCTTATAATTAGGCAGATGTAGTGAACAAAATTTCCTTTCAGGGTACTGGACAAAATAAAAAAATTAGTCTTTGGTTTTGAAGTATTGGACGTTGATACAACTTGCGCTCGTCAGTAAGGCATCAGTATAATGCAATTACTGTTGAGGCCAGGGTGAATGAACTCATTGTGTCCTGTTTATAAGCCGTAAGGCATAGCTAATGAAACTCATCCAAGCCTACAACCCCTGACTATTTGTTAATTAAATTAATGAAGCTCAGAATGGGCATTTGAAGAAATATGGATGTAATTGCGTTCGTATGGATCAGAGACATGGGCAAATTTGTAATGACTTTGAATTAACAACATTATTGGTGCTAGACGATATGAGGCAGGAGTCCATACATGTCTTCCTTATATGGCACAGAAAGCAAAATAGTCTATCTAGACACAAAGACATAAAGTACTGTTACTAGCTGAAGGGCATAGTGTGTCATAAAGATTATTTTTGCATGTAGTTTCATATCTTCATACCATTTTACTGAACAGTCAACATTCTGTTTACATACCTTGTCATTAGTCATGGCTTAATGTTTTGGTATTGTGATGAATATCTAGACAAACCTTCATAATGTACAAATACAGACAACAAAAAAATGGCATAAGTTTCCAATGCACTAAACTGTTTAGAATGACAGAAATTTTGACTTCCTTTTGAATGCAGTTTAAAGACAAATGCTGATAACTATCTTGAAAACAACACAATAGAGTACATACATGAGGACAAACTTTACACAGTCTCAAATAAAAGAACTTAATACTTTTGACAAAGAAGTACACATTTTTACGAAATGTGTCTTCTGTAGTGTTTCCAGGGTAACTTACAAATATTTGTATTAACACCCATCTGCTTTTGGTTCCGTTTTTGGCGAAAATCAGATGTACTGTGACACGGATGTTGTTTTTGGATGTCAGCTATGTCAAAATGTGCTAATGTAAGTAATAGTTCCATTGTGTTGTATCTGTAGTTTCTCCCCACCTAGTTGAATATGGAGTCAATACCAAGTCGCAACTCTATGGCATGTTTCGAATTAAAAACGTATCAGATTGCCAGGAAGGTTTAAACACACAGTCTCCACTACTGGATCAATAGCATTTAGCCAGCAGAGGCACAATGACATTCCTGAAACGCTACGATTTCACTGTTTATAAACCAATTGTTAGCTGTGTGGTAATTCCAGTTCTAATGATGATGTGGTAGAGGATTGATATCACCAACATGTGATTTGTTATAAAAAAAATGAAACATAGAAGCACAATGCAGTTGAACAGCTCGCAACGGTGCACAGACACAATGTTAGCAGAGTCAAAGATCATTACATCAAAGATGAATAATAGTGTTCTAGTGGTCGATGGTCGCTACAGATCCTTTTTGTAAAGTTGTCAGGGCCTCATTTTCAAATAAAGAAAGATACAGCGTGTACATGTTGCAATGCTGTCACACTTGAGTTTATTGTTGTGCAAATAATGTCTTCCCTATTGCTGGGATATTAGTTTCTCTTTTGGGTGAAATCATCTTGGTAAACTCGGAACATTATGTGACCGTCTCGCTGAATGTGACTTCTACTTGCAGCACTAGGTACTTGGTAGCCTGATGTCACAAGCTGTGCCCATAAAAGCTCAGGATGTAGCATCAATTCATTTAAACAGATTCTTTCGACTAAAGGAAAAAAACATAATGATAATGCGAATGCGTTTGACAGACATTCTCCAAGTTCCATTGGGCTATGATTGGCCGAAAGCAATTCGAGTGGTGGCCACTGGATGGTTACAGTGAGTTTTGAGTGGCAAGAGGAATTTCTTCTCGTGGCTCCTGGCTGTTTAGTAACTTTGCTCCAAAGGCCTGTCCATGTGCAAAGCATTTTGTGTTCAGTCTGGTAGCCTTCTCACTGAAGAAAACGAGTAGTATGTTGGGAGCTAGCCTTTTAAGATGGTACATCTCAACCTTGCGGAAATGTAATAGGTCCTGGTGTAATATTATTCCCTTCAGGGTTTTTTCTTAATAAATGTCTTTTATAAATGAATTCTAGGGTATCAAAAGTGGAAGGATCACACTATCCTCTTATAGCAATACTTTCAAAACGAATAAATTTTCCCTCATCCATACAGGGATCTGATCACAAGAACCAATAATTGTGAGTCACATACTATACTTGTTGCTGTAAATGACATGCACATATAACTTGGCTCACTTTAGAGGGCAGGCGGCAAAGGTAGGAATTTGCATGCTATACTGTTACACAGTGGTGAAACTAAGGGGCATGCCAGTATCCTAACGAGTGGACACACTGCAGCGATTCCTTACCAACTTAACCAGTGACAATGTTTCTTGAAAATAGATAATTTTCAGCATTTACGATGTTTGAGCATTTACTAAATTGTAGCATTAGCATTGACAATACATAGCAGATAATTAGTACCAATCAACAACAAAAATTTATGTTATCAAATTTGTCACTACATGCATAAAATCAAAATACGTAAAAGAAACAGGAAGTTAATGTAGAAAGTGATAAGTGTAAGGAATAATTCAGAACTTTTTCAGTTAACATTTTGTATCACTACTGCTCGAAGAATTGTGAATCACAAATGGAAAGCAAAAACGTTTGAATTGGCTTAATTCATCATAATCGATGTTTTTGGAAAACCTGCAGCTGTGTCATTCATAATGTAAATAATGAAACACTGCATCAGTTACATAATTGTTCATAATTAGCATGAGGCGTTTCGAGAATTTATTATTGTCATTAGCAAATATTTACATACCTGTAAATATTTTGTGTGTTGTTTGGCCTCTCTTGCATTTTCGTCGTGTTTTTGAGATTATAAGGTACTGTACCGCCGTCATTATGCAGCCAACCACACACCCATAAACCATCATTCATCCTGTTCGTGAAATTTCACACTAAGTGTGGAATTTTCTGCGTAATGGAGGAGGCACAGTACCTTATAATCTAAGAAAGACGGCACAGTACAGTACAAGAGAGTCATAAAAACATACATACAAACATCATACAAAATATTTGTGTAAATATTTGCACTTATTAATGAAAATAATGGAGCGCCTGACTCACCATCATCGTTTGAGGTGCAGGTTCTGCAACTTAAAGTAACCACTCCAGGTGGCAAAGGACGCTGCTGCAGACAAAAGGCTCTGCGGTTGCAGGCTGAGCTGCCTGCCGGATGGTCACAAAAATGTGGCTTGCGTCTGCTGTCGCAGCCAACGGAACTCTCTGGGCGTCAGTAACAGACTCATTTTTGCCAGATACAACAGATCCGTCTCGAGGTATTCCTCCTCCAACATGTTGAACAGGTACGGTGCTTAGCAAGAGGAACTTAAAATGTGCTTCGATACAGAAGAGTTTTGCGATAACATTATGGCATGCATACGTTTCTCTACCCGTTTGCTTGGCTCTTGACAATTAACCCTGAATGGACGTATTCTAGTATATTGAACTCGCAATGATGTCTCAGTCCCGTATGCTCTGGATGTTAGGTCTACGACAGTTGTGTGTTTAAACATGGCATATGGCTCAAATGCACTAACACAGACTCCAATTTGGTGGCCCGGATATGTAAGACGCCACTGTGTTGACTGGATTTACAAGTATCAAAAATAAAAAAGGGTTTCGTGTAAGTGGCGAAATCGAGAAAATAGAAAAAGCCGCGAGGGCTTTTTTAATTGTAATTACACCCTCTATTCCTCAACAAATATGTGATAACGACCATGTAGCGGGCGGGGAGTGGGGTGCGAAATGACACCCAGCTGGTGTGAGTGTGGACATTTCACAAATTTTTTGGACGCTGTACAACTATAAATGATAGACAAAAATGTTATGCTGATTGAACATAAAGTTACTGTGGCTTATGTTCCAACATATCATCAGCCATTTCTGGGAAGTGATCAGGATACTATTCATGCAAAAAAATTACGCATGTCTGGTCGTAAAGGGAGGCTAATCGTGATTTCAATGCGATGAGGATGATACCCGACGCTAAGGGGCTCATAGATTCATTTCGTAAATAGCTGCACAATATAGCAAAGCAAAGGTTCAACTGGATCTGCTATAGTGTACAAACAGGGCGGGAAACACGACTGTAACAAAATGGATACACAGAACGTCTTCTCATCGGCTCCCCAAAGCAGATTTTCCTATGTTCTTTGTTGCACTGTCGACTGCGATGTTTATTACAGTACATCAACAAATATCGGTGATGTCTTTCCAACACTTTCGTCCATGGGAGCGCTGTTGATTATCACATAGTGCCGGACGCCTGTGCTTTAGAACACTTGTTTAAGAGAATCTTGATAGGGAGCAGCACCTTTCGGAAGTGCTGACTGAAAATACCTGCAGTATATTCTCCAACCTGATTGGCTGCAAGATTTAAATGTCGAATAACTTCCTAGAAGTGAGGAAAATCGAGACACCTAGCCAGTGTGAGTTTGGACATATCATAATTTTTCCGGATTTTATACACATGTAAACAATTCTCAGAAATGTGTATGTGTTATAGTGTAAAGTTACTGTGGTCAGTGTTGAGGCATGTGCAAAGAAAATTACCATGTAAGGGAGGTATGGATTTCACGTGAAGAATTATATATCTCCAGAGCCAAAGCCGTTAGGAGGAAATACTTCCGATACTTCGTTCATTGTCCAATGTCACCAGATTGGGACTGCAATCGTAATATTTAATTATAATTAAAGTGATAAGTATGTGACTGGTTTTTCATGACGACTCTGCCAGCTGTTCAGATGCATGGCGGAGGTAGCCGGTGGCCAAAACGAACTGACATTTCCAGCTTAAGGTGTGAGCTGTTGCTAAGCCTCAAAAACCTGTTGGATGGGGTACATTCATGTTGCCCTCTAGGTGGATGGTAGCAAATGAATGCTCCATATGTGTTGGGCAGCTTTTATGATCATGTGCGTTACCAGTACTCTCCATAGAAAATTCAAAAGATTTAAAATGGCGAATGTTGGCGCTGTATGTATAGATAACATCCAAATTCCTTCCACTCCAATCATCCCCGGATTCTCTACACCGTCAGGCGGTCCTCTCTGGCAGGCCGAGCCCAGCTGCTGACCTGGCACAATCTCTAAGATGCGCATACATGGCAGCAACTAGTGCTGTGTGAGTCTCTGGTCTGGGGTGCTGCATGTGGACTTTGGGTTCAAATGGCTCTAAGAACTATAGGACTTAACATCTGAGGTCATCAGTCCTCTACACTTAGAACTACTTAAACCTAACTAACCTAAGGACACCACACACATCCATGCCCGAGGCAGGATTCGAACCTGCGACCGTAGCAGCAGCGCGGTTCCAGACTGAAGCGCCTAGAACTGCTCAGGCACATCGGCCGGTTGGAATTTAGGAGATGACTGCACAGGATAAACCAGTGTTTTTCAATCTCTGAGATCTAACTGTGGCAACTACTACTATTACTATAGAATGGAACGTGGTTTAAGTGTGTGGTGTTTACTGCTTGTCAATAGAGTTCAATGGACTCTGTCTTGCAATTGAAAGGTGGGAGTGGTATTCTTTGTTGTTACTATCCTATCATGTGGTAGACCCTTCCTCCTCATTCTTCGTCCTGGTGTAGCTGAGAGAACCAACTTAAGGTTTCTATAGTGCTTTAAAAAACCAATTGCAACATCATATTCCTGATTGATCCGTTTATTGTTTCCGATAGTGATATTGCGATCACAAACACCAATCCAACGCCTCCACAGATTGTTTAAGGACAGAGCATGCAGTTGAGCACAAATTCGAAGGGGGTGCCCAGCTCGTGGTCGTGCGGTAACGTTCTCGCTTCCCGCGCCCGGGTTCCATTCCCGGCGGGGTCAGGGATTTTCTGTGCCTCGTGATGACTGGATGTTGTGTGACGTCCTTAGGTTAGTTAGGTTTAAGTAGTTCTAAGTTCTAGGGGACTGATGACCATAGATGTTAAGTCCCATAGTGCTCAGAGCCATTTGAACCTTTTTTTAAATTTGAAATTCTGAGATAGTTCCAACGTAATGTACTTCCTACGAAATGACGTAACGGCGGCAGTACAAAGCAATAGAAGGCAGGGGGAAAATGCAGAAGGGTTTCGAAAAAGAGCAGTTGCAGGATTGAATACCGCCAAATATACTAGTATCCACGAAGAGGATGAAAGGAAAAACTGGCTGCACACAAAGAGTATTGCTTTAATTAATTAGTCAATCAGTCTTATATAGCGAGGGAATGCTTACAAGACGTCCACAGCTGGGGGGTTTATCAGGTATCCACCACTTCGTTCAAGAGAAAGGAGGGGTTAGTGTGGCACTTGACAGACACTACCTACTTCTTCTCGGATGTCCTTGTTCCATCCGCTACAGGTTTCTATAGCAGTGAAACTGTGAGAACACAGGGATGTATCAACTACCAGTGGCAGGCCTTCATGGATAGTGAGGGGAGAAGGGGAGGAGGATGGAAGGGAGGAGGGGTGGGGAGGTCATATTGGTCTGTTTTGTCTTTGCATATGTTGGTTCACACAAGGAAAGAGGCAGGGAGTGAGTCTGGTATCAAATTTCAAAGGGATGCCATCACCTGACGCTTTATTTGCGGAGGATTTGCTCGGTGGTCACTGACCTGTGGCGTGTGTGCTGCAATGTGATTGACTCGGCTGTCAGCGACATGATCGGGACTTTTTTTTGGCCATATATGTTCAGCACAATCTGTGACAGAAAAATTACGTGTGGTGAGTGTTCCATGACTGTATTCCATGAATGATCAGAATAAAATAGCGCAGCAATTGTTTACATATCCGTACTGTCTTGTCACACATAAGTTGTTTAAATAAACGGTATTCCACTAACTCGATTTCCTGACAAATTCTTTAAATAAATAAATAAACTATATTACAAACATGTCTTGTATACCATAAATTGTTTAAATAAACAATATTCTACACATTGCTTTGCCTACCAGAAATTGTTTAAGCAATATTCCATACACTGCAATAGATTTCCCACCAATTTCTCTCAATAAATAAATACACTATTTTCTACACACTACCTTGTATCCTAAAAATTGTTAAGATAAACAATATCTCACACATTGCCTTTCTAAAAGAAATTTTTTAAACAGTATTCCATACACTACTGCATTCGATTTCCCGCCAAATATCCAATCATCTGAGCTTTTTTCCCACCAATTTCCATGTGGGGGAGGGGAGGGGGATTGGGGGTAAGGGAATAGGGGGTGGAGGATTTCCCAGAGGGAGAGGGGTAATTAACTGATCGATTTAATTAATTATTCAATTAATTTGAAATCAAATACCTGCTTGTATCAGTGAGAAGGAGGAAGAAGGGGTTGGGAGTTTCCCAGGGGAGTGGGGGTTGAGGAGGGGGAGGAGTGGAGGTTTCTCAGGACAGATTATCCTGAGGAGCTCATAAATCAACCCTCAGGGGATCATAAACCACTTAGTGACGCAATAGGTTAAGGGGAGGTGGAGGAAGAGAGGTTACATGAAAAACTACTTAGCAGAACAATAGGTTGAGGTCATACATCAATCAGCTGTCAAAATTTAATTAAGTTGATACCAATTTGATATGAAAAGTGCACTAGAACATAAACTGCCATATTACTAGTATTATCCCATATTATAGAGGTCGTAAACATTCGAGGAAATTATACAGGGGTGACATGTCGTTGCATTATTTAGAAAGCAAATGCCCTCAAAGAAAAGGCGTGAAGTGTTCCAACACAGAGCAGAAAGTTTATAGATAAGGGTATCAGAGTAACACTTCTCAGTTTTCTGATGTTGTAGAATACATGAACATCAACATTACTTATCAATAACACAGCCTCTGCAAATGCTTCATTTTCTATACAGAAGCAAGTGTTCAACACTCAGATTTTACCAGAGATACTTCTATTTCAGCTGTTATTCTTTGCACGGAAACAATGAATTACTGCAGTTGATTTTTATAGTATATCACAGAATATCTTCTATGAAATTTGTTTAGCTATTTTTGGGCATTAAAATACGTAACATTGTTTTTCTATGACAGTACGGATGGGCTTCCTATGTACGTAACTGACATTGAAAGCTAAACTTAATGCCTCCAGCACATAATTTTTTTCCAAGCACATTTTCTACATCCACATTTCTGATTTCTACACAAATTTTCAACCGAAATTAAAATAGACTGCGATAGATACACATTTAAACAACATTTACAAATATATTTGAAAGTTTCATTGTATTTAATTATCATAATTTTATAAAAAGAAAACAGTTTGTAGCATATTAGCATGATGAGCCATTGCCAAGATTGTGTTCTAAATTACACACTCGTTTTGCAACGAAGTCCTTCTAGCACGTTTATTGCAATATACAGTTTTCTTCATCCCAGTACTAGTTCAGAACGATGCGTTCCAGGACATAGCTTTATTGAGAAAAACGTATAATGTCATGCCCTCTATTATTTCAGAAAAAAATTTGTATAATATTCTACTACAATGAAAATCATTTGGAATGTGGTAAAAAAATGTAGTCCTAAGTAATGTCTTCAATTTTTCACTGTGACTTTGAATGAACTGACACAATAACCAGATGCCTTATGAACGAGTGTGTAAAGATTAAATATATTGAGAAAGAATACCGGCACCATGACGCTTTCATGGAACAGGAGACTGAAAGAAGAGTAATAAATATTAGTTTGGAAGAAATTTATCAGAAACCTAAGACCACCACACTTAGGGAACAGGATGATAGCTCCACCGAGATCTACACAGAAATAGAGAAAACCGACAAGTACACCTTATGAACTTAAAAGTGTGTGTACACTCCATTTGATTTGATTTTTTAAATTAGTTTAATTTGCGTTCACTTCACTTTAAAATTATACTGATTTGTACACTGACAATGTCTGGTGTCAGTAACGCTGCAGTATGGAGTGTTGTGTCCCCATTCGTTCCCTCACATGTCCACACATTTCTGTAAACAGAAATCAGCGAGCACAGATGTGAAAAGGAAAAAGTTGTGCAGCAGGTAGTATATTACACTGAGATGACAACAGATATTGGACAGCGATATGTACCCATACAGATGGCGGCATTATCCCATATAGATGGTATAAAAGGGCAGTGCAATGGCGGAGCTGTCAATTTTACTCAGATGATTTATGTGAAAAGGTTTCCAATATGATTATGGCCGCACAAAGCGAAGTAACTGTCTTTGAATGTGGAATGGTAGTAGGAGTTAGACGCATGGGACATTTGATTTCGGAAACCATTAGGGAATTCAGCATTCAGGGATTCACAGTGTCAAAGGTGTGCAAAGAATACCAAATTTTAGGCATTATCTCTCACCACAGAAGCGTAGTGGCCGACGACCTTCACTTAACGACCGAGAGCAGCGGCCTTTGCATAACTGACAAGTAACACTGCATGAAATAACTACAGAAATCAGTGTGGGACATACGACAAACGTATCTGTTGTGACAATGCGCCGATATTTGGCGTTAATGGGCTACGGCAGTAGAGAAGCGACTGAGTGCCTTTGCTAACAGCAAGACATCACCTGCAGCGCTGCTCTTGGGCTCATGACCATACAGGCTGGACCCAGACGACCTGAAACACGTGGCCTGTTCGGATGGGTCCCGATTTCAGTTGGTAAAAGCTGCTGGTTGGGTTTGAGTATGGTGCAAACGCCACGAAGCCATTGATTCAGATTTTCAAAAAGGAATTTGCAAGCTGGTGGTGGGTCCATAATGGAGTTGGCTGTGTTTAGGTGGAATAGACTCGGTTCTCTGATCCAGCTGAACCGATCACTGATTGGAAATGGCTATATTCGGCTACTTGGAGACCATCTGTAGCCATTCTTGGACCTCATGTTCCCAAACAACGATGGAATTTGGAATTTTAATGGATGACAGTGTATGATGTCACCAGGCAGCAGTTGTTCGTGACTGATTTGAAGAACATTCTGGACAGTTCGGCTGTAGAGACAGCGCGGTTCAGTATTTCTGCAGGGGACTTCCAACGACTTATTGAGTGCATGGCACATCGAGATGCTGCACTGCACCGGGCAAAAGGAGGTTCGACACAATATTAAGAGGTATCCCATGACTTTTATCTCCTGAGTGTTGACAGCTGTTCACGTGTGAACCGGGGTTGGAGGCATCATCATGGGGGTGGAGAAGAGAGTGAAACATCCTACTGTCCCCACAGACTGAGAGATCTCATTAGGATACGTTTGGGAGCAGTCCACACAGTTTCAAATCGAAACTGAAGAGTTTCTTCATGGTTCACTCCTTCTATTCTGTCGAGGAATCCCTCGAAAAATTAAGTTGATTCCTGTGTTATACTGGTCACTGCTTCTCTGTCTCCTCCTTATTTTTGTAATATCCAACAGAGCAAAACTACTAACTATAAAAGGTTCGCTAACGTTGTCTGGTAGAGAACTTGGCTCTGAGCACTATGGGACTTAACTTCTGAGGTCATCAGTCCACTAGAACTTAGAACTACTTAAACCTAACTAACCTAAGGACATCACACACACCCATGCCCGAGGCTGGATTCGAACCTGCGACCGTAGCGATCACGCGGTTTCAGACTGTAGCGCCTAGAACCGCTCGGCCACTTCAGCCGGAGGTAGAGAACTCAGAAAGATTTTACCACATATATCTCTTCTGAGACATGGCTAAACAAAAAACCGTCAGCGTGTTGACATCGACTATATGTTGCGATGTTGTTGTTGTTGTGGTCTTCAGTCTTGAGACTGGTTTGATGCAGCTCTCCATGCTACTCTATCCTGTGCAAGCTTCTTCATCTCCCAGTACCTACTGCAGCCTACATCCTTCTGAATCTGTTTAGTGTATTCATTTCTTGGTCTCCCTCTACGATTTTTACCCTCCACCCTGCCCTCCAGTACTAAATTGGTGATACCTTAATGCCTCAGAACATGTCCTACCAACCGATCCCTTCTTCTGGTCAAGTTGTGCCACAAATTCCTCTTCTCTCCAATGCTATTCAGTACTTCCTCATTAGTTATGTGATCTACCCATCTAATCTTCAGCATTCTTCTGTAGCACCACATTTCGAAAGCTTCTATTCTCTTCCTGTCTAAACTATTGATCATCCATCTTTCACTTCCATACATAGCTACACTCCATACAAATACTTTCAGAAATGACTTCCCTCCATACTCGATGTTAACAAATTTCTCTTCTTCAGAAACGCCTTCCTTGCCATTGCCAGTCTACATTTTATATCCTCTCTACTTTGACCATCATCAGTTATTTTGCTCCCCAAATAGCAAAACTCCTTTACTACTTTAGGTGTCTCATTTCCTAATGTAATTCCCTCAGCATCACTCGACTTAATTCGACTACATTCCATTATCCTGGTTTTGCTTTTGTTGATGTTCATCTTATACCCTCCTTTCAAGACACTATCCATTCCGTTCAACTGCTCTTCGAAGTCCTTTGCTGTCTCTGACAGAATTACAATGTCATCGGCGAACCTCGCAGTTTTTATTTCTTCTACATGGATTTTAATACCTACTCCGAACTTTCCTTTTGTTTCCTTTACTGCTTGCTCAATATACAGATTGAATAGCATCGGGGAGAGGCTACAACCCTGTCTCACTCCCTTCCCAACCACTGCTTCCCTCTCATGTCCCTCGACCCTTATAACAGCCATCTGCTTTCTGTACAAACTGTAAATAACCTTTCACTCCCTGTATTTTACTCCTGCCACCTTCAGAATTTTAATGAGAGTATTCCAGTCAACATTGTCAAAAGCTTTCTCTAAGTCTACAAATGCTAGAAACGTAGGTTTGCCTTTCCTTAATCTTTCTTCTACGATAAGTCGTAGGGTCAGTATTGCCTCACGTGTTCCAACATTTCTACGGAATCCAAACTGATCTTCCCCCAGGTCGGCTTCTACCAGTTTTTCCATTCGTCTGTAAGGAATTCGCGTTAGTATTTTGCAGCTATGACTTATTAAACTGATAGTTCGGTAATTTTCACATCTGTCAACACCTGCTTTCTTTGGGTTGGAATTATTATATTCTTCTTGAAGTCTGAGGGAATTTCGCCTGTCTCATACATCTTGCTCACCAGATGACAGAGTTTTGTCAGGACTGGCTCTCCCAAGGCTATCAGTAGTTCTAATGGTATGTTGTCTACTCCTGGGTCCTTGTTTCGACTTAGGTCTTTCAGTGCTCTGTCAAACTCTTTACGCAGTATCATATCTCCCATTTCATCTTCATCTACATCCTCTTCCATTTCCATAATATTGTCCTCAAGAACATCGCCCCTGTATAGACTTTCTATATACTTCTTCCACCTTTCTGCTTTCCCTTCTTTGCTTAGAACTGGGTTTCCATCTGAGCTCTTG
The DNA here is from genome assembly GCF_021461385.2 of Schistocerca piceifrons. Classification (NCBI taxonomy): domain Eukaryota; kingdom Metazoa; phylum Arthropoda; class Insecta; order Orthoptera; family Acrididae; genus Schistocerca; species Schistocerca piceifrons. Next base: position 667,937,922 of record NC_060149.1, read on the forward strand.
ATATTCATGCAAGTGGTTCTCTTTTCTCCAAAGATCTCTTTAATTTTCCTGTAGGCAGTATCTATCTTACCCCTGGTGAGATAAGCCTCTACATCCTTACATTTGTCCTCTAGCCATCCCTGCTTATCCATTTTGCACTACCTGTCGATCTCATTTTTGAGACGTTTGTATTCCTTTTTGCCTGCTTCACTTACTGCACTTTTGTATTTTCTCCTTTCACCAGTTATTCAGTATCTCTTCTGTTACCCAAGGATTTCTACTAGCCCTCGTCTTTTTACCTACTTGATCCTCTGCTGCCTTCACTATTTCATTCCTCGAAGCTACCCTTCTTCTTCTACTGTACTTCTTTCCCCCATTCCTGTCAATTGTTCCCTTATGCTCTCCCTGAAACTCTGTACAACCTCTGGTTCTTTCAGTTTATCCAGGTCCCATCTCCTTAAATTCCCACCTTTTTGCAGTTTCTTCAGTTTTAATATACAGTTCATAACCAATAGGTTTTGGTCAGAGTCCACATCTGCCCCTGGAAATGTCTTACAATTTAAAATCTGGTTCCTAAATCTCTTTCTTACCATTATATAATCTATCTGAAACCTTCTAGTATCCCCACGGTTTTTCCATGTATACAACCTTCTTTCATGATTCTTGAACCAAGTGTTAGCTATGATTAAGTTATGCTCTGTGCAAAATTCTACCAGGCGGCTTCCTCTTGCATTTCTTAGCCCCAATCCATATTCACCTACTATGTTTCCTTCTCTTCCATTTCCTACTGTCGAATTCCAGTTACCCATGACTATTAAATTTTCATCTCCCTTCACTACCTGAATAATTTCTTTTATCTCATCATACATTTCATTAATTTCTTCACCATCTGCAGAGCTAGTTGGCATATAAACTTGTACTACTGTAGTACGCGTGGGCTTTGTGTCTATCTGGGCCACAGTAATGCGTTCACTATGCTGTCTATAGTAGCTTACCCGCACTCCTATTTTTTTATTCATTATTAAACCTACTCCTGCTTTACCCCTATTTGATTTTGTATTTATAACCCTGTATTCACCCGACCAAAAGTCTTGTTCCTCCTGCCACCGAACTTCACTAATTCCCACTATATATAACTTTAAGCTATCCATTTCCCTTTTTAAATTTTCTAACCTACCTGCCCGATTAAGGGATCTGACATTCCACGCTCCGATCCGTAGAACGCCAGTTTTCTTTCTCCTTATAACGACGTCCTCTTGAGTAGTTCCCACCTGGATATCCGAATGGGGGACTATTTTACCTCCGAAATATTTTACTCAAGAGGACGTCATCATCATGTAATCATACAGTAAAGCTGCATGCCCTCGGGAAAAATAACGGCTGTAGTTTCCCCTTGCTTTTAACCGTTCGCAGTACCAGCACAGCAAGCCCGGTTTGGTTAGTGTTACAAGGCCAGGTCAGTCAATCATCCGGACTGTTGCCCCTGCAACTACTGAAAAGACTGCTGCCCCTCTTCAGGAACCACACGTTTGTCTGGCCTCTCAACAGATACCCCTCCGTTGTGGTTGCACCTACGGTATGGCTATCTGTATCGTTGAGGCATGCAAGCCTCCCCACCAACGGCAAGGTCCATGGTTCATTGGGGGAAGGGGGGGGGGGTATGTCGTGATCCCATTAAATATACCAGGTGATCAAAAAGTCAGTATAAATTTGAAAACTTCATAAACCACGGAATAATGTAGATAGAGAGGTAAAAACTGACACACATGCTTGGAATGACATGGGGTTTTAGTAGAACAAAAAAAAAAAACAAAGTTCACAAAATTTCCGACAGATGGCGCTGGACAGCAAAACGTCAGTGACTGCGCATGACAATCTCGTATAAAAGGAACTGTAATGAGAGAGAGAATTCCGCCAGCTCCCCCTCCCTGATGATGCCCTCCTCCCCTCCATCTACCCCTCCTACCAACTTTGATCCTCCCGCCCTCCTCCTGTGTTTGCTCCTCTGGGCACCCTCCCTCCGTTCTCTCCCTTTTCCCTCCCTCCTCCTATTCTCTCCCCTCCTCCCCTGGGCCTCCCCTCCCCTGTCCCTCTCCTCCTGCCCCCGTCTCCTCAGCCATTGGCATCCTTTTTCTCCCCTCTCCCCCATCTCACCCCTGTTCCCCTCTTGGCAGGTCCCCGGACTCGCACACGCTACGTGGACATTCGCGCGCCGGAGATCACCGCCATCAGTGTTTCGTGTGTGCCGTCGTGTTTAGTGTTCAGTGTTCACCGTCACACTCCCTCGTTCACCAGTGCCATCGTCATCTTCAGTGTTCATGCGTCGTCTCATCAGTTAGCAGTGTGGTTTATCGACGAGTGTGAACGGCTCCATGTTTGTCTCTATGTGTCTCCTGTTTTATTGCCCACCGTTCTGTAACTTGTGTCTTCTCACTGTTTTTGCTGCTTGTGTCTTCAATGGTTGAAGAGCAGCGTAGTGTGCTGCTGACAGCCTGTCTGTTGTACAGGCTTTAAAATAACAATAAAGTAAAAAAAAAAAAAAAGAGAGAGAGAATCAGATGCGCCAGCAGTCGCAGTATGTCGACGTTACCTGAAAAGGCGCTTTTAGTGAAGCTGTATTATCAGAATGGGAATTGTGCTAGTTCTGCGTTACGATCCTATCGCCATAGGAAGGGGATTCGATTGGGTAAAGGTCCGTTGACAAATGCAGCTGTGGCGAGAATGATTTCGAAGTTCGGAGCCACGGGTTGTTGAGACGATAGACCCCGTAGTGGCCGACCGAGCACAAGGCGTAATGCTGCTTAGACAGTTCAGGAAGAAATGGAGACTGTAGCGGGTTCGTCTATGCACAGGGAAGTCAGCGCTCTTGTAGTCGCACGTCGCACCGGCATTCCATACACTGCTGTTTGGCTGGCACTTAGGCGTACCCTCTGATTCTATCCGTACAAAATCCATCGGCACCATGAACTGTTACCTGGTGATTTAGTGAAGCGGAGGACATTTGCGGTGTGGGCGTTTCAAAAGATGGCGGAAGATGACGATTGGTTGAGTAACGTGTTGTGGACCGACGAAGCTCATTTCACGTTCCGAGTGTCTGTCAAAGCGCACAACTGCAGAATTTGGGGTACCGAATATCCTAGAACTGTCGTGGAAACTCCATTGCACGACGAGAAAGTCACGGTATGGGTTGGATTTACCACATCTACCGTTATCGGGCCTTTTTTCTTCGAGGAAATGCGTGATTCAGGTTTTGTAACTGCTACCGTGACGGGTGAGAGGTACGCCGATATGTTACAGAATCGCATCATCCCCAGCCTGGCTGATAAACACCTACTGGAACGTACGATGTTTATGCAGGATGGCGCTCCACCCCATATTGCTAGACGCGTGAAAGATCTCTTGCGCGCGTTGTTTGGTGATGATCGTGTGCTCAGCCGCCACTTTCGTCATGCTTGGCCTCCCAGGTCCCCAGACCTCAATCCGTGCGATTATTGGCTTTGGGGTTACCTGAAGTCGCAAGTGTATCATGATCGACCGACATCTCTAGGGATGCTGAAAGACAACATCCGACGCCAATGCCTCACCATAACTCCGGACATGCTTTACAGTGCTGTTCACAACATTATTCCTCGACTACAGCTATTGTTGAGGAATGATGGTGGGCATATTGAGCATTTCCTGTAAAGAACATCATCTTTGCTTTGTCTTACTTTGTTATGCTAATTATTGCTATTCTGATCAGATGAAGCGCCATCTGTCGGACATTTTTTGAAGTTTTGTATTTCTTTGGTTCTAATAAAACCCCATGTCATTCCAAGCACGTGTGTCAATTTGTACCTCTCTATCTACATTATTCCGTGATTTATTAAGTTTTCAAATTTATACTGACTTTTTGATCACCCGGTACATGTATTGGTTCCCTGGAGCAGACGACCAGTGATCGAAGTCGCTTCCACAGACCACTGTGAAGTTTTGTTGCCTGTACTAGAGAAAGACTGTATCGACTATCAGTCACAAGGAGAGTGTTCTTGTGTTGATATTTCATAAGCAGTTTGATACATTGTTTTTTGCTGTAACACATCGAAGTAGTGTATGACTACAGCTGTATACACAGCCACACATTTCATACGGAATGTAAGATGATAAAACTACTTCCTTGTACACCACAGAAAAATATAGATTCTTTGTGATGCATGCACAATATACGTTCTGGAGGTGTCTAGCGTCCAGTGCTCACACCCTCGCTAAGCTCGCATCAGTCATATGAAATGATCGCCAGCAATGGAAAACTAGTCGTATGAGGAAACAGGCAAATGCATAGCAGCGGTGTTTGACATGTGAAATTACACACCATGGTGTACTAACTCTGCAAACAGGACAACTGTCAAGCAAATGTACACCAACAGGGGTTTGCAATGACTCATAAATCTCGGTCAACCACTTAGAGACGGAGTTTGAAACATTTTACGTAAATCACTTGTGCTAACAATTCTGAAATGTTGTCCCATTGTTTGGTGTCCATACCAAGAAAAAACAGAGAAATGATCGTGTAACATAAACACTTTCCAAAGGCTAAATGGTTGTGCGGTTAAACACGCTATAATACTACAGCTGTGCGCTTTCCAAACTATTAGTTGAGTGGACTGCGATGCGGTTAATATTTCAATGTAAAAAACATATTTCCAGCGCATAACATACATCTTCCCTGCATGTTTCTCTCTGGTAGACTATGGTGACAAACTGTAATGTGATGAAACAACTATCTTGTACACCAAAGGAAACATCGATTTTTTTGTAACACAGACACGACATTGATTTCCGGAGGTGTATGACGCATGCTATCTACGAAGTTCAAGCCCGATAACGGTTCGGAAATTATGTTACGTTGTCATCAGTCCTATAAAATTATTGTCGGCAGCCGAAATTGCATACGACGAAACAATGACATCTTACAAGGAAACAAATACCACGATCAGAAGCCAGAGGAAATGTGACAGCCTTTTTGCAATATACCTTTGCCCCTGGTAACCTTCTTCTTGCACACAAAAATCCTGCTATGCCTCCTCTTTCCAGTATTAAAGTGTGTGTATGTAGTATCAGTCCACTCTCCTCCTCTAGAACATGCAAATTTAGTTGATTTCGCTCAGTACCCATTCCATGGTATTTTTTCTCTAATTCGATGTATCCTCAGTCACTTTCCGTAATTTTTCTACTTTACCGCGATTTTACATATTTGAAAGTATTTACCTCAATTTTTACGTATTCTACATCAATTTTTCGTGATTATATAGGGTTTTACTCGAATTTTACCAATTTTATGTCGTCTCTCACATTTGTTTTGACATTTTTTCGTATGTATATGGCCACAATGCTGACATACCCATGTGCTGTTTGATTTTCACGAGGATATTTGCGCTTCTTATACACCAACCTACTAAAAAATCCTGACTTCTCCTCTCGCCAACGATCCACATCCATGCAATTTGTGTAGGACTATCATGAAAAATATACTTCGTACCTGTATAAGACACAAGGAGTGGTGCAGATGATGAATGGATTGGAAACTCGAAATCTGTAAGCAATTCCATGTATTGCTTCAGTCAATCAGATGGCCTGTTTGCAGACGTATGTAGTGCTGCACTTGATGGAAACATAAAGTCTGGAAAGAGTTCTATGTGTTCAATTGACTACCACTGCTTCGTGCAGGGGTCTACAACAGGGATTCGATATGTGTACAGAGTTGATTTCTGTTGCTGTTCAGATTTTTTTTTCCAGAAGTATATGTTCTTATTCCTTACCAGATGTGCTTCGTTATCTCTGTTTATACCTCCCAACTGTGAAATATACCCACGATCCTGTCAGGCCATCTACAAGCTTTCGGCTATTTATTTTTATTATCCCAGTAATAAGTTATTCGTTAGTTGACAGTGTGTCAACTGCAGGTAACAAACATATTGTGCTATAAGAGTTCTCCACCTACAGAGCGAGTTTCCCTGCCAGCGTCATTTATAGACGGCCAGTTAACAAATAATGCTTCTGAACTACAGCCATCGAACTCTGACGGCTCCACATACATTTACACAGAATAAAATCGAAGATGTTAACAGAACGTAGGAACAAGCAATAATAATAGAGTTTATTAATGATCAAAGTAAAATTCATGGTGGATTTCTTGTCGAAAAAATTCTTTACCTTCCTGAGAGCTGAAAGAATAGGAAAACTGTCTCCCGAACATTTCAAAAGATATACGTTTATTTGCTCGAGAAAATACATACTCGCAAACACATCAAGCAGTACCTAGAACGCAGTAAATTGCGCCGCTTTACTTTATCCTTTGTTTCTTGTCAAATGCCAAATAACATCGAAAATTATTTCTCTCGTCAAATAATTCTGATTCTTTACTGTTGAAATAATTTTCATTATGCCACGTTTATCTTTTTATCTTCTTATTTATGAAAACTGTAGGTTTTTTTCTGTAAAACAAGAATACCTTTCAGCTTTTAGATGTCTCTCTTGTAGGTGAACACTAATATGAAAAATGTCAGGACTCGTGCAACCTTTTCAGTGTGTCACAGAAACAAAGAAAACAACGGAATAAGGATTAAGAAGTTACGAAAGCACAACATCTATTTCTATAAGAGGAGTGAGGTCGGCCAGAATAGGTTAACTTTCAATGTTAGGAGACGCTGCCACAGTCCTTTACTTTTGAGCATGCGCAGTGTGCAGCGTACTCAGAAATTTAGAACTCCACAATCGGCACAATCTATAGATAATTCACGTCATGACACACTTGCGACGTTGTTTGGTTGCTGATTTACATGAAGACACGAAAGGCGCACCCGCTTCGAGTAGTCGATTTTGACAAGATAGTCACTCGTGCAAAATGCTTAAAATGGGTTGGGATTGCAAGAAATAAACATAGAAACGTTGCAGTAAATGGTGAAGTGGTCTACAGAATGGACTCTGGTGAAGGAAGAGGGATATGAAGACGAGAAAAGCTTATTTGTCCATGAAACCAAATGCTATCCGAATTGGAAGAGCCTTAAAGGAAGCGAAAGTGAGCGACACTGACATTCTGCTCATGAAGCATTTCGGGCAGACTTGCGAAGAAAACGAAAATCTTGCTTTCTACGAGGATGCAATCTTTTCCCAAAGAGCTATGAACAATGGAGAGGACGACTGAGATTTTGAAATTCATCCAGCGCATAATGGGTTGTTTGTGTATTTTAGACGGAAGCGGACAGGACTTGCTAGATAATGACGTTATAACTTCTTGTAAACTTTTGTTTAATGTCACATACTTTGCAGCCACAGTCAACTGTAGTCGTAAAATAGTTTTCTTTTCTCTTTCGTACAAGTATCAAGGTGTCTTTTTACTGTTATGTTATGATAATATATGCACATTCGTCTCTACGGAATCAAAATTCTACAGATCCGTGGGAACACGCGTAAAGCTCGGTGAATTGAAAGTATTCAGGGTAATAAATAATAAAATGGAAGCCAAATATTTCACAGATAGTCACACCTTAAGTAAACATAAATCTACTACGAAAAGGAATTTCCAATGTTTACCATACGAAGGAAGTAAGAAATTTTTTGAGTTTAAAACAAATAACAAAATAAAAAAAAAATATTCTGGTGCACTCACTGAATTTTGCTTCTGGACACCTAAAATAATGCATATTACACAACCAAAGATTACTCAGAGGACCCACAACAGTGGTTAATAATGAAAGAGAGCAACTACAACTCTTTGTCAACTTACGATAGGGTAATGCTTTTACAAGAAAATCATGTGCCAAACTCTGTAACGCATGGTAGTAACGTCTTGTGAACCTCCTCAGCTCAACATCTCATTAATCAAGGGAGGATGCTGAGTAAGTTTTTCAGGTGGACTACAGGAGTCCGAGAGGTCTAAGGCGCTGCAGTCATGGACTGTGCGGCTGGTCCCAGCGGAGGTTCGAGTCCTCCCGCGGGCATGGGTGTGTGTGTTTGTTCTTAGGATAATTTAGGTTAAGTAGTGTGTAAGCTTCGGGACTGATGACCTGAGCAGTTAAGTCCCATAAGATTTCACACACATTGGAACATTTGATTTGACTAGAGGAGTACTTGAAGACGTGGTTGGGGAATAGTGGCATGTTTACATTCCTGGAATCAGTTTACCGGTCGACTGGAGTTAGTGCGGGTGTCCTTGATGTGTGCAGCTGTGAAGAGTACAACTGTGTTTATTAAAAGAACACTGTAGGGACCAACCGAATGAAGTGGTGGAGTTGTTAAGACACTGACCTTATATTTGGGAGGATGGTATTTGCTCTGTCCAGCTATGATACTAATTTTCGATATCGATTGTATTTGCTTCATGTAGCTTCTGAGATATCCTGTGTATAATACAATATATGTTTCTCTATGTTGTTGGGTTCAACACACAGGCCGGCCGTTGTGGCCGAGCGGTTCTAGGCGCTTCAGTCTGCAACCGCACGACCGCTATGGTCGCAGGTTCGAATCCTGCCTCGGGCATGGATGTGTGTCATGTCCTTAGGTTAGTTAGGTTAAAGTAGTTCTAAGTTCTAGGGGACTGATGAGCCATTTGAGTCATTTGATTCAACACACATAGAAATTATTGTTCTTATTTTCTGTAAAGTTATTCAATAAGAATTAATTTGCGTATCTATCTTTTGAAACTACACTCCTGGAAATGGAAAAAAGAACACATTGACACCGGTGTGTCAGACCCACCATACTTGCTCCGGACACTGCGAGAGGGCTGTACAAGCAATGATCACACGCACGGCACAGCGGACACACCAGGAACCGCGGTGTTGGCCGTCGAATGGCGCTAGCTGCGCAGCATTTGTGCACCGCCGCCGTCAGTGTCAGCCAGTTTGCCGTGGCATACGGAGCTCCATCGCAGTCTTTAACACTGGTAGCATGCCGCGACAGCGTGGACGTGAACCGTATGTGCAGTTGACGGACTTTGAGCGAGGGCGTATAGTGGGCATGCGGGAGGCCGGGTGGACGTACCGCCGAATTGCTCAACACGTGGGGCGTGAGGTCTCCACAGTACATCGATGTTGTCGCCAGTGGTCGGCGGAAGGTGCACGTGCCCGTCGACCTGGGACCGGACCGCAGCGACGCACGGATGCACGCCAAGACCGTAGTATCCTACGCAGTGCCGTAGGGGACCGCACCGCCACTTCCCAGCAAATTAGGGACACTGTTGCTCCTGGGGTATCGGCGAGGACCATTCGCAACCGTCTCCATGAAGCTGGGCTACGGTCCCGCACACCGTTAGGCCGTCTTCCGCTCACGCCCCAACATCGTGCAGCTCGCCTCCAGTGGTGTCGCGACAGGCGTGAATGGAGGGACGAATGGAGACGTGTCGTCTTCAGCGATGAGAGTCGCTTCTGCCTTGGTGCCAATGATGGTCGTATGCGTGTTTGGCGCCGTGCAGGTGAGCGCCACAATCAGGACTGCATACGACCGAGGCACACAGGGCCAACACCCGGCATCATGGTGTGGGGAGCGATCTCCTACACTGGCCGTACACCACTGGTGGTCGTCGAGGGGACACTGAATAGTGCACGGTACATCCAAACCGTCATCGAACCCATCGTTCTACCATTCCTAGACCGGTAAGGGAACTTGCTGTTCCAACAGGACAATGCACGTCCGCATGTATCCCGTGCCACCCAACGTGCTCTAGAAGGTGTAAGTCAACTACCCTGGCCAGCAAGATCTCCGGATCTGTCCCCCATTGAGCATGTTTGGGACTGGATGAAGCGTCGTCTCACGCGGTCTGCACGTCCAGCACGAACGCTGGTCCAACTGAGGCGCCAGGTGGAAATGGCATGGCAAGCCGTTCCACAGGACTACATCCAGCATCTCTACGATCGTCTCCATGGGAGAATAGCAGCCTGCATTGCTGCGAAAGGTGGATATACACTGTACTAGTGCCGACATTGTGCATGCTCTGTTGCCTGTGTCTATGTGCCTGTGGTTCTGTCAGTGTGATCATGTGATGTATCTGACCCCAGGAATGTGTCAATAAAGTTTCCCCTTCCTGGGACAATGAATTCACGGTGTTCTTATTTCAATTTCCAGGAGTGTATGTTCTTTCAGAATACCAATATATTAAAGTAGTGTGTGTGTAAATCTGATGCATGTATAGGGCTCGTAGGATAATACTAAATGCAAAACCTGCAGGCAAGTCCCTCCGCAACGAAAGTGAAAAAGGTGGTCTGGTGCATAAATTATGCAAGACGTCTTTGTGGCACAGATACTTCAAACAATTAACACCTATCAAAGTAACCGATTACCGTTTCTGACCGACCTTTGAAGCTTAATTTCACCCAGATTAAGTCACATTCTGAATACGTGATAACCTTGCTAGATATCATAGAATTTTTTACGGCAACAAATACGCCACCACCACTGGCGACTAAATATTACGATAAATATTCCAGTCTGAGCTTCGGATTTCGTAGCTATTTACTTCAGGTTTCGACCACTGTTCCTAATACCCTCTGGGCATTATAATCTTCAAGCGTCCGCCCCGGGTAGCTGAGTGGTCAGCGCGACACAATGTCAACCCTAAGGGCCTGGGTTCGATTCCCGGCTGAGTCGAGATTTTCTCCGCTCAGGAACTGGGTGTTGTGTTGCCCTAATCATCATTATTTCATCCCCATCGACGCGCAAGTCGCCGAAGTGGCGTCAAATCGAAAGATTTGCACCCACCGAACGGTCTACCCGACGGGAGGCCCTAGTCACGCGACATTTGCATTTATCTTCAAGCGACACTAAATCTGGGTCCTTTCCTTGTGTGGTCCTGCAGTTTGCTAATACCATATTAATCTTTTTTATATCTTCTCTGCGAGGACAATCAATCCCTGACAACACTGTGGCTGACGTATCTTCAGTTTTGGCAGGCAATTCGTCTGTGATAACGAGGGAGGTTAGGTTTCTCCAACTTAAAAAACCTCCATGTGCAGGCCACACGAACTAAACTACCTTAGTAGCCATCCTGCGTGTAGTGCACGCCAGACATATTAAAGGAACCCTACATAACTCCACCTGATTGCGGAGGTCTAGCAGGTTGCATCCATATAGTAGACGAATCGTCTGAGCCTCTGGTTTAGACCTTCCACACTACTCCAAACCAGAGGACCGCGATCCACTCTGGGTACGTTGCTAAAAATATGAGCTTAGTTTGCACCCCGCGTACGATGCTAGTTCCCTTCACCAAATCAGCCATTCGCCGAAAGGAACCGAGGACGGCCTAAGGACCCTAGTAGCAGGCGTTGTTCGTTTAGACATGTGCCACTACACTGTATTGTTGTTTATTTAATTACGACCCGAGTTTCGGCCTTTTATGCCATTTTCAAGTGACTGAGTTTATGTCGTTAACATATGTATGAAAGTAACATATATATGACATAAACTCAGTCACTTGAAAATGGCATAAAAGGCCGAAATCTGTTTCGTAATTAAATAAACAACAATACAGTCAAGTGGCGGTGTGTTCATTAAAAAATATATTTGTATATGTTCGTCAATGACAGTGACGGCTGATAAGAAAAAGAAGAGTAACACTTTTTAAAGAATGGTTAAAGCGTTAGACTACATGCTATGTGGTGTTATCACAGAAAGTGAAAGAAAAATGAAAGACAATGCAGTGGTGATTGTGCAGTTATGGCGAAGCCCCTGGCCCACAGAAGTATGCTCACGTATCGTCCGCATACTTTCCGCCAGTTCAAACTAGCCGAGGCTAAACCTCTTGGCTTCAAGGACTGCTAAGTGACGAAGGAGGCCATTCACAAACGCAAAGACGTCAGTGCCTCTGCAGTGAAAGTTCTTCTCTTAATCATGAGAATTCGCTGAGTCTCGAAAGCCATGTTACCATTCTGCCCCATTTCGGTTTACTGAGTTCTGCTAGTTAACAGAGAACTTGCTCAGAGCACAGAAGAGGCAAGTTTTTCTGGTTAGAATGATCTTTCAAGCTCGTTACATACAACTCGCCTCCCGCGTTCCTCTTAGTTATTCTGGAGTGGACAAAGACCATCTCTTCAAGTTAATGTGAACAAGCAAGGCAGGCTCCTGGAGAGAAGAAATAAATGTTGGAGACGCGGTAGAAAACAATTAATATTCCACGATCGACTTAAAACTACAACACACACACACACACACACACACACACACACACACACACACACAAGTACGCACGAACGCATTCATAGAAAAATGTGAGTACAGTAATGTGTAAGTATACAAGAAACAGGCACTGATTATTTTTGCCTAAACTGACGTTCTCTACGGATTGATTTCGATCCTTACAGCTTCGTGAACGTATATTTTCCTACGCGTAAGATATTTTGATGAAAGCACAAACATTTTGAGGACAAAGATATTGCTCTTCTGGAAAAAAAAATGTCTAAACGCACATGACGGAAACAGCGGTTCTTTCCACGAAAGAAACGAAGAAAATAATGACCGAAATGAGACCAGATCCAGCGCTACCAACTTTTTTTTCACCTTCATCTACTTTTCACCTCACAGAAATGCTAGTAGGTCATGTACCTTTATCCAAAACGTTTAATCATGTGGGGGTCGAGCCCAGGTTCCTCACATGGCGAGTTTTTTTTATTATTCCTCATTTTATTCGTTACTGATCTCGTCACTGGGTCTGGGCTGACGTCACAGGACACCCCTTCTAGTTCATAGTTGAATACTTCACTCAGGTTCTTTTTTTTTCGCACACACAGGGCAGCCAGCCCTTTGGCCTAATACGCTGAGCTGCCTTGCCTGCAAGATCACTCTACCACAGGGGGCGCTGGTTGGTCAGAAAACTTCAAAGTCTATTTTCTCGAGAAGTTTCTGGACCTGTGTGGGATTGCTTTGATAGAACTTCGCATACCATAAATATAAAAAATTGCAAAAGTCCGGTTGCCATGTTGTCCCCTTGTCATTCGCTAATCAAACAACCATCCACGACAAACATATATTAAAATAGCTCTACTGGAGCATTGCAGTTTCCGTTCGATGCTCTGCAAAGAATAACTTCACTTTACCCTACGGCTAGGATGCTATCTTCGCTGCTGAGGATATCACAGGAGGATTCTGTGCCACTTTCACAGCCCCTTGCTGGCTATACAAATCAATAACTCGTAACACACGTGGGAGATTATTATTCTATCCGCATACAGCCAACATATATGTTCATAAAGGTGTATACAGACGCAGTTCTCAATTGCAGTTGGAAGGGAAGCTATCTGGATGGGTCCGTCAAGGTGATGGTAAACAGGCCGACATGAGGAAAGACTGAACGGAAGAGGTCGGGAGGCTATCCGTCGTCCATGGAGAACGGTTTGTTAAGTTACTACAGTTGACAAATGAATATATGGCGTCAATACATGATTGCTATAACAGAATCGCAATGCGAAAGCACATGGCTTAGTGCATACAAGCCGTTTAATCACACAGCAGAAACTCATCCCCTACAACTATCCTCGCCACCAGTTAAAGACACAGCACTTACACCCACACAGACAACAAGTAGTCTTTGCAGTATCGCAGCTGAGCGAAAGTGTTATGATGACGTTGTCGTGGTTTTCAGAGCGAAGATTGGTTTGATGTAATTGCTGTAAAGTATTCATCTCTTGGTCTCCCTCTCCAATTTTCACCCTAGTACGACACTGGAAGACTTTCATGACATGGCTCACACTGTGGGGTTACTGGTGACCGATTCAAGAATGTAATAAATTAATGTATTTTACATTTTTAATTTTTTATTTTCATTGATTTAGAGCAAGGGCTGTCCAACCTTCAAGCTTACATGTGGCACATTGGAAGAAGACGAGTATTTTTGTACCGCACATAATGTACTTAACATTAACATTAAAAATAACCACTGGGAAAAAAATAGGGGGGTGGGAGGGATTTGGTCGGAGGCGTATATAGTTATTACATTTAGGTAGTTTAGAATTTATTGATTTATGAGTCTTTATTCTAAAAAAGCAAGAGGAATTAACGTGACATTTTATGTATGAGATATCATTAACAATTTTATACATAATTAATTACAAATCACAGAATTAATATGGCATTTGCTTTGAATTCGATAAATTTATGTATCAGTATCGGGAACGAGATTTTCACTCTGCAGCGGAGTGTGCGCTGATATGAAACTTCCTGGGAGATTAAAACTGTGTGCCGGACTGAGACTCGAACTCCGGGCCTTTGCCTTTCGCAGGCAAGTGCTCTACCAACTGAGCTACCCAAGCACGATTCACGCCCCCTCCTCACAGCTTTACTTCTGCCAGTACCTCGCCTCCTATCTTCCAAACTTAACAGAAGCTCTCCTGCGAACCCTGCAGAACTAGCACTTCTGAAAGGAGGTACTGGCAGAAGTAAAGCTGTGAGGACGGGGCGTGAGTCGTGATAGGGGAGCTCAGTTGGTAGAGCACTTGCCCGCGAAAGGCAAAGGTCCCGAGTTCGAGTCTCGGTCCGGTACACAGTTTTAATCTGCCAGGAAGTTTCATATCAGTATCGGGTTCGATCGAAGTGCTTGAAGTTCTCAGATTGTTCTTAAGGCTTTCTTCAGAGATTGTGTTCTATTTTTATTATTTATGTGCATTACACTTGAAAATAGCTGTTCTCAACCGTATATGCATGTGAACAAAGATGACACATTAAACGCACGTGTGAGCACCAAGGGATGTTCATCTATTGGCAAGTACGATTTGTAGATGTCCAACAAAGATACTGTTAGTTCGCATAGGTTGACAGTAGTTCCAAGACGGTGGCTTCCGACATCTACCGGTAAGTCCCGACCAGAGACAGGGAACAAGTCCTTGCGGCCTGGTAGTACAGTAAGACCACGTCATAAAGAACTTTCTCTACTGCGGGTGGAGTGAGAAGGGAATGAATATGATGGCTGCTGCGGGATGGCGAAGGCCAAGGGAAGCAGCTTCCGCCACCAAGTGTAGTACTAATGCATTTTGACTTGTAGTAAGCATTGGCTATGGTGAAAATTGTACATGAAAGAAAAAAAGTTTTCGTGAAACCCATTATAGAGACATTCATGTTCATATGTGGTTCTTATTTGCAGCAATGGATATGGTACCAAATTAAACCTATTGTAACAGAATTACGATACTCTCAGATAGTAAACATTGTAGTCCACATGAAGGTTTCTAACGTCTTCCGACTTGCGGTGATCAGAACTACAGTGAAAGAGATTCTTCCTCACCATTGTGCAGTAATTTCGTTGTATGTCCATAAATTAATTTCATTATACGTCTTTAAATCTCTAGTTTCAACTGAAGTAGCCGTAAGATAACTGACCGACACGGGTGGCAGTGTTAGGAACGGGATGAACCAATGAGAGAATAGCATCGTGTGAAAGGAGTTTCAATTTGAAAATATTCAGTTTATTATAATTCCACATAAACAGAATGTTACGGGTTTTTTTGCCCATCTTGTGATAAATGCTCATATCTTGGGCCGCACTGATACTTGCTTTGGGCCTCATGAGGCCCAAGAGTTGTACACCCCTGATCTAGAAATCATATAAATACTTTAAAATATCGTCTATAAGCTTATACATCTGTAATTTGGTTAATGTAGTTCCTTTGCTAACAAGTACTGTAAACTGAAGTCGTACATTAAGCTCTCCTCCTCTCAAATTAAAACTATTCTAATGCATACAGGTATGTACTTTTCCATTTTGAAAACGAAATTGACACAAAATAGTTAAGCCTTCTGTGGTATTCTAGGCTCCGTCATTTTTGAACTTGCCACAGATTCCTTGTCAGTGTTCAGTACAATGACTCCGAGAACAAATTACACACTATGGTTGTCGCTTTCTGTCTTTGTTTTGTTGGCAGAAACACATTATCTACGCCTTGTTATTGGCACTTCGCTTAATTTGAAACAAAAAAGCGGAAAACATTCTTTTCATGTGAAACATTATGTGCTTCACTTTTGACTCCTGGATAAAGGTGTACTAAATTTTGATTCCTTGTTCTCTTATTGGCTGAGTGGAAATAGTTTATGAACCACTTCTGGGCACTCTTTCCAAAGCAACTTTCCTAGAAACTGGTTCTTCACTTTTATCATCACACTGTCATTGAAATTCGTCCTCGACATTATCATTTTCAATCATCTCTTTCGTCATAAACACTAGCTTCTTTGAAACTTCTTGGCAGATTAAAACTGTGTGCCCGACCGAGGCTCGAACTCGGGACCTTTGCCTTTCGCGGGCAAGTGCTCTACCATCTGAGCTACCGAAGCACGACTCACGCCCGGTCCTCACAGCTTTACTTCTGCCAGTATCTCGTCTCCTACCGTCCAAACTTTACAGAAGCTCTCCTGCCAACCATGCAGAACTAGCACTCCTGAAAGAAAGGATACTGTGTAGACATGGCTTAGCCACAGCCTGGGGGATGTTTCCAGAGTAAGATTTTCACTCTGCAGCGGACTGTGCACTGATATGAAACTTCCTGGCAGATTAAGTTTGGAAGGTAGGAGATGAGATACTGGCAGAAGTACAGCTGTGAGGACCGGGCGTCAGTCGTGCTTCGGTACCTCAGATGGTAGAGCACTTGCCCGCGAAAGGCAAAGGTCCCGAGTTCGAGTCTCGGTCGGGCACACAGTTTTATTCTGGCAGGGAGTTTCATATCAGCGCACACTCCGCTGCAGAGTGAAAATCTCATTCTGGAAACATCCCCCAGGCTGTGGCAAGCCATGTCTCCACAGTATCCTTTCTTTCAGGAGTGCTAGTTCTGCATGGTTCGCAGGAGAGCTTCCGTAAAGTTTGGAAGGTAGGAGGCGAGATACTGGCAGAAGTAAAGCTGTGAGGACCGGGCGTGAGTCGTGCTTCGGTTGCTCAGATGGTAGAGCACTTGCCGCGTCCACTGGCCTGGGTGCGCTTTGATGACATCATCTTCGTAGTGCTACAGCCGAAACACAGCCCTCTGGTGACCCAGCTCAGCGTGCACCAACTCTCGCGTATACAACGTTTCTGCTTTGCAAAATTACAAACGCTGTTACTGTTTGTTGATTATTATTTACTCTTGATGCTAAAAGAATACTACTCTCAGTATTTCTGTTACCTCTAAATTACTTCAAACCTTTGGCCCCAAAAGAGTTTGATTAATAGTTTAACAACACACTGTACTGTTTCAAATTTTTATAAAAAGAAAAGGCATAACACTCTATCTCGATGATACCACAGTCTAATATATACAGTCGCGACACTGTCGCTGATTTTTGTTATACATCGCGACAACAGCGCCCCAAGCGGTGGAGAAGCTACGCTGCTGAATACGGTATTTAGTAAATATAAACAGTATCGTTTATATTCATTTTTGAGATGGTTTTTACGAAAGACAGCGTATGTAGCGCAATCAATTGCAGTAATAATAGGATGAAGACACCACATTTGTCATTTTCAGGTTTCCTAAGGACCCTGAGAGGTATGAAACATCACATTAGAGCGCTCTTTATTTACGATTTTTTTCTAAACCGTATTGAATTACTGAATTGGTTTTTCTTTTTTAGGAGCAAGAAATGGTTAATAAATAGTATAAGACAGGATCTGCTCAAAAAAAAAAGTCCTTTATTTGCACAATAACGTGAAGTTTTGTGCGTTACATTTTGAGTCAAACCAGTTCATGAGCACGGAAAAGAAGACATTAGTACGGAATGCAGTTCCTACGTTATTTGACGTGCCGAATAAGCCACAACTAGTGATGATGAAGAGAAAATTTGCATACAAACGTGAAAGTGTTACCGCAAAAACAACAAAACTGTTTCCTGACACAGAAGAAACAGCTACCACAAGTGTTACTACACGGGAGACACATATAAAATCACTAACAACGGAATGTGCAACACAGACATCTTTTGAAGGTGAAATGCTTAGATTACGTGAAATTATTCGCGTGTTGGAAAATCGTGTGAAATGTAAAAACGTGCAAATCATTAGACGTCGTACAAAATTACTACGTGACAAGTAAAGTGCCCATCGTAAGAATAAACAGCAACCACAACGTCACAGGACACAAGTAGAAAAGGACAAGCTCATTTTAAAAAGTGTTGGTTCCAAGTACTTGAAAAAAGATGCTCTCGATTTATTGATAAGCCAAATCAATATACCACTGAATGGAAAACGTGGTGCGAGATGGAACGATGAAACTAAATTATTTGCACTTGTTGTTGTTGTGGTCTTCAGTCCTGAGACTGGTTTGATGCAGCTCTCCATGCTACTCTATCCTGAGCAAGCTTCTTTATCTCCCAGTAACTACTGCAGCCTACAGCCTTCTGAATCTGTTTAGTGTATTCATCTCTTGGTCTCCCTCTAGGATTTTTACCCTCCACGCTGCCCTCCAGTACTAAATTGGTGATCCCTTGATGCCTCAGAACATGTCCTACCAACCGATCCCTTCTTCTAGTCAAGTTGTGCCACAAACTTCTCTTCTCCCCAGTCCTATTCAACACCTCCTCGTTAGTTATGTGATTACCCATCTAATCTTCAGCATTCTTCTGTAGCACCACATTTCAAAAGCTTCTATTCTCTTCTTGTCCAAACTATTAATCGTCCATGTTTCACTTCCATACATGGCTACACTCCATACAAATACTTTCAGAAACGACTTCCTGACACTTAAATCAACACTCGATGTTAACAAATTTCTCTTCTTCAGAAACGCTTTCCTTGCGATTGCCAGTCTACATTTGATATCCTCTCTACTTCGAGCATCATCAGTTATTTTGCTCCCCAAATAGCAAAGCTTCTTTACTACTTTAAGTGTCTCATTTCCCAATCTAATTCCCTCGGCATCACCCGATTTAATTTGACTACATTCCATTATCCTCGTTTTGCTTTTGTTGATGTTCATCTTATATCCTCCTTTCAAGACACTGTCCATTCCGTTCAACTGCTCTTCCAAGTCCTTTGCTGTCTCTGACAGAATTACAATGTCATCGGCAAACCTCAAAGTTTTTATTTCTTCTCCGTGGATTTTAATACCTACTCCGAATATTTCTTTTGTTTCCCTCACTGCTTGCTCAATATACAGATTGAATAGCATCGGGGAGAGGCTACAACCCTGCGTCACTCCCTTCCCAACCACTGCTTCCCTTTCGTGTCCCTCGACTCTTATAACTGCAATCTGGTTTCTGTACAAATTGTAAATAGCCTTTCGCTCCCTGTATTTGACCCCTGCCACCTTCAGAATTTGAAAGAGAGTATTCCAATCAACATTTTCAAAAGCTTTCTCTAAGTCTACAAAATCTAGAAACGTAGGTTTGCCTTTCCTTAATCTAGCTTTTAAGATAAGTCGTAGGGTCAGTATTGCCTCACGTGTTCCAATATTTCTACGGAATCCAAACTGATCTTCCCCGAGGTCGGTTTCTACTAGTTTTTCCATTCGTCTGTAAAGAATTCGCGTTAGTATTTTGTAGCAGTGAGTTATTAAACTGATAGTTCGGTAATTTTCACATCTGTCAACACTTGCTTTCTTTGGGATTGGAATTATTATTTTCTTCTTGAAGTCTGAGGGTATTTCTCCTGTCTCATATATCTTGCTCACCAGATGGTAGAGTTTTGTTAGGACTGGCTCTCCCAAGGCTGTCAGTAATTCTAATGGAATGTTGTCTACTCCCGGGGCCTTGTTTCGACTCATGTCTTTCAGTGCTATGTCAAACTCTTCACGCAGTATCATATCTCCCATTTCATCTTCATCTACATCCTCTTCCATTGCCATAATATTGTCCCCAAGCACATCGCCCTTGTATAGACCCTCTACATACTCCTTCCACCTTTCTGCGTTTCCTTCTTTGCTTAGAACTAGGTTTCCATCTGAGATCTTGATATTCATGCAAGTGGTTCTCTTTTCTCCAAAGATCTCTTTAATTTTCCCGTAGGCAGTATCTATCTTACCCCTGGTGAGATAAGCCTCTACATCCTTACATTTGTCCTCTAGCCATCCCTGCTTATCCATTTTGCACTTCCTGTCGATCTCATTTTTGAGACATTTGTATTCCTTTTTGCCTGCTTCACTTACTGCACTTTTGTATTTTCTCCTTTCATCAATTAAATTCAGTATCTCTTCTGTTACCCAAGGATTTCTACTAGCCCTCGCCTTTTTACCTACTTGATCCTCTGCTACCTTCACTACTTCATCCCTCAAAGCTACCCATTCTTCTTCTACTGTATTTCTTTCCCCCATTCCTGTCAATTGTTCCCTTATGCTCTCCCTGAAACTCTGTAAACCTCTGGTTCTTTCAGTTTATCCAGGTCCCATCTCCTTAAATTCCCACCTTTTTGCAGTTTCTTCAGTTTTAATATACAGTTCATAACCAATAGATTGTGGTCAGAGTCCACATTTGCCCCTGGAAATGTCTTACAATTTAAAACCTGGTTCCTAGATCTCTGTCTTACCATTATATAATCTATCTGAAACCTGTCAGTATCTCCAGGCTTCTTCCATGTATGCAACTTTCTTTTTATTATTCTTGAACCAAGTGTTAGCTATGATTAAGTTGTTTTCTGTCCAAAATTCTACCAGGCGGCTTCCTCTTTCATTTCTTCCCCCCAATCCATATTCACCTACTACGTTTCCTTCTCTCCCTTTACCTACTACCGAATTCCAGTCACCAATGACTATTAAATTTTCGTATCCCTTCACTATCTGAATAATTTCTTATATTTCATCATACATTTCTTCAATTTCTTCATCATCTGCAGAGCTAGTTGGCATATAAACTTGTACTACTGTAGTAGGCGTGGGCTTCGTGTCTATCTTGGCCACAATAATGCGTTCACTATGCTGTTTGTAGTAGCTTACCCGCACTCCTATTTTGTTATTCATTATTAAACCTACGTCTGCAGTACTCCTATTTGATTTTGTATTTATAACCCTGTATTCGCCTGACCAAAAGTCTTGTTCCTCCTGCCACCGAACTTCACTAATTTCCACTATATCTAACTTTAACCTATCCATTTCCCTTTTTAAATTTTCTAACCTACCTGCCCGATTAAGGGATCTGACATTCCAAGCTCCGATCTGTAGAACGCCATTTTTCTTTTTCCTGATAACGACGTCCCCTTGAGTAGTCCCCACCCGGAGATCCGAATGGGGGACTATTTTACCTCCGGAATATTTTACCCAAGAGGACGCCATCATCATTTAACCATACAGTACAGCTGCATGCCCTCGGGAAAAGTTACGGCTGTAGTTTCCCCTTGCTTTCAGCCGTTCGCAGTACCAGCACAGCAAGGCCGTTTTGGTTATTGTTACAAGGCCAGATCAGTCAATCATCCAGACCGTTGCCCCTGCAGCTACTGAAAAGACTGCTGCCCCTCTTCAGGAACCACACGTTTGTCTGGCCTCTCAACAGATACCCCTCCGTTGTGGTTGCACCTACGGGACGGCTATCTGTATCACTGAGGCACGCAAGCCTCCCCACCAACGGCAAGGTCCATGGTTGATGGTTCATTGTTGTATTATAGTACTCAGGCATACAGTTTTTTATCACACTGTTTTAGCCTTCCATCAGTACGTACCTTACGAAGGTATGTGGAAGATATACAATTAAATTGTGGGATAAATGGTTCAAATGGTTCAAATGCCTCTGAGCACTATGGGACTTAACATCTTAGGTCATCAGTCCCCTAGAACTTAGAACTACTTAAACCTAACTAACCTAAGGACATCACACACATCCATGCCCGAGGCAGGATTCGAACCTGCGACCGTAGCAGTCCCGCGGTTCCGGACTGCAGCGCCTAGAACCGCACGACCACCGCGGCCGGCGGTTCAAATGGCTCTGAGCACTATGGGACTTAACATCTATGGTCATAGGTCCCCCAGAACTTAGAACTACTTAAACCTAACTAACCTAAGGACATCACACAACACCCAGTCATCACGAGGCAGAGAAAATCCCTGACCCCGCCGGGAATCGAACCCGGGTGTGGGATAAATAATAACATATTTCATATTTTAAAGCAGAAAGTGCAGTAGTTACCAGGAACTGATATAATTGTTAATTTGTCTATGGATGAGATGTCACTAATGGAAAATTTGATATGTGACAGCTCTAGGGATCGTGTTTTTGGATTTGAAGACATGGGTTTCATACGTACATCTGTGGTTGCCAATACTGCATTAGTTATAATGATTAACGGCATCTTCTCAAATTTTAAACAGCCATTAGTATATTATTTCTCCAAAGGACCAGTAGGAGCCACCCATCTGACGAGCATATTTTTTGAAGTTGTCAAAAAACTCACAGAGATTTGTTTGGTTGTAAAAACATGTGTGACTGACCAAGGCTCGAATTTTGTGGAGTGGAGGCACAGACTGTGTATCACACCAATTAATCCATGCTTAGTACATGAAGGGTGTAAGATCTACTTTTTTTTATGACACCCCACATTTGATAAAAAGCATACGTAATAATTTATTCAGGTATAACATTATCCACACAACAGATGAAGGATGGATTGGCACTGCTTCATGGAAGGACATTTGTCAGTTGTACTCAAGTCATTGTGAAAGGAAGTACAAGTTGGCCCCTAGATCACTAAAAGAGCTGTCCAACTGCCAGCATTTTCAAAAATGAAGGTAAGCACTGCATTTCGTGTGTTGAGTCATACAGTAGCAGCAGGCATTGAGACACTTGTTACTTGTGGCACCATATCATCGTCTGCTACTGCTACTGCAGATTTTTGCCATATTTTTGACATATTTAATGCATATAGTTTAAGGGCCTGTACCCTTAAGGAACTGCATTACAAGTGCCTCAAGACATTTGGAAATATTAAAGACACTGAAGCCATGGATACAGTGATGGAAATTTGTAGATGTTGATGGGAAAGATTTTTCAATTAGGATTAAGTGTGTTAAAGGACTTCTGGGTAACATAAGCGCTTTGAGCATGTTTTTTGATGATGTTTTGGATGGAACCAAGTTATATTTATTAACATGCAAAATTAATCAAGATCCACTGGAAAACTTTTTCTCAGTGATAAGGCATAAAGGTGGTTTTTGTAGCAACCCATCACCATGACAGTTTTGTGCTGCATTCAATAATTGTGCTTTAAGCAAATTAATGAACACACACAGTGTAGCTACTGAAACGTCCCCTTAGCAAAATTATAAATGACTGCTTAAACTGACACACAATATTTTAACGCAATGCAATCTGACTTTTAATAATCCCTACAAAAGAATGGCTCTGACTAACAATAACCTATACCTTTCATGACTTACTTACCTCACAAAAATCTTCGTTACTCAAACTACTGCAGTACAGCCTGCGCCAATACTTCAGCTAAGTAAAATATTCTAACTACTGAAGGCACCAACTACTGATTGGCATAGTTAGCAAATGAAAGATTTTGATAAAGAACAAACAATGTATTTACCTTAATAGTGCTCAAAAGTCATAATATATATCAGTTCATAACATCCAGTCTTACAAATTGACTGTCTCTGATGGACACACGTCCAGATCATCCGCTTTCAAAACTCCGCCATCTCTCTCCCCACATCTAGCACTGCTGGCGGCTCACCTCCAACTGCGCAACGCTACGCGCTGTTAACATCCAACTGCCCAACACTACAATAGCAAACAACAATGCAAACCAGCCACAGACTGCACACAGCACAGCCAGTGATTTTCATACAGAGCGCTACGTGGCGTTACCAATAAAAAAAACCTAAACAGCCTACTTACACTACCTCCAATTGTGAGCGGATCAACTGGGGTCAGACAATAGTGGATATGAAAGCAGCGCCCAAATTACTTTTTTCACCACTGTTGGACGTCAGTGACACGAGTTCAGTGATCAGACTACCAAATGTGGAAGTCCAAACAGACCTCGGAGAGGCAAACAGCATGAGATACGTGTTTGGCTATGTATTAAACTGCTTACAATTCATGACTGTTATAAATGTAGGACAGTACTTGTAAATGGCAGCCAAGACTTAGACGCAAATGACAAAGTTTATTGTCATTTTAGAAGTTATGAAGGCAACTTTGGAAGCCTATTTATTTGTACAGAAGATGTCAAAGAATTTTTAACTCATTGTGAGACTAAGATGACTTCTACTTTTGATGAATATGCTCACATAAGTAATTGTGTTGCTTTCTTTGTGAACATTTGGACATTCCCAATTTTCCAACTGGGTGCTGTGCTGAATCCAAGCTGCTGTTAATAAGACTGTTTGTGAAAGTGAGGCTCTTTTACATTATTAAATTCAGGAATCAAGGCTTAGTCTGTAGGAGCAAGAGAAGAAATAAAAAAGTGATGTAGCTGGCTCATTTGGGTTGCTGAAGTGTTAGGATTGACTCATTCATTTAATTTTATTTTCGTTAAATGTATCTATGGGATATAATTAAGTTTTAAAACAATCGTGCTTTTTATTGAGATAACCTGATACCACAAAGAATAAGATGGAAATTATATTTTTGGAAGCAAGCTTCCTGCAAAGCAGAACGAAATGAAAAGTGATGTGTCGCTTCATTTTTGCACAAGGAAGAGCATCTATATACTTCGTATGTGGGATATACAGTGTGTATTCTCTTACTTTCAGTGGAATAAGTGCGATTGTATGCTACTTCTTAATTATTTCTTCAAGAATATGTTGCAGCTTATGTCACTTCATTCAGTAGTTAGTGCTCTGTTTACTTATATTTCACGATCATTTATGTCTCTCGCTGTTCTCCTAACACTTGTGACGCAAAAATATACTAACTGTTTTGTAAATTACGTACAAAACGAATCAAAAACAAACATTATTTTTACGTCGCATCTGCCGTCAGAGGAAGGCGAGCTTTCTGGCCGCTAGGGGTCTAGTGACACTTGAACTGTCAAATGGTAACAACTTTCAGAGCAGTAAGTGTCGCGACTGTATATATTAGACTGTGATGATACTCATAAATAATTGTTTTATACTTCACTACTGCATTTTGTTTATTAAATACTGTCGTTCAGTCTTGGCATTAAATTTCTTGTCACACACAGATAATAGCAAACAATGTTTTGTACTTTACTGCAGCATGTTTTAAGACAGTCAGTGTACTACAATTCAGTCTCTCTCTCACTCTCTCACACTCTCTCTCTCTCTCTCTCTCTCTCTCTCTCTCTCTCTCTCTCTCTCTCTCTCACACACACACACACACACACACACACACACACACACACACACACACACAGAGAGAGAGAGAGAGAGAGAGAGAGAGAGAGAGAGAGAGAGAGAGAGAGAAGGAGAAGCTGAGAATATATCTTCATACATATCTCGTTTAGATTTAAGCACAAGAGAACTGTAGTTTATAATGTACTTCAAATTCGGTTAAAGTGCAGTTTAGGTGTTGGCAGTTTTTACAAGATAGTACATGTTGGTAATGTTGCTACAAAATGATGAAAAATGGAAATGGTCAATCAAATTTGCAGTCTTCCTTCTCACAAATGCTTCACTGTCTTCAAAGAATATAGCTAATAACGATTTTCGAGGTTACAATTAAGCAGGAACCCAATAGCACATCTTAAATTCCTGTGAGTGAAATGAAGAGCAGTCATATTTATTAAGAAAACAGAATTTCATTCTCTATATGTATCTTGCTCCTGACTGACCATCTTCATTGGCCATCATTCATCGTGATGTTACCAACATCAACATGTCTTGTAAAACCTGCCAACACCTGAACTGCATTTTCACCTCAAATTCTGTTCAGCAACAAAAATTCTGGACACACACACACACACACACACACACACACACACACACCTGTGTTCATAAATATTTGTTTTATACCTCACTACATCAAAACTGATGTGATGTATTGAACTTCAGATTGTACATCACCACAAATACCACAACATACACAGTGTTTTCATCTCAAAAACATTAACTTAACTATTCCCAAAAAGTGTACAGCTCAGACATGGGCACAAACCTTAAAGTAAATCTTCTGTCATCCTGTAGCAGATGTTTCAAAATTAATAGCTAAAACTTGTCATAACAGGCACTAATATTTGCGTATTCATTTACTGAATAAATTCTGTGTTTCAAATTCAGTCTCCCCCTCACCCAGCTTCTATCTTCTCTCTCTCCCTCTCGCACACACACACACACACACACACACACACACACACACACACACACACAAAGAAAAAGACAAAAAGATGATTTTCGCCGATGATATGGTAATATGGGGCGATAAAGAGGTAGATATACAGTTACAACTTGATGCGTGGAAGGAAATAATGAAAAGGTATGGGTTAAAAATAAATAAAGAGTGAAGTAATGGTATTTGAAAGAGACGAAGGGATCAACGGAAATATTACTTTGAATGGAGAATCCCTCAAAGTGGTAGACTTATTTAGGGAGTGAAATATCTAGTGATGGAAGAATAACCAACGAAATTAATAGGAGGTTACAGAAGGGAGGCAATTTCTACCAAACAATAAAACACCTGGTTTGGAATAAGGAAGTTTCAGAAAAAGCAAAACTCCTTCCCTATTGTCACCTATGGAGGAGAAACATGGACAGTGACTGAAAGGGACTGGAGCAGACTGCAAGCAGGGGAAATGAAATTTCTCAGAGCAGTCATGGGGAAAACAATAATGGATAGAGTAAGGAATGTAAATATTAGAAAGGACCTTAAACAAGGAAGTTTGAGAGAAAAAATTGAAAAAAAGGGATTAAGTTGGTACGGGCATGTTAAGAGAATGCGTGGGCAGAGACTCTCCAAAATTTTGGAAGAACACGGTGGAAAATGGGATTGAGAATACCTGTGGAAAGGAGAGGTGTGACCTGGCAGCAAGTGGAGGTTCGAGCCAAATGGAGAGGACTCGTCATCACCCAGACCCGGCAGTAGCTGGAGCGGGATCCGGATATAGATACTTACCGAAACATCTTCTGAACTAGTAATGTTGCTTGATGGACACACAGACTCATCACCATCAGTGTCAAAAGGATCAGAATTCTCATTTGCGGTACTGTCACTGCCATATACACCTAGAATGTGCGAAGCACCTTCAGATGTACATAAATATTCAGCCATTCTGATGTGGCTTGTGACTATGTATCTTCTGAAAAAGACACCAGGTGGCAGAGTATAGAACTACACTACGTCATCACCTGACTCCTGTTGGAGAAAGACGGAACTTCATCAATCCAAGATGAGAAGCGCATCGTTAAGAATGTCATAGCGTGAATATCTCAGTTTCGATAAAAGTGTGGCTTATGACTATATCTCTCCGGCCCCTTCAATTGATCAGTCTATAGTCTGGGAGTTGTAATTCCTCTGTATATTGTGGTGTATGCTGCTTTTGCTCCCATAGGAAATGCAAGTTCGCCAAATCATGGTCATTTTGTACAAGCATCGAAAAAGATAAAATGTAAATAGGATAACCACATGATTTAGACTGCATTAGTGTTTGCATATGTTCTACTTACCTGTAGCAATCATTTCCATCTTGTAGAACTGAATTTCTTCGCTTCACTACGTAAATATGCACTCATTAACCGAGCATCGGTTGCATCTAGGTGTCACAGCGAAGCGTGTGCTGTCGACGAAGTTCGCCTTTGAACCTACGTAATTCGACAGGTATCGAAGGCAGGGACCTAGCCTTTTGGGGTGAGATGCGCCACTCCTTTCCCTACCCAACCAACCTCTCTAAATTCCCAGAATCGAAATTTCATTCTTCGGGGTTATGGCCAAGTTTTGGGGATTCGGCCCCACTCTGGGACATCGCCCGCAGTGCCTCTCCTGGGCTCGTGACTTTGTCGGTTGGACTCTAGACCACTGGAAAACTATGGCCAGGTCAGGTGAGGTGAGTCCCGATTTCGTTTGGTAAGAGCTGATGGTAGAGTTCGAGTGGGGCGCAGACAGCACGAAGCCGTGGACCCAGGTTGTAAACAAGGCACTGTGCAAGCTGGTGTTTGTGCCATAATGGTGTGGTCTATGTTTACATGGAATGGAACGGGTCCTCTGATCCAACTGAACCGATCATTAACCGAAAATGGTTATTTTCGGCTACTTGGAGACCATTTCCAGACATTTATGAACTTTATGTTCCCAAAGAAGGACGGAATTTTAAAGAATGACAATATGCCTTGTCACTGGGTCACAAGTGTTCGCGATTGGTTTGAAGAACATCCTCGACATTTCGAGCGAATGATTTGGCCACCCAGATTGCCCAATGTGGATCCCATCGAACATTTGTAGGACATAATCGAGAGGTCAGTTCGTGCACACCATCCTGCACCGGCAACACTTTCGCAGTTATGGACAGTTATAGAGCCAGCATATCTCAATATTTCTGGAAGGGTCATCCAACGACTTCTGGAGTCGATCTGCTGCACTACGACGGGAAAAAGGAGGACCGACACGATATTATGAGATATCCGATGACTTTTGTGACATCAGTCTAAAGGAAACGTGGCAAATATTGCATTAACAAAAAGAAATAACTGAAATTATAATCATGCAATCAATTTAAATATTTTTATAGGGTTTTATGTGAGTTACAAGATCTTTGAGTGACAATGATTATTTGTTATTAATAATTTTATTATTTACAAAGTTTTGGATTTTGCACAATCAAAGTTAAGTATTTTTGTCGATATGCAAACCTATAAATCAGATTTTAATTAGAGTATAATATATTTCTTCATTTCCAATGAAACTGCAACATGTTTCGAAAAGCTTCTGAAAAGTTCATAGCATTAGCTCATATACTTTTTGAGAAATGGCTTCCAATAACGCAAAAAAATGTGAAACCTAGAAAATACAGTTTCAAGATTTAGTTCATGTATTTCAGCATGTAAAAGGCTTAAGTGTGTTTTAAGATTCTCGATGCTTGCACTCCTCATCCTCCACGTTTCTCTTTCCTTGCCTTTTAATCTTTCTGGCCTATCAAACAGTGCTCTGCTCTGATACCTGTTAGTTATAATTAAATTGCAGTTACTCACGTAGATCCAGTGTGGGCTATAATTATTGCATAGCAGCGAGACTTGTTAGACATTCTAATGCGTTAATGCGAAACTGATTTACGCTGGAAAAAGGTTACTTCAGGGGCATGTGCTTCACGATCAGTTATAGCGACCTCTTCAGTAACTTCCAATGGGATACACCTTCCTCTCCCACGGGCCACAATAAACTCACCTGTGTTTTCGAATTTCGTTACCATTTTCTTCAAACCATTTAATGACACCGGGGCTCTCCTCAGACCATTCAGTCGGCGAGACCCTCTCAATGCAACACAGTAATTGCTGCCGTTCACATAAAACAGTTTCATTAGCAGCGCACGTTCTCTCTTCTCGACAGCCATACTG
Source organism: Schistocerca piceifrons (assembly GCF_021461385.2). Taxonomy (NCBI): domain Eukaryota; kingdom Metazoa; phylum Arthropoda; class Insecta; order Orthoptera; family Acrididae; genus Schistocerca; species Schistocerca piceifrons. The sequence goes on from NC_060149.1 coordinate 667,967,252, forward strand.
TTCACTCATGTTACGGCTTGTCGAATGACAGCGTGCATGTCATACCATCAGACAAACAGTGTACAGCGCCAGATTAGCATCTTATGACCACAATTGGAACTAATTTGTTAGGTAGCGTAAATCGGCTCCTCATTACCACATTAATATATCTACCAAGTTTCACTGCCATACGATAACTGCAGCCAACATCGGACTTCTGTGAGTACCTACACTTTAATAACACTGAGGTGACAAAAGTCATGGAACAGCGATATGCACACATAGAGATGGTGGTAGTATCATGTAAACAAGGTATAAAAGGACAGTGCATTGGTGGAGCTATCAGTTTTACTCAAGCTGTTCATGTGAAAAGGTTTGCTGCGTGATTGTCGCCGTACGACGGGAGTTAACAGACTTTGAACGCGGGACGGTGGTTGGAGCTAGACGCATGGGAGGTTCCATGTCGGAAATCGTTAGCGAATTCAATATTCCACGTCCCAAAATGTCAAGAGTGTCCTGAGAATACCACATTTTAGGCATTACCTCTCACCACGGAGAACGCAATGGCCGACGGGCTTCACTTAATGACCAGGAGTTATCAGTGCATACAAACAAGCAACACTGCGTGAAATAACCGCAGAAACCAATGTGGGACTTACAACGAACGTATCCGTTAGGACAGAGCGGCGAAATTTGGGGTTAATGGGCTAGGGTAGCAGACGACCAACGCGAGTGCCTTTGCTAACACCACGACATCGCCTGCAGCGCCTCTCTGGGGCTACTGTCCATATTACTTGGACCCTAGATGACTGAAAATCCGTAGCCTGGTTATATGAATCCCGATTTCTTGTGGTAATAGCTGATGGTAGGATTTAAGTGTGGTTAAGACCGCACGAAGCCATGGAATCTCAATTGTGAACAAGGCACTGTGCAAGCTGGTGGTGACTCCATAATGGTGTCTATGTTTACATGGAGTGGACTGGGTCCTCTGGTGCAGCTGAACCGATCATTGACTAGAAATGGTTATGTTCGGCTACTTGAAGACCATTTTCACTAATTCATTGACTTTATGTTCCCAAACAACGATGGAATTTCAATTGATGACAGTGCTCCATGTCACCACTCTGCAGTTGTTCGCGATTGGTTTGAAGGATATTCAGAGTAATTCGAGCCGATGATTTATCCACCCAGGCCGTCCGACATGAATCTCATCGAACATGTATGGAACAGTTCGTGCACAAAATCCTGATCTAGCAACGCTTTCGCAATTACGGACGGCTATGGAGGCAGCATGGCTCACTATCTCTGTAGGGCTTCCAACGACTTGTGGAGCCCATACCACGTCGAGCTGCTGCACACCACGCCGGGTATACGAAGGCCGGACACGATATTAGGAGGTATATCTTGACGTTCGTCGCAACGGCCTTACCGCAGTGGATACACCGGTTCTCGTCAGATCGCCCAAGTTAAGCGCTGTCGGGTGTGGCCGGCACTTGGATGGGTGACCATCCAGGCCGCCATGGGCCGTTGCCATTTTTCGGCGTGCACTCAGCCTCGTGATGCCTATTGAGGGGCTACTCGACCGAATAGTAGCGGCTCCGGTCAAAGAAAACCATCGTAACGACCGGGAGAGCGGTATGCTGACCACAATCCCCTCCTATCCGCATCCTTATCTGAGGACGACATGGCTGTCGGATGGTCCCGATGGGCCACTTGTGGCCTGAAGACGGAGTTGCTTTGCTTTACTTTCGTCACTTGTGTGTATAACTACCCGGCAGATGGTGTAAAATGCTTTTGCAGTAAACACACCTGAACTTACACCAGCCCTCTTCAGCACCTCAGTGTTGCGATTATTTTCCTTGTTGATATACATGGTGAAGAAAAATACGTGCACTCGGACTTCGTAACGCAATTCCTCACATACTAACAATACAAAAATGTCTATCACAAAATTTTGTCCTTCGCGTATTTCCGTCAGGAAATGGACGTCTAAGATAGGCAATCCGGCGACACTGTAATGACATGTACGGTAACTACCTCTGTCAGCGTGTCTGTGCAGTGCTATGCAGTTGGTGCAGTGGACAGTGTTTTGGGTTAGCATTCTGGAGGTCGGGGGGTTCGATTGTGGAACGAGACGAATTTGTTTTTATTTGCTAAATGTAGTCTGCGTGGTACGGTATCTGGTGTCTTAATCGCCATACAGCGATTACAGTGGGTCTTCTACAATACATTTGCACTTACGTACTACGAACACAGAAATGGAAGTACAATCGTTTTCATTGGTCAGCTTTTAAAGAAGCCTTTTGCACATTGTGGACGCGAATTGTTTTGCACCACTTCATCTACTAGGTTTCAAACCTGTTTTCTGTGTACCCTCCCCCTAAGGGTCCGGTCTATCAGTATCAATTATTATTCTTGCCACGGAGGTTAGCTTACTGAAAAAGCAAATTCATCAGCACGGCACAAGGTAGTGGTGTTTTAGGATACGTGACGGGCAGTAGCGCACAACAAGCTCGCCACTGCTAACTATAAGTACTGGACATTTTTGTAATGATGCTACTCTTGGTCTTACAACTCTACCAGGACGAAGGGGCTGTGCTGGATGAGGTCGTCACTTGGGTATGCCAGCAGAAGTCACCGGTTCGAGGCCACAGCATGTCAACAGCTCTACGCACCAAGTCCTCCGTAGACTTAGTGCCATAGTGAGGTGGCCAGCCCAGGTCAACTCCAGCAGCAAGGCTGACACCCGTCCAGGTGAGAGCGGGGGGGGGGGGGGGGGGGCAGTGTGTCGCTCGTCGCTCTCTGTGCACACCAGTCGTCTACCGCCATAGCAGGACGGGTGTCTCATGGCGGTGGGCGTCCACTGCCGCGACGCAGCTGGGCGTCGCCCGGGCCGTAGCAGATACAGCCGTGTCGAGTAGATGCCACTAGCGCGGAAACTGCGCGGCTGACTTACGTTAAGTGGCTGCCGGTGGTCGATGGAGGCTCAGTGTCAATAGCATGGGGCGTGGAGGCAACCAGCCCAGCAGAAGAATGAACAACATGGACAAAGCTGATTCCGAAATTTGTGATACGAAGTAACTGTGTACATAAAACGCCAGTTCCTATTCGTAAAGTATCAGGCAGTGGAACTGTAACAAATATTAATGTTAAATTTCTAAAATAAGATTATTGTGGCTACGTGTTTAATTCGCAAGAGCGTTTAGTTCTCACAAACAAAGTCATTGGTTTTGGTTGCGATGCAAAAGCTTTTTCAGAAGTAAATGTGACAATAATACAAGTGCTTAAGAAGGAGTGCTTTACTGATACTGAACACTTGTGCGTTCTAAGCAAAGTAATTAGTTCAAACTCTTAGACACTTACTTACAAGTGTAGTGGTATAAGAACAAATAATGTCATGGCATATTTAATGCAATATTCTGAGCAACTGTGTGTTATATTTAGAAACAAAGCCTTAATGCAAAATAAGACTTTGACCTTTTTACTAAATCATTCACTAATATCCTGAATTTCATTAGTGGGTCTTTTTTCTCTATATTTTGAAGTGTTACACTTGATTCTGCAGGTGCGTGTGTGGTCAAAGGGTCATACCTATTATATATGGAAATAATGCGTTCGTTTTGTAACAGCTGAAGAAAATTTTTGTAAAATGTAGCTCTTACACAGAACGCTCTGCACATGTAAGTTTTTTATATCAACTTACCTCTAATTAATCAGCTCTTCAGAGCCGTCGGCAGCAGTGGAAAGTTTCCATCAAACCCGCAAACACGTTTTTCCACCTGCAAACAAAAAATGGCTTCGTCGCCAGCTCCAACGTGATGCACATACTCTGAGCTTCTATCACTAATGACACCGTCATGGAAGAACACACTGCAGCGGAGATGTATGTTGAATGTAGGGTGATCAACTCTTCCATATCTTCTGGGATCTCCTGTATCATCGCAATTTTTTCAAATCTTTCCAGCTCCCTTACTGACCCTCTGTTTCCCCCGTATATTTCGTCAGTGATCACTTTTAAAAATAATAATGCAACGAAGTAGTGTCGATAGTTCCAATTCCCTGACCGATAGGTTTCGAAAACTTTTCGTATACTAATCAAAACTACTGTTCGTGTGGCAGGCCTAGGTGGCCGAGCGCTTCTAGGAGCTTCAGTCCGGAATAGCGCGATCGCAGGTTCGAATCCTGCCTCGGGCATGGATGTGTGTGATGTCCTTAGGTTAGGTAGGTTTAAGTAGTTCTACGTTCTAGGGGACTGATGACCTCAGATGTTAAGTCCCATAGTGCTCAGAGACATTTGAACCATTTGTACTGTTCGTGCTTTCACAGAAAAAAAGACGATTTGGCTAAAGGAAATGCGAAGAGAGACATATTACTTACAACAAGCTTCCTTAAGGAATAAACATACTCAGAGACATTAGTTATTATATCCAATTCTTTGAATATTTTCTGACATACTGTTATTGATTTACACCACAAACGAGCCTTATTGCACGCTTTTGCTCTCTAAAAACTTTCTCTTGGTTTGTAAAGTTACCCCAAATTATGATACCATATAACGTAATAGAGTAAATGTAAGCAAAGTATTTCAGCTTATTTAAAATATTTATATCTCAACTGTCACCCACTCCAAGAAAGTGTGATGCAGTTGTACAGTTGCAATTTAATGCGCCTACATCCCCCTTAACACTCCCTTAAAATCACAGTCAGATGCTGACCATTTCCCTTGAAACCTTGCTCAAATGCTGGTCGCCCTAGCTGAAGGTTGACCCAAGGTACAGTATTTAAGAACTGAAATCTGGTTCGCCATGTTGTCATAAAATAATATCTCACTCACAGAACTGCACAGGTTTACAGTACTGTGGGGAAGCAGCCTACTCACGCCGTAATAAATTCACATCAGTCTTTCCATTGTGTGCCAGCCAGTCTGCTGTAACTAGCTCTGACGTCATAAATGTTGCGCAATACTTTAAAAATCAAATAAATAACCTGAAACGTTTCTAGCATGTCAGGAGTAATACTACATCAATATGTGTTAAATATCAGTTCAATAACTTTAACCATTTTCAAAATTTGGATGTTTTTCTGTAAAAAAACTTAAAAATTTATATTTAGATTCCTTTTTCATAATAAGTTAGTAGGAACAGTATTTTGGATCTCACAAATTAAAATTTTAGTTGAAATTCAATATTTTCTGGTTTTTGTCTTAAAAATTAAGGAAGCAAGATGGATTAAGTAGGCTAATAAATAAGGCTAGGATGTTTAAATTTAAGTAGAATGGAGATCCGCTATAATCATAAACATGTGAGAAGTTTCAACTCAATAACTATATAACTATAGCGATAGCGTATCTCCAAAGGGCAAGTTCAGAGCTCGTCTACTGCGTGTAGTGTAATTAAATTAATTCTCTCGCCCAAAATATTTGACTTAGCCACGTCAGACTTTTATTATGATTACTTACCTGTGTGCTGAATGCACATTTAAATTGAGAGCTTCATCGGCCATGAGCAAAGGAAGCGATGATTTATTCAGTAACTTAAAGTGGTGCATTACTAGCCCAGCGGCTAGTCGGGAGAGCCGATTTGATCAGGCGTTCCCTTAGCCGTCCGCACCGCGGCTTTATATATAAGAACGCTGCGCGAGGAAGTAAGGCCCCAGTTCTCTCCAGACGCTGAATAGCACACCATCTGTGTCGGGAGTCGCGTCGCGTCGCGTCGGTATCATTGCTATAAACAGCCTCGGATGCCATATTAAGTTACTCGGGATACGCGTAACCCTGAAATCATTTTCGAGTGAAGTGTTAATTCTGGGATAACTTTAATGACCTATCTTCAGTTTGCGTATGTCGTATTTTCACGTGCCGCCGCGGGACAAACATTCTACCATTATTTAGCGGGGCTTTTGATGAACATTATCATCAAATTATGGCGAGCATTCACTTAAACATTTAATTTGGGCAGTTATAGTTGCATCAGCGCATTAGACTCTGAACTGCTCTGGTAGTTGGATTGTGTGGATTCTTTTTTTTTTTTATCTGTGACTTTCAGAATATAGCGAACGTTTTTACAGGATCGTTTTTGATTATGAATCCCAGACAATCTCCTAATTCCTCAGAGCTATAAGCTGTAGCTATGAGTGTATTTCTCAGATGAAGTGGGCACTAGGAATTCTAATTACAGGCTTCACGTTTTGCTAATCACTTTCTGGTTGCCAATATTGTAGTTAGAGAGCCAGTGCTGAGAACGGCAAAAGACAGCATAAATAATAGGAACATTTATATAACAATTAATTCCACCTGCCGCCCCACATATGGTAATCGGCCGGGAAATGCAGTGTTTCTACATTACAATTCTACATTATAAATAAGCAATCATACCACCCGCCACCCCACAATTGGTGTATTGGCCGGGAAATGCATCTTTTCTACATTACAAACCAAACATTAATTAACAAGTATTAATTCCACCAGCCGCTCCACAGTACTAAATACATAAGTGTATATGTGTGTTGTGACAGCGCTAAGTTACACAGTTCAGAGGCTAATATCCTTGAACATTATGTCATTTTACGCAATTCATGTGACAGACTGCTTCATTTTAATACTATACTGATATTGGCTGGAGATGGGAGGAGGAATGCAAGTGGAATCAGAGGGAGAGTTGATACAAAGCAAAACTGGGCTAGTTCCGCATCTTGGACTTTTAAATTTACTACCACTGCCATCTGCCATTTTTTAAATTTATCACCGCCACCATTTTGCATTTTTAATTTTATCACCACTGCCATCTTCCATTTTTAAATTTCTCACCAGTGCCGTCCTGCATTTTTTAAATTTCCGACCACCGCCACCTAGCATTTTTAAATTTTCCGCCACCAACATGTAAAATTTTTACGCTTTCCGTCACTGCCGTCTTGGAATTTTTGGTGACTGCAGTGCCAACTAGCTGCGGAAGCTTGAATTGAAGAATACTTCGAAACACTAAAATTGCCTAAACACATGGAAATGCGCTTTATATAAATTGTATACTGTTATACCGGAGCAAGTAAATATTAGGGAGGAAGCAAGTATATTTGGGCTGTGTGCTCACACTAGGTTCCACACAAGCTGTGTTGGTCGTAGCAGAGGCATTCGGACTCTGGACTTGGAATAATTGCAGTGAGAAAGGCAAGCCATGCAACTATGCTTCGGAACGGATTGCAGTAGTGTTCAACTTAGAGGTTTTCGTGACTGTCACAGTTGAACTTAAACTAAGAGACTCCCGACTGGTCGCTGGACTCAGAAATTTTCTTGAGAGATGAACTTTATTAGGTAATAGACTCTAATGTTGTGCTGATTTAAGAAGAGACGTCTGGGCTCAGTCACAACCAAACACTGAACTTCAGTTTCTTGTAATAAAAAAGTTTTCCGTGAATTAGGATGATTACATTGTTCCTGTTGGCATGGCTCAGGCACTTATGCACTTCATTATATGAGCACTGGGGAATATGAACTTATACGATAAGATGCATTAGTTAATTGTGGCCATGCTAATTTTAGCAACAATGATGAATAGAATAATTGCTTGTACTTTACTGCTGCCAGTCACATTTAGTTATTGAATGGTTACTTTAACATCTTAAATATACACTCCTGGAAATTGAAATAAGAACACCGTGAATTCATTGTCCCAGGAAGGGGAAACTTTATTGACACATTCCTGGGGTCAGATACATCACATGATCACACTGACAGAACCACAGGCACACAGACACAGGCAACAGAGCATGCACAATGTCGGCACTAGTACAGTGTATATCCACCTTTCGCAGCAATGCAGGCTGCTATTCTCCCATGGAGACGATCGTAGAAATGCTGGATGTAGTCCTGTGGAACGGCTTGCCATGCCATTTCCACCTGGCGCCTCAGTTGGACCAGCGTTCGTGCTGGACGTGCAGACCGCGTGAGACGACGCTTCATCCAGTCCCAAACATGCTCAATGGGGGACAGATCCGGAGATCTTGCTGGCCAGGGTAGTTGACTTACACCTTCTAGAGCACGTTGGGTGGCACGGGATACATGCGGACGTGCATTGTCCTGTTGGAACAGCAAGTTCCCTTGCCGGTCTAGGAATGGTAGAACGATGGGTTCGATGACGGTTTGGATGTACCGTGCACTATTCAGTGTCCCCTCGACGATCACCAGTGGTGTACGGCCAGTGTAGGAGATCGCTCCCCACACCATGATGCCGGGTGTTGGCCCTGTGTGCCTCGGTCGTATGCAGTCCTGATTGTGGCGCTCACCTGCACGGCGCCAAACACGCATACGACCATCATTGGCACCAAGGCAGAAGCGACTCTCATCGCTGAAGACGACACGTCTCCATTCGTCCCTCCATTCACGCCTGTCGCGACACCACTGGAGGCGGGCTGCACGATGTTGGGGCGTGAGCGGAAGACGGCCTAACGGTGTGCGGGACCGTAGCCCAGCTTCATGGAGACGGTTGCGAATGGTCCTCGCCGATACCCCAGGAGCAACAGTGTCCCTAATTTGCTGGGAAGTGGCGGTGCGGTCCCCTACGGCACTGCGTAGGATACTACGGTCTTGGCGTGCATCCGTGCGTCGCTGCGGTCCGGTCCCAGGTCGACGGCACGTGCACCTTCCGCCGACCACTGGCGACAACATCGATGTACTGTGGAGACCTCACGCCCCACGTGTTGAGCAATTCGGCGGTACGTCCACCCGGCCTCCCGCATGCCCACTATACGCCCTCGCTCAAAGTCCGTCAACTGCACATACGGTTCACGTCCACGCTGTCGCGGCATGCTACCAGTGTTAAAGACTGCGATGGAGCTCCGTATGCCACGGCAAACTGGCTGACACTGACGGCGGCGGTGCACAAATGCTGCGCAGCTAGCGCCATTCGACGGCCAACACCGCGGTTCCTGGTGTGTCCGCTGTGCCGTGCGTGTGATCATTGCTTGTACAGCCCTCTCGCAGTGTCCGGAGCAAGTATGGTGGGTCTGACACACCGGTGTCAATGTGTTCTTTTTTCCATTTCCAGGAGTGTATGTATACATTTAGGACGGCAAAATCATAGGTGAATAGTTGACATACTAAATGTGTATCACATGAGTATCGCAACATAATAGGTGATGCAAAACTATCTGCATACCACACAAGATGTGGAATGAATTACGAAATGCAACGAGACACAGCTCCATGTCAGCAGAAGCCAACACTGGATGCCGATTTCTGGCCACACATTACCCACACCCCTCCCCTGAAATACCCCAATAGCATTACAGCATACTCCAGCAGCATAGCAATTGAAAAGAGGTACTCTATGTTAATTTAAGACATTTTGTCTTCAAGTAACGTATATCTGTATGCATAAACGCCTGATGGTGAGCAAAATATGCTTGAAACGCTTAGCAATATGTCAGATTAAACATAAAATAAATGATTGTGACTGGTAGCACAAAAATACAAATAATTATGCGATATATTATGCTCCGGTCTGTGACTGAATCATAAACTTTATGCCATGATACGAAATCTATGCTCCTTAAGCAACCAGGACACAAATTTTCATACTCTTCATAAAAATTCTATGTTATTTTATACTAACAGTGTTTCCGTTAAAGATTATTTTCTAACATTACCGATTCCAAGACGTTATTCTCGACTTGTGGTGAAACAAAGAATATACAACCACAAAAGAACAGAACGCTAATTCGAAATACACCACAACAAAGATCAAAGAAATTATGTGATGATATTAGTTATTGATACAGCAACATTTAATAGATTACAGGTGTCCTAGTCAAACATAAAGAGTGAGCCTGGTCTCCACTAAAAATTCCAGAGGTTGTTCAGAGATGTTTCTGAATATTTTGGTATAAGGGACCCGTGGTCTGTGGTGTTTCGTTGTAGAGTGATAATGTAATTATGATCTATTAGGTATGTTAGATTATTTTGCATTTAGTTCACTGCTTTCTTAGACCTACTCTCTATGTATATATAATAGGTCGTGATTTAACTTTTTTTGAAGCTGCTGCGTGTTTTTATTGATTTTAAAGTTAGTTGCCAGCATAATAATAGGAATAACAAGATTAATAATAGTGATAATGATAATAATAACGATGATGAGGAAAATATTGATAATAATAATAATGAAGTAATAATTGAGAAAAAATGAAATACACACACACATATATATATATATATATATATATATATATATATATATATATATATATATATATATATATATATATATTGCATACACAGGCGAATATGCTCTGGTGTGGCATCAGTTGTTACATCAGTTATGTTTCTTTCTGCGACAATTTGCCCACAGCAGTGAAATAACAGTGAAATAGCCAGTAATATGCAATCACCACACAGTACAACACAAAATGCCGAGTAATGCAACAACCCTCTGGCACATGCAAAGGTACTGTGATGTGCTTACCATCTCTGCTTGAACAGCTCAGCATAGCGTCAATGTGTCACTCTTCCAGTGCCTTAAGTGAACTCACATCCGAGATGTATATCGGCCAACTCTTCATGGGCAAAGCTAGCCATACTGTTGTGTATCACTGTTAACGTACAGTTAACACTTCGGAAAAACAAACCCGTGGGCCCAGACTCCTTTGCCTGCACCAGCACAGTATTCATGCGATATTGCAGTACCCGTGTTATTCCGAATAACGATGCGACGTTCGCCTTGCACTGTGACGACTACGGCCATTATGAAATACATCAAATGTATTCGCACTTGCGAATATGGACAACCATCAGCTGTATAATAGAATGATGACAACGAAAATTTGTACCGGACCGTCACTCGAACCGGAATTTCCCGCTTATCGCGAGTGGTCGTCTTAGCACTTGGCTATCCGAGTGCGACTCAGTATTAGACCCAAACTTCCATATGTCGCCAACCACGTGTCTACAATTTACACTCGGTTAGCGGTCCTGGTACATCTCCACAGACGACTGACGCAACGAAGCCGTTGACATTTTGCGCCTGATAGAGAGTTAGGTCAAACTCCCAACCAAGACAGAGATCCAAAGCATTCCTGAACGGTAGACCTTGCCAATTCTCCCACTGGTCCGGCCATTATTCCTGGCCTTTGGTCATCACATGATGGATCTCATAAAAACTTTCGATTCGCTGAGGAAAACCCCTCACTTACCACTTAGACCCCCCACCAAATCTCGTTGTGCTTAAAATAATCAAAATACTGTGGATGTCAGACGGGCAAAGCACTGTGGTGCTTCCCAAGTGTCATATATGGATAGAAACAGCCTCATATAAAACGCAAAAATGAGAATAACAACAAGCAGAGCAGAAAGTAAGTACACATTGCAAATATGCAACTCGCGAAGTATAGTAACCAAGCAAAACTGTTAATTTTGCACAGGCCAGCTTCTGCATCTAAACTGCTCTCAATGTTTTAACGCTGTACTTACTGAAGATTCAAATAAGTATTACGCCAACTAAAAATTGGTGCAAGCCTGAAATGCTTATTGGCATAAATAAAAATACAAAAAAAATTCTTAGTTGCTATATTTCTTAAAATATCTATATGCTGGTGCCATCTCAATTTGTTATCCATTTGGATGTCCTGAAACTTCACACATGGAGCCGTTTATATGAATGTCTGGTAAGTCGTTTTTATTTATCTGGAATCGCATAACATGGATTTTGCATGATTAAGGCTTCAGCTGTTGGATGAGAACCAGTTTTAAAACTTTTCCATTCCTTTTGTGATTGTGTCTGGTGTGGTGTGTGGTGGCATGGCAAAAATTACAGTTTCTAAGAGTTCTATAATGTCCTTAATAAATCATTTATGTAGACCAAGAGCTAGAGTGGGCCAAGTACCGAGCATTGCGGCACACCGTATTTAATATTTCCCCACTATTATTACTGCAAGATCTTTTGCTAATGTGAATCTCTGTTTTCCATACATGCAAGTGGAAGAGATTCAATGCTACACCATTTTAGTTTCCACATCAAAATTTTATGATTTACACAATCAATGGCCTTGGCAAGAGCATAGAAAATGCGAACAGGGAGTTCTTAGTTGTTTAAGTACTGTAAAGAAAAGGAAACGAAATTAAGGCATTGGAGCAATAATCTGGTATGTCCACTTATGGCTGAAAATGAGATTTGACATCCATTGTATAGTTTGAAAATTACTCTATAGTATTTATCAAGAACGAAACCTGTCCATGTCACCAACTGAGAATAATGTAGGGAATGGGCTTGCTGACGCCTGATGTTTTGAGCAAGAACCGGATATGTCCAGGGCTTACTTTGTTCTTGCACCAGACAGTAGTCAGATTTTAGCATCTGAAATAGATCCAAAAAGGTCGCTGTGGTTAATGTTACAAAGATCTGTTTTCAGACTTCTTGTTACATACAAAAAAAGCTATTTCAGCGTAACATTACAATTGCTGAGAAGTTTACTGTTTCAAAGTTCAGGTCTTGCTCATGATTTCGTCATTTAAAAAACCTCAGCTACACTGACCTTTTCTGAGGAAAAACTTTATAATGTGCCTCCACCAGCGAAATCTCAAAAATATAAAAATGTCATGAGGCTTGCCAAGAAGCATGTGCCAGCTTCAGACATGCTGTTTTTTAATAATGTGGCCTGTGAAAGATTGGTTGGTTTGTGGGGGTTGAAGGGGCCAGACTACAAAGGCCATCGGTCCCCCTGTGAAATGGTTATGGGTGCTGTTCATCAGAAGGAGAAGCACAATCAACTTCTTATGAACGTTCCACAACTATGACTTTTATTATGATGTCCATTTTTTTATTCTCCAACTCCTCATCAAGTTCAGTAACCTGTCCACTGCTAATAGTCGTTGTTTCTTTAATTAGTTGTTTATATTTTGACAACATGTTCAAAAAAGCAAAGTTGTTTGGCGCCAGAGCTATACAAGTACCAGCTTTATAAAATTCAGTAAATATCGTAATAAATCTTTCTTTGGTTATGTAATAAGCTATTGCAGGGTTTTGGTGGCCTAAAGAATACTTGGGAAAATACAAGACTGAGAAATAAAGTTTACCAATTTAAGGACAGTTTTTGTTTTATACTGAAAAGTATAAGTGACTTATCAGGTTATTGCACCAATGACTTCAGGTGCCCCATACAATCAATGTTACAAGATGAAAAATTGAGAGTTCATGATCTGCATAAGTTTAATTAATTAAATCAAATCTACACATCAAAATAAATCAAAAGTGACCAGCCAGAATGGTTTGACCCTTTTCATCACCCAACTCACACTAAAATTTTGCACAAGTGTTGCACTGGTAAATGATTGACCGGTATAAATTGGCAAATTTTTTAAGTACCTACTCCCAGTCTTATCAACAAGTTTAGGTAGATGGTTCACTGTGTCATCATCTTAAATCAGGGTAGGAAAAAATAGGTATCTTTGCGAACCAAAAACAAGAAAGCAGAACACATCGTCATCCATAGTGAAACCACCTGATTTAGTCACACTTAATGCTCGTAGTGTTACTGAAGGCTATTTTTTGATATAGCAATTCTCTAATTACAGTATGATTTCTATTAGGAAACATCATCAGAAGTGTCATAAAAAAGCAAAAATATAGCCAGCTCAACTAAACATTCGATTTTTTAAAGAGGCTAGATTTCTTTTTTTAAATGCAATAGTAGTTGGGTAATCTACCCTCGTTCAAAAGTCAGTCCCCTGATTAATTTATTTTTAAATGAAAAAGCAAGAATTTGAAGTAAGGTTCATTGACACCAATTTCATACATTGGTGAGAACATATTGCCCACAAAAATATTCTTACATGTTAAATTGTTTGTAAACCCCCTTTATTCATTTTGTAAATCAATATTTGATCAAATTTACCTCCAGTTGTAATGATTATTGACCAATGATGTGTAATATTATAATAATAAAACGAACATCCCATGATTGTACTTGTTACATGAAATAGAGAAATGTATATGAACATGTGCACAACAGTGTCATTCTGATCTTATATTGTGAATGCTATCTATAAACAGAACAGGTAAAATATCATACAAAATCAATCATATCACTTAATCAAAATAAATATTTTTGTTTGTATCAAGAGTTTAGTGTGCACCAGAAACTAATTGTAAACATTCGATATTCAGGCATGATCAGATACAATAAAAATTAATTGTATTACTTGAACTAATGGTGATCATTTTATACCAGTTGCAAACATTAGATACCAAAGAAAAAAAGGGAAGAACTATGATAACATTATTTGTAGTACTAGAATTCACTATAGTGTTCATTGGTAATTAAAGTGTGAATAATAGGCCTATTCATTATCTATGTTCCACGAGCATTATTGTAAATACATATGTAAGTTGGTGCACATGAGTGAGACATATAAGATTCAAATGCATGAGATACATGTTCAAAACACAATGTGTATATGGATCATGAATCCACTGAAAGAAATCAGAAAATTTAATAAAAGTACTGATTCCATAACATGATAATGAAATTTTAGCATCATCTGTGAACTGCATTGCATTCACATTGTCACACAAGTTAAGAAGTTGGCAATGTCACACGAGTTTGTTGTGGAATCATGTGGTTTTATCTGGTGAGAAGACCATGCATTTGTGGTTCGTTGTCAGTACATAGGGTATTTGTTAGATTTAGGTTTATCATTGGTTGCAGTCAGCTGGTAATCCTCCGTCTTTTATAGCAGGGACTGTCAGGAGAAGGGTGTCATCATGCTTAGTGAACTAGTGGCTGTGAGTGTCCACATAATGACAGGAAACCACCTTTCTTCCATACCTCTGTTTTGGCTCTCAGTTTTCTTATGATTTCGGCCAGGGTAAAAGTTTATCTGCAGTTCTCCTAGGAGTTACACTAGTTATACTCTTTGGCCTGCTGAGGTTTGCTTCGCAACTGCATTTTGACAGTGAGGTGTGAATGACTCCATCAAGATCGGAACTCAGATCAGTTGTGAAGTAACATAAACATGTGTGTTGTTGCTATTAATAGCTTTTGGTTGGTACTGATTGCTGATAAATATCGTTTTATACAGTTGATAGCGTTGGGGTGTTCTCTGGAAGAGAAAAAAATGGTATTGTATAAAATGTCTCTTAGTACAGTACTGTGAGGTTCCACAGGCTGGCCATTGTATTGACCTCTGAAGTGGAAAAATATATGTCTGTTCACTTGCATAGCATTATCCTTTACTACACACAGAGCTAAAGTGCAAAATTCATTCACTGCCTTGGTACAAAGAGCCAACTATTCACGTAAGGTGTCGTTACTGTTGTAGCAAGGAGTTGCTCGTGCTGACAGCATATAAACGTTTGTGCCTACTGGTTAGGCATGCTCCATATTTTGAGCGGTGAAGCTCGCCTCAGCTGTTTAGGGCTTTTTCCTTTAATGTCTTTGAGGCAACACACTCACCTGCTTGACGCCAGGTTTCTCGCCCATTCTCTCCACTCGACAGTGAAAGACATTGAGCCACCAGCAAGTGGATTAGTTGCCTGCTGCTGCGTCTGCATTGCCCCTACCAGAGCTGTAATCTCAGGTGTCACACTGTCACATGTGCACGGCCACCTTGCCCCATGTAGTTGTCTGTGTCACTGGCTTGTACTGCATTCACGCTCGTGTCGACCTGCACAGTTATCAAAAGTACAAGGTGACGCTGTTAAAAGTCGCCTGCCTCCCCTTTGAATGCGAATGCAATATTTCGACTTCTGAAATAGAGTAAACAGCTACAACAATGGACAGTTTTATGCAATAATCGATTGTTAGCAATATTCTGTCAGCATTTCAGTTTATTTCACCAGAGAAGTTAGACGTTTCTCTTTTACAGTCTAAAAATGAAAGAATTGAAACTATGGAAGCATATGTGAAAACAGGTTCGATAAAGGAAACGCGCGGAATTTTCGGTGTCAGACATCTTTATAGAGAACTAGCAGCAAAGAGAGCGATACAGAGTCTGTATGAAAACTGGGGAACCTATGGATTTGTGCAAAATGTAAAACGACAACGAATTCCTTCAGTTCACACACCAGAAGTCTGCAGACATTCGCTCTAGACTTATTAAGAGTCCAAAGAAGTCTACATGTCAGTTAGCCCATCATGCGCATGTAAGTAGAAGGAGTTGCCAGCGGATATTGAAAAGTCTTAATATGAAGCTGAGCCACGTGACAGTTGTGCAGCAATTACAGGAGGATGACAGTCAGAAACTTGTAGGTAACTGCACATGGCTTTTGAATAACATCAGCAATGGTTTGTTAGACCCTTTCCATTACATCATGAATGATGAAGCATGGTTTCATCTTTCCGCTCATGTGAATTCACAGAACACGAGGTACTGGGCAACGGAGAACCCTAACATTGTGTGTCAGCAACCACCCCATGATGAAAAGTCGGCGTTTGGTGGGGTGTAACAGGAACACAGATATTTGATATTTTTTGACACTTTCCTCAACACGGTTGCATATATGGAAATTTTTGGTACATTTTGTGCTTAACTCATTGAATATGAAAGATAATATTGCTCCTTCCAGCAAGATGGTGCAACATGCCATACATATAAGGTATCCCTCGAACGAGTTCATGAAGTCTTCACTGAGGACCGAACTGTCAGCAAACATTTATGGCCACCACGTTCGCCTGATGTAACAACATGTAATTTTTTCCTGTGGGAGACTTAGAGAGCAAGATAACGAAACAAAGCCACAAACAATACAGGGACTGAAAGACATCAGCCGTGAAGTTGCCGCCATTGGTATCCGAACTTTATGCCGGATGTATCTGAATATGCTTAGACATACACAGCTGTGCACTGATGTTGCAGGGGGGAACTTCCAGCATCTTCTATAAATATATTTTTCACTTTATTTTTCATTGTAAATAAATGATAAGTCCATTTCATCTCTTTGTTTCTGTAATTTCACTACATTTCCTTTATATTTACATGGGCTACTTTTATCTGTGCCATCCTCTATACAGGGTGTTACAAAAAGGTACGGCCAAACTTTCAGGAAACATTCCTCACACACAAAGAAAGAAAATATGTTATGTGGTCATGTGTCCGGAAACGCTTACTTTCCATGTTAGAGCTCATTTTATTACTTCTCTTCAAATCACATTAATCATGGAATGGAAACACACAGCAACAGAACGTACCAGCGTGACTTCAAACACTTTGTTACAGGAAATGTTCAAAATGTCCTCCGTTAGCGAGGATACATGCATCCACCCTCCGTCGCATGGAATCCCTGATGCGCTGATGCAGCCCTGGAGAATGGCGTATTGTATCACAGCCGTCCACAATACGAGAACGAAGAGTCTCTACATTTGGTACCGGGGTTGCGTAGACAAGAGCTTTCAAATGCCCCCATAAATGAAAGTCAAGAGGGTTGAGGTCAGGAGAGCGTGGAGGCCATGGAATTGGTCCGCCTCTACCAAACCATCGGTCACCGAATCTGTTGTTGAGAAGCGTACGAACACTTCGACTGAAATGTGCAGGAGCTCCATCGTGTATGAACCACATGTTGTGTCGTACTTGTAAAGGCACATGTTCTAGCAGCACAGGTAGAGTATCCCGTATGAAATCATGATAACGTGCTCCATTGAGGGTAGGTGGACGAAACTAAAATAAGCTCTAACATGGAAATTAAGCGTTTCCGGACACATGTCCACATAACATCATTTCTTTATTTGTGTGTGAGGAATGTTTCCTGACAGTTTGGCCGTACCTTTTTGTAACACCCTGTATATGAGGGGCATTCAATAAGTAATGCAGCATATATCTGTCTCGGCAAATTTCGGTTAAAAAAATGCGGAATTTGTTATGAGACATCGTGGAATGTTCCTGCTTTAGCATCTATAGTTTCATGAAGTTCACACAGGTGGTGGCGCTATACGTAGCCATCACAATGTCGTCTAACGGAAGTTTGTTCCAAGCAGATTGCTGTCATGGAGTTTGTTTTGGTGGAAAACCAGTCCATCACAGATATTCATAGGCACTTGCGAAATATCTACAGAGAACAAAAACATGGCGAATCGTTGGGCGAGGCGTCTGTCATCATTACAACAAGGGCGCGCAAACATGTCCAGTCTGCCGCATGCCGGATGGCCGCACACAGCTGTGATTCTTGCGGCGCTGGAACGTGCGGACACTCTCATTCGAGGTGATCGACAGATCACAATCAGACACATCACTCCACAACTGGACGCCTCTGTTTGTAGTGCTTGTCCACCCGTTGAGGTACTCAAAGGTGTGTGGCTGCCAGGTTCCCCCAGAGAAGATCATAAAGAGCAACAAAGGACCATCTGTCCGGAACTGCTGGCGTGTTACAAGGCTCATCATGACAATTTTTCGTCGAAAATCGTCACAGGCAATGAATCATGGGTTCACCACTACGAACCGGAAACAAAATGGCAATCCACGGAATGGCACCATACGACCTCTCCTCCTAAGAAAAAGTCAAAGCCGCCCCCTCAGCTGGTAAAATCATGGTGACGTTCTTCTGGGACTCTGAAGGGGTTATTCTGTTTGATGTCCTCCTTCATGGCGCAACGCTCAATTCGGAAATGTATTGTGCTGCACTAAGAACATTGAAGAAACGATTTCAACGTGTTCGTGGCCATAAAAATGCAAACGACCTTCTCCTTCTTCAGTATAACACAAGGCCTCACACAACTCTGTGCAACTTAAAGGAGTTCACAAAACTTGGTTGCACATTTCTTCCTCATTCACCGTACCGTCCAAATCTCGCACCTTCCGACTTCCATGTGTTTGGCTCAATGAAGGATGCATTCCGCGGGAAGTCTGATGTGAATGATGGGCAGGTTACTGATGCAGCAAGGCGTTGGCTCTGACGACGACCAGCAGAGTGGTACCATGTGGGCGTACAGGCCCATCCAGCAAGGTGGCGTAAGGCCATTGGATTGAATTGATATTATGTTGAAAAATCGGGTTTTGCAGCCAAAAGAGTGGGAAATAATATGGTATATTGAAATCCTGAATAAAACCAAGCTGCTTTCAGAAAAATAATGTTTTCCATTACTGACTGAATGCCCCTCATACATTAAGACCTTATCTTAATACATAAACCTACAACAAATACACAGGATTACATACTTGATTGTCACTGTTTTAATTTTATAACTTTACACTTATATTTTTTTATATTCGCAACTTTATATACGTTTTATAAGTTAGTAACTTCACAACTTTAAGCTGTAAACGCTTCACAACTTTAATCTGTAAACACAAATCAATCGCTATGACATTTCACAAGTTTTTATTAGTAACGCAAAGTAGCCATAATTATTTTCTTATTTACAATATTTTATCATGAAAAGAACGAATATACTATCATCATTGGATTAGTAGTTAGTTTATTTTGTTAATTGATATGCACTATAAATACCTTCTTCCTTTCATGCAAATGTTAACTTATAAATGTATGCTTAGTATCATGCTGGCAAACTCATAAATAATTAATAAGAAAAACCATCACTAGTGCTGGACTCAACGCTGCTACCATGCGTTCCCACCTCCCTTTATCTTTTCTTCTTTTTTTCTCCTTGTTCTACATTATCTCCGTCGTTTAGAAACATCTATTATATCTTTTGATTGGCTTATTCCTTTCATCATTGATCTTTTTCCTCTGTTATTATGACCGCACCATGTTCACTTCCTGTGAACGGTAACTCAAGGAAAACACAAAAAAATTACCACATCATATTTAATTACACCTCAGACGTGCCGGATAAAAAATCCAGCAGATCTATATGCAGCACGTACATACCTTTGCACTGGTAAGACACACATGTTCTAATTTACTCTCTCTTCTTAATGTTAATTGCCTCTTAGTTATTTCTCTCAGCGTAAGTATTTCATGCCTATAATTATCCCATCTCTATTTTATGTTGTTCCTTTTCTTTATCTCCTTTTCACTGAATCTCCAAATGTAAATAAAATTAACATATACTACTGAAAAGTTCTCATATTTAAATTAATGCTCATTTCAGTAATATTGCTGTTGACAGGTGTTTGTCTATCTCAAATATGTATGCCTCATATTTCCTTGATCCTCGCTCGTCCTTTCTGTACCTAGTAAGATAAGGCAGCTTGTTTACCATCCCATTATCCGCAGTTTGCGCGTTCCTTAAAAAAAAAAAAAAGGTTTGAATGGCTCTAAGCACCATGAGACTTAACATCTGATGTCATCGGACCCCTAGACTTAGAACTACTTAAACCTAACTAACCTAAGCACATGACACACATCCATGCCCGAGGCAGGATTCGAACCTGCGACCGTAGCAGGCGCGCGGTTCCAGACTGAAGCGCCTAGAACTGCTCGGCTACAGCGGCCGGCGCGTGTTCCTTAAACAAAAATAGAAAAAAATGTCCCAAACAAACTATATCATTCGTTCACACGTATTCTTACATTGAACTTCTACGACTACTTTATCTCTCTCTCTCTCTCTCTCTCTCTCTCTCTTTCTCTCCCACAAAAAATGGTTCAAATGGCTCTGAGCACTATGGGACTCAACTGCTGAGGTCATTAATCCCCTAGAACTTAGAACTAGTTAAACCTAACTAACCTAAGGACATCATAAACATCCATGCCCGAGGCAGGATTCGAACCTGCGACCGTAGCGGTTTGCGGCTCCAGACTGCAGCGCCTTTAACCGCACGGCCACTTCGACTGGCTCTCCCACAAAAAAATGTTCCCAATGCTACATTGGCATGCTTTAGCCAGCTTTCCTTACATATAACAATTTGAGCTTTAGTGTTTTGTGTTAGCGCTTGGAGCTCTGGTATTTTCCCAACACAGCTACGAAAACTTACAACTACAACATCAATTGTTGCTAGGTCTGCCTTCCTGTGTTTGTCCTGTAACGTTGTAGACTGATGTCCTTTCCTTAGCTTCCCCTAGCCACTAACGTAAAAAAACGCCTAGTCTCTTCCAACAGCCCCTGTTAGCCGTGTAGCCGCTCCCTGTGTGAAGTGGACCCCTGACATATTAAGCAGAACCCAAAAACCTACCACACTGTAGCGAGAGTCAGGAATCTGCAGCCTACACGTTCGCAGAACCGTCTGAGCCACTGGCTGAGACCTTCCACTCGGCTCTGTACTAAAGGACCACAGTCGGTTCAGTAGATGATGCTACAAATGGCGGAGGAGGAAATGGACAGGGAAAGCAAAGAGGATGAGATGGACAGAGAGGGTGGGAAGGGGGGGCAGGAGATAGACAGGGAGTGGGGAGGAGGAGGTGGACAGAGAGAGGGAAGAGGAGGGGATTGACTTAGAGGGGTTGAGGAGGTAACTAAGGGGAGGCGGGAAGAAGAGATGGACTCTGAGTGGCAAAGGGAGTGATGGACAGAGAGAGGGGACAACAAATGGACAAAGACAGGGGACGAGCAGGTGGACAGAGGGGTGAGGAACAGATGGACATAGGGAGAAGGAGGAGATGGACTAATGGGACATTGGAATACATACATACCTGGCCTATGCTGAGTAGTCAGCTAGTAATAAATAGGCTGGTAAGTTTTACTTCCAAATAACACAAGTAAAATATAAGGGGTAGTCAAATGAAAACGAGGCAGATAGAAAAAAGTAAGGAAACTGTTCTTATTTCAATAGTAATCGCCATAACTCTTATTAATTTTACTCCACTGTAAGACTAGATGGTCAATGCCCTCATGGAAAGATGTTTGCCTTGGCGAGCCCACTTGTTGCCAATGTTGTCTCAAATACGGTGCAGAAGTTTCGTTGGGAAGACCTTAGTCACTTTCCTTATAGTCATGATCCCTCCCCAAGCAATTTACATATTTTGGAGCCCTAAGGAAAGACTTTAGTGTTTGCTTCAGACGAAAAGGTACACGCCTGGGTACAGCCAAGGTTCTGTACGCAACTGCAAACATTTATCCATGAAGGCATTGACCGTCTTGTATCACAGTGGAGTAAATGTATTAACAGTTATGGCGATTACTTGTGAAATAATAAACATTTTACTTGCTTTTTTCCATCTTTCTCGTTTTCATTTGTCTGCCTCTTATACTTGAGTAACTTATGTTACTTGTTTAGAAAAGATAATTTGTGAGATGATGGATTTGTTGTGTTATTTAGCATAAGAAGCTAAGCATGACAGACACGTTTTAATTCCACAGAGTTCGGTTTTAAGCATGCCCCCCCCCCCACACACACACACACACACTTATATGCACTGAAGAGCCGGCCGGGGTAACTGAGCGGCTCTAGGCGCTACAGTCTGGAACTGCGCGACCGCTACGGTCGCAGGTTCGAATCCTGCCTCGGGCATGGATGTGTGTGATGTCATTAGGTTAGTTAGGTTTAAGTAGATCTAAGTTCTAGGGGAATGATGACCTCAGAAGTTAAGTCTCATAGTGCTCAGAGCCATTAGAACCATTTTTTTGCACTGAAGAGCCAAGGAAACTGTTACACCTGCCTAATATCGTGTAGGGCCCCCGCGAGCACGCAGAAGTGTCGCAACATGACGTGGCATGGAATCGACTAATGTCTGAAGTAGTGCTGGAGGGAATCGACAGGAATCCTGCAGGGCTGTCCATAAATCCGTAAGAGTACGAGGGGATGAAGATGTCTTCTGAACAGCACGTTACTAGGCATCCCAGATATGCTCAATGATGTTCATGTCTGGGGACGTTGATGGACACTGGAAGTGTTTAAACTCAGAAGAGTGTTCCCAGAGCCACTCTGCGGCAATTCTGGGCGTGTGGGGTGTCGCATTGTCCTGCTGGAATTGCTTAAGTCCGTCGGAACGCACAATGGACATGAATGGATGCAGGTGACCAGACAGGATGCTTACATACGAGTCACCTGTCAGAGTCGTATCTAGACGTATAAGGGCCCTATATGACTCCAAATGCACGCGCCTCGCACCATTACAGAGCCTCCAACAGCTTGAACAGTCTCTACTTAAATGCAGGGTCCATGGATTCATGAAGTTGTCTCCATACCCGTACACCTCCGTCCGCTCGATACAATTTGAAATGAGACTTGTCCGACCAAGCAACATGTTTCCAGTCATCAACAGTCCAATGTCGGTGTTGACAGGCCCAGGCGAGGCGTAAAGCTTTGTGTCGTGCAGTCATCAAGGGTACACGAGTGGGCCTTCGGCTCCGAAAGCCCATATCGATGATGTTTCGATGAAGGATAAGCGCGCTGACGCTTGTTCATGGCCCAGCATTGAAGTCTCAAGCAATTTGCGGAAGGGTTGCACTTCTGTCACGTTGAACGATTCTCTTCAATCGTCGTTGGTCCCGTGTTTGCAGGATCTTTTCCCGGCCGCAGCGATGTAAGAGGTTTGATGTTTTACCGGATTCCTGATATTCACGGTCCAATTGTGAAATGGTCGTAAGGGAAAATCCCCACTTCATCGCTACCTCGGCAATGTTGTGTCCTATGGCTCATGCGCCAACTATAAACTCACTTAAATCTTCATAACCTACCATTGTAGCAGCAGTAACCTTTGGCGCCTCATTGTATAAGAAATTGGCAGTCTCCTTCTGCATAATGAGATTCTCCTCAAATGATGGATTTACTATTTCGTTTATTATATTATCTGACTTTATTATAACTGTGGCTATTGCATCTCCAAAGAGGAGGCTATGAATCTACGAGGAGCACAGATTGTGTGCACTAGGATCGTTAATGTCTCTGAGGTTACTAGCTAATTCAACCCTAACAGCAATTTTCACTAAAACTTAATGACTACGTGTAAATTGGCCGAGGAGATGCTTGATGTTCTATTGTTGCTTTGTGTTTACAGAGGCCAGATACTATTAACTGAAGCTACTGAGGGAGGAACGCCTCTTATGAATCTTAGGAACAACAAATATTTGTTCTCCCTGTCAGTCTGCATCGTCGATCGCTTCATTCTTCACTGTAAAACTGTCAAGAGAAGAAATATGTACTCACACCGGCCCTATGACCAAATGACGCACTCATTATCTCGTCTTTGGTAGGTTCAGAGGTCTTGCGGTTAATGTCTGCGGCTTTCGTTCTTTACACTTTCAAGAAAACGAATTGCTGGTCAGATCTCGTAGCTAGCCGCTGTTTATTCTGTTGATATTAACACGCGCATGATACCACTCACACACAGTTCATAACTAAATGTAAATTAAGTACACTGACGGAAAAAGAAATCGCAACACCAGAAAATAATTAATACAGAGTAATGAAATTTCGGGAGTACATTTGTATAGGCAATATATTTAAGTGATTAACATTGCAAGATAACAGATTAATATAAGCGCGAGATAAGCCATAGCAAATGTGAAGTGCTGGTACATTAATAACCAGCGTAAAAGCCAGAATGTTACATGCAGGCATGCAGACGTGCATGTATTGAGTTGTACAGGTGCTGGACGTCAGTCCGCGGGATAGAGTTCCGTACCTGTTGCACTTGGTCGATCAATACAGCGACGGTTAAGGCGTGGCCACGCAGAACGCGGTCTGCCCGCGCTGTCTGCGACCACGAGCCGCGGCCGGTAGGGCGTGTCATTGAAATGCGTGTTATTGCATCGTGTCTGTCACGTAGACGACGGTGCAGGTACGTCTATCGTATCGGTGAACGAGCAGTACACTCAGTGGAAATCATGCAAGCAGAAACACTTGTACTATACAGGCGATGCACATTATAAAAAACATTTCGAAGAAGGCCGAAGCATGGAAGTGTATAGCTGCTAAACAGGTTAAAAATAGTAAATATTTATGCAAAAATTTTAATTTTCACACGTGCAATAAGTTAGATAAAATGAAGTGCAGTATAATATTAAGTACTGGCAATCAGTTAGGGCATAGTAAATTTTGAAGCTCCTGAAAGATATTACAGCAAGTATGCAAGCAACGATGTGATCAAAACGGAAAGCAACACATAGAAAATCGAACTTCATATATGACATGTCGCATGCACACGAAAATTAATTATCTAGCCTCACATGGGATTTTAGATGTCAAAAAGAATTATTTCCATGCATGTTTCTAACAATAACGACCGAAGATGTTAGTTAGTCCATATACTTACATAATACAATATAAAGCAATACCTCCTATCTTACAAGAAATTGTATGCTTAAATATTTTCAATCAGTAAAGAGTTTGCCAACTCATTAGAATCGAACAAAGCCTGAGGGCCCTGTGGAATCCCTATCAGATTTTATATTGCGGCTGAGTCAGCCTCCCTGTTAACTATAATCTGTCGTAGATCCCTCTAACAAAAATCTCAGTGAAGAGTTTAACAACTCATTAGAATCTAACAAAACCTGAGGGCCCTATGGAATCCCTATCAAATTTTATATTGCGTTTGAGTCCGCCTCCCTGTTAACTATAATCTGTCGTAGATCCCCCTAGCAAAAATCTGTGCCCTGTAATTGGAAGAAAGCATACATCACATCCATTTACGAGAAGGGTAGCAGAAGTGATCCACAAAACTACCGTCCAATATGAAAAATCATTCGCGTAATTTTGTTGTATCTTGGAAAACATTCTGAGCTCAAACATAAAGAGGTATCTCGAACGGGATGACCTTTATGCCAACCAGCAGGAATATCGAAAATGCCGATCGTGTGAAACATAACTCGCACTTTTCTCACACGACACACTGAAAGCCATAAATAAAGGCAGCCAGGTAGATTTAGTATTTGTCGATTTACGAAAAGCCTTTCACTTAGTCCCACACCTATAACTGTTATCAAAATTATTGTATGGGGAATCAAGTGAATTTTGTGACTAGATTGAGGAGTTTTTGCTAGCGAAGATGCAGCAAGCTATCTTGGGTGGAGAGCCATGGTGACGTAAATTCGGCTGTACACCACGAAGTGTGTTGAGACCCTTGCTGTTCATGTTGTGTATTTGTGAGCTTACAAACAATACTAATAGAAGCCTCAGATTTTTGCAGATAGCGTAATTATATGTTGTGAAGAATTCTCTGAAAGAAGCTGCGTAAGTATACATTGACGTATTGGTAAAACTTCAATGTGGTGCACACACTGATAACTTGCTTTAAATGTTCACAAATATAAAATTGTGCTCTTCATAAAACGAAAAAACCAAGTATCCTATGACTGCAATATCATGAGTCACAGTTGGAATCAGCCAAGTCGTACAAATACCTGGTTGTAATACTTTGTTGTGTCAAATGTTTTTTATTTCAGTCTTTGATCACAATATGAATTCTTACTTTGTAGTGCTATGAAGTGGAACGATCACATAGGCCCAGTCGTGGGTAGGGCAGGGCAGGGCAGATATCAGACTTCTGTTAATTGGTGGAATACCGGAGAAATGCCATCAGTTTACAAACGCGATTGCTTACAAATCAGTCATCTGACCCATCCTAGGCTATTTCTCTAGTGTGTGGGACCCATACGAATCTGGACTAACAGGGGATATTGAACATATGCAGAGAAGGGTAGCACGAATGGTCACAGATTTGTTTGACCGGCGAGAGAGTGTAACTGAGATGTTGGAAGAATTAAACTGGCAGATACATGAAGACACACGCAATCTAGCCCGAGAAACCCTACTTACAAAGACTCACGAACCGGTTTTAAATGATGACTCTAGGACTATACTACAAATACTACAACCCCCTACGTATCGCTCCCATGTGGATCGTGTGGACAAGGTTAGACTAATTACAGATCGCACAGAGGTATTTTAATAATCGTTTTTCCCGCGCTCCATATGTGAATGGAATGGGAGAAAGCCCTTACAACTGGTACAACAGCACATACCCACTTCCATACACTTCACAGCGGTTTGCAGAGTGTAGGTGTAGATACAGAATTACGTCTGGATGCACAAAAAAAGGAATTAGATCTTGGATGTAGTTTCGCAGAGGTGTCGCTTGGTTCTCGTACCTTTAAAGGTATTCGTTTATTCAAATGTAATACTGTAGTAGCATACGAAACTAATCATCACTGAAAATGCAACATAGCAGTTGACTGCGTAAAGGGATACTAGAGAGAATTCCTCTGTGGCTATGATAAGCTCGGCTTGATAAGTGTTGACACAGTTCAGATAATTTGTTATGTAGTTGTGCAAAACGTACCATACTGTGAGGGATACCTGCTTCCTTGTCTTGAAAACGGTAGAATGCTCTACCTGAAGTGAAAATGAGGCTGTTCTGGTTTCGTTTGTATTTGACAGGCATATAGAGAAACACCATTTACAACAAGATCAACGATAAATAAGCTACTGTGGTTTTCAGAGTGTTTTGTCTTTTATTGCTTTAATATTAAGGCTAATTTCGCATTAGGTGTTATTTGATAGAAATATCTGTTTGATGAATTCTTTCAGAGGGCTTCTTTGGCCAGATCTTAGAAAAAGGTAAACTGGGAAATATTTAACCTGAAGAACTCACAGAGCTTTGTCTTCGTTTAATAAGTGGCGACTGATAAGTGTCGTAAACGAAATTTTTGTCAAGCCTTGGCTTAGAGGTAGGACATGTTTCAACTTTTCCATTACGCGCCTGTTAGAGTGGGATGTCTCGCTCAGGCAGCGCTCTCGGCGCCAGCACGCACAAATAAAGTACTTTATGTTCTATTTGCTTCATACTGTACTGAGATATGACTTCCGTTCCAACTTTAAAAACAATTTCGATATATTAGCTACATTTAGTTGGCAGCGACATATCACTTAAAATGAACGAAACGTAAAGTAGCCAGGGACCACGTTCTTCACTTAAAGCCCTTCATAATTTATTCTACATGGTACTTGGAGAGTAGATATCACAGTAACTGTGACCAACATCGACAAAATAGACACTTCATCATCAAGTTATAATGTTAACTATAAGATCTGCAAATATCATCTTTTTATGACCATCAGTTTCTTCAGAATCGAATGACAAGTACAGGGTGACACAGGAAAACGGGAACATTCCACAATCCAATAAGACTAGAAGTGATGAAGGAAAGAAATTGTATTCATAGTAACTGAAACCTTAAACTTTGCCATTTACGAAACATTGATGGCATTTATCATTTTTTTAAATTACGTCCTTTAGATGGCGTCTACTGTTGAGATTCCTCACTGACCGTTGCAACATTTCAGCCGGGATACTGTGAATTGCATCTCGAATGCTTTGTTTTAACTCATCCAGGGTTCTTGGTCGAGTCGTGTAGACTTTGCTCTTGAGGTAGTCCCACAAGAAAAAATCACAATCGGATAAATCTGGCGGTGTAGAGGGCCAGGGAAAGTTACCGAATCGTGAGAGCACACGGTTGTTAAACAGTTCTCACACATACGCTATTCATTGATTGCCGAGCAGTGTGTGATGTCGCTCCGTCCTGTTGAAACCAGGCTTCTTGAACGTTTGGAAAGTTGTTCAATGCAGGTTTATCGATAGTTCGTAAAATCTCCACGTAACGATCGGCATTGACAGTTATTGTGTTTCCCTGTTCATTTGCGATAAAATACGGTCCGATAACCCATGTGATGAAACACCACACAATATTGTCACTTTACTGGCGTGTAAAGGGCGGTCATGACCGTCATTAGGATTTGTGTTTGCCTAGTAACGGTAGTTCTGTTCATTCACATAACCTGTGAGATGCAAATGTGCTTCATCTGACAACCACAACTTGTTTATAAATTCATTGTCATTGTTTATTATTGTTATCATTTGTTTACAGAATCCTAATGGTAACCGGTAATCGTTTTCCTTAAATTGTTGCACCATCTGTACTTTGTACGGATGAAATTTTTAATCAAGATGAAGAATTCTGCGAACACTCTCCCGGGACATTCCAACTACTGCTGCTTGCTTACGAATTGAACGCCGTGGGCTCCGTAAGACAGACTCGCGTACAACATCAATGTTCGCTGGAGAGCGCACACTTATTGGTGGTCCTGTTGGTTTCTTCTTGAGGGCAGATCCAATCTCTTCAAAGTTATTAATCCATCATTTTATCACGTGTTTCGACGGAACGGCATCATGACGTCCTAAATTATAAAAACGTCGAAACCCCCCTGCGCCGCTACCAAACTACACTACTGGCCATTAAAATTGCTACACCACGAAGATGACGTGCTACAGACGCGAAATTTAACCGACAAGAAGAAGATGCTGTGATATGCAAATGATTAGCTTTTCAGGGCATTCACACAAGTTTGGCGCCGGTGGCGACACCTACAACGTGCTGACATGAGGAAAGATTCCAACCGATTTCTCATTCACAAACAGCATGTGACCGGCGTTGCCTGGTGAAACGTTGTTGTGATGCCTCGTGTAAGGAGGAGAAATGCGTACCATCACGTTTCCGACTTTGATAAAGGTCGGATTGTAGCCTATCGCGATTGCGGTTTATCGTATCGCGACATTGCTGCTCGCGTTGGTCGAGATCCAATGACTGTTAGCAGAATATGGAATCGGTGCGTTCAGGAGGGTAATACGGAACGCCGTGCTGGATCCCAAGGGCCTTGTATCACTAGCAGTCGAGATGACAGGCATCTTATCCGCATGGCTGTAACGGACCGTGCAGCCACATCTCGATCCCTGAGTCAACAGATGGGGACGTTTGCAAGACAACAACCATCTGCACGAACAGTTCGACGACGTTTGCAGCAGGATGGACTATCAGCTCGGAGGCCATGGCTACGGTTACCCTTGACGCTGCATCACAGACAGGAGCGCCTGCGATGGTGTACTCAACGATGGACAAGGGTGCACGAATGGCAAAACGTCATTTTTTCGGATGAATCCAGGTTGTGATTACAGCATCATGATGTGCGTATCCGCGTTTGGCGACATCGCGGTGAACGCTCATTGGAAGCGTGTATTCGTCATCGCCATTCTGGCGTATCACCCGGCGTGATGGTATGGGTTGCCATTGGTTACACGTCTCGGTCACCTCTTGTTCGAATTGATGGCACTTTGAACAGTGGACGTTACATTTCAGATGTGTTACGACCAGTGGCTCTAGCCTTCATTCGATCCCTGCGAAACCCTACATTTCAGCAGGATAATGCATGAGTGCATTTTGCAGGTCCTGTACGGGCCTTTCTGGATACAGAAATGTTCGACTACTGCCCTGGCCACCACATTTTCCAGATCTCTCACCAACTGAAAACATCTGGTCAATGGTGGCCGAGCAACTGGCTCGTCGCAATACGCCAGTTACTACTCTTGATGAACTGTGGTATTGTGTTTGAAGCTGCATGGGCATCTGTACCTGTACACGCCATCCAAGCTCTGTTTGACTCAATGGCCGGGCGTATCAAGGCCGTTTTACGGCCAGAGGTGGCTGTTCTTGGTACTGATTTCTCAGGATCTATGCACCCAAATTGCGTGAAAATGTAATCACAAGCCAGTTCTAGTATAATGTATTTGTCCAATGAATACCCGTTTATCATCTGCATTTCTTCTTGGTGCAGCAAGTTTAATGGCCAGTAGTGTATCATTGTTTTTATAAAACATTCTTATGGCTAACGCACGCTGTTGTCCGTTCCTCTGATCCGTCATTACTGAAATGGCGGTCTGTTTACTCGCTAACTGTCACGAACTCGCAGTACTGCCACCTGCTTTCAAACATTCCCATTATTCTGTGTCACTCTGTATTTTATAGTTAGGAAAACACACAAAACCGAAAGAAGTGTTACATAATTTTTTAAAAGAAAATGAGAATCTCTAACCAAAAACTAACTACAGGAGTTGACGTGTTTGGCTTCATTTACATACAGTTTTTTTTTACAGCAATAAATTCGGAAAACTCCTTCTTTCGTGTACCACCTATCATCCACCGCTTCATGTGCGGCGACCCTCGCCTCTGAAAGACGTTGTCAACCGCCGCGACACGAACTACGCCGCCAGACCACTTCCTGTCTGCCCAAGCTTTAATGCTATTTGTGGATGACGCTAGAGCTGGCGTCCCATTATGTCCCGTATGTGCTCAAAATGGTGACTGAGCAGGCCGAGGCAACATGTCGACACTCTGTAGAGCATGTCGGGTTACAATAGCAGTATGTGGAAAACACCCCCTAGAGTGCTGTTCGTGTATGACAGCACAACAGATCGAATCACCAGATTTTGCAGCCAGGATGCGTGGGATAACCACGAGGGTGCTCCTGCTATCATACGAAATAGCACTCCAGACCATAAGTCCAGGTGTAGGCCCCGTGTGTCTAGCACGCACATAGGTTGTTTGCAGGCCCTCAACTGGCCTCCTTCTATCAACACACGGCCAACACGCACTAAAGCAGGACCGATTTTCATAAGGAAACACAACAGGCCGCCGGCCGGGGTGGCCGAGTGGTTCTAGGCGCTACAGTCTGGAACCGCGCGACCGCTACGGTCGCAGGTTGCAATCCTGCCTCGGGCATGGATGTATGTGATGTCCTTAGGTTAGTTAGGTTTAAGTAGCCCTAAGCTCTAGGCGACTGATGACCTCAAAAGTTAAGTCCCATAGTGATCAGAGCCATTTGAACTACAACAGGCCTCCACCTTGCCCTCCAATGAGCTCTCGTTTGACACCACTGAAGTCGCAAATGGCGACGGTGTGGGGCCAGTGAAATGCACACTACAGGGCGTCTGGCTCAGAACTGTCCTTGAAGTAATCGATTTTGTCACTGTGGTACCAATTACTGCTCAAATTGCTACTGCAGATGCAGCACGATGCGAAAGAGCCATACGCCGAACACGGTGGACGTCCCTGTGGGTAACGCCAGATGGCCGTCTGGAGCCGATCAAGTGGCGACCGTACGTTCTCGTAAATACCGCTACCAGCAGTCATGTACCGTGGCTAATTGTCTGTCAAATCTATCTGCAATATTGCAGAAGGAACATCTAGCTTCTAGCCCTATTACACATCATTGTTCAACTCAGTGAAGTGTTGATAATGGCGTCTTTGTCGCTTTAAAGACATTCTTGACTAACATCAACTCACTACGTCCAATCTCTAGAGTAACTAACGCTCACGACTTTTTTTTTCTTTATTGTATTTCAATTACCCATCAGGGCGGGCTGGCAGCAGCATATGCGCTGCTCTTCAGCCGAAAGGCGTAAAACATACAATAGAAGGCATTGAAAAATAACATAAAGGAGAAAACATGGTGTACATAGATACAAAAAAAGGGGGAACATTATGGAAGACAATAGACAAAAAGGGGCGACTGTAAAATGGAGATAAAAACCATAAAAAAGTAGCGCACCCAAGAAAAATCACACACTGGGACAATTAAAAGAACACAAGGCACAGGATGACCAGAGCACAAAAGTATCGATGGAAGGCGTAGCACACAACAATCACTGACAGGAACACTATGTACAAGTCCAGCACACATTTAAAATCACACCTCTCGAAGCACAGGAGAACAGCACCAAAAACAACACTGACGGAGCACACTGATGACGATGAGCGAAACAAGAGGATCCGCCAGGTGTAAGGAGATGAGGGAGAAGGGAAGAAGAGAGGGAGGGGAAAAGACGGGTGGGGGGGGGGCGGGTGGGAGACGCGCAAAGAGGGCCGGGGAGGGAAAAACGTGGGAGGGAAAGAGGCGAGCATGGGGTGCAGGGACTCGGGGGGGTGGGGGGTGGGGGGGAGGAAGGGTATACGTCACGGCGAAGTTCAACATCCGGGAGGGGGAGGTGCTAGAAATTGCCCTGATGAAGAATGGCTCCGGGCACTATGGGACTTAGCATCTCAGGTCATCAGTCCCCTAGCACTTAGAACTACTTAGACCTAACTAACCTAAGGACATCACACACATCCATGCCCAAGGCAGAATTCGAACCTGCGCCCGTAGCGGTCGCGCGGTTCCAGACTGAAGCGCCTAGAACCGCTCGGCCACCAGCGGCCGGCAGATGCGGAGGTGTTGGAGGAAAAGGAAGAGGTGGGGGAAGGGGATGAGGTCGTACAGGATCCGTGTGGGGGAAGGAAAGCAGATACGGAATGCAAGGCGGAGTTCATGACGTTCAAGGATTTGGAGGGCCTTGTAAAAGCAGGTGGGTGCGGAGATCCAGGCAACGCTGACATTACAGAGGATAGGACGGATGAGGGATTTGTTGGTGTGGAGGATGGTGGAAGGATGCAATCCCCATGTTCGGCCAGACAGGAGTTTCAGGAGGCGGAGGCGAGAATGGGCTTTCTGCTGGATGGTCAGGAGGTGAGGGGTCCAGATGAGGTGACAGTCGAGGGTGAGGCCAAGGTATCTCAGGGTGGGGGTGAACTGGATGGGACGACTATAAAGGGTGAGATAGAAATCATGGAGACGTAAGGACGCTCACGGCCGTTACAGCGCGTATTTAAAGCAAACTTGATTTGCACCGTGATAGTGGCGCTACTAGCGCCACTCTTTTGCGACTGTGCGAAATCTGAATATACATCATCATTCATATGTAGAAACACGTCTACAAACTTTCGTTTCTAGCGCACAACTCCTTCTTGGTGTAGCGATTCTTTTTCCGTCAGTATACATCTCTAACCAAATCAATCTTGATTAAATTGCAAAGATTCGTTACTTCAGGGGGAACTTATCTTCAGAATGACTTGACGTTTGTGAGAGTGTGAAATCTGTCACTACGCTACCCATATGGAGTTTGTTGGACATTGTTGCAACATTTTCTCTCATTACACGAATCTGTAATTGCTCGCACTGCATGAACTTGGAATGCAACGGTCAATTTTTAAAGGTAGTGCAAAGTCAGTGGGTGTAAAAGTGATTTCGGAAGTACCTAAGGTAGCGTTATAATGTCGTTTCTGTTCACAATACCTCCGAATCATCTGGTGAATAACGTGGGAGGCTACATGAGACTGTTCACGTCTGTTACTGCTGTCGCAAGACAATAAAATTCGTAAAGTGCAGAGGATAGACGATTGGTGCACTGACCTGTAGCTGACCCTCAACATAAATAATTATCGTATAGCTCATAAACAGGTGGAAAGAGCGGTTACTAGTCGATTAGCGATACATCACCGGAAACTGTTACAGCCGTAAAATATCGGGATTACACGTCTGGTGTAGAACAGGCAGACATTAGACTGATATTCATTGGAAGAATCCTAAGGAAATGTAGCTGAATCCCGGAAATGTAGCAGAATCACATACTCGTATATTATAGAACCCTAGTCCTACCGATTGTTGAGTACTGCTCGTACGTTTGGAGCTCTTACCAGGTGGGATTAGGAGAAGAGGTAGAGAAAATCCAACGATGAGCCACACGTCTCGTAACAGATTAGTTTTCAAAATGTGGGATCGCTAAAAACACAGATGCTCATCAGATTGCAGTACCAGACACAACAAGAAGGCATATAGCATCACGAAGAGATTTACTGTTGAAACTCCGAGAAAATACATTCCAAGAAGAGTCAGGCAATAAATCACTTCCTCAAAAGTACATCTCACGAAATGACCACAACGAGAAAATCAAAGGTAATGGCGCTCGTTTACAGAATAACAATGCTGAAGCATAGGAACGGGGGGCCTAAAATAAGTTACGG
Source organism: Schistocerca piceifrons (assembly GCF_021461385.2). Lineage (NCBI taxonomy): Eukaryota > Metazoa > Arthropoda > Insecta > Orthoptera > Acrididae > Schistocerca > Schistocerca piceifrons. The sequence continues at coordinate 668,001,710 of NC_060149.1, forward strand.
TTCAGCGGCGTCACACAGCTTAAATATGGCTCTGCCTGCACTACATCTTTATTTTCATTATATCTCCACGCAGCAAACCACATTTCGGTGTGTGGCTGAAGGTGCTTTGGGCATCCCTACGACTGTAACGCTGCATAATCATTAACTTCAATTCTAAACTATGCTGAAGTATTTAAATAACATATAACACAAAACACAAGCGCAAATTAAACATTGAAGAATAATAAAATAACTACTACAGATCAATAGCCCCTTTTATTGAAATATTACCACAGAAACAACAAACTTGGACACAATACACTGTAAAAATACGAAGAAAATCATTGCAGTTTAATACCCTGTACCAAAATTACTTTAGTTAAATATGAAATTTAGTCAGTCCCCAGTACATGATGCAGTACCATTTACCACTTCAGACATTCTGGCTACAATTGCGTAAATTGACTTTTACTGTGTCTTAGCTGCAACAGAAGTACTTTTTTCACAGCGGAAATCTGAGGTACACATTAGTCAATGTTCAGCCTTTTCATCATGTGCAAGTGCTGTCAACTGTTGGGCATCACTATAAAAATATCAGCAAGCCAATGTAGCAGTGCGCAGCAGCTCGTGACCACCAGAATGCACGGATATGGTTGTTTTGCAATATTCCACTGTATAAATGAATACTGTTATTGTTATTTTGCAGGGAAATTATTGAATGATCATTTTACTTTTTATTACAATAGATAATGTTTTGTAATCAGTTATTTTAGTCCATAAAATAAAGTCAAGTGTATAAAGTATGTTTTGAAAATGGGTACATAATTTTGAATAAATCTTGCATCTAAAATCATTAAAAAATCACTTAAGAGCATTACCACATAGACAGAAATCTTCCTTCCTCCAGAAAACATTCATGTCTGAATGGGTTAACTGATTTTACCAAAACATTTTGAACTTAGAAAAATGACTTGTTGCTTGAGTACAGTTACAAATCTTGAGTGCTGTGTACACATCTGGATAGACATCGCCATTTTTTAAAAACCAATATTCTACAGAGAAATAGAAGAGAGGACAACTTGTCACTATCTTCTTCCTTCGTAGACAACAGATAGCTTTTAAAATGTATATATTCTTTACCAAAGTTGTTGTTTATATCAGAATTATAGATGGCTCTAAGTTTCTCTACGGCATCATAAATTTGAACAGCTTCTACAGGGTGACAAGTATTGAACTATATGAAATAAAATCGTCTTAACTGTGCTGGCATAAGCTGTCGCCAGCACACCGGTCGGCAAAAAGGTTGCAAGAAGATCGATGATAGGCGCTGAATCAAACGCACCTATCAGGAGAGAGACCAAAGACAGACTCGCAAGCCACACGCGGCCAATGCCCTCTCAACCGCCAGTACTTAGATCGCGCCGCAGACTGGAGGGCCCAGCCAGTCACCCAGTCAGTCACAGACAGTCAGTCACAGTCACAGTCGCAGTCACAGTCCGCTCAGTTACTATTCTAGGTGGCGTCTGTCAGTTCACGTCACCGGCTACGAGAGTGTAGTGTTTATACTGGGACTTGTACTTCACCAGCAGTGAGGCTAACGTGGACTATTACGGAAGAGCTTGTACTACAACATCTTGCTTGAAGATAAGTAGCTTCTTGTTCTTATGAATAAAGAACCATGTTAATACATGTGTGCACTTGTATTGTAGGAAGAGGATACCAGCCACCATACGAAATCCTCTCCCTTGCTTCCCCTGGTACAAGACTCTACAGTGTCAACGACGACACAAAAATAACTTCTGAACGGTTTGCGTTAGGACGTTCAAACTGTGCGGTTGGCCACAGGGCATTATGGGAATTAGTATGTACTGTGTGGTTTGGTTTAGCAACGAAGCCCACCTTCATCTGGATGACTTCGTCAATAAGCAAAATTAGCGCATTTAGGGGACTGAGAATCCGCATTCCCTCAATGGGTGGCTGTGTGGTGTGCAATGTCCGGTCACGGAATAATCGATGCGAAATTCCTTGATGGCACGGTGACTACCGAAAGATACCTGAAGGTTTTGGAAGGTGATTTCATCCCCATTATCCAAATTTACCCTGATTTTGAAAAGATGTGGTTCACCTGCAAGACGGAGCCCGACGCCATTGAAGCAGGAGAGTGTTTGATGTCCTGGAGGATCACTTTGGGGACCGCATTCTGGCTCTGGGGTACCCAGAGACCATTGGCATCGGCCTCGACTGGCCGCAATATTCTCCGGATCTGAACACATGCGACTCCTTTTTGTGGGACTACATTAAAGACAAAGTTTATTTATTTTTATTTACACGTCAAGTTCCGTAGGACCAAATTGAGGAGCAAATCTCCAAGGTCATGGAACGTGTCAGTACATGAAATTACAACATAAAAGTAACAATAGAAAAAAATAAAATGTTTATGAACCTGAAAAAAGTCAAGCCATAAGTTTAAGTAAACGCAGTCAACAATACAAGAATCAGCTTAATTTTTCAAGAAACTCCTCTACAGAATAGGAGTGACTCATGAGGAAACTCTTCAGTTTCGATTTGCTACTGCCAAGATATTTGAATTCTAGTGGTAGATTATTGAAAATGGATGCAACAGTATACTACATATACTACACACCTTTCTGCACAAGAGTTAAGTTCGATCCAAATGTAGGTTTGAATTCTGCCGAGTATCAACTGAGTGAAGCTGCTTATTCTTGGAAATAAGCTAATATTGTTAACAAGAAATGATACTAAGGAATATATATATTGAGAGATCAATGTCAAAATACCTAGACTCGTGAACGGGGGTCGACGAGAGGTTCGTGAACTTACACCACTTATTGCCCGAACCGCCCGTTTCTGAGCCAAAAATATCCTTTTAGAATGGGAAGAGTTACCCCAAAATATAGTACTATACGACATAAGCAAATGAAAATAAGCAAAGTAGACTAATTTTCGTGTCGTACGATCACTTACTTCAGATACCGTTCGAATAGTAAAAATGGCAGCATTAAGTCTTTGAACCAGATCCTGAACATGGGCTTCCCACGACAGTTCATTATCTATCTGAACACCAACAAATTTGAACTGCTCGGGTTCGCTAATCATATGCCCATTCTGTGAAATTAAAACGTCAGATTTTGTTGAATTGTGGGTTAGAAACTGTAAAAACAGGGTCTTACTGTGATTTAGCATTAGTTTATTTTCTACAAGCCATGAACTTAGGTCATGAACTGTACTATTTGAAAGCGATCCCATGTTACACACAACATCCTTTACTAACAAGCTAGTGTTCATCTGCAAACAGAAATATTTTAGTTACCTTTAATACTAGAGGGCATATCATTTATATAAATAAGGAACATGAGTGGCCCTAACACTAATCCCTGGGGCAGCCCCCACTTGACCGTACCCCACTCAGACCCCACATCAGAGTCATCCTCAACACTGTGAAAATGACCTTCTGCTGTCTGTTGCCAAAGTAATGTGTGAACCAATTGTGAGCTACTCCCCGTAATCCATAATGGTCCAACTTTTGGAGCAATATTTTGTGATCAACACAATCAAACGCCTTAGATAAATAAAAAAAAATATGCTTAGCGTTCGAAACCTTTTGTTTAAAAGAGAATATAGCACTTTCAGTTGTTAAACGACTTTTAAAGCCGAACTGTACATTTGATAGCAAATCGTGTGATATAAAATGATCAATTATCCTTACATACACAGCCTTTTCAACAACTTTAGCAAACCCTGATGGCATAGAAATAGGTCTAAAATTGTCTACATTATCCCTTTCTCCCTTCTTATAAAGCGGCTTTACTACTGAGTACTTTAATCGTTCAGTAAACTGACCATTCTTAAAGGAAAAATTACAAATATGGCTAAATACAGGGCTAACATTTGCAGCACAGTACTTTAATATTCTGCTAGGCACTCCATCATAGCCATGATAGTCCTTAATCTTCAGTGATTTAATTATTGACTCAATCTCCCCCTCGTCTGTATCACAGAGGAGTATTTCAGACATCAATCTCGTGAAAGCATTTGTCAAGAGAGTTATATGATTCCCTGTAGAAACCAAGTTTTTATTTAATTCACCAGCAACGCTCAGAAAATGGTTGTCAAATATTATACATATATCTGAGTTACCAGTACCAGAAATATTTTTACTACGAACTGACTATATCATCGATCTTGTGTTGCTGACCAGACACTTCCTTCACAATTGACCATATAGTTTTATCATGTGAATTAGCTATTCTATTTGCGTACCACATGCTCTTTGCCTTCCTAATAACATTTTCAAGCACCTTACATTACTACTTGTAATTTGCTACTGTAACTTGATTGTGACTACTTATAACATCTTGATATCTACATCTACTTCTACATCTACATCCTTACTCCGCAAGCCACCTGACGGTGTGTGGCGGAGGTTACCTTGAGTACCTCAATCGGTTCTCCCTTCTATTCCAGTCTCGTATTGTTCGTGGAAAGAAGGATTGTCGGTATGCCTCTGTGTGGGCTCTAATCTCTCTGATTTTATCCTCATGGTCTCTTCGCGAGATATACGTTGGAGGGAGCAATATACTGTTTGACTCTTCGGTGAAGGTATGTACTTTAAACTTTATCAAAAGCCCGTACCGAGCTACTGAGCGTCTCTCCTGCAGAGTCTTCCACTGGAGTTAATCTATCATCTCCGTAACGCTTTCGCGATTACTAAATGATCCTGTAACGAAGCGCACTGCTCTCCGTTGGATCTTCTCTATCTCTTCTATCAACCCTATCTGGCACGGATTCCACACCACTGAGCAGTATTCAAGCAGTGGGCGAACAAGCGTACTGTAACCTACTTCCTTTGTTTTCGGATTGGATTTCCTTAGGATTCTTCCAATGAATCTCAGTCTGGCATCTGCTTTACCGACGATCAACTTTATATGATCATTCCATTTTAAATCACTCCTAATGCGTACTCCCAGATAATTTATGGCATTAACTGCTTCTAGTTGCTGACCTGCTATATTGTAGCTAAATGGTAAGGGATCTTTCTTTCTATGTATTCGCAGCACATTACACTTGTCTACATTGAGATTCATTGCCATTCCCTACACCATGCGTCAATTCGCTGCAGATCCTCCTGCATTTCAGTACAATTTTCCATTGTTACAACCTCTCGATATACCACAGCATCATCCGCAAAAAGGCTCAGTGAGCTCCCGATGTCATCCACTAGGTCATTTATGTATATTGTGAATAGCAACGATCCTACGACACTCCCCTGAGGCACACCTGAAATCACTCTTACTTCGGAAGACTTCTCTCCATTGAGAATGACATGCTGAGTTCTGTTATCTAGGAACTCTTCAATCCAGTCACACAATTGGTCTGATAGTCCATATGCTCTTACTTTGTTCATTAAACGACTGTGGGGAACTGTATCGAACGCCTTGCGGAAGTCAAGAAACACGGCATCTACCTGTGAACCCGTGTCTATGGCCCTCTGAATTTCGTGGACGAATAACGCGAGCTGGGTTTCACACGACCGTCTGTTTCGAAACCCATGCTGATTCCTATAGAGTAGATTTCTAGTCTCCAGAAAAGTCATTATACTCGAACATAATACGTGTTCCAAAATTCTACAACTGATCGACGTTAGAGATATAGGTCCATAGTTCTGCACATCTGTTCGACGTCCCTTCTTGAAAACGGGGATGACCTGTGCCCTTTTCCAATCCTTTGGAACGCTCCGCTCTTCTAGAGACCTACGGTACACCGCTGCAAGAAGGGGGGCAAGTTCCTTCGCGTACTCTGTGTAAAATCGAACTGGTATCCCATCAGGTCCAGCGGCCTTTCCTCTTTTGAGCGATTTTAATTGTTTCTCTATCCCTCTGTCGTCTATTTCGATATCTACCATTTGTCATCTGTGCGACAATCTAGAGAAGGAACTACAGTGCAGTCTTCCCTTGTGAAACAGCTTTGGAAAAAGACAATTAGTATTTCGGCCTTTAGTCTGTCATCCTCTGTTTCAGTACCATTTTGGTCACAGAGTGTCTGGAGATTTTGTTTTGATCCACCTATCGCTTTGACATAAGACAAAAATTTTTTTGGATTTTCTGCCAAGTCAGTAGATAGAACTTTACTTTCGAATTCATTGAACGCCTCTCGCATAGCCCTCCTGGCACACTACATTTCGCTTCGCGTAATTTTTGTTTGTCTGCAAGGCTTTGGCTATGTTTATGTTTGCTGTGAAGTTCCCTTTGCTTCCGCAGCAGTTTTCTTACTCGGTTGTTGTACCACGGTGGCTCTTTTCCATCTCTTACGGTCTTGCTTGGCACATACTCATCTAATTATAGTCTAATAATTCCCGCTTTATTCTACATGATATCCTTATTCCACTAGTCAGCCACGCAGACTGCCTTTCACTGCTAGTATCCCATTTAGAACGTTCTAATGGAAAGCAACTCTCAAAGAGCACGAGGAATGTATTAAGGAAAGCATTATATTTGTCATCTATGTTATCGGCACTATAAACATCCGGCCACTCTTGTTCCTTGACGGGGTTTAAAAAACACTCTGTTGTTGTTGGATTAACTTTCCAACATAGTTTTTAATTATTTGACATTTGTTTGAGTACAAAAGGCTTTTAGTGTTAAAATTTGTGCATCGTGGTCTGAAAGGCCATTCACCCTTTTACTAACAGAATGCCCATCTAGTAAAGAAGAATGAATAATAATATTGTCTATGGCTGTGCTACTGTTCCCCTGCACCCTAGTTGGAAAAAGCACAGACTGCATTAGATCATATGAATTTATGAGATCTACCAACATCCGTTTTCTTGCATTATCATATACTGAAGTCACCACATACAACTAATTTCTGGTACTTCCTACAAAGTGAATCAAGAACCCTCTGTAGCTTGAGCACAAATGCTCTGAAGTCGAAGTTAGGGGACCTATAAACACTGCACAAGATTCAAATATCTGTTCAGTGCAGTGTCGTGATACGTCTGTGGTCTCAGATGAAATACTGTTTTTTACTTACATGGCCACTCCCCCACCCCTCAAGGAACTCATTGAAAAACAGGCAGCTAATCTGTATCCTAGTAAAGGAAGCCTCTGAACTGTCAAATTATTTAAGTGGTGCTCCGATATACCAATAATTTCAGAGTCCACATCTATAATCAGCCTACAGCAATAACCCCAAAACCATTGAAAACAGTCATTCAGGTCATTGGCAGCATCGATGTTCCCACACTTCAGCGGGTCATGTAAAATTTCGCTGTTCGTCTCCGCCACATCATTGCCAATGATGGCAGGTATATCGAACATGTCATAACCTAAATCCAAATATCTGTAGTGACGTTTACATGTTGAATAAAGTGTGTGCATTCCGTAGTTTGTAACTAATTTACGATGTTTTTCATATAATTCAATAACTGTCAGCTTGTAGTTCGGTGATATTTGAGAGAAATGAAAATCTTAAGTTATATTCTCTGTAGCCATTAACTCTCTTCTGTAACTTACCCTGAAGAGTTTCTATAATCTTAGAATACTACATTTTTATTCTTCTCCAGATCTCACAGTGTCTGTTTCTTCTTCAGAACATTTGTATCCGCCTTCTGAGTCAGATGATGTATCAAAGAATCTCTCGCGTATAATTTGACGTTTCCTTTTTTGATTCTTAGCAGCTGAAGGAGGTGGAAGTGATTCCAAATTCCTGATTCCATAAGTTTCAAGTCAGCTGAACCCTTGTGTTTGAAAAAGATGTCTGAAACTTAGCTAAAAACATTGCAAGAGAATCGTTCATTTCAACAGAAGTAGAAGTGTCTACATCCTCAGGTTGCAGTTTTTTCATTGCTTTGTTAAACTGTTGCAGAATACAACACTACACTGATGCCATGAAAGCTAACTAAATACTATACTTAACTTTCAAAAACGATCTTCGTTTCACATCTAACTCTAACACTCTCATTTTCTGAAATTCTTCTAAATGCAGAAAACACAGTTTTCCAATCTGCATTCATACTCTTACAAGCATCCTCACGTACACAACATAGAGTTGTAGACACTGACTTCAGTGCCACACTCTCAGAATCAAATGGTTCAAATGGCTCTAAGCACTATAGGACTTAACATCTGAGGTCATCAGTTCCCTATAATTAGAACAACTTAAACGTAACTAACCTAAGGACATCACACACATCCATGCCCGAGGCAGGATTCGAACCTGTGACCGTAGCAGCAGTGCGGTTCCGTACTGAAACGCTTAGAACCGCTTGGCCACAGCGGCCGGCTCTCAGAATCAAAAAATGTTCCCAATGTGTTCCATCTGCCTGAAGAGTCTGCTAAGAAGCTGTGTAAACCTTGAATTACTCAAAAAAGCGTATTGTAACTGTGCAGCTCGTGAATCAACTAGATTCAGTATGTGAGCTGAACGTGGAATGAGAAAATTAGAGAGTTTCTGTCCTTGAGTCTCGCTTGAAAGTCTGAATATGCACAGACATGTTGGCTACGTGGCTACGTTACCGTATGACTGACCTCTACATTTGTAAAATTTCAGTCCAAGTAGTTCATAAGAACTCAAAAATGATTCAGAAAGCTTCTTTCAATTGTGACTTGCATATTTTATAAAACACAGGAATCTTTCAACTGAGAGCCCATCTTCATTTACGTATCTAATTATTATACTTAACTGATCATTATGGAATATATTTGGTGTAGAATGTACTACGCCTGAAAAATATTCGAAGAAATAACTTAATTGCATATTTTTTGTGTCACTGTCCTCGCCATAAGACGTATTAAAGCTTCATAAGTTGTTGATAACAAGTATGAAGCAAATCCTTTTCTTGGGTGTAAACCTTTCTATATGGTCAGCCAAAAACAATCATGCTCCGCTATTAAATCCAGATACATCGTGAAATTTCCAATTTTCACAAAGCCAAAGACCTTTTTGTCTCCACGAAATGCTAGATTTCAAGAAGCTAGCTTCTTAACTACAGAAACAACCGTTTAGCACATTGCTCCAAGATGTAGTTTCGTGTTCATGCTGTGTGAGCAACCGTTTTTGTCAGTTCTAGTTATCTCGTTTCCTCTGTTTGTAAGTTTAACAAGCAGTCTCTGTGAGAGGTAGAATTTTCGTCTTCTGCTATTTGTATTCCCGCACGGCTCCAATCACTGAAACCAGATGTTGCAAATTGAGATGCACCACCGAATACTTTACAACACTAATTTCCTCATTCACCAAAACCCTCTGAAACAATTTTTTGCTGCAAAGTCACGGAGATTCGACGGCGTATCGCAGTGAGGACATAGAAAAACCAGCATTTTTGTAATGATTAATACTGTTCTTAACCAAATACTCCAGTGTCTGGCCACTGGTTCCAAACAAAATGGGTCACTTTTGAGAACATTAAAATCCTCTGCTTTACAGTGCGTAGATTTTTGACATCTTTCCGGAACCCGTAGGTTAGAACTTCTGTACTCTGTTTACCCTTTAGAACTCTAACTCCGTCTGCACTTACAGAGTTACACTGTACATTGTCACTATTTTGAACCATAACTTCACTTGAATGTTCAGTGCCACACGGTTCACTTTCACTTTTACCACTAAAATATGAGTCCAGTCGCGGTATCTTCTGTAAAAGTTTATTATCCCTCTATCTTTTTTCTTCAGCTGTCTTTCGATACGCAGCACCACTTAACCTAGATCGGCCATCCTTAACGCTATTGTGAACTGACGCAAAAAAATGTGGGATGTAGAGTGTTGGAAACCGTACATACAGTAGACTCGGCGACCATCCGCCTCGCCCCCCCCCCCCCCCCCCAAAAAAAAGAAATAAATAAAAGGATAAGCTGGAGTTTTACAATTTCTCCTTTCTGGATCCACCAATACCATCAAAAAACAACCTTTTTCGTGGAGGTATGTTCCGTCTATGCAACTAATTGAAGGCAGTTTGTTTATTACCATACCCGTTTCGCTTCTTTTACGTGTGAAGCATCTTCAGTGGCGATTTACAGCGCTGTTAACTCATACGTGTGGTCCTGGAGCCGTATTTGTTAGTTTTCATGCTCCAGCTGGTCGATTTCTGGCGTCTGTTCACCCACATTAGTCACAGTGCCCATGAGCTCAGAACTCTGTTGCCAGCTGCAGTGGGCTTTGGTCAGATTACGGGCAGGACCCTACGAGCGCTCGTTGCAAGCGACAGCTGCTGTCCAATAAGCATGACTAGCAGTTCTCACGACGATCAGCTATTGCCTTTAGTTGCACTCGCTTCGAGGAAACGGAAAAAGTTGAAACATGAAATTAACACTAAACAATGAAATGATGGGGAATTTCACCGTCTTTACAAGGAACTGTTGTTTTATGGAGACCGTTTCTTCACATATTTTCGAATGTCACGCGAGCAATTGGAAACGTTACACAAGCTCATTGAACTGAAAATCTCAAAAACTGAAGCGAACTGGAGAAAGCTCACGCTTTAATAGAAGGATTCGTCAATTTGTTTGAGGCCAGCACATTATTTATGATGTTAATTGATGCTTCTGTCGCTGCTTGGTAGAACGTTATTTATGATAGAACATTATTTTATTATTTACTGTAACTACATATTTTCAAAAATAATAATAATCATATTTTTCATATAAACTGAAAAATGTTGTCAACACTGTGTACAAACAAGTGTGATCTACAGATCAATCAGCCGGTCGCGGTGGCCGAGCGGTTCTAGGGGCTTCAGTCCGGAACCGCGCGACTGTTACTGTCGCAGGTTCGAATCCTGCCTCGGACATGGATGTGCGTGATGTCCTTAGGTTAGTTAGGTTTAAGTAGTCTTAAGTTCTAGGGGACTGATGACCTCAGATGTTAAGTCCGATAGTGCTCAGAGCCATTTGAACCATTTTTACAGATCAATCTTCAGTCGTCTACACTGAAACAAACTTTTGCCTTCTCATACATTTCTCTGGCGCTAGAAAACTCATTGGAACATTTCCCTGGTTCCAAAATTGCAATGAAAATGTAGTTTTACACTGTAGTTTCAGCGCTACATTGTGATACCGCTGAGTTGGGTGATGCAAGGACTGTGGGGTATAGATGTGGTAGTGTTTCATCGTTTATTATCACAGGTTTAATGTCTCCAAACACTGTCCCGCTGCATTTTTAAATGAGTGTGTTTTCGACTTGGAATGTCTTGAACGAGTGTGCACATCTCAAAAATAAGTTACCATATGGTCGAGTTCGCGCTTCTCTCTCACACTACCGTCTCTACTGTGTTGATAATTTGTAGCTGAGGCTACATCTTCATTTACTTCTTTTCGTTTTGGCTTTTCCGCCGGATGAGCTGACTTAACGGACTCAATTATACTTCCTCCTTTCGATTCCCATCGTCCGGAAGTTGTTCCTCTGACTCTTCAAAATTTGATTATGTATGATGTGGTGACAGCGTGTCAGAAATACACTCCAAATGACATGCCCATGGCCAATTCTGATACTTCTTGGCTGAACCTGTGCTTCCTGTTACGAATTTTAAGTATTTGCTGTAGAAGTCTCATAGATTCTTCCGTTTTGCTCGAACAGCCTCAATTGTCAGCCAAGCCATACGCAAATTATTTTATTTCATATGATGCATTCATTACTAACAAATAGCACACTTTGTTCCAGATGTTTAGCCACTGGTGATTCGCACCACACCATCACTTTTTAATTCCGAATGGGAAGGACAACTGTCTCCAGCTTAGTCAAATATGTGTGTCAAGAACTGTACAGCGTTTTACAACACTGTATTTACCTCAACCAACAGAGGAAATCTGGAAGGAAATTGAGATGGGATTGATGTAACGGCGGCAGTTTCGGAATTGCAATGTCAGCATAGATGGGAAGTGTCCTAAAAACAGTGGCTCAAATTATTTTTATTGCGAACTCTTGTTTCAATTGTTCTGCTCATAATTACAACTCCGTGGTTAATGACGTGGATGGCTATGGCCGATACTGTGACAGCACATGTTTTGAAAACTGCATTTGTGTCGCGAATTCATGCGAGGAAAATGTATTCTGCCTCCGAAACCATTGCCGGACACAAAAATGCCCGTCCCTTATGTGGTGAAAAGTGATGAAGGGTTTAAATTATAAATTTTTCTGATGACCCCTTTCTCCAAATCAGCGGCCTTGCCGGCCGGTGTAGCCGTGCGGTTCTAAGCGCTTCAGTTTGGAACCACGTGACCGCTACGGTCGCAGGTTCGAATCCTGCCTCGGGCATGGATGTGTGTGATGACCTTAGGTTAGTTAGGTTTGAGTAGTTCTAAGTTCTAGGGGACTGATGACCTCAGAAGTTAAGTCCCATAGTGCTCAGAGCCATTTGAACCATTTGAACCAGCGGCCTTGGAAGATCGTTCAAAAGCAGTTTGCAATAAACAAATATGCAGGGGCCGTGGAAAATGCCTTCAAAAAATGGCTCTGAGCACTATGGGACTTAACATCTATGGTCATCAGTCCCCTAGAACTTAGAACTACTTAAACCTAACTAACCTATGGACATCACACAACACCCAGAAAATGCCTTCGTTATACTCGCTCAAGAGTGATGAGTTGTGAGTGCTTTTTAGAGCCTATAGACTTACAGTCGAGACTGCAGAAGCACTTGTCAAAGCGGCATATTTATAGCTCAAATTGTACTACAATGGCATCACTAGTTTGTGCATGCACTGTATTGTACTCGACAATATTCATACGATACTATATCATGCAAATGCACATTTATTTATAAACAAAGAAAACACCTGTTCGATATACACTTGCGTTAATTTTCTTCCTAGTCACCTTTTTCATCACATTTTTTATAATCACGGTGTGACATACCGTACAAAAATACATTTATATGCACCAACTCAATCAGTCTTTCTTTTTCTGCCGCCGTCTTGTGCACACTTGCCCGCCACGGACTTTGTACAAAAATCACAACCTGCCAGCTGCACGCAGCAGGCAAGGGCGGTCTAGCGCGGGATCGCGCCTTGCTGTTTGACCGGAGCGATGTAGCGTGCAACACACAGATCGCGGCAGGTGCCCACGCAAGTTGCGCCCTCCCTGTCTGACAGAGCCTTAATGCGCTTGGACATGAAAGACTTTATGGAAATGGACTAGCAGCAAAAGACGAGTTTAATGCCAGATGTAAGTATTTGTTAAATCTGACAACAAATTAATGTCTGAATGCTGATGCAATGAACATTAAAATTATACTTACAAAAATACCTGTGGCAACATTTTGTCGCCTTCAGAATTTTGCTGCCCTGTGGAGTTGCATATGTTGCAACTGCCTAAATACGGCCATGAACGTAGGAGTGAATCATCACTGTTATTCATTCTTCATTAAAATTCAAGCAGCGATGTCACATGGCAGCCCACATTTATCGTGCTTTCATATGCTTCTGTGTTGTATCGAAACTCACACAAACGTGTCAAGGGAATAGCAGGACAATTCGAAGATGTTGCTAGTACACAGAGCACGGAGTTATCTTACTACGCATACATGCGGTAGTATAAAGGAGCCCTCTATTCGAAGCGAGCTTATCTGCCCGCCGAAGTGATTGTAAAGTGATACCGGATGCGCCCTACTCACAACATTTGCAGTACAGTCTGGATTACTGGCGAACAGAGAACGTCCACGGCAAGACGCTCTCCGGCTCTGTTCTGAGCATCCAGGCTATTGATGGAAATGCATTTGTACCGCCAGTTCTAGCCAGGGCCTTTATTACTATGCCGTCACTCCCTTCAGCTGGGTCTCGGCTCATGTGGGTGGTCGTCAGCTTTGTAGATTGTGGGGGAGGGGAGAGGAGGAAGCTTTGCGTGCGAGCCCATACATGGGGATGGACAAAAATATGGAATGTAAATGCCTAAATGCAGATGCTAGCCAAGCGTGAAAGTTGCGTTATTGTACCTGACCACGAACGGCACTTGTGCAATGTCCTCACTGAGGATCTGCTGAAACGTTTAAGTTCAGCTACTTATGCTATTAAGGTCATTGCAAATTTTGGCGATATACATCTCAGTAAATTAGCTTACCACGCCTATTTTCATTCTCTGCTTTCGTATGGCATCATATTCTGGGGTAACTCATCATTGAGTAAAAGAGTGTTCATTGCACAAAAGCGTATAATCAGAATAATTGCTGGAGCTCATCCAGGATCATCCTGCAGACACTTATTTAAAGAGCTAGGGATCTTCACTGTAGCCTCACAATATATATATTCACTTGTGAAATTTTCTTATTAACAATACAAACAAACTCAAAAGTAATAGCAGTGTACCTGGCTACAACACTAGGAGAAAGGATGATCTTCACTACTCAAGGTAAAAATCTAACTTTGGCTCAGAAAGGGGTAAATTATGCTGCCACAAAAGTCTTTGGTCACTTATCAAATAGCATCAAAAGTCTGACAGATAGCCATATAGCATTTAAAAGGAAATTAAAAGAATTTCTTAATGGCAACTCCTTCTACTCATTAGATGAATTTTTGGATATAGTAAGTGGGTAATTTTCCCAACCACCCACAAAAAAAAATTTAAAAATATGAAGTGTCATGTAATATTTTGTGTAATGTAGTATCGTGTATAGACACCTTTTATTAATCTGACAGGTTCCACATCATTACGAAGTGTCGTATTCATGAACTATGGAACAAGTACTAATCTAATCTCTAATCTCAATTCGTTGCAAGAGTCAGTCGTGGTTAGAAGAGCGTTCTGTCTAGCTGTGAGTGCATTATGTCAGAGCTCAGTGCATACGAATGTGAGTAAATTGTTGGTGCTGTTATGATGGGTGCTTCCGTAACCAAGATAGCCGAAGTGCTTTCTGTTTCAAGAGGCACTATATCTAAGATTTATGTCGCATACAGGAAAAGCAGAAAAATATCATCCACTAAGTCACAACACGGGCGTAGTTGTGTGTTGAGTGATTGGGAGAGGCGGTCATTGAAGAGGGTTGTTACAAAAATTAAGAGGGCGACAACTGCAAAAGCCACTGCAGAACTGAATGTCGCACTCGCGAATCCTGTCAGCACTAAAACAACACCAAGCGAATTCCATAAGCAGAAATTGCAGGGGGGAGCTGGAATTCCAAAACCACTCATCAGCGATGCGAATAACTGTAACAGGACCACGTGGTGCCGAAACCATAAAACCTGGACAGTGGAGCAATGGAATAATGTCATTCGGTCGGATGAGTCTTTTATCACAATGTTTCCAACTTCTGGCCGAGTTTAGGTCCCAAGAGTGAAACATGACGGGGGTTCCGTGATGATTTGGGTAGTCATACTGTGGTATTCCGTTGGCCCATTTGGTACGTTTCAAGGTCGCATTACCGCCAAATAACATGTGACCATTTAGGCTGATTAGGCCCATATTATGGTACAGTGTTTGTTCCTTAATGACGATGCTGTGTTGCAAGACGACAGGGGCGCTGTTCACACAGCTCGTATCGTACAGGCCTGGTTTCGTGAGCATGAGAATGAATTTTCGCATCTCCCCTGGCCACCGCTGTCACCAGATCTGAGTATTACAGAGCGTTTGTGCTCTACTTTCGAGAGAAGGGTGCATGATCGCTAGCCACCTCTATCACCGTTACCTGACCTTGCCACTATTTTGCGTGAAGAATGGTATAAGGTTCCTTGAAAACAGTAGAGGACCTTTGTTCATCCATGCCAAGACCGACTGGAAGCTATTTTGAACGCCAACAGTTATCCTTCACCGTATTAAGCACGGTAATGTGTACGTTTTAGGTATTTCCATATTTTTGTCCTCTCTCTGTATGTCTGGTGTAAGTAGTCACATTACAGCTCGTAGTGTGGTGTTCTGCAGCTCGTGATCTAGTCGTTAGCGTAGCTGTCTCTAGATCACGGGGCCCTGGGTTCGATTTCAGGAAGGTCTGAGATTTTCTTCACTTTGGGGTTTAGTGTTTGTGTTGTCCTAATCATTTCATCTCATCTTCATCTACGCGCAAGTCGCCCAAGTCATGTCAAATAGGTATCGAAATAGACGACAGAGGGATCGAGAAACAATTAAAATCGCTCAAAAAAAGGAAAGGCCGCTGGACCTGATGGGATACCAGTTCGATTTTACACAGAGTACGCGAAGGAAGTTGCCCCCCTTTTTGCAGCGGTGTACCGTAGGTCTCTAGAAGAGCGTAGCGTTCCAAAAGGTTGGTAAAGGGCACAGGTCATCCCCGTTTTCAAGAAGGGACGTCGAACAGATGTGCAGAACTATAGATCTATATCTCTAACGTCAATCAGTTTTAAAATTTTGGAACACGTATTATGTTCGAGTGTAATGACTTTTCTGGAGACTAGAAATCTATTCTGTAAGAATCAGCATGGGTTTCGAAAAAGACGATCGTGTGAAACCCAGCTCACGCTATTC
Source organism: Schistocerca piceifrons (assembly GCF_021461385.2). Taxonomy (NCBI): domain Eukaryota; kingdom Metazoa; phylum Arthropoda; class Insecta; order Orthoptera; family Acrididae; genus Schistocerca; species Schistocerca piceifrons. The sequence continues at coordinate 668,018,102 of NC_060149.1, forward strand.
GTCCACGAGACTCAGAGGGCCATAGACACGGGTTCCTAGGTAGATGCCGTGTTTCTTGACTTCCGCAGGGCGTTCGATACAGTTCCCCACAGTCGTTTAATGAACAAAGTAAGAACATATGAACTATCAGACCAATTGTGTGATTGGATTGAAGAGTTCCTAGATAACAGAACGCAGCATGTCATTCTCAATGGAAAGAAGTCTTCCGAAGTAAGAGCGATTTCAGGTGTGCCGCAGGGGAGTGTCGTAGGACCGTTGCTATTTACAATATACATGACCTTGTGGATCACATCGTAAGTTCACTGAAGCTTTTTGCGAATGATGCTGTAGTATATCGAGAGATTTTAACAATGGAAAATTGTACTGAAATGCAGGAGGATCTGCAAAGAATTGACACTTGGTGCAGGGAATGGCAATTGAATCTCAATGTAGACAAATGTAATGTGCTGCGATTACATAGAAAGAGAGAGCCTTTATCATTTAGCTACAATATAGCAGGTCAGCAACTGGAAGCAGTTAATTCCATAAATTATCTGGGAGTAGGCATTAAGAGTGATTTAAAATGGAATGACCATATAAAATTAATCGTCGGTAAAGCAGATGCCAGACTGAGATTCATTGAAAGAATCCTAAGGCAATGCAAACCGAAAACAAAGGAAGTTGGTTACAGTACACTTGTTCGCCCACTGCTTGAATATTGCTCAGCAATGTGGAATCCGTACCAGATAGGGTTGATAGAAGAGACAGAGAAGATCCAACGGAGAGCAGCGCGCTTCATTACAGGATCATTTAGTTATTACGAAAGCGTTACGGAGATGATAGATAAACTCCAGTGGAAGACTCTGCAGGAGAGACGCTCAGTAGCTCGGTACGGGCTTTTGATAAAGTTTAAAGTACATACCTTCACCGAAGAGTCAAACAGTATATTGCTCCCTCCAACGTATATCTCGCGAAGAGACCATGAGGATAAAATCAGAGAGATTAGAGCCCACACAGAGGCATACCGACAATCTTTCTTTCCACGAACAATACGAGACCGGAATAGAAGGGAGAACCGATAGAGGTACTCAAAGTACCCTCCGCCACACACTGTCAGGTGGCTTGCGGAGTATGGATGTAGATGTACATGTAGAAGACTTGAACCAGGGGGCCAAACAACCCCAGGTGGGGTCTTCCGGCCAGTAATGACATAGATCATTTTATTTTTACGTCGTGTGATACTCAGTGGTCACCATATAGTCAACGTTCGTTTCAATAACAAAATCAATAAAATTTTGAACAAACACAGATTTTCGTAATTACTGTTCAAGTATAAAGAAACGACAAAAGAAAAAAAAAGTTCGTCTTTTCGTAGGGAGGGAAATCGGAGACGCATTGAACAGCTTCCTGCACCATACGAGAACGGAAGATCTTCCCGAGGATCTACATAAAATACCTAAGCGAATCGAAAGCTTCTATTCAGTCACTCGTCGATCAGTCTAAAGCCGAAATCGAGGCGAACGGCTGCTCGAAAATGCACCTCGCCACGCAAGTAGGCCGTTGGGGCCTATTTTATGCTAAGGTCGACATTCACTTGCGATCCATGGTACAAGTGGTAGTGATAGAAGATACCATGACAGCTGTGGACTACGAGGACGCTGTAATCTTTCAGACTTTCCCGGCGATTCTTTGTCATCTTGTTGGCATCGGGTGTTCTGCCGGTGCTCTGCGTCTTCCCAGTACGACATTTCGACACCGTAACTCGACGTCTTCATCAGACGTCCTCTGAGACTGGCTACCTGGCATTTTTTTAAATTTTCTTGAAGAAGTGGAGCCGCTTCACATCCGCACTAATATGGTGACCATCTTAAAAGATCTACTCTGCGTTTGTTAGCATTTACATCGAGTATATCACAGGAGCGGGCTCTATGATGCTTTTCGTACGTTTGGGTAAGATTACCCACAAATATGGGCCCATTTGGTGACAGAGTGGTAGAAAGTCGTTTGAAGAAGAACGGTTTTAACGGCAGAGGGAAAAAAATAATGCCATGACAAGCGCCAAGGGAAAAAACCTCTGCGACAGCCTGGACGGGTAGTAACGACAGTAACGGATTCCTTGCTATCTCCGACAAATCGTGCAAAAGTAGGTAGAGTTAGTAATGGGTATCACGCAGCTCGATATCGTGTCATAGCCATCAGTCCAAACCTATGCAACAATGCATGGTCCCCTTTGCTACGTTGGGTCGTAGGTCACTGTATGTAGCAGTAGGCCTCGGTTGTCTATTTCGTGGCAGAGCCGTTGGCTGTGCTCCCGTTGTCTGCGTTTGCTTCTGCTACCTTTTTCTTGAGGAGGCCCATGAACTCGTCTGCCTTCGCCTGGAGTTCAGGTGTAACCGTCTTGTGAGGGGCCACCCCAGTGACTGCTTGCATTACTGAGTTGCCGAGGGAGTGGTCGTCTGTTTGGCGGCGTTTTTTCCTGCCTTCCGCGCCGCAGGCGGTGCGGTTACAGAAGCAGGCGCCATTTCTTCCTTACGGAGGTTGCGTGCAAGTGCAGTACGCACTTGTCGTAGGGTGCCACAGGCCTCCTCCTTCTCTGTAGCAATTGAGGCCGGAAAAGCAGCACTCTCTGCCGCCATGTCGGCTTTGAGGGCCGCGATAACCTCGCCGATTACATTCAGCATCGCAGCGCGTATGTCATCGGACGTCTGCTGCTGCTTCTGTTACGGAATGGGCAGCTTTTCCCTACCTTTCGCCCGCGGCCGTTTCCTCCCACCAGTGGTGGAAATTTGTTTTTTTTTTCCTTTTGACTGGAGGTCTTGGGGACCACGGCCGTTCACTAGTGGAAGAAAATGAAACGCCTACAGCCGGCCTTATGATCTTATTTGTTGTGTAGCTACCAGCTTCGGCGTTTCAATGCGCCATCTTGAGGCCTTAATTGATGCTGAAGGGGCTATTACGATCCATATATACGCTGTATCAGCGGTCAACATAACTGGTTTACGCAGGCTATCTGTAACTGTGATGTCAGCACCCCACTCATCATAAGGACGCTGTAGGAGTTTTGCTATGAGTCTGGCTGCGATTCTTGAAGGCTGGGCAGCATCGCCAGTAGAGATGGGTCGCTCGCGAACTAACAGGTCCAAAGGACCGGTTCACCAAGATGAACGGAACGAGCGAGGAATGAATTCTAAGGAACGGCCTTTCATAGTTCAATTATGTCGCGGCTTTCTACTTACAGTTCACGGGAGCGGGAAACGGTCAGTCTCGTTCCAGCCTCGGTCCAGTTCCCGACGTCTCGGTCTCGGTCTCGCTCGGCTGGACTCGTTCTTCTTCGCGTGGGCACTACTCGCAGTTCCACTGCCGAGTGCTCATAGTTAGTTCAGTATAGAGTTGTTGTTCGTTTCGTTCGCTTCGCACGCCCATTCTACATCTGTTTCAAACCTTTTTTGAACTCTAAACTTCTGGTTCTTCTCGTATTCTATTCAGCGTCCACGGCTGGTAATTAAAATGTATTTTATAATTACGTAAATTACATAAAAATTACGTGGTGTGTAATACATACATCTTTTCAGGTAACAAAACGACGTATCAGCTTACTTCACTATTTCTATAAACAGCAGAAGAAATACTTGTAAAAAGGCACTATTATTTGTTATTACACATGCAAAGGACGTCGGCACGGCACACACGAGTGGCCATTTTCCGCTTTTTTTGATCCAAGGTAAAAGAGTATGTTCATTGCTATGGTAGGCAGACGGACTTACAACCGAATGAAACCCGCGCTTGGTAATCGAGTGTATGGTGTCACATTTTGAAAAGAGAATTTAACTCCTACAATATTACTTCAGTGGTACAGGGTGGCGCACGAAAAATCGGCCCCGAGTACTAGACTCCTTATTGTCGCTTACCAATCGTCATCTATTGTTTCGAAGATGTTTGCATTCGCTTATTTGTTATTTCTTCACTGCCTAATTATTACATGTTTATCTATTCTGCTCGTAGCAGTCAAAAACTCGCGCGTAATTGGAGGGCAGTCTGTACTCGGGGCCGGTTTTTCGTGCGCCACCTTATTTCCCTGGGACCAGCCACATAACGCTATAGTTAGCTAAACGAGATGTTTTGCAGAATCACGAAAATTACAAGTGTTTGAGAATTCTGTTATGAATAAAAACTCTGTACTCCAGGGGGGAGGCAAGTGCCCTCTCTTGGCGCCTTCCATCTTCAGTCACCTATGCTACTAATTTTCAATTTTTCATAAGAACGGTGAACGAGTAAAAACGAACAGTTCCCAAAAAAGAGCGATCACCAGTGAACTAGTTCCCAAGGATGAACGACTTCGCCCATCTCTGGTCGCCAGTCGGCTACGTGCCCCCCCCCCCCCCCCCAGCTTCCCCGCCCCCCACATCACCAGAGTCTTCTGACGTTTGCATGGCGACGTTAAGCAGCAGCGACCTCTTACTGTTCGCCCGGTTGCGTAGTTTGACTACCATTATCACGTAATCCTGCAGGTCGCAGCCCTTCCTGGACTGCTGCTTCGTCGAGCCTCCTGAGGAGCGTCTTGGCGAGCTTCTCCCGCTGCTTTGGCGGCGGTGTCTGCTTCATCTGGGACGTGGGGATAGTGTGGGCAATCACAGCACCTTTAAGCTCCATGTAATCGATCATATTCACTGCGTTTAGCACGTTAGTGGTGTCTGAGTCCACGGATTCGACGCCGACTTCATGCTTACAGCAGTCTGCCATCTGATCGTACAGCACTGTCCATCCTACGCCTTTGCACTGGATGCACGAAGGAGGGACAGGCGTACGATCTCATTCTTCCTGCTTCTTTTTCTGTTATCTAACAGCAATGTCAGTGAGATGCACGACTGACGATTCCTTGATTGCACCAGTCTTCTTCTGACCACTTCGACATTTGCCTATGTTGTAGCGCAGAAACACGACAGTCTGCTAGCGTTGTAAAATAGACGTACGACAATTTGATTTGTGTCGTGTGACAGCACAAACACTCAATCACAGCTCTTTGTCAGCCTCAGTAGCGTAGCATAGCGCACAACAGCAACAATCCGCTGACCTGGCTGGCTCACACCGAACTTGGCTGCATGGCTTGTTTTTTTCCTTGCGCTTTTCATTCCCACCTCGGAAGGAGGAGGGCGGGCTGTTTGAAGGCTTACTATGCCCTTTGCAGCCAGACGTGGGTAAATTACATTTATATTTATTTATTCCATTTCTCTCACTGCGGGATGGAAGTGCGATACTTTCTTGTGGGTTGATGGTGTTAGGACAGCAACCAGCCACAATTTGTGGCTGGTTGCTGTCCTAACACCATCAACATTTGTCTTCAAACAACAGCCACGGTCTCCAACATGTTATCATATGACAAAATTGCATTTATTGTGGGTTCTCTTTTGGTTTCTTGGCCTTTGTGGTCTTTGAAAGGGGGGGGGGGATTTTGTTTTCTCCCAGTTGGGAATTTTGGAAGATTGTGGGGGACAGCTGTGTCATTCGTCTCACGGCCGAGGAATGCGCTCCCTGCAATTGTGCGCTGCGTAATATTACGTCCGTTCTCGCTGCAGCAGCCTCTTGTGGCTGCGACGTCGTCCAGAGTTGCATATTAGGTGTGCTCCTGTGAGGCGCGATCCCTGAGGTCTCAGGTTATTGATGTTGTTCCCTATCTCGTCCGTATCCTGAGTGGCCGTTTCCCGCGACGGTGGCCTCCTCCTGGTGCTCTCTTATGTCACCTGATCATCATTTACGCCCGCAGATGTCGGTGGTTCATTACTGGAGCTGGGAATTTTTTCCGGTGCTTTCATAGCAGCTGAAATGTCGGATTCCAAACAGTGCTGAGTTAGTATCCTCCTTTCCGACTGATTAGGTTTTCCGCCATCTTCATTTCAATTGACTCATTGATGAGACTATCTCGTAATCTGGGGGTTTGGGCCTGGATCCTGGTTTTATCATAATCCATAGCGTGTTCAAGCTTCAGGCAGTATTGTGCTATTGCTGGTTTTGTTGCCTGCCCTAGCCTGTGACTCTTTGGTGTTCGTTACATTTTATGTCCATTATTCTGGTGGTTTGACATATATAACAGATAATGCATTGACAAGGTATATGGTAAATACTGCGCTTTCTTAACCCCAGATCATCATTGACCGTTCCGAGAAGAGCTCGACGTCATCTAAACTAAATTCCATCTATATCACGTCTGATATGCACAAAGTGTATTGCATTGCTCAGTTCTTAATGTGGCTGAGATGCTAGTTACAAAAGCAGGCGTCGAGGTGCGGCTGCAACTCTCGTTTTCAATTTATGTACCGGTAGTGGATCAAAAATTTTGTGCTCCCGCAGCCTGCCCCCGTCCTCCAAGAGGAAAGAGCCTGTCAGATGGCCCACATGTAACACAGAAAGCTCCGTCAACAACACCCCTCTAGCGCAACGCTGGCGTCAGACTTCCTCTCCCACAAGAATTTAGACAAATACGAAGCATGTTATTCTGTGTTACTTATCTGATCGACCGATTCAGGGGATGATAATGTAAGCTCCTGAAATTTCTGCTGCTTGCGTTCTTCCGCCCCGGGCCAGACTCTAAAACAGCACTGACTGATGCCTATTCGTCCGGCCTCCGCAACTGAAACTGAAGTTTATGTCTTAGCTCCATCCGTCTGTGTTGTCCGTCCATGCGTTGAGAGAAGGGCTGGACTGTCGGTGTGGCCGAGCGCAAACAGAACAATTACCCCCCGCTGCCTACGAGGTCCACGGTTGCCGCCCACACTGCGTCTGAAACCGACTGCACCGCTCCTAGGTGCATACCTGGCTGATGTCGCTCTGCTGGCCACCTTCCAGGCAATCACTTTCTAATCCGTCTTGCACAACAGAGTGAACCAAAACGCTGGCCAGAAAGCTACTTCTGAGTAACACATGCTTGGAACCTTACCTGCAAGATAAAGCTGTGAAAAGAAATTACTGAAGAACCATTACACCTGAACCCCGTAGCCACTCATTTATTGACAGAATAAAAATTGAAACTAAAAGGGAAACTAGCTGCATAACTAGAGTTTGCATTACAGCAACATGGAACTGAAAGGCGAGGGGGTGGCCAAGATTAAGCCTTCGCCTCGCAAGCGTACACACGCACAATAACTCAGTTCTTTAATTTCAGCACTTCACCTCACATACATTCACTACCAACCGGCACGACACTTATTCCAGTCGCGTGACTAGGGCCTCCCGTCAGGTAGACCGTTCGCCGGATGCAAGTCTTTCGATTTGACGCCACTTTGGCGACTTGCGCGTCGATGGGGATGAAATGATGATGATTAGGACAACAGAACACCCAGTCCCTGAGCGGAGAAAATCTCCGACCCAGCCGGGAATCGAACCCGGGCCCTTAGGATTGACATTCTGTCGCGCTGAGCACTTTTTTTTTTTAATTCTTTGTTGATCTCATTTTGTTCTATTTTGTTCGTTGTATATGTTCGGGGCGGACGTCTCATGACACCCGTTCGAGTAGTTCGTTGATCCGTTCACTCAGTTTTTTAATTACAGAGGGTAGCTAACCCACTGACCGAACACGCTGAGCTACCGTGCCGGCTATCCACTCAGCTACCGGGGGGCGGACACTTATTCCAGTAACAAATGAGCCAACGCAGCAGCAGAATATCCAGCCGTAACGAACGATAATTAAAATCGCTTCTGGTTTCTACATCCGAGAACGCTCACGTGACCAGATGGTGTGTCCTTAAGTCATGGTGTAAGGCAATGTTTCCAAATTGTACTGGCAGCGCCCACATCACTCACGACACAGGAAACTTTGCACAATACCTTTACATGTAGCTCTCACAACGCCACATATGCGTGACTGTGAAACGTAAACACCTTATTTACATGTAACCCTTGGTAGAAGATAATTACAACTTTGATATTCGTATTCAGCGCATCTAAATCAATAAGCCACGGCTACTTTTGTTTGTGTAAAAATGAGCTGTGAAAATTTGTTTACCAACATGAAAAGTGACACCAGTGTGAACATATGATAGGATAAGCAAGAACGTTCCAATGAACATGGCTCACCAAATGAGCGGTTGCGAATATGTGGGTACAAGCCGCCTTTGATTCCACTATGAAATACATCGAAAAGCCAAAGAAACTGGTACACCCGCCTAATACCGTGTCGGGCCCCCGCGAGCAAGCAGAAGTGCAGCAACACCACGTGGCATGGACTCTACTAATGTCTGAAGTAGTGCTGGAGGGAATTGGCACCATTAATCCGTAAGAGGGGATAGAGATTTCTTCCGAACAGAGCGTCGCAGGGAATCCCAGATTTGTTCAATAATGTTCATGTTTGGGGATTTTGATGGCCAGCGGAAATGTTCAAACTCGAAAGAGTATTCCTGGAGCCACTCTGTAGCAATTCTGGACGTGTGGGGTGTCGCATTGTCCTGCTTGAATTGCCCAAGTGCGTCGGAATGCACAATGGACATGAAGGGATGTAGGTGATCTGAAAGGATGCTTACGTATATGTCACCTGTCAGAGTCGTATCTAGACGTACTAGGGGACCCGTATCACTCCAACTGCACACGTCCCACACAATTACAGAGCCTCCACCAACTTGAACAGTCCCCTGCTGGCATGCAGGGTCCATGGATTCATGAGGTTGTCTTCATACCCATACACGTCCATCCGTTCTATACAATTTGAAACGAGACTCTTCCGACCAGACAACATGTTTCCAATCATCAAAAGTCCAGTGTCGGCGTTGGTGGGCCCATGCGACGTGCAAAGCTTTGTGTTGCGCAATCATCAAGAGTACACGAGCGGGCCCTCGGTTCCGAAAGCCAATATCTATAATGTTTCGTCGAATTGTTCGCACGCTGACAATTGTTGATGGCCTAACATTGAAATTTGCAGCAATTTGAGGAAGGGTTGCACTTCTGTGACTTTGAACGATTCTCCTCAGTCGTCGCTGATCCCGTTCTTGCAGGATCTTATTCCGGCCGCAGCGACGTCGGTGATTTGATATTCTAGCGGATTCCTAATATTCGCGGAACACTTGGGAAATGGTCGTACGTGAAAATCCCCATTTCATCGTTACCTCGGAGATGCTGCGTCCCATCGCTCGTGCGCCGACTATGAAACCACGTTCAAACTCACTTAAATCTTCATAACCTGCCATTGCAGCAGCAGTAACCGATCCTACAGTTGCGCCAGACACTCGTTGTCTTGTATAGGCTTGCCGACCCCAGCGCCGTATTCTACCTGTTTACATATCTCTGTGTTTGAATACGAATGCCTAAACCAGTTTCTTTGGCGTTTCAGTGTATATAATTAGTATAAATGTGTTTGCAATGTAAACTTGTCGATTAAGTTCTCATTTCACTGGATTCATAGTTCATCCATGATATTCTTGAATAAGAATTACAATACTGCTGTAGCACTTGCAAGTTACAATTTACGTTACATTCTTAACTGGTAAAGGAGGTATTCGACATGTCGTCTTCGTATTTGGATGAAATACTGCACTCTTCCCTGCAGTGACTTTCGAATTCTTTCAAATACCCCCGGATAATCTCGTAAATCTTGACAGGCTTTACAACTCGCTGCTCCAGTTCTTTAACCGGATCAACGGGAGTGCTGTACATTGACATGAACCCAAGAAGAAAAATCCAGAGGGTTGAAGTCAGGTGACTTTGGTGACCAAGACACGGCCCTGCTCGACCATACTGGCACGATGGATGTCGCCTTGCAACAGCAGCAAAATTTGCCAGTCTCCCGTCATGCAACCACCACATTCCCCAACCACAGGTCATGGTTAAGATCTGAGCCCAATTATTTTGCAACTTGATACAGAAGTTTACATCTCAAATATGTCTACAGAGTGGTCAGAGACAGTCTGAGTAGTTTTTAAGGGTGTTGCAGACTAGGCTGTGCTCAGACAAGAGAAAAAATTCGAAACGTTGCGCCGTTTCCGACTTAATTATCATTGAAATTAGCAAATGAGGCTGCTGTGCGTGCAAATTAAGCGGTCCGTCAGATACAATTTGGCATCGGTTGTTCACATAGCGTAGGTGATAGCACCCGAGACTGTTCAGCTGTGGTTCGGGTTCGATCTTACTACCGTCCCATGTGCAATTTTTGTATCGCTCTCTTGTTCGGTTTTAAGAAACCAAACGAAAAACACGTTTAGCGATACCTTCTCTAGTGGGCCGCAAAATTAGCAACGACCTGATTGGTTAACTTCAATGCTAATTAACTCGAAAATGACACAAAGTACCGAATTTTTTTCTTAACAATTATTTATCAGTACAGCCTACCCTGCAGCACCGTTACGAGATTTTAGACTGCTTCTGATCACCTTGCATATTAGTAAACGACTAGCCCGGGTCATGAAACCCGAACGCAGTTGCAGGTTGCCTATCTAATGGCTTCCAGGGACAACAAAAATTATATTTTCAGTATTTCATATAAACAGCTACAGAATTTTAAAAAAAATTAAAATGCTGGCACAATCTACTCATTAAGAGATATAGTCTAATGTGAAAGGTTCAAAACAATAAGACGAGCACTACGGTTACAATTTGTGTATTAGGACTATCCAAAAAATCGAAATATGAGATTTCATATCTCCACAAGGGTTATTTTGTGCATTTATGTATAGAAGTAACACACATAAACTTTTATCAAAAAATATTTACTGTCAGAGGTCGCTCAAGGGCACAACAGTTTTATAATACAAGAAAAAATCATTCTCTTCGTGAATGTGTAAATTGTGCTATTAGAGAAACTTTTGAAGATCTATGGAGCTCATTTCGATGTTTGGATATAATCTGAAGAAGAAACTGTTTCTGCTCCTGATCCTTCGTCAATATTTCATTATACTTTTTGATCAGGCTGACAGCACGTTCTGGTGTGTCATTTACTACTTTCATCTGAGCGAAGTTCTATGAATACTGGCTGATCGGCCATTTGTAGGAGATAACTGTAGGAGGCATGCTAACTTCATTCTTCCTCCTTCAATCAATACATCGAAAAAGCAAGTTCTGTCCTGTCACAGGATTCTCTAATTTCAGGTCTTCCAACTGATTCATTATCTTGAGTCGACGAGGAGTACCAGATATTCGTGGGCGTTGCAAATTTTTCACCATGAGTTCCTTTGTCTCTGTTTCTACTCTATCATAAAAGAAGGCTAGGGGAAACAAGTGCTCAGAAAGAAACCAAAGTTGCCTGCAAAGAGCCTTATATGCTTTATTAGATACAGTTTTGTTGGGATAATTCCTGAGGAGAGAAGTAAATCTGACATCATTATAAGGACTTGTGATACTAGTATGCCTCTGATGTAAACAAGACTGACAAATAAACCCAAATCAGTTATATTCTGGACTTCCTGTTGTGTTAGTTTGAACTGAGATTGGAAGAGAAATATTTTCAGTGGATAAATGTCTTTCGCCATTTAGCGAGAATGATGCGTTGAACCAGGAGCTCTGAATGATTCGCTAGTAAGTCTTCCACCGACAGCATTTGACAAGCAGTCTATCATTTCATGCCACAATTTTTTCATTACTGGATTCTTGAACAATTTGTCTGGTAGTGCAGAATAATTAGATTGATTAATTGAAGACTATTTTTGCTGAAAATGTTTGGACAGCACTGTTTCTGGAGTTGTAGAAGCATTAAAAATACAGGAAAGCAGACCTGATAATATAATTTCGGGAACATTTGACAGCAAGCAATCCACGCTAACTCTGTACTGAAAGTTTCTTGGACCTTTGTATACGCTCTTTTGTGAATCCCTGTGTTACTGGCTGTAGTATCGAACACAAGTTTTTCGACTTTTGAAAACAGATTCCGCTCTTTAATTAAATTTATGCAAGCGTTAGCCTAAGATTCACCAGTTCCTCCGTTTATTTTTGGAACGCCTAGAACATTTTCTTGTTCATTTACAGTAACAGGGACAGTGGTTCGGTCAACCTGTTTCTTTCGATCAATGATATCTGGAAGCGTTTTGCCATCCTAATGTAAAAGACGAGGACCATCCAAATTATTACCTTTCTCTTCCTCTTCTACAACTGCTTACCCTGTTTTCCTTCTCGACCTTTTGATGGAACTTGTAGAGATAGTTAAATCAGAAACATTGTGACATTGTGACCTAACGCCTTTGCAGTGGCTCCAGTTACAAATACTGCTCCGCGATCTGGAAGACTCAATCCAAAGCACTAACAACTTTAGGCGACTCTAATATTTTTGCATTTGGTGGTATGGAGCGAACATCTGCAGCAGTTGATGTTGAAGGTGTACTCAATGATTTGGATGGTCGATATTCTGCTTTGTCATCACTTTCAGCAGATGATGAACATGATGACGGCGAAGTAGAAGGAAGGATGATTGTAGCTCGTTTTGACCGAGCGGTTCTAGGCGCTTCAGTTCGGAACCGCGCTGCTGCTATAGTCGCAGGTTCGAATGCTGGCTCGGGCATGGATGTTCGTGATGTTCAAATGTGTGTGAAATCTTATGGGACTTAACTGATAAGGTCATCAGTTTCTAAGCTTACACACTACTTAACCTAAATTAGCCTAAGGACAAACACACACACCCATGTCCGAGGGAGGACTCGAACCTCCGCCGGGACTAGCCGCACAGTCCATGACTGCAGCGCATTAGACCGCTCAGCGTGTGTGATGTCCTTAGGTTAGTTAGGTTTAAGTAGTTCTAAGTCTAGGGGACTGATGACCTAAGATGTTAAGTCCTATAGTGCATAGAGCCATTTGAACCATTTGCAGCTCCTTTCATGTATAAATTAATTTTTTCTTCATATCGAGCTCGCTTTATTCTTTTTCCTCTCGCTCCCTCCTCTTTGTTTCTTTTGCTGCTATCTTCAGACCAGCTCCTGGCATACTACAAGAAAAGACATCTCCTCTTTGCTTTTGAAGAAACTGCGTGTCCTTTTCATTTATAATGTTTTATTGCATTTCTCGTAGCAATATCAAATAACTTGTTCAGATTTTTTTGAATCCGTTTGGTTCCATTATTTCAACTTCTGTTTGTCTATTTCTGTTTTCCTTTAAGTTTAGATATTGTTCATGTAGCTTAGATAGTTTCCTGACACATGAATCTGTTCACTGTGGTGGATCCTTGCACGCTTCCCAATTGAAACTGTCGTTTCACTGGTCAATTTATAACAATCTCAGAGTGTATCGTATCCCTCTAAACAAGGAGTGGAATTGGACACTTCTGAGCATGTCTAATGCACGAGGTAATCCTGCTGTTGACAACTGAGATACTGACTTTCCAAGGAGCCAGTTGGCGGGAGAACATCTCACACAAGTAGCAGTAGCAGCCATATTAAATTATTCATCCGCCTGAAATAAAAAAAAGAGATGGGTGACCTCTACATATCATTTCATTAAGCTCAAATCTTACACAGCAGTTATACTACCCTATGGGACAAAAATGAGGTATGTGGAGCAAAGATTGGAACAATTTCAGTTTCTACTATACTATTGTGGACCACATTATTGTGTATATATCCCGTGGCAGCTTAACTTTCCACAAGCGAATACCAGACTATATTAATCTAGTAATCTAGTATCTGAGAATGAGAGTGCTTATTAACTTGCAACAAACTTAACACATAATTTCAAATTTTTATGAAACTTTTCTCGCTGACACCGCCCACAAAATGATGAAAGGAAAAAAACTTACCCTCACTACATCTCGCCTTTCATGCAGTAGAACTGCCTCATCAGGCGTCACGTTTTAATTTATTACTTCTTTACTACTAACTCTATTCGCAACACACATTGCAGACAGTATTTACATATGCAGTCTGTTAAGTAAGATCATGGTAATCAGTAGAGAAATGTATTTGGCAACAAACTGAAACATATAAATATATCAACAAAAGAAAAATGCAGTTACAATTAATAACACGTCCGGTCACCCGCAGCGTCGATAATTGGTTGGCATCTCTTGGCATCATTTGCTTGAAAGCAAATTTTCCACGTATTCACGTGGAAGAGACCTCTAAAAGCGAAGAATTTACGCTGACAGCTGTTTCAAAGTGAATTTTGCTTACACTTGATGCAATATGTAGAGTCGGTTTCCCGAAGAAAGGTTAACAATCATTTTTTCCACTTTTGGATTCACTTTACCAATTGAGTCACGTTCATCAAAGTCATCCACGTTTCTGACCTAATTATAGGTTTTTACCCTCTTTTGTAGAAATGACTTTATTTTCCCTTATAATTAGAGGCCGCGGCATAGCTCATTTTCGGACCTTTGGGATGGTTACAGAGAAATACAGCCCTAAAACGCGAAACATAAGCTGCACTCCTGTCTCTTCTTGTGTATCTCAGTCAAGAATTTAAAGTAAACTAATGCTTTATGGACATTGCATGAAGGACAAAGGTTTCCTCTACAGGGCTGTGAAGGGTCTAAGGCGTTAACTTTTACCATCTGTGAGTAATGTCGACCACGCTATTACTTAGCAGACTGTATCACTGACTGTACCTGCAAGTTAAATCATTGCGCGACACATGGGCCAGGAGATATGACGTCATATGCGTTGTGATGCGTGAAAAACTACCTCAAAACACAGTGCAAATTACACAGAGTATACTCATTCATTCTTTGATAATGAGAGCACTTGGCGACTTGCAACAAACTTTAAGCGTAATTCAAAAACGTTTTTCTCATTTATATGCTTATGTCAAGTATTTAACACATTAACTAATTTGTAAACTAATTAAAAGTTTGGAACTGTTTTATACAAGAGAGTGGGAATCTTGTATACAGCTCATTTGCAAACCCATGTCTACTGGAACGTTTTTGCTTGCAGATGTAGATGTATATGTATTGTAGCATACTTACACCTGTGTCACACTTTACCAGTAATCATGGTGCATTCTATATGTATCTGCAGTATAAGTGTAGATATATACTTTAGGTGATGCTACCTGACAATAATTCCATAGTACTAGCACGAATGCAGCGACTGATACTAGTGAAAGAAATAACCTGCGATTCACGCAGAGCTGTTTACAAACCAAGCGCGCAGCGCCTGCGAACGGCTGCTACACCACCAGATGGATCTTGTCTGACTACTGGACACTTCTATGACTGGACAGCTAGGTTGGGTTACAGGGGGGGGGGGGGGGGCGGGAGGAGGGGGGCGGCAGCAGAGTAGAAGCAGAGAAGAGCGCCAAGCGGCAGTCGACCGTCAACTGCCGCAGGGAAAGTGGTGCCGTGTGCAACGCGCGTTGCTTCGCCAAACCATCGTTGGTGCTGGAACTTATCTTCGAAAAGTAAGACTTTTGAAAGCTTTGTCACTATGTCATTCTAGACTGATATCTCTTCTCTGAGCTCTCGGTGAGCAGCGACATAGCACTGCTCGCGCTAGGAAGTAGAAAATGTACTTCTTGCACAGTTACAACAGCTGGTCAGGCGAGGATGTGATACCTAGTTTACACTCGTATTTGCCTATATCAGAAGAAATTGTTGTAAATCTGTAAGTCGAAGCCTGTAGGAGAAGAAATTGAGAAGTGAGTTAGAGGTACGCAACGGTGAAGGCATTACCCCGAAATAATGTAAAAACGATTTTCTCCACGTAGTGAGAGAGTTATAATCTCTTCTCCTAAGCCGTCTCCACACAGTGAGAGAGTTACAAAGTCAACTGCTAAGTCGTACACAGTTCTCTTGCACTTGTGTTCTATTGACCAATAACGTTTCAACAATCTTTGAACTGAAAGGGTGAATTTCATCTGACGGGTGTTACGTTCTTCTTTCTTGGCGTTCTTTCGGGACCACTATTTAAAACGAAACAAAAAGAAAAAAAATAAAGGAAACCTCGGATGATTCACTTTTAAAATTGTCACATCCTTGCGCACAGGTTGATCTGTATATAAAATGCGTTATATTTTCTCCCATTACAGAAGTTTCCAAACGTCTTATGGGATACTTTTAGCACCTATTTTGTTGTTGCAACGCATGAAAACTGAAAATGCAGGTTGCCAGCAATCGTCAAAAGGGAGAAAAATATGTTGTCGGTAACTCAAATGAAATTGTTAAGTTCGCCCCATAGGGTACCATTTTACGATACATAAAATGTTAATGGATCTTACTGTTCACTGCTGAAGCGTAGGAAGACCTAATCTCTATTCGTCACTGGATGACTCTAATTTTATCTCAAAATCCCTACGGTAGGAACACCTAAGGAAATGAATAATGTTCATGGAATCCACCCAAAGTATCTATTTCTGGTTGTTCTAAGGACATTTACTGTAGATGTTTATGTGTTGTTCTGGGGATATCAGGTAGTTCAGGCAGCTATGTATTACTGTGATTCCTACACGAGGGAAAGAAAGCTGTAAGCATTGTTGCTACCGGTCTTTGTTGACGGTCGTTGCCCCGTGTTGACCCAACTAGAAGTGGATCCTACACTATATGCCAGCATATTTTTAGGAAAAATTTATAATATTCTCATTCATTGACAAGTATCACTCAATTTAATCGAAAACTACTATTCGCTTTCCCTACTACTTCACCAAAATGATAGTTCCACTCCGTTACTCCTATTACTATGTCATGAATTCCTACAGTTATGACTCATTAATAGTCTAGTTAAATGCTACCTATTCATTAGATTTCCTGAAGTAGAAAAATGGTATAGGAAAGGAGCGCAGGAAACATTGTGTATATTAGCATTGTCACTTGAACGACGAGGAAGAATGAAGACAAGCCGATGGCATGCTACGTGCTAACACGTGTACTACACACATCCACTGAAATATATTTCAGGTATACTTTTAGAGTACTGCACACGTCCATTGTAATACATTTCGGGTATGTTTTTATTATGTTCCTTTTTGCTTGGGCGTAGTGTCTTTCATCGGCTTACTAAAAATCAGTCTAGTTAACAGCGATTTATGGAAGTGTATCTTATAGGAAAAATGTGGTTATAGATGTACTACTTCGACTAGCTTAGGAAATAACACTAAAAATAGTAGATGCGTTTTGTTATTAGCGCATGAAAATACATTAAAAACGCCTGAGCAGAGAGGGTATAAAAATCAGACTGGAAAAAGCAAAAAAAGCATATCTGAAACAGAGAAATTTGTTCACATAGAATATTTTAAATGTTAGGAAGTCTTTTGTAAAGTCATTTTTTTTTAATGTAGCCTTGTACGGAAGTGAAACGTGGGCGATTAACAGATCAAACTAGAAGAGAATAGAAGCTTCTGAAATGCGGTGCAACAGGAGAACGCTGAAGAATATATGGATAGCATGGATAACTAATGAGGAAGAGACGTGACGAAAAGATTTTGGCGCTACGTTACTAAAAGAAGAGATCGGTTGATAAGACACATTCTGAGACACATCCTGAGGCATGAAGAATGGACAACATGGCAATTTTGTGGGGGGGTGGGGGGGGAGGGAGGGGGGGACGTCGGAGGGGGGGGGGGATTTTAGTGAGAGTCCAAGGTTCGGTTACTGTAAAGCAGGTTCAAATGGATATATGTTGCACTGGTTATGCAGAGATGAAGAGGCCTTTACAGGATTGACTAGTGTGCAGAGCTGTAAAGTTCACAGCAACAACATCGCGACACAAAAGGAAAGAGACCGCTGTTACTATTACGGAACTACTTGCAGTGGCGTTTTAGTACGTGACTGTTTTCCGTACTGTGTCCTTGTGCTGTTACAAGTTTCATAAAAACTCACGACCTTAGTAGCAATGATCGATCAATTTACAACAGACACATTCTAGCGCTCACCAGAACGAGCCTATGCGCAGACTCGGAAAGTCAAGACAAAGTAGTTCCATACTCAGAGAACCAGGCAAGGTGTTAGTGGAGATGATTTGCCATTACCTTCTTCCGACATGTTATGAAGTATGTACCAGTGTCGTGTGAATGACTGTTACGTGTGCTCGTGCAGTGTAATGTTTGGGGTTGTGGTGTTCGATGAAGGGAAGGGAGCGGGTGAAACCCGGTGCCTGCACATAGCCTACTCCTCTCGAATAACACAAAGGGGGCCGCCGAACTTAATGTCCCCAATCTGACTGACGGATCACTGTTGACAGTGTCACATACCCTCATTTCATGAGACACTGCGGAGAGATATGGAATTTAATGCAGGAGATTGGCGTAAAGACTGGTGATCAGGAACTTCACGCCACCGTCTCTCCTCCCCTTCCCGGCCAAATATTAGCAGTGAAAATTTTCCAACACCAGAATTCGAACCGGTGTATCTCCGAATAGAGCGCCATCGCACATGTGTGCGAAGGGGGTACTCTTGGAAAAAAAGGCACGCAGAAATGTTGTGAAGTACGGAGGGAACGAACGCAGGCGTGGGTCGACTACAATAGGTCTTATTTTGACGGCGACCATCGCAAACAGAAGTAGTTGGCAAGTACCTTATACGAATTTGCAGCATCAGTCTCATTTCCTTCGTGTGACGCATCGTAAACATTTTTTTACGGCGGTTCGCAAGAATATGTCTGTAGTAAACTGCCTGTCTGTTGACAGTGAATTGATTAATTTTTACAAACCTTATCGCAGCCAAAGGTCGCAGTTCAAGGTCGGAAAGCAGTCGCTTGCTAATACTCCGCAACAAATAGTTTCTTAGTATTTTTGCATGGTGGTGTTCCACAGCTGCAATATTTTTAAACACATCAGCTGCTGCTGACGGTGTGTATGATAATATCCTTCATTATAAGTTTCTTAGTAATATGAACTGTTACCTTTATGTTGTGTCAAAGTATCACACATGCAGTGCCGTTTGTAAGTCACAAAGTGTTTTGTGAGCAAGATACGTGAGCTGCACTGCTAGAAGCCGGTGTTTTGCAACTAACCGTCGCTCTACGAGGGATTCCCAGGCTGACTAGGTAACTTGTTCCTTTCCCTGGCCCGCCATATCAAGTGCTGCAGGAGCCCCCATGAAACTAGCAATCGTCTTGGAGAAGCAACTGTGCGCATGAAGGAAACACCTATTATCCTACTATTAGATTTAATCGTGGCCATAATTGCTAGCTTATAGTGAAAGAATCCGTCGCAATCAATGTAAAAAGGTTCCTCTTACAGCTACCAAATGAAATTCATAGATCTGGCAAGACATAATTTATTCAATAAGCCAATAACTGAAATTAATAATTTGACAGTGAAACAAAAATGAATTAACAGAATAATGCAGAGTCGCCAATAACGGGAGTTGGTGGAGAATTAATATCCAAATGTCGGTCACTAAACAAATGGCACTACGCTACAGTTTATAAATTGTCAATTTAGTACAAAAAAGGGGACAAAATCTATAATCGGGAAGTTATGGAAAAGCCGCGCGGGATTAGCCGAGCGGTCTAGGGCGCTGCAGTCGTGGACTGCGCGGCTGGTCCCGGCGGAGATTCGAGTCCTCCTTCGGGCATGGGTGTGTGTGTTTGTCCTTAGGATAGTTTAGGTTAAGTAGTGTGTAAGCTTAGGGACTGATGACCTTAGCAGTTAAGTCCCATAAGATTTCACACACATTTGAACAGTTTTTTGTTATGGAAAAGAGACCGGGTACCCTCATAAGAAGACAGATAGAATAAAAATGCTTGTGCTGCGCCTCTCAACTTGCACGCTACATAGATACTAGGAATTGCCACGAATTTAACCATTCTAACAAAACGATCCCTCTCCAAACTATTCCACGCTTCTGCGTCAGTCTCTCGCATTGCAATGCCGCCTTACCACCGTTTGATAGCGCATGGTGGCCGACGGCGCGCCTCTGAGCTCCGCCTGAGTATTGCATAAGGCGTGGGCAGAATTCTCCATACTGTGGCGGTGCTTGCAGACTCCGTGCTCCATCGTAGCGGACGCCGTTCCGAAAGAAAAACTTCGAGACTCAAAACACGAAAGGCCAAGTCACTTGCCGTGCTGGAATAAGTCCTCGCCTCTCTGGCTCCTCGTCTCAACTCGAGCAGTGCTCACGTCTCTCTCTCGCTGCAAATCGTAAGGCAGCCCCGAAACGCTCTACCAATTGCTGCAAATTATCATGAAATTTTGCCTCCCGCCAAACTGTTAACTGTGGACCAACCAATCACCAACTTCTGTACGAACCAGTAGCCAGCTGGCCCGATTCCCAATGTATTTCTATCGTTCGCCTTGCTTCTAAGATTTCTGAAAACAGGACGGAAAATTTTAAGGGTCTACCATCCCACGGAGGACTCTGAGTCTATATTCTGCGGAGTATTCTCGAGACGATATTATTTTGCCTAGCAAGTGGTGTGGCGCAGACTTCCAGCAAAATGTTCGTTTGTTCTTTAGTTCAGCTGTTACCCACTCGATTTTCACAGTGGCTGAGGTGATGGTTCGCCGAGCCTGCCCTTGAGCTTAGGTACACTATTGTGCGAAATGTGATTCGGCAAAATCGGGAACACAGGTCCACATTTGTTTCTGCTATCAGCAACTTCGCCGTGGTCCCGTGAGCGTCAGACACTTCGTGTCTTGCCAGGAGGTCGGGTACTGAAAGGATGTTATGAAGGCCCACCTGTTTCAGACCCGTGATAACTGTGAGTTCAGAGGCCCCCACACGCAGATCCAGAAAGAAACTGTTCCCACATGCAGAAATGTAAAAAAAAAAAAAAAAAAAAAAAGGTTCAAATGGCTCTGAGCACTATGGGACTCAACTTCTGAGGTCATCAGTCCCCTAGAACTTAAGAACTTAGAACTACTTAAACCTAACTAACCTAGGGCCATCACACACATCCATGCCCGAGGCAGGATTCTAACCTGCGACCGCAGCGGTCTCGCGGTTCCAGACTGTAGCGCCTAGAACCGCTCGGCCACTTCGGCCGGCCCGGAAATGTTAGATATAAAAAAGTAGTACTGAAAACAGTTTAAAGCAGGTTTCATTCAAGACAAAACTGACTACAGCACCCATCGAATCTCATAACCACTCATGTTTCATGTCCTCATTAAAACTGGAATGCAAAATTGTATTATTTGCATGTGATGCGGTTCTACGTTGATTGAAAATGTGAGGAAAAGACCAAGACGAGGACGACGCCTTGCAACATCAGTGAACAGATGAATGGATACTACAGCTCATAAAATAAGGAAGATGAAGTTCCTCATAGCTGAAAACTGTGGTACTTGTTGCTTTCAATGTCAGGACTGATTTGATGCAGTTTCACCATAAAAATAAATATATACACAGAGCACCTGCTCAGCATGTTACAAGGATGAGGAAGGAAATCGGCTGTGCCCTTTCAAAGGAACATCTTGGCATTTGCCTGCAGCGGTTTAGGGAATTTCTTCACCTCGACATAACTAAACAGGATGAACATGAATAAAACCGACTAACTACAAGGACGGAATTCTGACTTAAAATAGAGGGAGAAAGGTTGTCTCAGAACATGTGTCCAGAAATGGACGGTGTGTGTGCAACGACAACAAATCGCTCTAGAATATAGTACAGAGCTTCATCACATCCACGTCACAACAGATGTTCAAAGTGGCCTTCATGTGATGCAGTGCAAGTTCACACGTCGCGTCATGGACTGCCACACCCTTTCCCACGTTCTGGCCTCTCTCCGAGTAGCGTGACAGGCGCCGTGAACACGCTGTTGAAGAGCCTGCACATCAAGAGCTGGTTCAGCATACACAACGCTTTTCAGATGCCCCCAGAGGTAAAACTTCAGAAGGTTGAAGTCCAGTGATCTAGCAGGCCATGCTACAGGACCTCCGCGTCCTATCCAACGTCTGGGGAAGACGCTGTTGAGGTGTCGACGAACTGTAATGCGGAAGTGGGGTGGTGCTCCGGCATGCAGAAACCCTATAACCTGTCGTATTGTCAGAGGCACATTCTCAAACAGCCCAGGCAGCGTATTCTGCAGAAAGTCCAGCTTCATTCCTCCACTGAGGCGTTGTGGAATAATAACTGGTCCAAGTATGTGGTCGTCAGGAATCCCAGCCGACACATTGATGCTGAACCGATTCTGATGAGGCACCTCAACCATTCCCCGAGGATTGTCTGTATCCCACAGATGACGATTATGCAGATTGATTATGTCAGTTCTGGTAAAGGTTGCTTCGTCGGTAAAGAGGACTGACGACAGAGATCCCACAATTATGATGATCTGGTGCAAAAACATCGACAGAATCCTCCCTGTAGAGGGAAATCCGCTGCTGATAATTCTTGCAGTCATTGCAGGTGATAGGGATAGTAGCGGTTGTCATGCAGGATACACATAATCGTATTTTGGCTTACACCATGTTCCTGGTGTACTCACAGACCGCCACCTCCCTGCACATTCGTCTGTCTGAGAAGACCCACGATCACACAAACGCCCCAAAAGGACCTGAAATGTTGTGTGACGTGGTTGGTGTCTGTGAGGGTCTTGTTTTGTTATAGCCATGCTGCCTCTCGACTGTATCCATTCTCTTGGCCGTACACAAACGCCATCACGGCTTGTTCCCGACATGAATACCGGACCATTCAGCTGCTTAAGTACGCTGCGTCAATCACACAGCCTGCAACACACACGGAACATAAGGCACATGGTCAGAGGAACTTTCATTCGTCAGCGCCATCTACCGTGGCAACGGTGCATTTTCGGACACATTTTAATAGAACCATTTTTTCCTTCATTTACAGTCAAGAACCCGTTCTACAGTTTGTCGAATTTATGTATGTTCACCCTGTATATAGTTGAACCTGCTTACTGCATTTATCCTTGGTCTCCCTCTACAATTTTTGCCCGCAACGCTTCCCCCCATTCCCAAATTAACCATTCCTTGATGCCTCAGGATGTATCCTGTCAACCGGTCCCTTCTTTCAGTCCATCTGTGCCATAAATCTCTTTTCTTCCCAGTTTGATTCAGACTTTTCCTGAGTTACTCGAGCTACCCATATAATCTTCAGCATCCTTTTGTAACACCCCGTTTCAAAAGCTCCTTTCCTCTTTTTGGCTGAACTGTTTATCGTCCACGTCTCACTCCAGACAGTGGTAAGAACATAAAGTACCTGTTGTGTTCGACGACGGCCGCGGTGGCCGTGCGGTTCTAGGCGCTGCAGTCCGGAACCGCGGGACTGCTACGGTCGCAGGTTCGAATCCTGCCTCGGGCATGGATGTGTGTGATGTCCTTAGGTTAGTTAGGTTTAAGTAGTTCTAAGTTCTAGGGGACTGATGACCTAAGATGTTAAGTCCCATAGTGCTTAGAGCCATTTTTGTGCTCGACGGTGTACAACAGCATTAGAGCGAGCAGGCCATGTAGGCTGACAGACTTACTGAATCGTTGCATCTATGCGTCTGTATTTAATATCCGAGTAAAAAAATTCGCAGTAGCTAACAGGAGACTTTGCTCATCCAACTGTGGACCACTGCATTTGAGGGAATGGGAGCAGGAGAGTAAAAGAGAGAGAGAAATAGTTCGACATTGCAAGATGGCTCGGTGGTCGTTTTCGGTGGTCTGGAGGCTGTAGATTCTGTCTTTGCGACACAATGGTCAGAGTGGCGGACTGACAATGAACAGTCAGGTACGATGTCCGAAATTTTCCTTCGAGGGACGCCGAATTGGTGTCCGTGTAGCCTCGTGGACGCAACTGGCGAGCTGCGTGGAAGGATAAGCAGCGCCTCCTGCTTTCACAGCTTAGCTGAACGAATTACTATCCAGTGCTGCCGTCCTCTGAGGTTTATGTAGGAGGTGTTATCGGTCGGTCGCCAATCTGTAGTGCTACGGAGTTCGCTTTGCGCTTTGTAGTTTCTGTAGGCTGTGGAAGACATTTCAGTTAACGCAAAATATGCTATGGTGTCACAGTACAAATGGACGGTTTACATTATCTACTACTGGCGGTCCATACATTCGGTAAATACTAGAAAGCATAGTCGCAACACATGGAACAACTCTATGGAGTCATTGCTGTCACTGGCTAACCATTCGGGAAATATGGATCACAGGCGCATTCAGGAAGGTATCCTGTATATGGGAGACTATGGATCGCTTAAGTAGCAACACAGTAGAGTACGTTAACACTACACAGTGAGTATGGCAGCAGGGACACACGCCATGGGCGCTCTTTTCCATGGGGGAATATTTTTGTTACAGGCGACAGAAATGAGGAATGGCATGAGAAGGCGAAGAAATGGTTCAAATGGCTCTGAGCACTATGGGACTCAACTGCTGAGGTCATTAGTCCCCTAGAACTTAGAACTAGTTAAACCTAACTAACCTAAGGACATCACAAACATCCATGCCCGAGGCAGGATTCGAACCTGCGACCGTAGCGGTCTTGCGGTTCCAGACTGCAGCGCCTTTAACCGCACGGCCACTTCGGCCGGCAGAAGGCGAAGAGGGAGGGAGTAGTAGATGCGGGAAGAAGAAGAAACAGAAAATCGAGAGCACGGACTACAGGTCAATAAAACAGGAAAGGACGGACATGTGTGAAATGAAATCATGAAGAGATTATGTTGAGCAACATTCCCATACAGACGTCCATTTCCCAGGTACAGAGACACCTGTTTTTTGTTTTCAGCTAGTAAATGGAGCCACACTCGTTATGCCAAATGAACCACCGCAAGGAGAGTGTAAAGAGAATATTTTGCGTTTGTTGCTATCTTTGCTACGGCTTTGGCTTGGTAATCAATGAAACACTGAAAAAGAAATTGTGTTATTGGTATAAGCAATGCGACTTTGGAATGTGTATTGTTCAGTGTTCTGAATTATTCAAATGTGTACCTTTTATTTCGTAGTAAAGGTGTGTCCATCTTAAACAGGATAAGTAGCGATGAGGATTAAACAAAAATGCGATGATATTACGAAATTTGATTCACAAATTACGAATTTAAATTGACTTCAGCTGTACTATTAATTGGAGACAAATGAAAATTTGTGCCGGTCCGGGACTCAAAAGCGGATTTTCCGCTTTTACTCGAGCGGTCGCCTTAATCGCTTCTGCGATCAAAGCACTCCTCCAGGACCGATCGAAACTTCCAAGTGTCACATTTGCCCTCATCTCGTAAGGTTTGCACATGCTCTATGTGATTCCCGCCAGAGACGGGCATTCTATATTATCGTCATTTTAACCAACCAAGGCATTGAAACGTCCCTTTTGAACAATTATACATGACTGTGCTTAACCTGACACACAATATTTTTTTAGCGCAACGCAATCTGACTTTCAAAAATCCCTACAAAAGAATGGCCCAGACTAACATTAACCTATACGTTTCACAAATCACTTACCTCACAAAAATCTTGGTTACTCGAACTACTGCAATACAGCGAGCACCACTACTGCCAGCTAAATAAAAGATTCAAACTACGGAAGGCACTAACTACTGATAGGCATAGTCAGGAAATGAAAGATTTTAATAGAGAACAAACAATGTATTTACGTTAATATCATCAAAAGTCATAATATATATAGCAGTTCATGACAAATTACAAAACTCCGCCATCTCTCTCCCCACATCCACCACTGCTGGCGGCTCACCTCCAACTGCGCAACGCTACGCGCTGTTCACATCCAGCTGCCGCTGCCCAACGCTACAATGGCAGACAACAATGCAAACTAGCCACAGACTGCACACAGCACAGCCAGTGATTTTCATACAGAGGTGGCGTTACCAATAAAAAAACCTAAACAGCCTACTTACAGCATATAATACTTATTATGTAATTTTACAATATCTGTATTGACAATTCATTTGGAAAAATGTTCCTTCACACATGCATGCATGTCTGAAGCAACAGACACAGTGTGACGATCCACAGCTGTTCATTAAATATTACGACAGTTGATTCGCACACTGCCAATTGAAACTGACTTCAGCTGTGCTACACTGACGGAAAAAAATCGCAGAATCAAGGAGTTGTGCGACATAAACGAAAGTTGGTAGGCGTGTTTTTACATATGAGAGATGATGCCTATTCAAATTTCTCATCAGTCGCAAAAGCGTGGCACTAGTAGTGCCACTATATGAGGATGCAGATCAGGTTTGCTTTAAATACATGCTGTAACGTTCGTGAGCGTTAGTTACCTTTGAAATTGGACGTGGTGAGTTGATGTTAGTCAAGAATGCCTTTAACCCTGTGGCGCATGAATTTCACCGCAGTGGACAACTTTTAATGGTCAATTCTCTGGCGTTTTCAATCAGTCATGAGGCTGCAAATGCATGCAGGACATAACACCAGTAGGGAGTGCCCACTGCAGTGAACTGTGTGCATCTGCAGCCTCAGGACTGATTGAAAATGTCAAAGAAGCGACCATTAACAGCTGTCCACTGTAGTGGACGCTATGCGCCACACGGTTAAGGCGACAAAGGCACCTCAGCACATCACTGAGTTTGAACGAGGTCGTGTAACAGGGGTACAAGGAGATGGATATTTCTTCTGCGATATTGTAGTAAGACCAAAGAGAAATATAGCCACTGTAAATGATTCCTGGCAGCAGTGGTCACGAGAATGTACGATCGGAAGAAGATGGGGGTTACGGACGGTCAGCTGGCACTATCGAGAGGGAAGACCATCCTGTTCAATGTATGGCTCTGGCGCATCGTACTGCATCTGCAGCAGCAATTTGAGCAGCAGTTGGTACCACAGTGAAACAACGAACTGTTAAAAATCGATTCTTAATTTACCAGCATTTCACATTTGCAATGGCTTATCTCGTGCGTAAGTTAACCCGTGATCATGCTATGTTAATCACCTCAGTATGTTACTTACACAAATGTATTCCCGAAATTTCAGTACTCTGCGTTAATTATTTCTTGACGCTGCGATTTTTTTTCGTCAGTGTATTTATTGGTGCACATGAAAATTTGTGCCTGATTGAGACTCGAACTCGGACATGCATGTAAGTCTGAAAAAACATTGTTTAACGTGAATTGTCAACACAGACCTTGTACAATTACATAATACAAATAAGATGATGTCGGGCGGGGGGGTGCAAAAAAATTTAAATTTATCCTGGGCGACAGACCATGTATTAACACGACCAACGACTGATGCCAGACAGTACTCTCAAAAGATGAGTCCTTATTTTGCCGGCAGCGGTGGTCGAGTGGTTCTAGGCTCTTCAGTCCGATTGCTACGGTCGCAGGTTCGAATCCTGCCTCGGGAATGGATGTGAGTGATGTTCTTAGGTTAGTTAGGTGTAAGTAGTTCTAAGTTCTCGGGGACTGATGACCTCAGATGTTAAGTCCCATAGTGCTCAGAGCCATTTGAACCAGTCCTTATTTTTCGTTTCTAGACAGCGAGTATGCTCGTACAGTGGTTTAGGTAGACCTAGGAACAAGTTTTCATTTATTGAGTACTCACTTCAGTAATCTCCATCTGGTCGATTCAGTTTAGGTTTTTCGTCTTTTATCAAAATTTGAGGGTAGCAGGGATAAAATATATGAAGTGAAAGTTTGTTCACAACTTTTACAAAACCCAGATCGCAGTTTTAAGAGTCGAAAGACATGAAAGGGAAGTACTAGTTGAGAAGGGAGTGAGACAGGGTTATAGCTTATCCTATATTATTCAGTGTGTACGTTGAGCAATAAGTGACAGAAACAAAACCTACTTTTAAAAAGGGAGTTAGAAGTTCAGGGGAAAAAAAATAAAAAACTTTGAGGTTTGCCGGTGACAATGGATTTCCGTAAGATACGGCAAAAAACTTGGAAGAGCAGCTGAATGGAAACGGCAGTGTCTTGAAAGCGGGTTGTAACAAGAACGTCAACAGAAGTACAATAAAGGTAATGAAATTTAGTCTAACTAAATCAG
This sequence comes from Schistocerca piceifrons, assembly GCF_021461385.2. Classification (NCBI taxonomy): domain Eukaryota; kingdom Metazoa; phylum Arthropoda; class Insecta; order Orthoptera; family Acrididae; genus Schistocerca; species Schistocerca piceifrons. Next base: position 668,045,810 of record NC_060149.1, read on the forward strand.
GCGAAGCTGAAGGAATTAGATTAGGAAATGATATACTAAAATTAATGTAGGAGCTTTGCTATTTAGATGGTAAAATAACTAACAATGGCCGAAGGAGATACGATATAAAATGAATACTGGCAATGGCAAGAAAAGTATTCCTGAAAAGAACAGTGTATTAACATCGATTATAAATTTAAGTGTTAGGAAGTCGTTTGTGAAGGCAATGTGCTGTAATGTAGCCGTGGACAGAAGAGAAATGTGGGCGATAAACAGCTCATAAAAGTAGAAGTTTCTTGAAATGTGGCATTACAAAGTGATGCTGAAAATTAGATGTGAAGCTCGAATAACTAATGAAAAGATACTGAATCGATTTATGGGAAAAAGAAATTGTGGCAGAACCTGATTAAAAGAAGGTATCGGTTGATAGGGCACATTGTGAGGCATCGAGGAATCATCTATTTGGTAATGAAGGAAAGTGTGACGGGAGAAAGAGGGGGGGGGGGGGGGTCCAGCATTAATCAAAGGGACTGATACGGAGTTGCATGTGAGGCTGTTAGAGTGTTATGTCTCTTGGAGATTATCCTGAGATGCATTGCATCTGAGTGGCATTATTATCACTCAGCGATTTTCCCTTCAGCATTTTTATAACTTTGAGATCTGCATCTGTTCAATGTTAAGGCGCGTCCTCGCTGGCTGTGACATTCTAGCCTGAGCCACATTTTCGTGAACAACAATCCATGTGAACGAGGCGTCGTGGTAAATACTATAGCGTTACTGGAAAGCATAGGAGCTCACGCCTCATATCAAATCTGTTGCACGTTCAGTTTTGAGTATGTCTCCAACATGTCAACAACGCGGTGTGTGATCAAATTATAAGAGAGCGAAAGTCTGCCATTATTGGAATTGTATGCAGTTGAGTCAGTGTTTTATTATGCAAATATAGAACATTACAGAGACAGGGACGTAAAAACGACAACGGCAAAGTGAATTTCTAATCCCGAGGACTCCTTAGTTGTGGGCGGAAAAGTTGGTTTTGAAATTTAAGATCTTCGGTAGTTATCGTTAGTATTTGAGAAGAATAGCTGATAACGAGCGCGCAGGATCCTTCATTTATGAGACTTACTTGCCGAAAGTCTTCTCGTTCCACTGAATGAATCCGTTCATTGCCTCGTTTGTTCAGCAAACACCACGCAATAGAATTTGATAAGTGAAAAGTTCATATGTATGCACAATTTGTTTAAGTGGCTCGTTGATAACCTTGCAAGTATCAGGCATGAATTTTTTAGACAAAATAAAAATTCCAGCCTCTTCAAATTATCACGAGGCTGAATGCGGGGTGGCCGAGCGGTTCTAGGCGCTACAGTCAGGAACTGCGCGGCCGCTACGGTCGCAGGTTCGAATCCTGCCTCAAGCGTGGATGTGTGTGATGTCCTTAGGTTAGTTAGGTTTAAGTAGTTCTAAGTTCTAGGGGACTGATGACCTCGGATGTTAAGTCCCATAGTGCTCAGAGCCAATTGCAATAGTTTATGGCCAAGATGATGTCCTAGTGGCTTCATGTTTAATCAGGTGTCTAATGCTTTTAGGGTAAAGTGATAACTGCCATTTTTAACGATGGTAATTTATGACCCAAGAAAATGACGTCTTCCCGCCCCCACTGCCCCCGCTGTGCTGTATTGGTCGTTCCTCCACCACTGCCCCCATGCTCCTTTGATCCCTCAGATTGGCATTCTTAATGTGAACCTCGTTCGAGCAACACTGCCGCCACCATGTAGCGTACTCAGTTTCCAGCACGGTAATACGTCCCAATGCTATTTGCTGACTTTCTTTAAAAAGAATATGGTTGTAGAACTGAACGCCACAGTACACTAAAAAAATACGCTACTGTAATATAAGGTTCCTGCAACTAACATCACAATGCACAACCTGCAATCATGTGTAAAAAAGTCCAAGTAACGTCACACTGCACCGAAAAAACAAAAAAATACGCACCTGCTACTATAATATTACAGAAAATAACACTGGGATGGGTTAGCTATGCATACATTGACATTGTGCTCGAGCGGTGGTTGATGTGTGCAGCGCGTGAGCCGCGGCGGGCCGGTGGGGGCTGGGGGCATGCGGCAGGTGGGACCTTCGCTCCTCCTCCTCCACGCTCGCCTATAAACAACACTCAGTCCCAGCTTTACGATCAACACCTTATTCAAAGAGCCTACGGACATGCAACTAGTTTAGTGCAGTTACTAGCAAATAAAGAAAAGGGAGTGGCCCCCGGTCTACCGGCGGAAGAGTCGCACGTTTAATACGAAAATAATAACAAAACGTATTAGAAACCCACTTATTTTTCATTCGAACCTTTATTCACAACCTTTACATCACAGGTCCATCAACTTGGCCATCTCCATGCAATTGAAAATGCTTATCACACTAACTGAATGGGGAGATAAGCTCATCTCTCTGAAATACAGGCGGTAGCTTGTGAAATTTGCATGTAATGTTACATACGGCAGGCATTAGTTCTTTGGGAAACAACTAGTAATCCACCCCATTCAAACTGAACCACTTGTTCATAAGTTTCTTATAAATTTAATGAATCATCTTACATGCATTTTTAGATTTAAGCCATTTGAATATGTAATATGCATCAGTACTGTCTGTCTTGCCGAATCTGTAGTCTTCTCTCTGCACCATCGTCATGCATTCTGGTATAATTTGTTCCAAAATATGCAGAATGGTCGAACTTAGCAGGTTCCCCGAAAACACCATTGTCCTGCAATCCTCATTCTCCATTAACAGAGTCTTAATGGTTGACTTCAGTGTGCTCAAAGAAGCTCCAGTGCTGAGAACTTGCAGTATACACTCTTCGCCTGCGTGTAAATTAACGACTAATACCATTAATCTCTTCTTATCGCATTTAGCATCCAATATCATGTCCTTATTCATCGTATGTCATACGATGAACTGACTGTGACGCTTTCTGTGTGTTTCACCTTATATACCTGAGACCAAAGATGATAGACGTATAGTTTTTCGCTTTTTCAGTGTTTCATACACTGCAACGAATGTTGCATGTATTAACGGCGGTTTAAAATAGCTCTGTATCGGTCAAGTAAGAACTCTTAAAGGGAGAAGATGTTGAACCCCGCATTTCAGCCCAGCTCAGCTCCTCAATGCAACCAGCAAGTAAATACACTACTGGCCATTAAAATTGCTACACCAAGAAGAAATGCAGATGATAAACGGGTATTCATTGGACAAATATATTATACTAGAACTGACATGTGATTACATTTTCACGCAATTTGGGTGCATAGATCCTGAGAAACCAGTACCCAGAACAACCAACTCTGGCCCTAATAACTGCCTTGATACGCCTGAGCATTGAGTCAAACAGAGCTTGGATGGCGTGTACAAGTACGGCTGCCCATGCAGCTTCAACACGATACCACAGTTCATCAAGAGTAGTGACTGGCGTATTGTGACGAGCCAGTTGCTCGGTCACCATTGACCAGGCGTTTTCAATTGGTGAGAGATCTGGAGAATGTGCTGGCCAGGGCAGCAGTCGAACATTTTCTGTGTCCAGAATGGCCCGTACAGGACCTTCAACATGCGGTCGTGCATTATCCTGCTGAAATGTAGGGTTTCGCAGGGATCGAACGAAGGGTAGAGCCACGGGTCGTAACACATCTGAACTGTAACGTCCACTGTTCAAAGTGCCGTCAATGCGAACAAGAGGTGACCGAGACGTGTAACCAATGGCACCCCATACCATCACGCCGGGTGATACGCCAGTATGGCGATGACGAATACACGCTTCCAATGTGCGTTCACCGCGATGTCGCCAAACACGGATGCGACCATCATGATGCTGTAAACAGAACCTGCATTCATCCGAAAAAATGAAGTTTTGCCATTCGTGCACCCAGGTTCGTCGCTGAGTACACCATCGCAGGCGCTCCTGTCTGTGATGCAGCGTCAAGGGTAACCGCAGCCATGGTCTCCGAGCAGATAGTCCATGCTGCTGCAAACGTCGTCGAACTGTTCGAGCAGATGGTTGTTGTTGGGTGAATCGGGGAGCAGGAGGGCAGTCCTGCCATATCCTCACTTCGGCACGGCGCATATGGCCACTGGAAGTATTGCCCATCCGAAAAATACAGCCTTTACAATATACTGAATTTTATTGCCACTGAGTTGTTTTTCTTTTTCCGCCGTTTGAGGACTCCATCTCTTTTCGTTAGTACATAATAGTTTTCAGTTACACATACCTGTACAGTTTTTGTTTCGTTTGTTCTTTTGTCAAGAACAATGCGCAGTTCAATAAATAGTGAGCCATTAGGCACTGGGATTATATCTTCTGCCTCCACAATGTTTTCAGATCTTAAGAAAGGACATATGATTCATCGTGAGGGTAATGAATAAGGAAGTACGGAATATTATAAAATCATGTAATCTAGAAGCAAGGCAGGAAAGTAAAACAAGGTTATCTTCGTGGTGCCTGTTATGCTGACATATCTCTACGATATGTTGCAAAAATTCGAAAAGGCGTAGTTTCCACAGGTATGACCGCTTTGTGGTCCTGGTAAAAGGCTTCTCGACTGTTTCTAGCTTGCAGTGTAAGTGTGATGTCTACATATACATAGTATAATGTCTCTCATTACATCCATATCCAAGTCGTGATAGTGAACCTTATGTACTTCCATAAATTCCACTATCATTACTTGGATATGGATGTAATAAGAGACAGTATACAACATATATGTAGACATCACATTTCCACTGCAACCTAGAAACAAAGGAGATACCCTCACGAATAACAATGTTGCATACACACTATCAGCATTAATAAACTAATTATACAAATGAAGAAATGGTCGGTATTATTCCGAAAGTATCCCGAGAGAGCATGGTGATTTGACATATTTAGTTTGTTGAAATGTATTTCAAAGGCAGATCTACTTTCATGACAATGTTTTTCGAACGACGTGAACTCTTGCGTTCACAAGGCACGCCTGCCCAGCTTCCGAATTCCTGTCGCGCGCATCATTCTCAGCTGCTAACAATACACTGACCATTGTTTTGTGTGACGGCTCAAACGTTTACTTTTCTCAATAAAAACTATTTTATTCGCGAATCACACATTGTCAGTTTGGCAAACTGTAGGTAAGTACGCAGCATCTAGCGTGTACCTGTCATTCCGCCTGAAGAGAACGCTCGTCAGTATATTAACTTTGCTCAGATGAAGAAAAGGACTAAAATCCTTTGGTAGGTTCCCATTCCAGTCGTTCAGTGTTAAGAGACGGTAGGTTACTGGGACTCAACGAACGTTCCAACAGAATACCCATTTAATTTTTTTGTAAATTGTTAGTTTTTCTTTATTCGAAGAAGCATCATCATTGATGAGTAACGGGCTCATTTCTCTTGTTGACAGGTTTAACTGTAATTCTTTTGCTAAAACATAATATAATTTGCATAAACTCATCTTGCAGCAGCTATTGCGACAGAATTCTGAAACAGAGTGTCTCACCAAACAAGTAACTGGCGACCGGAGAGCTTAAAAGCTTACGAAAAACCTCATTATGTTCGTTTCCAGTATCTTAAGAGAAGAAATTTCATGTTCATTTTCATGCTAGGAAACTCTTGTTTCACTAGCTGTCTATAACTGTTAAAAAAATTAGTCACTGAAGTGTAAAAATCGAATAGAAGTATAACTTCTTAATATTGCCATGGATAAGAAACTTCCGTGTGTTTACGTATTGGCAAAATACTCTCCTCCTTGTGTGGTGCTGGCCGGAGTGGCCGTGCGGTTCTAGGCGCTACAGTCTGGAATCGCGAGACCGCTACGGTCGCAGGTTCGAATCCTGCCACGGGCCTGGATGTGTGTGATGTCCTTAGGTTAATTAGGTTTAAGTAGTTCTAAGTTCTAGGGGACTGATGACCTCAGAAGTTGAGTCCCATAGTGCTCAGAGCCATTTTAACCTTGCGTGCTGCCGGCCGGTGTGGCCGAGCGGTTCTAGGCGCTACAGTCTGGAACCGCGCTACCTCTACGGTCACAGGCTCGAATCCTGCCTCGGGCATGGATGTTTGTGATGTCCTTAGGTTAGTTACGTTTAAGTAGTTCTAAGTTCTAGGGGACTGATGACCTCAGATGTTAAGTCCCATAGTGCTCAGAGCCATTTGGACCATTTGAACTTGTGTGCTATCGTTTCCCAAAATCACGTTTCGATGTCTCGAGTGGTTTAGGAGATATGAGGGATGTTATAAATATTTCATTCCCGCGGGAGTGAGGTGGGGAGTGTACGCGCTGCACAGGATCCATTTTCTCGAGATTGGAGACAGATAGAGACCTCCTCCCAAGTTTAAAGAAAAATTCGGTATGTTAGCTAAGTTTCATATGCAGCAACATATGGTATAATACGAACCAAACGCAAAACCATAGCGATCCCTATTTTTCATTGCATACTTTGCGACTTTTGCTTAGTGTTTTTCGAAAATGTGTATATCACTAAAGGTATGATCATTAGCGAGATGATGGGCACAGACATATAACGCTACAAGCAAGGCAAAAATTAAATATTTTTATTGAATAGTTTCCGCAAAATCGTTTCAGAAAGATTACAGGGTGCGCGTGCTACAATTCTGTCAGCGCAGAGCGTTGCCAAGTGGCGTGTGCAAAGTATGTGTACGCATCTCAATATGCGCTGGACCATCGCGGCACATGCGGAACGTGCGCGTCACGCTGTAGTGTCATGTCACGTCCCACGTGCAATACGCTTCTCAATTTGCGCTTAGCCTTAAGGAATGATGGAGAGCCTATATCGACTTCACGGCTCACACATAATGCACTCGCCTTCATGTTTCAGGAAATAAGATATCAACTGAAAGAATCGAAATCGACTGTACTCGCAACGTAGGTGTCACATCAACCCTTTAGACATAAGTTTCCACATCAACTTCTGACAAGAATTGTCTGCAGAATGCAGTATGGTTCACAGATGGACCGATAACTGAACATGACTGCTTTAGTATGTTCTTAACGCCCAAGATCTTTATAGTATTCTTTGAAGATATGAAACGTGTGATTATACACTTGAAACGAGAACTAATTTTACCGAGAAGACTGATGGATAATAACTTTTATGTTCAGGGACAGCCAATTCTAGAAGAAAATAAAATAGTGATAGAGAAGGTCATGAATGTCCAGCTCTCCAGACAACTGGACATCAGTCTTAGGCAGTTAAAACAAGTGTCCAGATACGAACTCTACAGTTCATTATATTGTCGCTGCAGACCAAACGGAAAGGGAACTTGAAGAAAGATTCAAGGGTATTCTTCAACTGCAAACTAACAAATGCTAAGGCCTTTCCGACTGGAGAATACTACCCATACGATAACTACAACTGAAGTGGAATAATACAGCATACGGCCTATTATACGACATGTATTCGAAGTTTCATTCCTCCTGTTATCATATATATTATATATCCATAATCAGATGAGGGATCTGGAAGCATATTGAGCCCACATAAGTTTAAGAAATTTGACCCGATTGTTGTTATAGAAACATTGAAGCAGAACGAGCTCATCAAAGGCGGACCTGTTGACCTTCATATAGAATTTGAGTCATCAGAAAATTTCCCCAAAGAAACTGCCACATTCGCATTGTTGTTACTTTATAGGGGGGTGAATTATTGTCCTCTGACTGGAATAATGCAGTGAGTGGTAGAAATTAACGAGCAGTACGTCGTCACATCAGCGCCGTTTCATAATGGAGTCTCAGAGTGTGAATATTATTGCTGACACTCAAGGGTTCATGGATGAATCTGGGAAGTTTGTGTATTAATACCTGGCATTCCTAGCTTTTAGGAACTCTTGAAGTGTGATAGCAACATTCTCCATGAGTATTCAGGCTCATAAACCATTCGGGAGTATTGTTGGAGTGAAATTACCATTCAAAGTACTGGAACGAAGCTGGCTTGTCTCTGGAACATGTGCTGACGACGTTTCGGAATTTTGATCATATTGATAGTGCAGTTTACGTCATAGGCAGTGACAAAGTGTTTTGGAGGAAGAAAATTTTCAAGAACACTTCAGTAAGTGATCTGACTTATTTGACTCATATGGATGTCCGGCGACCCGCAAACTCAAGAAGATATGTGGAGATGAAGATGAACAGAATAATGCTTTTATTTCTGCTTCAAATAATGTGAAATTACTTTTCAATTGTGTGATCAATAAATGATTTTTTTAAAACTAAATTATGCACTTGGTATATTTTCCTTACCAATGGATTTTTCAATGCTGAGTATGCAAATTCTCCCACATACGTTCCCTGTGTTTGCGTTCTAGAATTGGAGACAGAGTTTCAGACAGTTCCCGAATACCTTTTTGAAATCGGTATTGGTCATCTGCTCTCCTCTCCCACTCCCCTACATGAGCTGCTCGATGTGCTTAAGGCCATACAATCATTAGCTTAATTTCGTTATAGCTCTTGTTGTTATGGCTGTGCTTCTTATTCTTTGCATCCATTGCAGCAGGCCGGCGCGATGACCACTGGCTGGCTGGGCTGTAGGCCCACATTTGTTTACAGCACTGTGGCTGAGGCTCCAGATCTGTTTATACTGTGCCGTGTTCTCTTAAGCTGGCTGAGATACATGTAGACTGCGAGGGTACAAGCCACTACTCTTTGTACGATGCGAGGAGCCCGTGTATCTTTAAAGGGAGAGAGAGAGCCCTTATCCGTCATATCAGAGCTCAGTAGACTGAGTGAAGTTGTTATCACATGAGCAATAAAGGGATTATGTTAACAACAAGACACACACCTGTCTAAATATGTAGAAGGTCCAGGCAGTGAGAATCCTTCTCAGCCTGTTTCAATATCGATGCTGCCTCCTGGTTAGAACTGTGTTGTACTGCCTTATCTGCTGGACCCTACATCATCAAACGGTATTGAAATTTACTGCAGTACTCTGATCTGGTGGATGTTTATTATATACGGCAGTATCCACTCCGGCAGACGTTAATGTCTGTCATATGGTGCACAGAACTCTACTGTACCGGCTGCTATAAAATTTATTATATAGCGCACAAGGCTTTAACTGTGGAGCGTCGTCCGCCCACTGTGGCAGACTCAGATTTGTCATCTCTTCCAGGTGTGTTTGTCTGGTAGAGAAATTTATTACATCGTCCAGAATCGTGCTTGGGCAGTACCAATTTCTGCTCTCTGAAGCAGTATATTGCGTCATTTTGGACTCTTTGCAACAATAGATCTGGCCAGCTTGGAGGTTTGTATGCCTGCCTTACATATTACATCATCTATAATCTTGTCCCAACCTGGTTGGGGTGTCAACCATGAGCGTTCTGATTGATGGAAGGAAAAAATGTGGTGGCAGCGTTCTCATCTGTGATTGGTTGAAAATACTGTGGCACGTGGGTTGCATCAGTCTGATCCGATGCTAGCTGCCTGCCTCGTCCCACGAGCACTCTGTTAATAGGCGGCACTGTGGGACTGCAAGTCATTTGTGATCAGATAGAGAACTACTTCAAGAATGAAGCGTCAGCAGTCAATGTGTTCCTCATCTTCTGATGGAGAGGGAGGCAAGCGAGCTCGCATTGATGGCGGTATGTATCGTGAATATAGTGTGTGTTCCACTGTACTCATCTGTTGCTGTATAGCCTAAATCTAATTATGATTTTCTGTTGTTGCGTATGGCAGTATCACCATTGATGGGAAGTGACACGATCGACTTGTTGTACACCACTTGTCCTGAGCAGGTGACGAACTGGTTCGGACCTGTGGCTATAGAGCGGTTAACTGGTCATTTTTGTGAAGGCGAGTACTCGTATTTGTGATATACGATTATCTAACGTATTCCTTCTTTGTTTGAATGGACATTTTGGTGTGTGTGTGTGTGTGTGTGTGTGTGTGTGTGTGTGTGTGTATGCGCGCGCGTGCGCCTCTGATTACTACCATGATTACCTGATGTGTTTCCTGTTCTTTTTTGTACAGTTTTTCAGTAAAGTTGTGGGGGCAAATGTGACCTATGTTCAGCTTGACACTCCTGCTTGGTCCCAGGATGCGTTCACCTCCCATGCTGACGCCTGGTGTGTAGACAGCCCGCTAATTCAGCAACAACATAATGAGTGCGAACGTTACCTTTCTCTGAATGTCTTTTTCTTATACGTGGTACCTACACGGTACAGTTTTTTCTTCTCAAGTGTGTGAATACTACTGCACATGTCTGGTTCTGCTTTGAAAATTTTTTCAATGGTGTTGCTGCGACGAATGCAGCTCAGGTTGAGCCCAACCCTCCTGTGCACTTACTCGCCCACAACCTGACATACGGGCTGCAGTCAGTCCTGTATTTTCACAATATGGTGAGTGTTAACGTAATCTTTCTTCTGAGAGCTTGATCTTTTTCCACGCATAGTACTTATGTTGAACAGCCCATGACGCCATCTTCGGCTTTAAGTTGCCAGTGCTTGACTCAGCTCGTGAATGAGCATGTACATACACTAATCAGCCAAAACATTATGTCACCGACCTACTATCGATATAAAGCCCGACCAGGTGATAGCATTGTCACCTGGTGAGGAATGACTGCTAGTGAGACGCACGCACAGTGCATGCAGTATCACTAAGTGTGCTGTCCTTGTGTAAAATGGGGAAGGCGAACGATCTACCTGGCATTGGCCAGGGCAGGTTGTGATGGCATGGAGCCTCAGCACAAACATTTCGGAAACTGCACGACTTGTCAGGTGTTCAAGGAGTGCTGTGGTGTGTGTCTTCAACATGTGACGAAACCTAGGTGAAACCATGTCCAAACGTTGCGGGATTGGTCGGCCAACCCTCGTTACATAAGTCGGACGTCGTAGACTGGGCAGACTGGTAAAACTGGCAAGGCAGAGAACTTTGGCGGAACTTCAAAAATGGTTCAAATGGCTCTGAGCACTATGGGGCTTAACATCTGAGGTTATCAGTCCCCTAGAACTTAGAACTACGTAAACCTAACTAACCTAAGGACATCACTCACATCCATGCCCGAGGCAGGATTCGAACCTGCGACCGTAGCGGTTGCGCGGTTCCAGGCTGAAGCGCCTAGAACCGCTCTGCCACACCGGCCGACTTGGCGGAACTAACATCACATATTAATGCTTGGCAGAGAACAAGTGTGCCTGAACACAAAATGCGCTTAAAACTCCTAACGATGGGCCTCCGCAGCTGACAACCCATGCAAGTGCCAATGTTAATACCATGACATCGGCAACTACGACTGAAGTGGCACGTGACCATTAGCACTGGACGTATGCACATTGTCAGAGTATTGATTGGTCTGATGAATCCCGATACCTTCTACATCATGCTGATGGGAAGGCGCGAATCCGTCGTCTTCCACGTGAAGAGCTCCTTCACATCTGTACTGAGGGCAGAGACAAGCTGGTGGCGGCTCCATTACGCTCTGGGGAACATTTACGTGGACATCCATGGGTCCAGCGAAGCTCGTGCAAACCACAGTGGTGGCCAAGGAGTACTGTACACTGGTTGCAGACCACATACACTACTTCGTGATGGTCATGTTTACCAACAGCTGTGGCATTTTTCAATAAGATAATGCGCCATGTCACAAGGCCGGGAGTGTGATGGGGTGGGCTGAGGAACACAGTGGCGAGTTCCAATTGATGTGCTGGCTCCCCAACTGGCCATATCTGAACCCAATCGAACACATCTGGGATGTGATTGAACATTGCGTTAGAGCTCATCGTTCCCATCCCTAGAAGGGAATTAGACGACTTGTATGTGCAGATGTGGTGCCATCTCCCTCCTGCGACCTACCAAGGCCTCATTGTTTCCTTGCTATGCTGTGTTGCCGCTGTTATTTATGCCAGAGGTGGATGTATCAGCTATTAGGTAGGTGGTCCTAATGGCCTGGTAGATCAGTTTATGTTGTGATATATACATTTCTTCTTCTACAGTTATAATTAGTACTACTACTACTACTACTACTACTAGTAGTAGTAGTAGTAGTAGTAGTAATAGTAGTAGTAGTGCATCCGCATGCATTGCTTACGAGTTCTCCTTCTTTCTAGATGCAATCGATACTCAGAATGATGTTCCATTACAGGCCAAGATGGCATTTTCGTCCGTTGACTCGCAGGAATGGACATCAGTAATCAATGAATGAATTTGTATGTAATACTAGTAATTCATTCTTATTCTACAGCCAGTCCGACTGGCATGAATTGCTTGTCGAGTGTTCTTCTTGTTTTATGTGCTATCGATAACAGTGAAGCCACTGGAGGAGAATGGGTCGAGCTGTCGCAGCCCATGACCCCATTCTCATCCATCAGCTCACGGGGCTGGATGCTCTCCATCACAGTTGAGCAGATACATGAGTAATCTTTATTCTGCAGTCACTTTTTTTATTATACTTACATGTAGTGCTTATGACTTGTTTCTTTGTTCTTGAATGATAATAATAATGATGATGCTCATGATCATGATTTTGAGCTGTCTATTATAGGCGGCCCACAGGCAGACGAAAATGATGTAAATGCCACATATGATGCAGATCAGCGTATGAGTGAGTAACACAAAACATTACTGTCATTAGATGTTTTTCATTCCCTGCATCATAGCACATACAGGATACTTATCATTGTCTTTGTTTCTTGCAGAATACCTGAGGGTGCTGTCTGGAGGCAGACTTCAATCAACAACAACAACACTGCCTCCTAAGCCACTCTTAAATCACCTGGTACCGCTGCCACCATAATGTAGAGGGCCTTTGTGGCTACAATCTACGCGTGGGGCTCATCTACGGACCTGTTACTACGTCTGGGACCGTCATGACCACAGTCCCCGTGTGCAGAGCTGTCGTGGCTTCAATCACCACCTCTGGGGCTGTCACGGCTGCAGTCCCCATGTGTGGGACCGTCTACAACTCCGTCACCACATCCGGATCTGTGTGCGGGGTCGTCTACAACGCCATAACTTCACCCAGGGCCCTCATGGCGTCACTCTCCGCCTACAACGCCATCTAGTTATAGTCACAAGTCACCAGCTGGCTGGTAGCAGCTCCCTCTCCCCTCCTATAGGATTAGGACTGGACCAGGTCAGTCGCACACCTGCATTACACTATGTTGTGAGTGCAGGCGCATTTAAGGAGTGGTTCTCGTGGGCTCACATGGATAATTCTGCTGTGGGATACCTCTTTCTTAAATGCACATACCAATTCTGGAAAGCGAGCTCCCTAAATTCATAAGAGATCTGTGTTATCCTGACATAAAATGCAGCAATGTACTATTCTAAGAATTAACATATCCCCAAACAAAACGGTGTTATTGAGGAGAAAGTTACCATCTATATTTGGGGGGTAGGGGGGCCGGGAAATGGCGTGATAATGTGGGGCTACTTAATCACCGAGGTGTTCTGTGATTTCAACTCGAGTATTATTCTAGCCCATTTTTCTGAAATTCAGGAAAGAGGGTCTGGTAAGGTGCTCAGAGATATATGTTATTTGGATGTCCACACCCATGTCTTTGAATCATTAAAGGGGGGGGGGGGAGTCGAGCTATATCAAACTTCCGAAGAATATAGGAGATAAAAGGCATGTATCAATGTTAAGAACCTCGATGACAAATTCTGCTTCACATGGTCAATACTGGCATGTGACAGAAATTATGACTGTGATGCTCATCCTGAACGACCGAACTCATACGTAACTGACAATGCCGGCCGTGGTGGCCGTGCGCTTCTAGGCGCTTCAGTCCGGAACCGCGAGACTGCTACGGTCGCAGGTTCGAATCTTGCCTTGGGCATGGTTTGTGTGATGTCCTTAGGTTAGTTAGGTTTAAGTAGTTCTAAGTTCTAGGGGACTGATGGCCTCAGATGTTAAGTCCCATAGTGCTCAGAGCCATTTGAACCATTTTTTTTAACTGACAATGTTTGTGGGCTTTTTAACGTTAATGGCATCTCATTCCCCGTAATTCTGTAGGATATATCTAAATTCGAGAGAAAGAACCCGTGTTATTCAGTTCATGATTATATCCTGCAGAAAGAGGAAAGCAAGTCAGAAGAAGAGCTCACTGTGTGAGAAAAAGAAAAAGAAGTGAGTCATAGAGTTGTCGGACCCTGCTACCTTTCCAAAGTAGGCGGTGAGTGTGAGAAACATATAGATTTGCTGTTATTCTCCAAGAGCAACAAACAGCAGTGTGTATGGCTCAAGAACATGTCTCGCTTGCTTTAAACTCAAAAGAGTAAACATAATGATTCATGTCATTATTGCTCTAGATGCCTCAGCTCTTTTACTATGAATGAGTATACAGAGAAGCGTCTGACTGATTGCTCCACCAAGGAACCAGCAAGTGTGCAAATACCAAATGAGAACGACAAGTTTCTCAAGTTTAAGAATTTCCACCACCAAGAGCATTGTCCCTTTGTAGTATACACTAATTTCAAATGCCTGTTCGCTCCTGCGGTGCATTGTGATGGAGACCTCACTGCCTCTCATACAACTGTCACAGAGTGTTATGTACCATATGCAGTTGTGTATCAGATTGTATGCTCGTATGATTCAAGCAAAAATCGTTTAAGATCACATGCTGAGAAAAATCGTGCGAGATAGCTGCTCACTGGGCTTGCGAAACTTACATGACCGGTTGATCGCGTTTATGGCACCAACGTTCCCATGACTAAATCACGAGATATTGATTCCTTGTATGAGAAAGCTGTCAAATACCGCATTTGTGGACTGCCGTTAGACAGAAAAGCAGAAACTCCATGTAGGGGCTAATGTCATCTAATGGGGTAGTTCTGCGATGCAGCACACAATACATGAAACCTAAGGTACCAAATCCCACAACATATACCCATCTTTTTCCACAATTAGAGCAGGTATGATGCCCACTTCATCATTGAACACTTGAGTGATTTCGGTTTACTCGATGATCACGTTAGTGTCCTGGCTGAGAGAGATACATTTCGTTCCCCAAGCAGATGACGCTGAACATCACCTTACGGTTCCTGGGCTCACTTCGATTTATGCATGCACCACTTATGCCATAACGAGTGCAGAGTGTGCGAATGCAGCGAATGTTTGGCAAGAGTTCAACATATCTGATTTAGGGAAGTATGTAAAGCTGTGTATGGACACAAATGTATGAATATTGGTGGATATTTTCGAGAAATTTAGGAGTGTATGCATGACAACATACACAGTTGATCCTGCATTCTATTACACCAGACCGGGGTGCAATGTTGAAAAGGAAGTCTGCTGAAATTGAATTATTGACTGATGTCAAAATGCTGTTCTTTCTTTAATGTGGGATTCACGCGGGCTTTACCAACGCGTCCATAGGCACACCAAGCTGAATATTCTGCAAATGGGTGGACAGACAGAGCATTTGAGGATGAGAGTTGCATCAGACACTTAAGTGTGAATTGCAGAGTAACCATGTAGATGTTGATGTAGATGTAATTTGATGTCAACAACTTATACAGATACAGCATGCAACAATATCTACCTGTCGGATAGTTTCAGTGGCTATTCAGTGGCGACATCCTCAGATTAGGTGATTTCATGGGTGTGGCAGCTGATTCTGGCGAGAGATATATCGTGGAGGTAGGCATGGCACATCTTTCTAGATTGAATGACACGCACAGTGATTTGTCTCTGTGTCCCGAGTGCTTTGTCCTACACAACGATTCCATCCCCAAACTGAGGATAATGCTGGAGGGGAAAACAAATATATATAACGCACTGTAGAAACCTCCAGCGAGTGCATTTGATTGGTAATGGTACTGCTTAGAATCATCCGCGACATCTCCTTCAAACGAACACGCTGGTTGAAGGAGTACATTGACGTTAACACTGAACAGAGGGCTCTCACAACGCGTGACTTTGAGAAAGATTTTTTAAATTAATGAATAATGCTATTTTAGGGAAAACCATGGAGAATTGAAGAGATCACTGCAAAATTCGTTTAGTTCATCGCTGGTACTCACGTTCTGTTGCACAGGATTATGTCGCCAGGCCAGATTTTAAATGGGCTGGTATTTTCAATGAAGGATTCACTGTGAACATGAGTAAAGTTTCGATAAAGTGCATAAAACTTGTTTATGTTGGAATGTATATATTGGTCCTTTCCAAATTCCACATGTGCCGATTTCACTCTGACTTTGCGAAGAAGAAATTCTATGACCCAAAGTTACTTCATTTAGATACAGACAGTTTCATCTACTGGATGAAAGGCTGCGATTCATATCTCGAAGAATTCGACACGTCTGGATATGCAGCCAATAATCCTTAATGTATTATAGCTGAAAACAAGGTAGTTGGTAGCGGTAAGTTCCTATGGGACAAAACTGCTGAGGTCATCGGTCCCTAGGCTTACACACTGCTTAATCTAACTTTAACTTACGCTATGGACAACACACAAACCCATTCCCGAGGAAAGACTCGAACCCTCCGACGGGGGGAGCCCCTCGAACCGTGGCAAGACGCCTGAGACCAAGCGGCCTGATGAAAGCCAAAGGCGAATGGTTAGCAGACAGTGGAGTTTGTGGGTCTTAGTTACAAAATGTATGTGTACCATAAAGAAACAGGTGCATATCAAAGGCAGGCTAAGGGTGTGCGTCGTGCAGCCTCCATGGCTCTCACAATTGCTGATTACTTGGAGTGCCTCCTACCTGAAGAGGATTTCTCTCCACATATGGCGTGAGAAGCGAGTATTCGATCATGAGACCATGAGGTGCACACTATCTCGCAACTTGAAATTGGTCTGTCATGTCATCATGAAAGTGGGCTCGAGATTCTTCCATATTTCCACTATTTGCTTGAGTGACTGAGTGTGTGAATGGGGTATTTATTTGTAAATAGCATGTGTGTGTGTGTGTGTGTGTGTGTGTGTGGAACTATTGCATGAATCGTTTGTCGTAGTTAAATAAATAGGTTCAAAAATGGCTCTGAGCACTATGCGACTTAACTTCTGAGGTCATCAGTCGCCTAGAACTTAGAACTAATTAAACCTAACTAACCTAAGGACAACACACACGTCCATGCCCGAGGCAGGATTCGAACCTGCGACCGTTGCAGTCGCTCGGTTCCAGACTGTAGCGCCCAGAACCGCACGGCCACTCCGGCCGGTAAATAAATAGGCATATCATTTGTGTTGTGCCCTTGAAGAGTGTATTTAGACTGAACTTCATGTCCATTTCCCTGTTGTTTTCTCTTTACGTTCTGCCCAAACTTCTCTCATTCGTTTGCTTTGTTTCTGCTTCCGTTCTTCGGCCCACTTTAGGTCCTGTGTTCTCTTCGGTTTCTCTTTTTTCCTGTTCGTCCAGTGTCCCTTCATCCTCTGGCTGTGTTCTTGTCGTCTCTGTTCGGTCCATTGTGTTCGTTCGTTGTGTGGTGTCTCTTGTAGTTTGTTTCTTCCGATCAGGGTCCTAAGGAGTGTTTCGTTTTGTATCGTTTCCTGTGTGATGTTAAGTTGTTCCATGTCATTTCTTACTTCATTCATCCATTTCTTGTTCTTCCTTGTGCTAACCCAGTCCAACATCTGCCTCGTTATCCTATGTGGTGCCATTCTGCTGAAGTGTCTGTAAAACTGTAGTATTCGTTTCTTGATTTTGTCTGTTATTTTTTCTGTGTGTTCGTATAGTTCTTCAGCTGGTCTCTTTATTCATACCCCGTCTTTTTGCGTCGCCACGAATATTTTCCTGAATGTTTTTCGTTCTTTCTTCTCTATCTGTTTCATTCGTGTCTGTCCTGGTACTAATGTGGTCTTGGCTGCGTATAGTGCTTCTGGTAGCACCACCGTCTCGTAGTGTCGTAGCTTGGCCTTTCGTGAGATAGCTTTCTTATTGTAGTGATTCCAAGTCAGTTTGTAGGCCTTTTCTAGTTTCGCTCTTTTCTCTTCATTAGATACCTTATTTCTTCCTGTAATCTGTATTGTTTCTCCTAGGTACTTGAAATTCTCTGTTCTGCGTATTGTCCCATATTTTGTGTGTAGTGATGGGTGTTTTTGGGTGCTCATGAGCTGTATTTTCTCGTATGCTATCTGTAGTCCGGCCTTGGCTGCGATTTTGTGTAGTTCCTCCATGGCTCTTATTGTTTCTGTTTCTCGTACCGTTACGATGGCTAAATCGTCTGCGAACGCTAGACACTTGACTCTTACTTTTCCTGACAGGGCTCCTATCTGCGTCTTTTCCCATTCCTTCACTATTTTGTCCAGTACTATGGCTTACTAAGGGTATAAAAATATCTTGTAACCGTAAAAGGGAAATGTATCTGACAGCAAGAAAGAGTAGTGACCCAGAAACTATCAAACATCATAAAAACTACTGTGCTATATTAAGAAAAGTTATTAAAAAATCCAGAAGTATGTGTATCACGTCTGAAATCAGCAACTCTGATAATAAAATTAAAACAATTTGGAATATTATTAAAAGAGAAACAGGTCAACCAAGAGCACAGGAAGACAGTATCACCATCAAATTGAATGAAAACTTTACGAACAAAAAGTCAGAGGTTGAAAATATTTTTAATAATCATTTTCTAAATGTTGTGGATGTAGTAGGATCCAGGTGTTCATTAGAAGATGCTAGGCTGTTAATGGAAGAGGCCATACCTATGCAATTTGATACAATTGAAATCTCACCCACTTCTCCCTCTGAAATTAGGAAAATAATAAACTTGCTTAAAAGCAAAAACTCACATGGAATTGATGGCATTTCCAGTAAAATACTAAAAGCTTGTTCTCAACAGATAAGTAAGATTCTCAGCCACCTGTGTAATAGCTCTCTGGAACAGGGCATTTTCCCTGGTAGACTGAAATATGCTATTGTTATACCTTTGCATAAAAAAAGGGGATAGATCTGATGTCAGCAATTACCGCCCAATCTCCCTTCTAACAGCTTTATCCAAAATTTTTGAGAAAGTAATGTATTCAAGAGTAGCTTCACATATCTGTAAAAATGAAGTACTAACAAAATGTCAGTTTGGTTTCCAAAAAGGTTTTTCAACAGAAAATGCCATATATGCTTTCACCAATCAAATTTTGAATGATCTGAATAACCGAACACCACCCATTGGGATTTTTTGTGATCACTCAAAGGCTTTTGATTGTGTAAATCATGAAATTCTGCTAGACAAGCTCAAGTATTGTGGCATGAGTGGGACAGTGCACAAATGGTTTAATTCGTACCTAACTAGAAGAGTGCAGAAAGTTGAAATAAGCAGTTCTCATAATATGCAAAGATCAGCACATTCCTCAAACTGGGGAACTATCAAGAATGGGGTTCCGCAAGGGTCGGTCTTGGGTCCTTTGTTGTTCTTAATATATATTAATGACTTGCCATTCTATATTCATGAAGAGGCAAAGTTAGTTCTCTTTGCTGATGATACAAGTATAGTAATCACACCTGACAAACAAGAATTAACTGATGAAATTGTCAATAATGTCTTTCAGAAAATTACTAAGTGGTTCCTTGTAAATGGACTCTCACTGAATTTTGATAAGACACAGTACATACAGCTCCGTACAGTAAATGGTATGATGCCATTAATATATATAGACCTTAATCAGAAGCATATAGCTAAGGTAGAATATTCAAAATTTTTAGGTGTGTCCATTGATGAGAGATTAAATTGGAAGAAACACGTTGATGATCTGCTAAAACGTGTGAGTTCAGATACTTATGCAATAAGGGTCATTGCAAATTTTAGTGATAAACATCTTAGTAAATTAGCTTACTACGCCTATTTTCACTCATTGCTTGCGTATGGCATCATATTTTGGGGTAATTCATCACTGAGAAATAAAGTATTTATTGCACAAAAGCGTGTAATCAGAATAATAGCTGGTGTCCACCCAAGATGATCCTACAGACATTTATTTAAGGATCTAGGGATATTCACAGTAGCTTCTCAGTATATATACTCTCTTATGAAATTTATTATTAGCAACCAAAAACAATTCAAAAGTAATAGCAGTGTGCATAACTACAATACTAGGAGAAAGGATGATCTTCAGTATTCAAGATTAAATCTAACTTTGGCACAGAAAGGGGTGAATTATACTGCCACTAAAGTCTTTGGGCACTTACCAAATAGTATCAAAAGTCTGACAGATAACCAACAAGTATTTAAGAAGAAATTAAAAGAATTTCTGAATGACAACTCCTTCTACTCCATAGAGGAATTTTTAGATATAAATTAAGAAAAAAAGAAAAAACAAACAAACAAAAAATATTTAAAAAAATTAAAAAAACAAAAAAATAAAAAAGTTGTTATATTAACTTAATTATGTTCTTAAATTAACTTAATTATGTCATGTATTGGAAAATTTGACTCGTTCCACATCATTACGAAATATCGTATTCATGATCCATGGAACTAGTATTAATCTAATCTAATCTAATCTGTTGAATAGCAATGGCTAGAGGCCGTCGCCGTGCCTGACTCCTGTTCTGATTTCGAATTGTTCTGAGAGCTCATTTCACTTTAGATGGCGTGCTTGTTCGTGTTTGCTGAATTATGGCTAGTGTCTTCCTATCTACTCTGTATTCTTTCGACGAAGGATATGGTTATGTTCTGTTTGTGTTGCAGAGTCATCTTAAGGTTCCATATCTGTTCAGCACACGACCTGTGTTTACGAAACCCAGCCTGGTATTCGCCAATCAGGGGGTCTGTTTGCTTCTTTAATCTATTTAGTAGTGCCTTCGAAAGTATCTTATATGTGACAGGCAACAGTGAGATGCCCCTGTAGTTATTTGGGTCTGACTTACCCCCTTTCTTGTGTAGAGAGTGTCTCAGTGCTGTGCGCCATTCTTTCGGTATCTCTGCTGTTTCCCATATCTATTTCATGATGTTGTGCATGTGTTCTGTGAGATCCGGATCTTGTAGCTTCCAGAATTCTGCGATGACTCCATCCTCTCCTGGTGCTCTATTGTTCTTGAGATACTTGATAGCTTCTCTTACTTTTTATATCAATGGCGGTTCGCTATTTGGGTTTGGTTCGGGTTCCTCTGTGTCCAGCTTGTCTGTTGGTGATTCTGCGTTTAGGAGTTTCTCGAAGCACTTCGCTAGGAGGTTACAGTTGTTCTTGGTATTGATGTCTAGTGTGCCGTCCGATCTCCTAAAGCAGGGGTTCGGTGCTTGATATTTCATCATGTTTTCACAGAACGTTCTGTAGAAATTCCTTGTGTTGTTTCTTGTGAAGTCTGCTTCTATCGCTTCTAGTTTCTTTTTGTCGTAGTTTCGTTTTTCTTTACGGATAATTTTACTTGTCTTTTTCTGTGTTTTGAGAAATTCTTGCCAGTTTCTGGTATCTTGTTGCTATTGAATTTCTTCCATGTGTTGATTCGTCTTTCGATTGCTAGTTCACATGTGTGGTTCCGCCAGCCGTGTTTCCTGGTTCTCGGTGCTACTACTAAGCCAGCCGCCGTGGCCGAGCGGTTCTAGGCGATACAGTCTGGAACCGTGCGACTGCTACGGTCGCAAGTTCTAATCCTGCCTCTGGCGTGGATGAGTGTGATGTCCTTAGCTTAGTTAGGTTTAAGCAGTTCTAAGTTCTAGGGGACTGATGACCTCAGAAGTTAAGTCGCATAGTGCTCAAAGCTATTTGAACCATTTGAGCTACTGCTAATTTCATCGCTTCCTGAAGATTTACTGATAGCTGTTCCCAGTTTTGCGTTGTTCCTATCTTAATTTTCTCCAGTATTTTCTCTTGTTTGAGTGTTAGGTATTCTGGGTCTGGTCTAATGATCTTAATATTCTGTTGTTTCCTCTTAGGGATTAGGCGTGTCTTTATCTGCACTAGGTGGTGATCCGAGTCAAAGAAGCCCTTTCGTATGTTGATGTTCTGGGTTTACCTCTGTGCTTGTCTTTGTATTATGACGTGGTCGATCTGTAATTCTCTCTTCAAATGGCTCTGAGCACTATGGGACTTAACATCTATGGTCATCAGTCCCCTAGAACTTAGAACTATTTAACCTAACTAACCTAAGGACATCACACAGCACCCAGTCATCACGAGGCAGAGAAAATCCATGAACCAATTCTCTCTTGCGATTTGGGAGTCTCATGTGGTTAATTTTTGTATGGGTTTCTTGAAGTTCGTTGACATGACTTTGAGGTCATGGGTCTCGCAGAATTCTATCAGGTGTCCCCCGGTTAGGTTTGTGTCACGGTGTGGTGTGTATCTTCCTGTAATGTCTCTGTATTTTCGTTCTTATCCTAGTTTTGCGTTGAAGTCTCCTAGAATAATTTTAGTTCTGTGGGTAGGTATTTTCTTGATTGTCTCCTCCATTACTGTCCAAAAGTCCTCAATGGCGTCTGGGTCCTACCTGTTGTGGTCATTTGTTGGTGCGTGTGCGTTTGTGATCATGTATGCCCTGTTTGCCGGCTTAATTGTCAGTGTGCTGATTCTTTCGTTAGTCGATGTGAAGTCCATTACTGCGTCTGTGATCGTCCTGTGTACTGCGAATCCTGTGCCATAGAGCGTGAGGTTCTTCCTTTTTTATCGATGGTTTTACCTTGTATATTCTGTAGTTCCCTGTGATGAAATGGTCTTCATCTGGGATTCTTGTTTCTTGCGGTGCGCAAATTTTGATCTTGAACCCGTCTAAAGTATCTGTGAGCTGTTTCATGTTGCCTGTCTTGAGTAGTGTGTTCACGTTGAGTGTTGCGATGTAGTGTTTCTGTTTTGTCTTGAGGGAGTTTGAGAAGCCCCGATCATGATGTCCGTGAACACCGGCATCCTGTGCTCACGACCGTTTCAGTCTACTGACGGGGGCCGGGGATAGTGAGACTTCCCTCGTTGCTCCATCATGATGTTTAGTGGTTGGATTTGTGACGTGTTGCCGAGTGCAACCTGTTTTTCCGGATCAGGAGATAGGCTGAGGCCGCGATTAACATGTGATACAGCCGGCTTTTGTAGCCGCCCATTATGGGAATCCACGCTACTGATAGTTTTGGTCCGTCCCGAGTATTTTATTTCCTCGGCCCACCTATATCTTGGAGGCATTCCCCTATCCGCCACCTGTGGAGGCGCCTGGTATATATATATATATATATATATATATATATTCCTATTTACTTAACTGTGGCAATGTGACAAACGATTCATGCAACTGTTTGGTCTGACACTCTCTGGCGATAAATACAGCACAAAGGATCTGTAACGTTGTATCAAGAAAAAGATTATATCTAATATTGTGAAAGATGACAACTGAATTACTAAATAATACCTCAAATATCTCTAAAGATATGATTTCCATGGGAGACATAGTATCTAGTCATATGAACTGTATTTAAGAAAACAAAAAACAAAAAAAATGTATCTCTAGTCATCACTATGTCTCTCTGTAACTTCTAGTCATTTAGAAAAAGAATTTTATCTCCGTACTTTATAGTCGATGCTTTGTATCTCTCTCTCTCTCTCTGCCTAAACAAAATTATTGCATATACATGAATAAACCAGAAAGAAATGTTAAATATATAACCCTCTATCTTTTCATTTACAAAAAGCCTATCATATATTTTGGATAGTTCCACTGAATGTAAAAATACATAGCTGTTATATAGCTTAGAGTCAGTTGGTAATGAAGGCACACACATTTTTTTTCATAGTGAACGTACATACACTACTGACTGAGCTACAAGAGCACTGCGTCTTTACTTGAAAATAAAAAGTATGAAGAAGTTTTTACAGGTCATTTATTTTCGCTTTTAATTTCGGACAACACTGTGGGGAAGATAAACATATGTAAGTATGCATCTATTTCTTTGCCTATATCAGGCTACGCACAGCATAGTGAACGCATTATTGTAGCCAAGATAGACACGAAGTCCACCCCTACCACAGATGTTCGAGTTTATATGCGAAGTAGCTCCGCAGATAACGAAGAGATTGGTGAAATGTATGATGAGATAAAAGAAATTATTCAGATTGTGAAGGGGGACGAAAATTTAATTGTCATGCGTGACTGGAATTCGATAGTAGGAAAAGGAAGAGAAGGAAATGTAGTAGGTGAATATGGACTGTCGGTATGGAATGAAAGAGGAAGCCGCCTGGTAGAATTCTGCACAGAGCTTAACTTAATCTCTTGGTTTAAGAATCATGAAAGAAGGCTGTATACGTGGAAGAGTCTGGGAGATACCGGAAGGTTTCAGATTGATTATATAATGGTTAGACGGAGATTTAGGAACCAAGTTTTAAATTGTAATACATTTCCAGGGGCAGATGTGGAGTCTGGCCACAGTTTATTGGTTGTGAACTGTAGATTAAAACTGAAGAAACTGCAGAAATGTAGGAATTTAAGGACATAGGACCTGGTTAAAATGAAAGAACTAGAGATGGTAGAGAGTTCCAGAGAGAGTGTCAGGGAGCGAGTGTGAAGAACAGGGGAAAGGAATACAGTAGAAGAAGAATGGGTAGCTTTCAGAAATGAAATAGTGAAGGCAGCAAAGGATCAGGTAGATAGAAAGACGAGGGATGGTAAAAATCCTTGAGTAAAACAAAGGATATTGGGTTTAATTGATGAAAGGAAAAGATATAAAAATGCAGTACATGAAGCAGGAGAAAAGGAATACAAACGTCTCAAAAATGAGATCGACAAAAGTCAAAGACGGCGAAGTGGGAACGGTTAGAGGACAAATGTAAGAATGTAAAAGCGTATATTACTAGGGGTAAGATAGATGCTGTCAACAGAATAATTAAAGAGACCTTTGGAGAAAAGAGAACCACGTGTATGAATATTAAGAGCTCAGATGGTAAACCAGTCCTAAGCATAGAAGGGAAAGCCGAAAGGTGTGACGAGTGTATAGAGGGTCTATACAAGAGCGATGCACTTGAGGACAATATTATGGAAATGGAAGCGGACGTAGATGAAGATGAGAGGAGAGATATGATACTGCGTGAAGAATTTGACAGAGCACTGAAAGACCTAAGTAGAAACAAGGCCCCGGGAGTAGACAACATTCTGTTGGAACTACTGATAGCCTTGGCAGAGCCAGCCATGACCACACTCTTCCATCTGGTGGGCAAGATGTATGAGACAGGCTAAATACCTCCAGACTTCAATAATAATCTCAGTTTCAAAGAAAGCAGATGCTGATAGGTGTGAAAATTACCGAACTATCAGTTTATTAAGTCACGGTTGCAAAATAATAACACGAATTCTTTACAGACGAATGGAAAAGCTGGTAGAAGCCGACCTTGGGGAAGATCAGTTTGGATTCCGTAGAAATATAGGAACAGTGCTGACCTTACAACTTATCTTAGAAGCTAGGTTAAGGAAAGGCAATCCTACGCTTATAGCTGTTTACACTGTTGACTGGAATAGTCTCTTTCCAATTCTGAAGGTGGCAGGGATAAAATACAGAGAGCGAAAGGCTATTTACAATTTGTACGGTAACCAGAAGGTAGTTACAAGAGTCGAGGGACACGAAAGGGAAGCAATGGTTGAGAAGGGAGTGAGACAAGGTTGTAGCCTATCCCCGATGTTATTTATTCAATCTGTACGTCAAACAAGCAGTAAAGGAAATCAAAGAAAAATTTGGAGTAGGGAGAGGAAATAAAAACATTGAGGTTTGCCGATGACTTTGCAATTCTGTCAGAGACAGCAAAGGACTTGGAAGAACAGTTGAACGGAATGAACAGTGTCTCCAAAGGAGGATATAAGATGAACATCAACAAAAGAAAAACGAGGATAAAGGATTGTAGTCTAACTAAATCAGGTGATGCTGAGGGAATTAGATGAGGAAATGAAACACTTAAAGTAGCAGATGAGTTTTGCTAGTTGGGCAGCAAAATAACTGAGGATGGTAGAAGTAGAGAGGATATAAAATGTAGACTGGTGATGGCACGGAAACTGTTTCCGAAGAAGGGAAATTTGTTAACATCGAATACAGATTTAAGTGCAAGGAAGTCTTTCTGGAGGTATTTGTCAGGAGTGTAGGCATGCACGGATGTGAAACATAGACGATAAACAGTTTAGACAAGAAGAGAATAGGAGCTTTTGAAATGTGGCGCTACAGAAGAATGCTGAAGATTAGATTAGTAGATCCTGTAACAAATGAGGAGGCACTGAACAGAACTGGGGAGGAGTTTGTGCCACAACTTGACTAGAAGAACGGATCGGTTGGTAGGGCACGTTCTAAGGCATCAAGGGATCACCAATTTAGTACTGGAGGGAAGCGTGCAGGGTGAAAATCGTAGAGATAGACCAAGAGATGAATACACTAAGCACATTCATAAAGATGTAAGTTGCAGTAGTTACGCGGAGATGAAGAGGTTTGCACAGGACAGAGTGGCATGGAGAGCTGCAGCAAACCTGTTTTTGTACTGAAGACCATACAACATATCAGGTAGTGTTGACACATCATACGTGCTCCGTACAGCTCCACAACACATATCAAAGTTTTTTGTGAATAGATCCTCAGAAGTTTTGAAAAACTTTTGCAAAATTCATAAATTAATCCCACCAACCAACACGGTCATTCACAGCCGACCGAATTGCTGAAGTGTCACACACCATGTTTATGAATCTCGCTCCCTGTAACTTGATGTATTCTAACCTATGCTAATCACTGATAATTTTAATAGTTTCCAGATGGTCACAGACACACACTGAGTGGCAACCCAGTAACACAAGGGGTGCAGATTGATCGTTGAACAGAGAAGCTACCTTTGAGAAAGTCTCGCATAACTGCCTCCACTCCTATGCTGAAAGCATGACATAATTGCAGCTAAACTTTCGGTTTTCAAACACTATTAAAGTATTGACCATATGACCTGATGACATGCACGCAACTATATGTTTGCTGCCAAGCACATTTAGATTGTAATTAACCGTGGATAGAAACACTTTAACGCCTCCGTTATGCCACTGTAACCACACGAAAGATGATGAAGATGTAGGTTCAAATGGTTCTAATGGCTCTGAGCACTATGGGACTTAACATCTGAGGTCATCAGTCGAAGATGTAGGTGATAGTGGCAATTCACGATCACAGAAGAACAGTTCATTTATATTGTCCGGTTATATACCGCCAGCGGACCACTCCTGCTGCAGCACCTGAAGTTCACAGCTGGACGAAACAGGCATAAATCAGGTTGGTCAACTGCATTATCATCAGGAGTCTGATGCACTGTAGGAGAACGAAAAAAATGCTACTAAAATAGTAGATAACAGTAACAATAATGAACAACAAATAGAGTAATTAATACCTACATTTGAATGAAATAGTTTTCTTCTTTTTATTCTGCTCAGTGGTGGTGGATGATCTCTGACACTTCATGGTGGTGGCAGTGTTGCTCGAACGAGGTTCACATGAAGAATGTCAATCTTCGGTATGCGAAGGATCAGGGGCACATTGATACAGAACGACAAATAGCAGCACAATGGCACTGTTGGGCCAGGAAGACGTCATTTTTTGGGTCATAAATTACCTTTATTAAAATTATCACTTCATCACTTTCAGCTAAAAGCAATGAACACCTGGGTAAACATGAAGTCAATGGGCGGTCGTTTTGACCATAAATTATGGTATTATCATGGCGGTTATTACTCATTAAGTATCTCCTAAATATAAGAAACGTGTGCCCAAGTGAACAGTTTGTTTACATAAGGGTCATTAATTTAGGCTAGCACAACAGGATAATTTGTTTTCTTAAGAGAACAATGACCCCCATTGTCGAAGAATGCCTATACTCCCATTACCAACATCCTATTCAGAATCTGCTTTCTAACCCACCATCGTATTTTCTCCCATCGTTCTTTTGTTTCCACCATTTCAGTCATTGTCTGCGCCAAAACTGTAGGAAAATATGAATTCACTATAGCGTTACTTTCCGTGAGGAGCTCGTCATGACTGGTTTTCTTCTATTAGCCCAGCCATGTGTTCGCAGAAACATCAGGCACACAACCCACGATTGGAGTGGCCATGCCTGTAAATGCACAAACGCATTTGTATTCACAGCTCGTGGGAACGTAGCTTTAGTCATTGTGGACTTGGACCTTCTCACTGTCGCTAAATGCCCCTCCAAACGCCACAATATCGCCCTAATACAACAGCTGGATTTTTATATATTTCAAATGTCTTTGATCCTAGTGAATTGTTTCATATTTTAATGTTTTGATATTGTGCTTCGGAAGAGCATATGGGGGATCAGTCCAACATTGACCTAAGAAGTTGTGGGAAACTGCCTAAAAATAATGCTGCCCTAACTGACCTATGTATTGAAACAATAGCTTTGACTTCAGTGCAGTTATGCGAATGGGGCATATCTCACCTCCCTATTTTGGATGTTTGTACTCTACACACAACGCTATAGAAACATATAATTGCAGCTGAGCGCGTAAATCGTCATGTT
Source organism: Schistocerca piceifrons (assembly GCF_021461385.2). NCBI lineage: Eukaryota > Metazoa > Arthropoda > Insecta > Orthoptera > Acrididae > Schistocerca > Schistocerca piceifrons. The sequence continues at coordinate 668,074,163 of NC_060149.1, forward strand.
ATGTAATCTGCATAAGGAGGAAAATGAGAAATCGGTCTTAAAAACAAAGATAATTCGCCCTCTACCAGAATTTTGACGAGTGCAACATCCACACGGCAGAGCGGCTAGCAAGACTAGATCTCTTCACTGGACGGACGCTGGACCTTCAGAACCGGCATTTGCCACCAATTCCATAAGAATTAAATCTACATATGTACTCCGCAAGCTACCTTATATTGCGGGACGGAGGGTACTTTGCACGTCATTGTCAGTTCCCCCTTTCCTGCTCCAGAAACGAGTGTCCCACGACAAGAGAGATTGCGTGGGTCCTATCTCTCTAATTTTGCTGTCATGATCTTTTCGCGAGGCATGTGTAGGAGGAAGCGTCATATCAGTCGACTCTTCGATAAAAGTAGGCTCTCGGAATTTCAGCAGTAAACCACACCGCGATGCACAACGCCTCTCTTGTAGTGTATACCACTGAAGGTGGATGAGCATCCCTGTAAGGCATTTTGCTCGAACAAAGACTTTTTAAGCTACCTCCTTCATGTGTGGACTACTCTTCCTGAGGATTTTTCCGATGAATTTCTGCCTGACATCTACCTTACATGTGATAAATTTTATGTCGTGGTTCCACTTTTAATCGTTCCACACGCATACTCCTAGATATTTAATGGATGTGGCTTCGTTCAGTGAGTGTTTTGCAATCGTGTAATCACACAATAATGGGTCTCTCTGCCGATTTATGAGCAGTACGTTACATTTGTTTATGTTGAGTGTCAACTGCCAGTCGCTGCACTAAGCGCCGACCTCTGTAGTTCTTCCTGCATTTCGCTACAATTTTTCAGTGTTGCGACTTCTATGTATATGACACCATCATCCGTGAAAAGCCTCATTCACTAGGTCGTTGCGAAAATAGTGGTCCTATATCACTCCCTTGGGGTACGCCCGAAGTTACTTTTACGTATGAAGGCACCGGGCTGGTTTATATCCTTCTTATCAAAAGTAATTTTATGTGAGCCTTTTGGTAATGTTTTTATTTGGTTGGTTTGTAAATTAAAGGGACTAAACTCTATGGTTATCAGCCCCTTGGTACTCTTTTTACAGGACCATGTTTTTTGTTGAAGCTTCGCTATAAATCTTTTTTTTCTTCGCATATGTCAGGATGCGCGCAAGGTATCGGCGGCGACTACCGGGTGTCGTGCGGTCCAGTCCATTAAGTTGGGCTGTGCGCATTACGTTATCTGCTGATCTGACTGACAGATCCCACAGCAGAACTTCCCTCCTTCTCCAATAATATTGTTTCCGGCAACACATTAATTTCTATCCTTGCGAAGATAGCAAAAACTTCCACACTGTTCCGCCTACTGTAAACAACGCCGAAAATCAGACTCTGTTGTGGTATGCACACGGACCATGCGGAAAAATACTGGTGTTGTTCGTGTGGGGATTGATTGTTGAAGACAAAAAAATATATTTTTGAATATTGTCAGTGGAAAGGAAATTTAATTTTATCGTAGTCAATTTTAAAATTTAGTTCAATTATTTGGTTGATTCTTAAATGAAAGCAGTTAAAGGTGTACTTTGGGAACGGCCTTGCCGCAGTGGCTAAACCGGTTCCCGTGAGATCACCGAAGTTAAGCGCTTTCGGGCGTGGTCGGCACGTGGATGGGTGACCATCCGGCCGCCATGCGCTGTTTCCATTTTTCGGGTCGCACTCAGCCTCATGATGCCAATTGAGGAGCTACTCGACCGATTAGTAGCGGCTTCGGTCAAGAATACCATCATAACGACCGGGAGAGCGGTGTGCTGACCCTACGCCCCTCCTATCCGCGTCCTCCACTGAGGATGACACGGCGGTCGGATGGTCCCGGTAGGCCACTCGTGGCCTGAAGACGGAGTGCTTAAAGGTGTACTTTATACTAAAGGGTGAATTAACGTTGATAGCAAGGAACACGAATATTTCTCGTGACTCGAACAGCCTATGGGGCGGTGGGTTTCTAGTGTCCTGCGGTCGGCAGGAAAGAACTAACAGTAAAGTTTGAACACACTTTATTACAATGAAAGAAAAATGCTTTCTCGGCATGCACTAATTTTTAAACGCAAGGTAAACACTGTCGGTCTGACTGCTCGGGCGTGCTTATAACTTCGAGTCGACGGAGTGCTACATGAGTCACATGAGTTCCCATTGGTGGAACCTGTCACATGTCTTCTGGCGAAGTAGTTTCGTGTTTATTTGGAAAATCCTGTTATTGTTTGCATCCACTGTCGATGTTTCGATCTGAGCTCTTGAAGCGAGGACGGCAGCCCATCTAGCTTGTCTGTTGTGTGGGCTCTTTTAACTGATAAGGGGCCTCTACGACAGGGTTGGCTTAGTAAGTTTTTAGTTTTTGTCTTAATATATTGTCCATTCGCGCAACAATGGCTTGTAAACTGTTAGGTAGGTAACTTGAAAACAGTCGTAAAGCGTTACCTGTAGTCTGCATTCCGCTTGCTGTCATTTCCAACTACACACAGCGGAAAAAAAAATCTTACTCGGTAGTGTGAAGTAATGAGAAAATAGCTCATGAAATTATTTAACCACTGCTTTGAGAGAAAATAGGTACATTGGTATTTGTTTTGTTTCACACGCACAAAATATTAACGTTTCACGAAAATTGTATTCTTTTCTCAGCACCTAGCACAGTTCAGATACGAAATACTATTGAATCTTCCAGTAAGTATAGTTTTTGTGTACTTCACTCTTTGGTCGGACTACACAGAGACAGTTTTGCTCGTCTAAAATGGCGGATTTTGAGTAGGGGTGGCACATATAAACGCGTGAAACCGGAACAAAAATGGTTCAGATGGCTCTGAGCACTATGGGACTTAACATCTGAGGTCATCAGTCCCCTAGAACTTAGAACTACTTAAACCTAACTAACCTAAGGACATCACACACAGCCATGCCCGAGGCAGGATTCGAACCTGCAACCGTAGCGGTCGCGTGGTTCCAGACTGAAGCGCCTAGAACTGCTCGGCCACTCCAGCCGGCGAAACCGGAACAGATGAGGCAAATAATTGTCCAATGTCCACACGAAAGTTCAAGGTTATCATGATTGAAGTAAGTTTGAACGTGATGTTATAGTTGGCGCAGCCGGCCGTTGTGACCGAGCGGTTCTAGGCGCTTCAGTCTGGAACCGCGCCACCGTTACGGTCGCAGGTTTGAATCCTGCCTCGGGCGTGGATGTTAGTTAGGTTTAAGTAGTTCTAAGTTCTAGGGTACTGATGACCTCAGATATTAAGTCCCATAGCACTCAGAGCCACTTGAACCATTTGAATAGTTGGTGCACGAGCGAAGGGACACGGCACCTCCGAGGCACCGATGATGTGGGGCTTTTACCATACGGCCATTTCACGACTGTACCGTGAATATCAGGAATCCGGCAAAACATCAAATCTCCGACATCGCTGCAGCCGGAAAAAGATCCTGCAAGAACGAGACCAACGATGACTGATGAGAATCGTTCAACGCGACAGAAGTGCAACCCTTCCACAAATCTCCGCAGACTTCAATGTTGGGCCATTAACAAGTGTCAGCGTGCGAGCAATTCAACGAAACATCATGGGCTTGCGGAGCCGGAGACCCCTTGATGACTGCACGACACAAAGCTTCATGCCTTGCCTGGGCCCGTCAACACCGACATTGAACTGTTGATGATTGGAACTATGTTGCCTGTTCGGGCGAGTCTCGTTTCAAATTGTATCCAGCGTACGGACGTGTAAGGGTATGGAGACAACCTCATGAATCCATTGACCCTGCATCTCAGCAGGGGACGGTTCAAGCCGGTGGAGGCTCTGTAATGGTGTGTGGCGTGTGCAATTGGAGTGATATGGGACCTCTGACGAGTCTAGATACGACTCTGACAAGTGACACGTACGTAAGCATCCTGTCTGATCACCTGAATCCATTCATGTCCATTGCGCATTCCAACGGACTTGGGCAATTCCACCAGGACAATGCCACACCCCACACGTCGAGAATTGCTCCAGGAACACTTTGCTGAGTTAAAACACTTCCGCTGGTCACCAAACTCCCCAGTCATGAACATTATTGAGTGTATCTGGGGTGCCTTGCAGCGTGCTGTTCAGAAGGGATCTCCATGCACTCGTACTCTTACGGATTTATGGACAGCCCTGGAGGATTTATGGTGTCAATTCCCTCCAGCACTGCCTCAGACATTAGTCGAGTCCATGCGACGTCGTGTTGCGGCACTTCAGCGTGCGCGCGGGGGACCTACACGGTATTAAAAAAGTGTACCAATTTTTTTGGCTCTTAAGAGTGTGTGCATACGGCCATCCGCGGTTCGCACTGACGGTTGCAGCTAGCGTCACTAGTGAACACAACACGAGGTCTAACACTTCGATCGAATACCAACTACAGAATTGTTTTTAAAGAGGTTGCTTACATGGCGTGGACGGTAGACGGAACATGCGATTCTTGACCGCCTGCGCACCCAACTCTGTGCTTGAAAAGCACCCTTTCACCACATGAAAAGCACCTTCTCGCCACATTAAATTAGAAATAACTATCCCTACTGAAGTTATGTCTACTTCCTGATTTTTTCTACAATAGACGAATCGTTTAAAGAACAAACTACGTAATATTTAAATTTTGATTCTCTATATCATCGAATACGGGTGGCACAACTTTTTAAATAGAACTTTGAGTAGTCATTGTCATCCGAACAACGCTTTCTGTCGTGAGTGTACCATTTAACAGTACATTAATTCCCCTGAATTTTGCTACATCTATATCATTTTATGTCCTGAATATGGTGCAGAAATACCGGGTGATCAAAAAGTCAGTATAAATTTTAAAACTTAATAAACGACGGAATAATGTAGATAGAGAGGTAAAAATTGACACACATGCTTGGAATGACATGGGGTTTTATTAGAACCACCCCATATTGGTAGACGCGTGAAAGATCTCTTGCACGCGTCGTTTGATGATGATCGTGTGCTCAGCCGCCACTTTCGTCATGCTTGGCCTCCCAGGTCCCCAGACCTCAATCCGTGCGATTATTGGCTTTGGGGTTACCTGAAGTCGCAAATGTATCGTGATCGACCGACATCTCTAGGAATGCTGAAATACAACATCCGACGCCAATGCCTCACCATAACTCCGGATATGTTTTACAGTGCTGTTCACAACAATTTTCCTCGATTACAGCTATTGTTGAGGAATGATGGTGGACATATTGGGCATTTCCTGTAAAGAATATCATCTTTGCTTTGTCTTACTTTGTTATGCTAATTATTGCTATTCTGATCAGATGAAGCCCTATCTGTCGCACATTTTATGAACTTTTTTATTTTTTTGGTTCTAAAAAAACCTCATGTCATTCCAAGCATGTATGTCAATTTGTACCTCTCTATCTACATTATTCTGTGATTTATTCAGTTTTCAAATTTATACTGACTTTTTGATCACCCGGTATCTTTATTCTCACTTACAGGGTGGTTATAATTATCTTTCGCTACTTGGGCCACTGTAGAGAGGGAAAACTACTTACCGTATGGGTGTCAAACTGAATAGGAATGATGTTCATCTGTGCGCAGCAGGATTTGCGTTTTTAGTTGTGTCAGTATCATCACTTGCTAGGCGCCGGTACTTACTGTACGTCGACGTAGGGCTGAAACACAAGCATCAGAGTGCATTGCAGTTGTAGACAGTCAGCACTGGTCTGGACAAGGTGAGGAGGACCTTACTTGTAAAGCTGTTTTATCAAAACAGTAACAGTAGTGCTGCTGCTATTCGCGAGGAATATGGAGAGGTTCTCCTTTCGCACCGGGGTTGAAGAACATGATTCGGAAGTTGGATTTAACTGTTGATTTGGGAATTGCTCCTGGGGGAGGTCGACGGCCAATTGCGCCCCAAATTCTTGAAGAGTTTACTGTTGCCGTGGCTGAGAATGCTGGACGCAATGTGTGATCTTCATGCAGTCCACGCGCAGTGTCACGACAGCTGAAATATTGTGAAATGGTATCCAAACAAACTTCACATTACTCACCGAATTTTGCTACGTGACACAGACGTTCGAGGTACGCAATTCACAAATGTTACCCTCTCATGAGGAAATTAACATATATTTTTCAGTGGTTTATTTCTTATTTCTCTTCTGCTTGACTTTAAAAATGTTGCCTAAAATTTTCATTGTCCTACGATCACTCGTTTTCATTGGGGGCCCCCTCAAGTAGCTGAAGTTGAGTTATAAGCGCGATGTATTTCTATTAAGTAGATAATCTCTGATACTGTACTTCATTCAAGGCCAGAAATTACAATTCATTGATAAACGCTACATAAACTTACATGCGGTGTTTTTATACCGTAACACAATCACTCTTTTTTTTTAACATCGTTTTTGGGGAAACTGTTGATCTGATAAAGCACAAACTCCGGAGAAATTAGTTTTACGTGGTGCTGAACCACTCTAGTAACAGATTATATTACTTTAAATTATCATATTTTTAATATGCTGTCGCGTCACCTTATGCGTGACGCACGGACAGGCGGCGCGTGCCTGACCCAGAAGAGGTGGTGAGAGGATGGCAGGGAAGTCGCGCTCCCTCCAGCGCCCGGTGCTAACCTGCACCCGTCGCTAGCTATCCAAAGCATTTGCTTGCCTACGATAGGGTGTCCACTCGTCCCAGTTTCCTGGGACAGTCCCGCTTCTTTCCAACATGTCCCGCTATCCCGAACATCGTTTTAGGGGCGCACAAATATCCTGCTATTTTTTTATTCCCCTTGGGCTATATATTTTACGATACCAAATGTTTAATTGGCAGTTAATGACTGCGCATTGCGCAGGTGTATACGCTACGAAGAGCCACTTCTGCAACAGTGAGTTTACTTTTATCTCCGGTAATGGAGGAACTACAGTATGTACGTTGTGAAAATAAAACCTCGCTGTTGACATGGTGGAAAGTCTGACGTGAATCACGGTAAGACGAAGAAACATTGCATGAGTTGTCAAACGAAAGTGCACCTCTTGATGAAATACATACAAGTGAAAAGTATGATGACAGTGCAGCAGAATAATTGTAAAAAATCATTTGGGGTCATCTAAGTCTATGATGCAAAGATAAACGTCTGTGTCCATTAAATCTTGTCAATACAATGTTTTGTCCCGTTTTTTCTTTCTTTTATTCTTCCAGGTCTTTTTTATAAACTTTTTAAAATGTCCCGTGTTTTTAGTAAAAATCTACATCTACGTGATTACTCTGCTATTCACAATAAAGTGCCTGGCAGAGGGTTCAATGAACCACCTTCAAGATGTCTCTCTACCGTTACACTCTCGAACGGCACGCGGGAAAAACGAGCACTTAAATTTTTCTGTGTGAGCCCTGATTTCTATTATTTTATCGTGATGACCATTTCTCCCTATGTAGGTGGGTGCCAACAGAATGTTATCGCAATCGGAGGAGAAAACTGCTGATTGAAATTTCATGAGAAGATTCCATCGCAACGAAAAACGCCTTTGTTTTAATGATTGCCACTCCAATTCACGTATCATGTCTGTGACACTATCTCCCTTATTCCGCGATAATACAAAACGAGCTGCCCTTCTTTGTACTTTTTCGATGTCATCCGTCAGTTCCACCTGTGCGCAGCAATACTCCTGAATAGGGCGGACAAGCGTGGTGTAAGCAGTCTCTTTAGTAGACCTGTTGCACCTTCTAAGTGCATGGATCGCAGTCTTTGGTTTGATGTACCCACAATATTATCTATGTGATCGTTCCAGTTTAGGTTATTTGTAATTGTAATCCCTAAGTGTTTAGCTGAATTTACAGCCTTCAGATTTGTGTGATTTATTGCGTAATCGAAATTACTCATGTGAATAACTTCACACTTTTCTTTATTCAGGGTCAATTGCCACTTTTAGCACCATACAGATATCTGATCTAAATCATTTAGCAAGTAGTTTTGATCATCTGATGACTTCACAAGACGGTAAATGACAGCATCATCTGCAAATAATCTAAGACGGTTACTCAGATTGTCTCCTATGTCGTTAATATAGATCAGGAACAATAGAGGGCCTAGAACACTTCCTTGGGGAACGCCGGATATTACTTCTGTTGTACTCGATGACTCTCCGTGTATTACTACGAACTGTGACCTTTCTCACAGGAAATCACGAATCCAATCCCACAACTGAGACGATACTCCGTAGGCACGATGTTTGGTTAGAAGACGCTTGTGAGGAACGATGTCGAAAGCCTTTTGGAAATCTGAAAATATGGAATCAATTTGACATCCCCTGTCGATAACACTCATTACTTCATGAGTATAAAGTGCTAGTTGTGTTCCGCAAGAACGATATTTTCTGTATCCGTGCTATGTGTTGGTAAATCGTTTTCTTCGAGGTACTTCATAATGTTCGAATACAGTATATGTTCCAAAGCCCTACTGCAAACAGACGTTAGTGATATAGGCCTGTAATTCAGCGAATTACTCCTACTTCCCTTTTTGGGTATCGGTGTGACTTGAGCAATTTTCCAGTCTTTAGGTACGGATCTTTCTGTGAGCGAGTGCTTGTATATAATTGCTAAATATGGAGCTATTTTATCAGCATACTCTGAGAGGAACCTGACTGGTATACAATCTGGACCGGAGGCCTTGCCTTTATTAAGTGATTTAAGCTGCTTTGTTACACCGAGGACATCTATTTCTATGTTTCTCATCTTGGCAGTTGTTCTTGATTGGAATTCAGGAATATTTACTTCGTCTTCTTTGGTGAAGGAGTTTCGGAAAACCGTGCTTAATAACTCTGCATTAGTGGCACTGTCATCAGTGTCTTCATCGTTGTTATCGCGCAGTGAAGGTATTGATTGCGTCTTGCCACTGGTGTGCTTTATGTATGACCAGAATCTCTTTGGGTTTTCTGCCAGATTTCGAGACAGAATTTCGTTGTGGAAATTATTAAAAGCATCTCGCATTGTAGTACGCGCTATATTTCGAACTTCTGTAAAACTTCACCAATGTTGGGGATTTTGCGTTCTTTTAAATTTGGCAATGAAATAGATACTGTACCCTACAAGCTACCAGTGCTAATGTGGGAAATCCAAGAGGCGAACCTAAAAGCGCGATCTGATGATGGTGAACCAACAGGAGCAACGCAAACCCTCTTTCCGTGGCTCCTACTGTCTGCAGTTTCATCCCTGGAATTGCCTGGCTGGGTCGTCCGGGCGGAGCCGCTGAACGCAGATGTTACCTAAGCAACGGCCGCCCGGGGGCCGGATCAATACCACCTGCCGGATCCTGCCAGCGATTGGCTACAATCCGCGCCGCGGAAGAAATTCCTGGAAGAGGGCGAGGCGCTCGCTTGTACTCTGCCCGGGACGCATTTACGGATATTTCAGCCCCCACGCGGCTCGCCCCGGGTTTGCAGCCCACGTCGCAGACCAATGAAAAGTCATCTTTTTCCAGTTTGGCTTCTATATAATACAGCCGACGTATGCTAAATTCATGCGATTTTGACTTTTAAACTTTTTAAAATACTCGAAGAAAAGATGGCTTAATTTGTTTACTGTTACAGAAACAACCCATGCCTGTGTGATCACTCACCAAAAGTATTTTGGACATTTATTTAAAAAATGCTTGCTAATAGTGTTTGTGAATATTAACACACTAAATTTGAAACACTCGAATGACATGACGTGCCTGTGGCCAAAAATCGCAAAGTTACTTCTAATTGCTCTACTGGCACTGCCAATCTCATTGTCATATTTTGTTTCTCCGTTCTTACTCGTGTTAACATTAGTAAATAATCATCGTCCGTCGTGGACGTAATAGAACACTTCCACTGTTGAAACTGAAGGAAATTTATAATGAACTAGCTGGAGTTCCCGCCATTGTCCATGATGTTTAACGTTCCTACCACAAGGCGGTAGGAAGGGCTAGTGTGTGTTTATAATGGTAAAACCACTTTTTTGACTAAGTATCGTAAATGACATGGCCTTGTGGCAGATGTGATGTTCCACTTTGTGGCAGGGAGCTTAATATCTACCACACAAAGTAATTGGCACTGTGCCTTGTTGATACTCATAGCGAATGCATGCCGCGTGGAAAACTGCAATTTCTTTAAATCTAATGATATATTTGAATCACTGGGTGTCAACGGAATGCAACGAATAAATACATCTTCAACTGTGGCATTCATAAAAATCAGATTCTAGGTAGAGCAGTGCGATGTAGTGACGTCTGGTGGTATGTCTCCAAGACAGGTATTGTAGCAGTAATTTATTCTCGCAATAGGAATTACAGTTGGTTTTTTAGGTATCTAATTTTTCATTAATTTTTTTTTATTGTTTCATAGGGATGTATAAATCTGAAGTAAATCGACCACAAACTTTGAAGTAAATCGGTAAAGTACTTTTCGAGATGTTTGGTAACCGTGTTTCTCCTTTATATATAGTGTAATTTAAAAAGGTATATGTCCTATGTTCGCCCAAATGTTCAGTAGGGAATAGTGTACAAATTTAAAGTAAATCAGCCAAGAACTTTTAGAGGTTTTTGGTAACAATCATTCCCCTTTACATATTACGTACATACACTGTATGTTCCAAATCAGATTATGAAATCTTATGTACACAGTGATCTCCTTCTTGTCTTGAAGATAAAGTGTGCAAAATTTCAACAAGATATGAATAAAACTGTAGAGATGTATGAATTATAAACAAAAAGCGCAAACAAACGGACATTTTTCCTTATATATGCAAATCAAATGCAGCCAGTAGTTTTTATAGGCATTTATGGTGACATTTCAAGATAGATCTTCAGATATTTACATTTATTTACGCATTGTGAACACTGTTTGTTTACTAATGGCGTTGCAGAGTTTAGCAACAGAAGTTTTGAAGATGGATACTGTAAAAATTCGTAAGTTAAGAAGCAATGTTCATGACTGGTAAATAAAGGTAAACATCTGAAGATAGGGTGAACATAAAATCTATATATTCTCAAAATGTGTGTTTTGAGTCATAATTTGTTGGCGTAGCGTGGCGTGTCGTAAAAGGGATGATATTCATATCGGTGGTTACTGAAACATCCCCAACTCTCTTGTGGTTGCCTTTTTAGGTGCTCCACGTCGACGTCTACTCGTAGATACGTATCGTCGGTAGGTTTTCCGGCTTTACTTCCCGACGTGACAGCAACGACTCTCCGGTGAGGTGCGGGCCTTGTATTTTGCTATTACTGCGAGTCTTGTAAATATCGCTTTTATTTAGTAATTTGGTCGGCTAAAACTCTCCCCTTTTATGATTAAGACAGTCTGCGCCACCTTTCGGAGGGAGTGGGGACGTCAAAGAGTCACAAAAGTTCATATTTAGCAGTCCGTAAAACTCGTAAACGTTCACTTCAGTTAGCGTGTTAGTTAATGCCTACGTTTTCCGCTAGATGGTACTGACTTACTGCTGAATAGCTTTGGTTTCGTAAAACCTTCACTGATTAGTACTAGGTAAATGAAATAAGCACAACAGTCTTGTATTTCACTTTCACTCTATATTCAAGGATTAAGATGGTGATGGGTGATGGTCTATTTAAAAGGTTCCTAGCCTGGAGGAATCTAAATAGTCCGCAAATGCCGATATGCACGCGCTCTATGTCCAGATTCGCAACTAACGGCACACGACACTTTCAAAAGTCCACACGTTAATATCTGAATACCGGTACCTCTGAATTCACTCGTATCAGCAGATAATTTGAGTTTCTGTCGTCTATATGTCCGTTAAGTTCCAATCTAGCACTAAAGTCCTAAAATCCCCTTAATACTCCGTTGCTACCAACAGTCAGCGATCGTACACTACATCACTTTTAATCTCCGTAATATTCTAACAGTTTTTGCCTCGGGCATGGATGTGTGTGACGTCATTAGGTCAGTTAGGTTTAAGTAGTTCTAAGTTCTAGGGGACTGATGACCACAGATGTTAAGTCCCATAGTGCTCAGAGCCATTTGAACCATTTTTTTTCTAACAGTTTATCTTGAATCTTAACACGATGAAGTCCAATCTAATTATTGTCTCGCTGTCTGACACGGGTTCCCCGCCCTTTAACGAAACAATCAAGGAAAAGTGGCGGCAATAATGACTATCAGGCCTTTTTATAGGTTTTTCATCACAAGAGTTTAACGTCACTGCCTTCTCCTTGACGGAGCTTCCGTGGCTTTCCTGTACTTAGACGTTAAACTACTTGCTGATATACTATAATTTTGATCTGCAATTACCGAACTCTGATTCTACACCATTTTCCCCTCTAAAAATTCTATTCTTAATTTTAAACTATTCTTTCTATAGCTTTTGTCACTGTAAACTGAACCGAGATGTTACATTACCCATCTAACATTAACGTCACAGACGCTACAGTGTATTTATTTATTTATTGGGTCGTGCCCATGGAGCCATCTCACTAGTGGACATAAAATGCGAACGCGTGTTTGATGCAATATCCTTGTCAGTAACTACGATACAAATGTAAGTACAGCACAATATCCAGTTACCGATCGGAGAAAATCTCCGCCGCCTTTTGGTTAGCAATCTGCTGCGTTGGCCCAGGCTGACGATGCTACAGTTTTGACTTTATGTGTTAGGGAGCGCTGCTGTCGCGTCACGTGACGAAAAGGCCCGCGCTCTTCTCCCTTCCTATGTAGTCGCGAGGATGAGTACCTTGCCTTTTTCGGCGTAAATAATATTAACAATCGACGCCTGTACGGCGTTGGGTGGGAACGGGGCTGTTGTTATTTCTCTTTTGCCGGTGTGGGGGAATCTCTTTGCCTGTGCTCAACGCTCCTAAGCCCAGAAGACTGCTGGATTACAATTTCATACAAGTTGATGCTATATAGTCATTACGTGCTTACAGCAGGCCTTATACAACAGACTTCGGCGTGAACATCAGACACCCATCGCTTAAGGCAGCCATGGGTGACCCGCGTGTCCGGTTCACATACTTACTTAACCGCGCTGTTCACCTCGTCACGTGACGCGACAGCGGCGCTCGTAGCACATGAAATCAAATTTGCATCGGTAACTGCCGGGTCAGTGCGCTGCATAGCTCACCGAAGGGGTCCGGGTTCGATTCCCGGGCGGGCTGGAGATTTTCTTTACTTGGGACTGGCGTTGTGTTGTCTTTACGTTGTTGGGTCCTTATTGGCAACGAAATAACCTCAATATGTTAGAATATTCTTTGTACTCTCATTTTGTTTATTAGGCGACGGTATGTACATCTGGAAGACGCTCCACTCAACGTACGTCGAAGAATGAAGTACCAACAAGATAGCATTACATTATGGCACTGATGGCGATGATGTACGGGCGCGATGAACCTCGAGAGAGGTCCGATTTGACACCATTTAAATTTTATTAATAATCGTGCCTAGAATCCTGGCAGTTGCAATGTAGATATATTAAATTACAACAATTCACTATAGCAGCAGTTCACAGCTTCTTTATTTTTTATTCGATGGTAGGTTCCTGAATAATAGTTGAATTTCCTATTGAGTACCTACCTAATATATGACTAAATATCGGCATCAGTTGATACACTAGCTGTAATAGCTCCCGTAAAAATTAAAAAATGTTCAGATGTGTGTGAAATCTTATGGGACTTAACTGCTAAGGTCATCAGTCCCTAAGGAGAAACACACACACCCATGCCCGAGGGAGGACTCGAACCCCCTCCGGGGTCAGCCGCACAGTCCATGACTGCAGCGCCTTAGACCGCCCGTAAAAATTAATGTACCAATTTATACTTATGTACGTTTACATCTTATGCAGATAATCATTTGAAAATGGAGTTGTTAAACGAAACCAGTCATTAAATTAAAAGAAGTTTGAGATACACTTGCTGTAGATCCTTGTAAGTTAGTATATCTACCACTATGGTTTTTTTTTTTTTGTTTTTTGTTTTTTTTTTTACCGAGCGAGATGGCGCAGTGGTTAGCACACTGGACTCGCATTCGGGAGGACGACGGTTCAATCCCGTCTCCGGCCATCCTGATTTAGGTTTTCCGTGATTTCCCTAAATCGTTTCAGGCAAATACCGGTATGGTTCCTTTGAAAGGTCACGGCCGATTTCCTTCCCAATCCTTCCCTAACCCGAGCTTGCGCTCCGTCTCTAATGACCTCGTCGTCGACGGGACGTTAAACACTAACTACCACTACCACTATGAGGTTTTGCTGACCGACGTGGCCGAGCGGTTCTAGGCGCTTCAGTCTGGAACCGCGCGACCGCTACGGTCGCAGGTTCGAATCCTGCCTTGGGTATGGATGTGTGTAACGTCCTTAGGTTAATTAGGTTTAAGTAGTTCTAAGTTCCAGGGGACTGATGACATCAAATGTTAAGTTACATAGTGCTCAGAACCACCACCACTACGGGGTTTTACAAAGGACTAAACCAAACACCTGTTAACTTTCCTGAAGCGTTACTCGCAAGTGAGACCACCGTTATCAGTCACAACACGCCAAACTTTTGGAGAGGGTGCGCCAGTCATTTCATCGTCAGTGCCATATTCGAAACCATATTGAAGACAAAAATTTCGAGCCGGCCGAAGTGGCCGTGCGGTTAAAGGCGCTGCAGTCTGGAACCGCAAGACCGCTACGGTCGCAGGTTCGAATCCTGCCTCGGGCATGGATATTTGTGATGTCCTTAGGTTAGTTAGGTTTAACTAGTTCTAAGTTTTAGGGGACTAATGACCTCAGCAGTTGAGTCCCATAGTGCTCAGAGCCATTTGAACCATTTTTTTTAACAAAAATTTCGAGCATTATCTATAAAAATTTTGACTTGTTTTTTATTTTCTTTTAGACGGCCTCTTACTTATTATCTGCTAAGGTGTTGGCAAAAACTGAAACACACTGCTGTTCGATTGCTTATTGAAAACGTTGCATTTTACGGTAACTCAAGTTGAGTACCTCACTATAGTGATGCTCTTGAATTCCAGCTTATTACATCAACAGATGAATAACCTCATGGTAAACCTAGAGCAGCTGATTTAATGACCAAGCGTTTCCCAGCGACACCACAGAAAAATCTCGTCTAACGTAACCAGCCTTGGATACGTATCTTAAGTTTTTCCAGCTTTGGCAGCAATTAGCTTGAGTTAACAGGTGAAAAGCAAAATTTCGTATGTGTTCTTTGCACAGAATCCTGTAGAACATCCAAAAGATTGCGCTTTTCATTTACTATTATGTTGTGCTACCAAGAAGCGACGGAAGAATCAGCTTGAGTCATAATTTGTGTTATTTAGAGAAACATATGCAAGGTAGGGCACGTTAGGATACAGGAATACGCGTAGATGTGCCGGTCGAGAAAACTGGTTGTCATTTTATAGCTATATCTCCACAACGATACGTTTCCGACTTATCTTCTTCCGACTTATCTTCTTCGGCAAACTTTGTGGAATTCGTAGTCCCCTTTCGTCTTGTCACCTTTCTCTAATCGTGTATACACTCCACAAGCTAATGTACAAACATGGTATAGCATACTTCACCACTCCCTGCCCCATTATTTTTGCTTTTTGACCGAGGGAAAAATTACTGTATGTATTCCTCTAGTCGCTCTAATCTCTCATTTGATTCTCGTAATCCCTGTGGGAGATATATGATGAAAGCTGTCGAATTATTTGACAGTGTTCCTCAAATACCGATTCTCTAAATTTCCTTACAGTGCTTCCTGAGAAAAATCGACTTTCTTCTAATTATTCCTACTTGCGCACCTCGGTCACGGTCCTAGCAGCGCACTACTGTAGATCTCGACGTATTGGGCCAGGCCCGCTAGACATTCCCAAAACACAGATACGGAGCTTATGAGAGAAACTTTTTTTTAAACTGTAGAACTGGCACTCTGGGTCACATTTTCATTTATTTAGAGAGATAACCGGGTTTGGCTGTTAGCCAGAGTTTACGACCACGCGTCATCTGCGTCGCTGCTGTTTTCGTATGATGGCTGTAAAACTGAAACCGATGATCTGTTCAAATAAACTAATATGTGATGTGGACTGCCATTTCCACAGTTTATTTAGGTAACAGAGGCACCATTCTCCTCCAGACGCCAAAGCGACCTCATTTTAAGAAACTTATTTTCCTCGATGAATGTCGGTTGTTTCCGCCGACACATTTTGTAAGTTGTAAGGTTCATTCAGGTATTAGGAAACAGTGTGTAGCAATCTTCGTTGATTGTATTCTATGATTTACTTCCTATTTGTTACTTTAATGGTGTCTGAAAAGTGTAATAACATTCAATGTTGTGCTTTTTCTATATAGTAGGCCGTCCCGTAAAGTTTCAGCGCGATTAAATTTTTTGAAAAAGCTTCTAAACACAGTTGATACGTTTCTCATTTATTCTGCGTCGACGTAGCATTGTTCTTGAAATCACTGCGAGTGCGGGTAGTTGCACACAATGCTCTTGTTTTCCGTTGTGAAGTACGTTCTCACATCTGGAAACTGGAAATAGTACTTTAGTTTTCGAGACCTAAGATCTGGTTTAACAACTACTCAACGCCTTCACTGATCCTGCTGTGCTGCCCGAGTTGGAGGAAACAGATTCTGCCTCCACTTGCGTTTTCAGCTATGCTCTAGAAGTCCTGTTCACTCGCTCTCACAGCGTGACAGTGGCCTTAATGTTAGAGAGTGTAACGATTACTGACAGTTATAAAATAATAATAATTGAAAAATTGTATTAGACGTATTTATTGTTACAGGAGGAGATCCGCAAGGCTGTAGAACATGCCATAAAACAGGAATACATTAAAAAAAGGATACATACTAATGTCCCTTTCGCAGATCCTAAGTGAAATTTTGTTCGTGGGTCTACGTGTACATGAATACTCTACAGGCCGCTTGATATTGTGTGGTGGAGGGTATTAGTGGTACCACTGTCTTACCCCCTTACAGGTTCCACTCGCGAATTGCACGTTGGAAAAATGACTGTCGGTAAAGCTCGGTATGAGCACTAATTTTTCTAATTTTGTCTTCTTGATGATTTCGCGAGACGCATGTGAGAGGAAGTAGTATGCTGCCCGACTGGGAATTTCAACAACAAACTTCTCTTCGACGCACAATGCCTCTCATGTAACGTCAGCCACTGGCGTTGCTTGAGCATCTCCTTAACACTGTCGCGGTGACTGAACGCTCCTAGAAGAAACGCGTCCCTCTTCGTTGGATCTTCTCTGTCTCATCTATTAATCCTACTCGGCACTAATGAACATTACTCAACAATCATCCGAACAAGGGTTTTTTTTAAGCCACTTCTTTCGTGGATATATTACATTTCCTTACGGTTTTAGTTATCAGTTTCATTTTAGCATCTGCCGTTTCCACTATTTGTCTTATGTGATGGAATAAGTAAACCAATCTTAAAAAATTTTCATTTAAGAGACAATAACAAACTGTTCACAAAAAAATGTAAATATACTGTCCACAGAAGTGCATGTGATAATTCTTATACTATTGTAGCCACGCATCATAAAACAGAAAATCAGTTTAGAACACTTTTTTGCATGATGAGGTGCAGAAGTCAGATGTTTCGTAACACGCACGTTATTTGATTTTATTAACAATATATATATATATATATATATATATATATATATATATATATATATATATATATGTGTGTGTGTGTGTGTGTGTGTGTGTGTGTGTGTATGTGCGTATGGTTCTACTAAGAAATTCTTCAGTGGATTAGAAGGAACTGGTCGTCAATAAATGCTTTAGGCTCCTCTAAAAGTGATCTTTATTGGTAGTTAAACTTTTTATGACTATTGGTAAGATATTGAAAATGCGTGTTCCTGAATAATGGACACATTTCTGAACCCAAGTGAGTGACTACAAATTTCTGTGCAGAATATTCTTGTTTGACTCTTTGCACTCAGCTGTTGGTTTTAAAAAAGACATACTACTTATGACAAAACGTGTCATAGCAATCTTTCTTTTTTTTTATTGATGTAAAGTAAAAGTAAAGTTGCCTTCAACCTGAAGGTTGATTTGAACGATCAGTTACTTTACTAGGAGTGGTCCTATCGGTAGTGTTAAGACCTCGCTTTCCTCCGGCATTTGAAGCGACTTACCCCACCAGTGACAAGCGAAAGTATAGTTTATCGAGTACTCATAACCACTGTGCGACTGGGCATTTTTCACATTAATTAATAATTGTCAGCCTTGAAAGCAGCTATAAATAATATAATTTATTTCTCTTTATTTTTTACCGTTCCCCGGATATCTGCCACTTCTTTGATGCAGTAACAGAAAAAAATAACTGCTGCAATAGTAATAAATAATGGCGATCGGTTAAAACACCAAGTAAGTTGTTGACATCGAAGAAATATATGACGGCATAGGCACTGAATTTATGTACGAGATTTTCTTTTCTGTGACCTCGAACGAGGTAGCGCGTTGCTTAAGGCACCTAACTCGTACGTGAGAGAGACGTGGATCAGATCCGCGTAGAACCGTCCGGATGTACGGTGCGTCTTCCGTGGCTTTCTAAAATCACTTGAGGTTGAAAGCCAGCCTGAACGCGTAAGCAAATCCACTCCTGATCTACTTCCTCATCCTTCTGAATTCCGAGCTTTTTCTCCATTTTCAAATACCTCTCCGTTTATAGGAGTACAGTGGTGCATTTTATTCTACGATCACTTTTTTACTTTTTAGTTAGCGAAAAAAGATTGTTGCGTGGGGAACTAACTGCAATACGCTCAAGCTGAACGTTAGTAAACTATTGAAACCTGAGGAGAAAAGGAACATGACCGAGTAGGGATGTAAATTGTACTTCAAAATAAGATGCAAAAGTTGTGAAGGGACCGTCAGCTACTTACCAGAAAGCGATCTCCAGCATCGGATATACCCGCTGACGGAAACTCACCAGGAACTCGAATAGAAAATGTAAGTTCAGTCACGAGAAACTTTTCCTTTGTCTTACACTGAGGTGACAAAATCATGGGATACCTCCTATTATCGTGTCGTACCTCCTTCTGTCCGGCGTAGTGCTACAACTCGACGTGGTATGGACTCAAAAAGTCATTGGAAGTCTACTGTAGGAATATAGAACGCAAGAACAGACCTCTCGACTATATCCCATAAATGCTCAATGGGATTCATGTCGGGCGACCTGGATGGCCAGATCATTCGCTCTAATTGTCCAGAATGTTCTTCAAATTAGTCGCGAACAGTTGTGGCCCGGTGTCAGGGCGCATCGTTGTTTGGGAACATGAAGTTCATGAATGGCTGAAAATGGTTTACAGGTACCCGAACATAACGATTTCCAGTCAACGATCGATTCAGTTGGACTAGAGGACCCAGTCCAATCCAGGAGCCATCATCAGCTTACATAGTGTCTTGTTGGACCTAAGGCTTCGTGGGGTCTGCGCCACAATCGAACCTTACCATCAGCTCTTACCAACTGAAATCGGGACTCATCTGACCGGGCCACGGTCTCCAGTAGTATAGCGTCCACCAGATATGGTCACGAGCCCAGGAGTGGCGGTGCAGGCGATATCGTGCTGTTAGCAAAGAACTCGCGTCGGTCGTAGGCTGTCATAGCCCATTAACGCCAAATTTCGCCACCCTGTCCTAACGGATACGTTCTTCATACGTCCTACATTGATTTCTGCCGCTATTTCACGCAGCGCAGCTTACCTGTTAGCACTGACTACTATAAGCAAACGCCGCTGCTCTCGGGTAGTTAAGTGAAGGCCGTCGGTCACTGCGTTGTCCGTGGTGAGAGATAATGCCTGAAATATGGTATTCTCGGCACACTCTTATCACTGTGGATTTCCGAAATGAGATGTCCCTTGCGTCTAGCTCCCGCTGCCATTCCGCGTTCATAGTCTGTTAATGCCCGTCGTGCGGCCATAATCACGTCAAGAAATCTTTTCACATCTGAATACAAATGACAGCTCCACCAATGTACTGCCCTTTTATACCTTGTTGTTGTTGTGGTTTTCAGTCCAGAGACTGGTTTGATGCAGCTCTCCATGCTACTCTATCCTGTGCAAGCTTCTTCATCTCCCATCTACTGCAACCTACATCCTTCTGAATCTGCTTAGTGTATTCATCTCTTGGTCTCACTCTACGATTTTTACCCTCCACGCTGCCCTCCAATGCTAAATTTGTGATCCATTAATGCCTCAGAACATGTCCTACCAACCGGTTCTTTCTTCTTGTCAAGTTGTGCCACAAACTCCTCTTCTCCCCAATTCTATTCAATACCTCCTCATTAGTTATGTGATCTACCCATCTAATCTTCAGCATTCTTCTGTAGCACCACAATTCGAAAGCTTCTATTCTCTTCTTATCTAATCTATTTATCATCCACGTTTCACTGCCATACATGTCTACACTCCATACAAATACTTTCAGAAACGACTTCCTGCCACTTAAATCTATACTCGATGTTAACAAATTTCTCTTCTTCAGAAACGCTTTCCTTGCCATTGCCAGTCTACATTTTATATCCTCTCTACTTCGACCATCATCAGTCATTTTGCTCCCCAAATATCAAAACTCCTTTACTACTTTAAGTGTCTCATTTCCTAATCTAATGCCGGCAGCATCACCCGGTTTAATTCGACTACATTCCATTATCTTCGTTTTGCTTTTGTTGATGTTCATCTTATACCCTCCTTTCAAGACACTATCCATTCCGTTCAACCGCTCTTCCAGATCCTTTGCTGTCTCGACAGAATTACAATGTAGTCGGCGAACCTCAAAGTTTTTATTTCTTCTCCATGGATTTTAATTCCTACTCCGAATTTTTCTTTTGTTTCCCTTACTGCTTGCTCAATATACAGATTGAATATCATCGGGGAGAGGCTACAACCCTGTCTCACTCCGTTCCCAACCTCTGCTTCCCTTTCATGTCCCTCGACTCTTATAACTACCATCTGGTTTCTGTACACTTAGGGTATACTCCACTTAGCCGGCTGAGCTGTCGTCCGACTAATATTCGCCGGTGTGCTGCAGTGCACTTTGCGGTGCATGCATGCTTCATGACATCTGCCATATAATCACTCACATGTTTTACACGACGTACCGACATAACGTAACCCCGTACCGTGCTGCCCTCAATCACATGTTACTGTCTGTACTCAATTCGCAAAAGTACGTTTGGGCGCCGACACCGAAATCATTAGCACCCATTACTTAACTCATAAAGGTTGTCATAATGTCTGAAATTCAGCAAGCGGTGTTTCATCAGGAGGAAGGCAATGCTAAACCAGCTCGACTAGGACCTTGCCTATAACAGTAATGATGGATTCCTACATCTGCTTCCCTACCCTCATTCTTTGAGTATGGGACTACTTTGACATTCTGATCAACATTTCTCAACGCCAAAGAGTTTTTGCGAATCCAGTGCTGTACTTAACAGGAATTAAGCACTTTGATGCGCTTAAAACAGTCCTTCAATTGCTTTCCGTTACACACACACACACACACACACACACACACACACACACACACACACACACATGCGCGCGCGCACGTACGCGCACTCACATAGACATACATACAGCGGGATGGAGAGAGAGAGACACAAAAAGAGAGGGAGCGCGTTTTCGTTCCCAGTCCTGCTAAACGCAAATGGAGATTTCCACTGCTCGCATACTACACGCTATCTCGGAGGCGTTCACTGTCACTCCTTTGTCGTTTGAGGAAGTTGTAAATAAGTTCACGATGGGCAGTGGTCGTGCAGACTGTAACAAGCCGTTACACCCAGTGCCAGAGTGTTTCCCTGTATCGCTTATGCATCCCACTATTCTCTAGCCGAGAGTCTTGAGGCACCTGTTGCGTTCTTCACACAGCCTCGGCAGGTATGGAGATTTCGAATCACCGCGAAGACGTCTCCATATCGTCAATGCTTGGCGACGTAATCATTTCATCCAGAGTGCGGTGTCGACAGGAATGGTCAACAAAAGATAATAATAAATGAATAAAACGTCTTGCATTACACGTACGGTACGCAAAGGACTGCAGCATAATATTTGACTGCTTGGAGTTTCGGAAGAATGATGGATAGAAGGATAGAAACAACAATTTTAAAAAAATATGTATAAAAAGTAAACAATGGAAACTCCAGGTAGGAATATCAACAATATAGGAAAAGACAGATTGTTACTTACAGTAAAGAAGACACGTCAAGTTGCAGGCAGGCACAATTAGAAGACACTACACGCTATCTCGGAGGCGTTCACTGTCACTCGTTTGTCGCTTGACGAAGTTGTAAATAACTGCACGATGGCCACTAGTCGTCTTTTAATTGTGCCTGTCTGCATCTTGACGTTTCTTTTTTGCGGTAGGTAGCAATCTGTCTTTTCCTACGTTGTTGAATAAACAGTAAATTAATTATTACTGTACAAACTGTGCATAGAATCTGTAGCGATAATAGTAGTAATGCGATTTGGGTGCTCAACATTGTGGTCTTTAGGTACTCGACAGAATCTAAATTTTAGATTTAAGATACTGTGAAAAACACATTTATTTTCACTGTATCCCAGTTGGAGAGTACTCGCTTTACTAATTTAAAAGATGTAGGGTCTACACATGAAAAGCGCAAATAATTGATGAATCCAAGCAAACAGGAGACAGATGACAAGTTAGGTAGTGGACACCATAGAAACCACTCAAGAGCCCGGAGAATAACGCAAAACAAATTGTTGTCTTATTCATTTGTTATTTGCATTCTCTTGCTTTCTCCCTGTGGGAGCCAGTTGGCGCCGTCAGGTTGCCGCTCTGAAGCCATTGGCGAGAACAGTTTAACAGACATACAGGTATACTTATCTGATGAAACAGTGATGTTGAAGTGTCTGCAGTGATAATGATGTGTATAGTTCTACTATCTACGGGTGTGACTCCTGATAAATTTAATACAGGGGACTGGATGAGGGTAAGATAAAAGTGAATGTTGTACAGAATGACGTAGGGTGAGGGCAGTGGAGGGCTATAGTAGTTGGGTCGTAGGTGCTGGAATGTGTGTAGTGTTGTAGCCTGGTGGGAAGAGGAGTGAAGCCTTCATCTGGCAAGGGAAGGTCACGACATGTTGTCGCTTAAACTATATTCATACACAGAGCAGTTAATAGAGCAACAAAATGTACATACATTGCAAAAATTGTAGCTGATGTTGGCGGCCGCTGTGGCTGAACGGTTCTAGGCGCTTTAGTCTGGGACCACGCGACTGCTACGGTCGCAGGTTCGAATCCGCTGACCTCAGATATTAAGTCCCATAGTGCTCAGAGCCATTTGAACCATTTTTTGTTAGCAAACACCTTGATGCTCAGTAAATTTATATTCATATATGCAGGAAAATGGCTTGTGGGCTCCGATGCCAGGACATACAAATAGGGTAGCAGCGTACTATTCACCACAATCCCAGGCATTATCATGTAAGAGCGTGTGGTTGCCGCTATGGAACCAACCGCACCAAAAATATGCATGCTTCCCATGGCCGTTTCTACCATTAGGCAAGACGAGGTGGCCGCCTAGAGTGGTAAAATTTTAGGGGCGTCAGAGGGCGGGAAAATTAATTTCAAATCAAACAACGAAAAAATTGAGCAAAAGCGGAGAAAAATGTAAAAGAGGGAAAATCAAAACATTGAATTGATTTTAGATGCCAATGGAACACTTAGTTAATGAGACTTTACTTATTTTGACGAGAGTAAACACAATGTCTCAATCTACCTCAAAACTAAAGCAGCCGCTACTGAGTACGAAGCGGAAACAAACATGACCTTAATCCATCTTCTGTCGAGCGCTGGAGTGGGGCACGTGCACTGGCTTGGGATCGTGTTCCGATTTGATACCATACCTCCCTCAGTCCCTATTTTTGTTTTTGTCTCTGTATGGTTCAAATGGCTCTGAGCACTATGGGACTTAACATCTATGGTCATCAGTCCCCTAGAACTTAGAACTACTTAAACCTAACTAACCTAAGGACATCACACAACACCCAGCCATCACGAGGCAGAGAAAATCCCTGACCCCGCCGGGAATTGAACCCGGGAACCCGGGCGTGGGAAGCGAGAACGCTACCGCACGACCACGAGATGCGGGCTGGTCTCTGTAAATTATTTGTCAAGCGCCAGTTGTGTTCAGTGGTTCTGTTGATGTTTTTAATTCTACTGTTATCTTCTGTGGATAACCGATCACGTATTCACTAGCTAGGTTTTGTACTTCTCTTTCAACATATGTAAACGAAGTAAATGGTAAGCGCAGTTCATCATACCCATTCATCAAAATGAGCTGGTGTCGGTCTGTAAGCCTGTCTCTGGGTGTCTGAGACTCGCAGCACGAGAAAGGAACTGCATTGCCTTTTCTCTAATTAGCTGTCTTTTCCTTAAAGTGTAACGTGTGTGCAAATAATAACTAGGAAGAGAGCGTCATGACTTGTTTATTGACAGGACGTAATTGTAGAAACTGTGTGCCATGTGCTTGCAAGCTGTTGTCTCAAGTATAGTTTACATATAGTGCGTACTGCAATCTGTATGTTGCATGTTTCACTTTGCTGACGCTTGCATTGACACAAGTAATGTGCGAAATGATATTTTCTTGCTTTAAAGCGTATAGAGACTAAGCTTCGTGCACTATTAACACAAGAACTCTTACAAGCGTTTTTAATCTTGATTATTGAAACAGATATTACTAATAACAAAAAAAAAAAATGGTTCAAATGGCTCTGAGCACTATGGGACGTAACATCTAAGGTCATCAGTCCCCTAGAACTTAGAGCTATTTGAACCTAACTAACCTAAGGACATCAAACACATCCATGCCCGTGGCAGCATTCGAACCTGCGACCGTAGCGGTCGCGCGGCTCCAGACTGAAGCGCCTAGAACCGCTCGGCCACACCGACCGGCTACTAATAACATTCATGCTAGGTTTCATGATTTAGTTATGACTGAGTTTGCTACGTCATCCAAAAATCTGATGAAGTTGTTGATTGATTAGTCAAGATTCAATAAAATTCAGCAGGTGCGATAACATCGTAGAAACAAATTCTGTATATTTTGTAATTTTATCATTAAATTACAATTTACATTACAGTTTTAATATAAATAAGAATATCAGAATGTGTAAGAATACTTTGCTGCGTGTTGAGCCCTAATTGCATACCTCTTTTTCACCGAACAATTAGAATTCTAAAATGCGCTGAAACGTACGAAAACCGTATTTGACTTAGGATTAACGATCACAGTGAGCAACTCAGTGGGCTATAAGCAGTCGCCATCCCTAATTTACGGCTGCTGACTCCTGGGAAGGGAAAGAGCCAGTAACTTTTGACAAACATAACATCCATGCCTCAGCGGGATTCGAACTCGGACCCATCTCGAACGAATGATCAGAAGCCAATCGCTTAGACCACTGCGCCACGCACAACATCCCTGCCTCATCTGGATTCGAACCGGGACCCATCTCGGACGAACGATCAGAAGCCTGCCGCTTAGACCACTGCGCCACCGGGGCGGCCGATAAAGTTGTAGAACTGTCAATAGAAAATGCAAAAATGGCGCCATTTATTTATTTAATCGCAAGAATGTGGATGTTGAAAAAGATGAGATTTATTTCTCACACTAAAGATATTTCATTTAAAACAGAAAAAATAATACCATGAATATCCAGATGACCTAGTTTGATGCTTCGGCACGTTTCTCATCAGTATAGAATAATTTCTAAGTTCAAGGAAAAATCATTCCCACCAGAAAATAGTTCGACTCCTTTATTAGTCCATTTTCTTGCAATTAAATAAAATAAGTAATTGATGCCAGATTTGGTTCAAATGGCTCTGAGCACTATGGGACTTAACTTCTGAGGTCATTAGTCGCCTAGAACTTAGAACTACTTAAACCTAACTAACATAAGGACATCACACACATCCACGCCCGAGGCAGGATTCGAACCTGCGACCGCAGTGGTCGCACGGTTCCAGACTGTAGGGCCGAGAACCGCTCGGCCACCCCGGCCGGCAATGCCAGATTTGGTTGCACTGGTATATTCAGTGAGTTCTGGTTTAAAATATTCAGCACATTCTTCCTATTTCAATTATTCTATGTAATTTCGAAAACTGAAGCCAAAAATTAAAAATAGAGGACATCTGTTGAATTCTGTGCTGCGTATGCCGTGAGCCCCATTTGCGTACTTCTTTTTCATCGAAGAATTAGAATTCTAAAATGCGCTAAAACGTAAGAAAATGGTACTTGACTTAGGATTTAACGACCACAGTGAGCAACTCAATTGGCTATGAGCAGTTGCCCGTCAATCGGTTTTAAAGGAACTGAAGACAAAGTTTGAAAACTAAAGACTGTCCGCAGAAAATGAGGACACCTGGTCACTTTAGATTTACGATAAAAAGTGTAATAGGAGAGTTACATTGTTCTGCCTTTGGATGTTGGCGGTTGTGGAGGGGGGGGGGGGAATATCGGGGATTCCGATGGTATTAAAAAGAGGGGGCGTCAATTTTTAGTTCTCGTCTAGGGCGGAAAAACACCTAGCAGTGGCCCTGTTGCTTCCGTTCACTGCGAGAGTCCGTCCAGATCATAACTCTTTTATCAGATCATGATTGGCCGACATTAATTACCCTATCTGGTGGTAGATGTTTTTCTTCAATGAGAGACCTGACTTCTATCACGAATTGATCAACTTTTCGTTGAATATCGATATCCTCTTCAACCAAACGCTTGCTAATTTTGTGGGCTATTTTACGACAGAAAATCCTGCTCTTAGATTTAAATTTCTTTTCCCGCGAGCTAGAAGCTTTGAGTTGCACTGAAGCGTGAGGGTCTATTCTCTTCTTTATTGTCGGTGCCCGAAGTGTCAACGTGCGGTCATGTATTAATGCGCTTCCTTGTTGGTTGAGTTGGGGGAGGGGACAAATAGCGAGGTGATCGGTCCCGTCGGATTAGGCAAGGATGGGGAAGGAAGTTGACCGTGCCCTTTCAGAGGAACAATCCCGGCTTTTACCTAAAGTGATCTAAGGAAATCACGGAAAACCTAAATCAGGATGGCCGGACACGAGTTTGAACCGTCGTCCTCCCGAATGCGAATCCAGTGTGGTAAACACTGCGCGACCTCGCTCGGTGCGTTTTCTTTCACTATAAAATAATCACGTAATTCACGATTTACCATATCCTGCAGAATATCTGGGTTTTGACGAGTGACGTGGTTTTAGCCTGCTTTCAAAGTTTTGTAACACCGTCTTGTTCTTATTTTTCTTTTTCAAGCCAACACAATGTAATTTTGAGGCGCGGTGTCATATCAGTCGCTAATCCAGGACGACACAGACGTAAGGATCAATATTTCTGTCTTTTTCCTTGTCCATATCTTGTACGAATCAGCCAGATATCCTTCTGGAAACGTTGTTCGTTTTCTTAGAGACGATGGCCGATAAGATGAACAGCTACTCCCCTGGAAATCCACCAATGGTGACATTACTTCAGCCGTCATTGCCATGGTAATACGAGTTACTTTATCTGATGCCTCGTCATTATTAAAAGTGTAGTAACCTCTGCTATAACAGCATACTCTTCTGTAAAGTGTTGCTGTATTTGTACATAAATAACACGTTCTACTCCTGCAGCTACGTCTTCTGCAATGCCAAAGTACTCCACCAACAGTTTTACAATTACTGTCTGTCTCATTGTCTAGGGTGAAAAACTTACTAACTCTGTAAACACACTTCCACACCACAAAGATAATCTTATCTACTCTAACAGCAAACGCCATCTGACATACTGTGACCACTGCGCTAGAGAGGGGAAATCTATTACGGTCTCACCTATTCCTCCCCCTCCTGTCAGTACCGTTGCAGCATAGGAGCTGAAATTTTATAAAGAGTTTTTTTTTCTAGTCAGTAACAAAGGAAAAATAGTTTTCTTCTATTCTCTGCGACAACTACCTTGACATTTCCTCGTGTGTGGGAGGTTTAGGATAGCGATACGGGAGGTGAAGGCGACTAAATGTACCCTGGAAAAGGACGTAGAGTGTTTGGAGATGAAAAGTAGGTTTTGCTGATACAGGCATCGTAACAAATCAAGGGCCTAAAAATCACGGGTACAATGGGATGGTGGGATTCACATTTACGAAAGGAAGAGGACATCGGATAAAAGCTCTAGGTTTCTGAGGAACTGCAGGACGTTTATTTGCTGTACAGGATGCGGCTGAGAGAAGGTACTCGGACACGGAAAGCGAGAGGGATGCATGTAGTTGCAGGGAACGTTAAAGATATGGAGGAGCGGAGGATCATCTATACCCACATCTACACACATACTCCACAAGTCGCTATATGGTGTGTGGCGGAGGGTACTTTGTGTACCGGTTTCTCTCATGTTACACTACTGGCCATTAAAATTGCTACACCAAGAAGAAATGCAGATGATAAACGGGTATTCATTGGACAAATATATTATACTACAACTGACATGTGATAACATTTTCATGCAGTTTGGTTGCATAGATCCTGAGAAATCAGTACCCAGAACAACCAACTCTGGCCGTAATAACGGCCTTGATACGCCTAGGCATTGAGTCAAACAGAGCTTGGATGGCGGTACAGGTACAGCTGCCCATGCAGCTTCAACACGATACCACAGTTCATCAAGACTAGTGACTGGCATATTGTGACGAGCCAGTTGCTCGGCCACCATTGACCAGACGTTTTCAATTGATGAGAGCTCTGGAGAATGTGCTGGCCAGGGCAGCAGTCGAACATTTTCTGTATACAGAAAGACCTGTAAAGGACCTGCAACATGCGGTGGTGCATTATCCTGCTGAAATGTAGGGGTTCGCAAGGATCGAATGAAGGGTAGAGCCACGGGTCGTAACAGATCTGAAATGTAACGTCCACTGTTCAAAGTGCCGTCAATGCGAACAAGAGGTGACCGAGACGCGCAACCAATGACACCCCACACCATCACTCCGGGTTACACGCCAGTATGGCGTTGACGAATACACGCTTCCAATGTGCGTTCACCGTGATGTCGCCAAACACGGATGCGACCATCATGATGCTGTAAACAGAACTTAGATTCATCCGAAAAAAATGACGTTTTGCCATTCGTGCACCCAGGTTCGTCGCTGAGTACACCATCGCAGGCGCTCCTGTCTGTGATGCAGCGTCAAGGGTAACCGCAGCCATGGTCTCCGAGCGGATAGTCCATGCTGCTGCAAACGTCGTCGAACTGTTCGTGCAGATGGTTGTTGTCTTGCAAACGTCCCCATCTGTTGACTCAGGGATCGAGACGTGGCTGCGCGATTCGGTACAACCATGAGGATAAGATGCCTGTCATCTCGACTGCTAGTGACACGAGGCCGTTGGGATCTAGCACGGCGTTCCGTAAAACCCTCCTGAACCCACCGATTCCATATTCTGCTAACAGTCATTGGATCTCGACCAATGCGAGCAGTAATTTCGCGATATGATAAATCGTAATCGCGATAGGCTACAATCCAACCTTTATCGAAGTCGGAAACGTGATGGTACGCAATTCTCCTCCTTACACGAGGCATGATAACAACGTCTCACCACGCAACGCCGGTCAACTGCTGTTTGTGTATGAGAAATCGGTTGGAAACTTTCCTCATGTCAGCACGTTGTAGGTGTCGCCACCGGCGCCAACCTTGTGTGAATGCTCTGAAAAGCTAATCATTTGCATATCACAGCATCTTCTTCCTGTCGGTTAAATTTCGCGTCTGTAGTACGTAATCTTCGTGGTGTAGCGATTTTAATGGCCAGTAGTGTATATCCACGGTATTTTCGCGAGATACATATAGAAGGAAGCAATATATTGGCTGACACTTGTAGGAACGTACGCTCTCTGAACTTTAACAGTAAACCACACCGTGATGCAGAACGCCTCTCTTGCAGCGTCAGCCACTGGAGTTGGTTGAGCATCTCCGCGACGCTTTCGCACTTGCTAAATGAACCTGTTACTAAATGTGCTGCTCTTCTTCGGAACGTCTGTATTTCCTCTGTCAATCCTATCTAGCACAGATCTCAAATTGAAGAGCGGTACTCAGATACTGGAGGAACGAGTGGTTTGTAAGCTACTTGCTATGCTGGAGAAGCGCATTTCCTGAGGATTCTTCCAGTTAGTCTGAATCTGATATCTGCCTTACCAGCGATTAATTTTATGTTGTCATTCCACTTTAAATCGCTCCGCATCCATACTCGTAGATATTTTATGGGCATAACTGCTTCCAGAGATGATTCTGAAACTGTATAATCATACAATAAATTGTTTCTCTGTCTATGTATTCATAATCTGTGACATTTTTTTACGTTGAGGGTCAACTACTACTCCCTGTACGAAGCGTCTAACCTCTGTAGGTCTTCCTGCATTTCGCTACAATTTCCTAGAGCTGCGACTTGTCTGTATACAACAGAATTATCCGCGAAAAGTCTCATGGAACTTCCGGCGTTGTCTGCTAGGTTGTTTATATATATTGTGTATATGCGAGGGTTGGAACTTAAATAGTGGCAAGTATTTATTCACAACCGATACAAAAGAGTTACATGTTTGCACCTGTTACTGTCCTTCAGCGATGTGAAAGGCGAAGTATACCGTTAGCAGAGCCTGTTCTGTTGATGGTGCGAATGGAGCGGTCTAAAGTTATGGTGATTCTCGTGTACGACAGTGATGATGTTATCCTAACGCAGTCCGCAGCTCGTGGTCGTGCGGTAGCGTTCTCGCTTCCCGCGCCCGCGTTCCCGGGTTCGATTCCCGGCGGGGTCAGGGATTTTCTCTGCCTCGTGATGACTGGGTGTTGTGTGATGTCCTTAGGTTAGGTAGGTTTAAGTAGTTCTAAGTTTTAGGGGACTGATGACCATAGTTGTTAAGTCTCATAGTGCTCAGAGCCATTTGAACCATCCTAACGCATTATGTTCCTCCACGGCTGGCCGTCAATGCACAGTATACTGTTCGTTTTTGGAGCATCACCTGCGACCAGATTTGCGAAAGAAGCGGTGACACTTTCTGCACAACCATCATTTCGCACGACAATGCGCGGGCGCATACACCGCAAGCTGTGGCTGGTCTGTTCGGTCGATGGGACTGGGAAGTACAGTACCATTCACCATACTCCCCGGACTTGTCCTTGTGACTTTGATTAGATTCCGAAGATGAAGGAACCACTTCGTAGCTGGCAATCGTCGCTTCAGAACTGTTCCAGAGATTCGACAGGCAGTAGACCGCTCCATTCGCACCATCAACAGAACAGGCTCTGCTCACTGTATACTACGCCTTCCACATCGCTGGAAACGGGTTCTACACAACTGTGGTGACTACTTTGAAGGAGAGTAACAGGTGCAAACATGTATCTCTTTTGTATCGGGCCGGCCGGGGTGGCCGAGCGGTTCTAGGCGCTACAGACTGGAACCGCGCGACCGCTACGGTCGCCGGTTCGAATCCTGCCTCGGGCATGGATGTGTGTGATGTCCTTAGGTTAGTTAAGTTTAAGTAGTTTTAAGTTCAAGTTCTAGGGGACTGATGACCTCAGAAGTGAAGTCCCATAGTGCTCAGAGCCATTAGAACCAATTTTTTGTATCGGTTGTGAATAAATAGTTGCCACTATTTAAGTTCCAACCCTCGTGTATTGTGCCCTTGAAGCACTTTCGAAGTTACTTTTACGTCTGAAGACTTTTGTCCGTTGAGAAACCCTTTGGTTTGGTTGCTAGAAACCCTTCAGTCCAATCACACAGCTGGTCTGATATTCCGTACGATCGCGTTTTGTTCATGAGGTGGAAATGCTACAGTTATCGTCCTCTCCTATCAGTTGCTGTATACAGGGAGTTTAAACAGTATCCCATATTGTCACAGGAAACAGTACCGATCAAAACTAGGAAAAAAATTCTATAAACATATGTCGAGGAAAAAATATTTGTTGAAATATACACCGTCCGCTAAAAAGTTCCGAAACTGATTTTATTCCTGGCGTATAAGCGACGACAGCTTAGTAAATGCAAGACAGCTTGAATTTCCAAATGTACACAACAAATGTGCAACGATTTGAACGTATCCAAATAAAGTGTTCAAGACATTCTCCAGTATATTTTAAAGAAGAAAATAATATGTGCAAAGTTTGAAGATAGTCCCGCACATATTGACTCTCAGACAAAAAATAACGACCCATGAGGGCCTGCAGAGACTTCAATGAAAGAAAAACGTGAACAATTCTTTTTTGGAAAAAATCATCGCAGATGACGAGACTTGGTGTTATCGATGCGGACCTACTACAAAACTACAAAGTGCTGAACGAATTTCTGCTGGTACGTCAAGAGCGAACAATGTGCGAATGTGACGCAAGGGTTGAACAACATTCCAAAGTGAGACATTTACGACAGTTTCACGTGGTTGTTTGAACGTTCTTAGCGTTTTACTGAAGTGAGGGGAGACTATGTAGAACATTTGAAACATTAAAAGCACATTTTTAAGTTTCGCGTCCATTTTTATTAATTCAGTCTCGAATCTTATGGACTGAGAGGTTCTATGACGACCATCTGTCTGTTGACACTGCTTGATGTACTCAATGTTGTTACTACTCATTCTTACATCTCCTTCGGCTGTCATTAAAGAATCAAGAACACACCTGGTTGCCCTCGGATTATGTCGCATGCAAT
The DNA here is from genome assembly GCF_021461385.2 of Schistocerca piceifrons. Taxonomy (NCBI): domain Eukaryota; kingdom Metazoa; phylum Arthropoda; class Insecta; order Orthoptera; family Acrididae; genus Schistocerca; species Schistocerca piceifrons. The sequence goes on from NC_060149.1 coordinate 668,106,781, forward strand.
TTGTCGCACATAAGTTGGTGATAATTTGGCTCTGTTAATTATTTCGATAAAGTGAGTTTGTCACCCACAATTCATACCCACACAATAATACTAAAGCGACCACACTCTACGATAGCTTGAGCATTTGTGTCTGCCGGCCGCTATGGCCGAGGGGTTGTAGGCGCTTCAGTCCGGAACCGCGCTGCTGCTACGGTCGCAGGTTCGAATTCTGCCTCGGGCATGGATGTGTGTGATGTCCTTAGGTTAGTTAGGTTTAATTAGTTCTAAGTCTAGGGGACTAATGACCTCAGATATTAAGTCCGATAGTGCTTAGAGCCATTTGAACCATTTGAACTCGTTGTTATTGTGGTAATTTATTACCCACTCTGTGTGAATCCTGTCTCAGCAGCAAATAAAATACAAGATGAGATCTTGTGGATTTTCAGCGCTCCGTCTTAGAATCCAGAAATGCGATCTGGCGCCGTGGTCTTCTGGCCTAGGTGCTTGATCACGCTGTAAGTGATATGGATAAAGTAACTGCTCGTGTGGAATTGACTGTGCAAGAGCGTAGTTTATTTTTTCAGCAGCTCCTATCTTTACCACATTTATTTAAGGGTAGTCTTCCACTCGTCGCAACATTCACTCCCCCACATCCGGCGAGCGAACTGTGCGAAATCTACTAGGGTATCTTGTCCTTGCTGCAAATGATCACGCGTCCGGAAGTCAGATGTAATGCGGCGTTGTGGATGTCTATCGGCATACACGACACGTACCTGTCGATTAACGCCGTTGACTTAACCATAACACAATGCATGTAGGTTGATTCTTACAAAGAAGAAGACAGCAGCCAGTCACTATTAATACTGCTATATATTTAAGTAAATAGCGCCGTAACCGGTTTCGAACTGACTTGTTCATCATCAGACGGCTGTTCACGATATTTGCAAGATACGCTTTACATAATCGCCAGAGTGGAAGAATAAAAATCGAAAACTGACGATAATGTACAGTGTCTCTGCAAATATCGTGAACAGCTGTCTGATATTAAACGTAAAGGCCAATAGGAGAGCCATGTACGACATTACCAAATTGACAGACACAGAAATCACTTAAAACTGACAGGATAATTAACATATTCCTAAATACAACAACAGAAGGAGTGTAAAAGAAGTGAAGATTTGAACATAGATGAACAAGCGAATACTTCTGATAATGCCAAAGATATGAAACAAATAAGAATTTAAATTCTTCAAAATCCGCTAGCAGCAAAGAACTTATAAACACAGATTCAGCTAAGCTGTTCACCTCAGATATTGCTTGAACCGCTAATCTTTTAGATTTCTTAATTCTGTTTGCCGGCCGCGGCGGCCGAGCGGTTCTAGGCGAATCAGTCCGGAACCGCGCGACGGCTACGGTCGCAGGTTCGAATCCTGCCTCGGGCATGGATGTGTGTGATGTCCTTAGGTTAGTTAGGTTTAAGTAGTTCTAAGTTCTAGGGGACTGATGACCTTAGATGTTAAGTCCCATAGTGCTCAGAGCCATTTGAACCATTTAATTCTGTTTTCATCCGAATGAATTGTGAGAATTCCTTGCCCACTGACGTATAGTATCTTTTCATAGCTATACCATCTTTGCTTCTTCAAACAGAACTATAGTAATACCTGCTGCTAGTATCAAGGTTCTAAAAGAGACCAATGCAACAACGTTTCACTCCTTAAAATACGATTAGTAGTTTCGAAGAAGTTACAGTACTTTCGAACTTAGGGTTTATTTCGTTTAACCATGAAAACTGATTTCTCTCTTATGCGGAAGTTGACGTTGTTGTGCCAACATGTCGCGTCTAGCTGATGGGGAGCCACAGATTGACAGAGCTAAGAGACCGGCCGCGGTGGTCTAGCGGTTCTAGGCGCGCAGTCCGGAACCGCGCGACTGCTACGGTCGCAGGTTCGAATCCTGCCTCGGGCATGGATGTGTGTGATGTCCTTAGGTTAGTTAGGTTTAAGTAGGGGACTGATGACCACAGTAGTTAAGTCCCATAGTACTCAGAGCCATTTGAACCAAGAGCTAAGAGAATCTACTTACAGAAGCCGACCTGTGAAGAAAAGCTTAGTTTGATACTGATACTAGTAGACTTAGCAACAAGTGGTAGGACCGACACACCAATTGGAAGGCAAAGGACGTAGTATCTCAAAATGGTTCACCAGTTCACTATCGCAACAGTTCTCCTCTTCTTTCTGCCAGAGCCTTGAAGGAAAGTGCATGTCAAAAACCGAACAGCTTTATAAAACAGGGAAATGAGGGTAAAATACTGTTAAATAATGATTTCGTGTCGTGAATTTAATGTCAAGTTACACTCTTACATTGCTAAATTACATCAGCCACATAAAAAAAAAAGAAATCACAGATGGATGTGGTAGGAAAAATTTCCTTGAAATTGCATTTATGTTATCAGGTGTTCGAAATGCCCACCATCTACTGCAGTATATTTTTGCAGTCACAGGTGCAATCAATTCTGGGCAGACTGAGGAGGTTCCTTCGGTATCATTGCACATGTTGCAGCAGTGTCATGTCTTGAATCCTCTTGGGTCATAGGAATTTGTGCATAGACCCAATCTTTGTATTTACCCCAGAGAAAAAGCTCAGCGGCGTCAAATCTGGTGAACGCACAGGCCACCTGACAACGCCTTCACATCCTATTCAGCGAACAGAAAAGAGCTAGGTGAGCGCTGCCCTAGCCACAAGCGAGTAGTGAGCCGGGCACCTATCGTGCTGGTAGCACATTCATCTACTTATTTCGAGTTGTTCTTCCGACAGGAGAGTCAGTGTCACTTTGATAAGGAGTCATGAGTATCTCTTAGAATTACGATACTGTCAGCAGAAATTACTATAGTTTCATTTGATAAAGCGAAGTTGATACCGATATCTCTGTAGTTATTATAGCTATGGAAGAGACTATACGTCGTTTTGAGACAACTTTCCCACAATTTACCTGAATGAAAACACAAGGACAGTATTTTAAATGGTTCCGGAAATATTTGAGGTGAATCACCCTGAAGTTTGTAATTGCTTTGTAATAATAACGAAGGAAACTGTCAGCTGTACCAGGAGGCGAAATTACTGAGACAGAAGGACCGTTGGAATGAATGAAGGCATGGGACTAGAACAACAGGCACCGGACTTAAAGGTACCGACAGTGTTTCGGCATACCGAATGCGTAAGAGTAGTTCACAAGCATTTAAGGCGCGTGGAAGCGGATGTACATAAAAATACTTGCAGATGTGGTTGCGGATGTAGATAGCATCTTTCCGGGGCCACAACGCAGCGGTGCGAAGCGCGACGCTGTTGTGTCGACGCTGTTGACCTTCGTCCGCTGTCGGAAAGTCCAGCGGCGCCACAGTTGTCACGATTAGCATTTCAGCGGTGCACGCTGCGTGTCCTGGCTTGAGAGTCTGTGTTGTGCACTACGATCTGCGATGCTCATTGCAGAACGAAGTTTTGGTACCTTCTCCCGTAATAAATATTTCCAAAGCTCTGCTCACGACAAACATTTCCACCAGAAACACTTAGGTGACACAGTCCTAACTTGGTCACTCCTAATGCTTCACAAACCGTTCGAGGTATGAAATAAGGTATCTGACAATTAATTATAGTTTCTTCTTTATCTTTGGATGCGTACTGATTGGTTTATATTTACATCCATATGATTCAGCATATTCCTATCCATTGTTGTGTATGGACGGGGTTCAGTTTGTAGTCCTGTCCATTTCTTAAAATCCTGCAACTACATTACCTGTTGGCAACCACACCTTCACACTTCCATTTTTCCTTACAGGAGAAACTGCATTGCTTGATACTTTGGATTTTGCACGAGGTGACCCAAAAAACCAGTTTTTTACTATTTATTATATCATCCTCTTATTTTTACTTACTTGTTGCTCGTTGTGTCCATGGGATCTCCAGCAGTCGACGATAAATCCACATCTCAAATGCTGCTAACTTTCTGGTGGTGGATAGCTTCAACGTCCATCCTGTATGAAATCCTTGAGGAAACCGCCTGATGCCGTTCTTTCGTGGCCCTCGATAAATTTTACTCTCGACTTTAAGTTAGCAAAAACACGACTGATAGTTTTATCTTCAAGCACGTTGTTTGAGATGTATCTTTCGTAATTCTGCCTGTAAGCGATAAAAGTACACTATGTGATCAAAAGTATCCGGACACCTGGCTGAAAATGATTTACAAGTTCTTGGTGACCTCCATCGGTAATGCTGGAATTCAATATGATATTGGCCTACCCTTAGCCTTGATGACAGCGTCGACTCTCGCAGGAATACGTTCAATCAGGTGCCGGAAGGTTTCTTGGGGAATGTCAGCCCATTCTTCAGGGAGTTCTGCACTGAGGAGAGGTACCGATGTCGGTCGGTGAGGCCAGGCACGAAGTCGGCGTTCCAAAACATGCCAAAGGTGTTCTATAGGATTCAGGTCAGGACTTTGTACAGGCCAGTCCATTAAAAGGATGTTATTGTCGTGTAACCACTCCGCCACAGGCCGTGCATTATGAACAAGTGCTCGATCGTGTTGAAAGATGGAATCGCCATCTCCGAATTGTTCTTCAACAGTGGGAAGCAAGAAGGTGCTTAAAACATCAATGTAGGCCTGTGATGTGATGCTGTCATGCAGAACAGCAAGGGGTGCAGCCCCCTCCATAAAAAACACGACCACACCATAAAACCACCGCCTCCGCATTTTACTGTTGGCACTACACACGCTGGCACATGACGTTCACCAGCCGTTCGCCATACCCACACCCTGCCATCGGATCGCCACATTGTGTACCGTGATTCGTCACTCCACACAACGTTTTTTTACTGTTCAATTGTTCAATATTTACACTCCCTACACCAAGCGAGGCGTCGTTTGGCATTTACTGGCGTGACATGTCGCTTATGACCAGCCGCTCGACCATGAAAACCAATTTTTCTCATCTCCCGAATAACTACATAGTACTTGCAGTATATCCTGATGCAGTTTGGAATTCCTGTGTGATGATCTGGGTAGATGTCTGCCTATTAAACATTACGACCCTCTTCAACGGTCGTCGGTCTCTGTCAGTCAACAGACCATGTCGGCCCATACGCTTTTGTGCTATACGTGTCCCTTCACGTTTCCATTTAACTATAATATCGCAAACAGTGGACCTATGGATGTTTACGTGTGTGGAAATCTCGTGTACAGACGTATGATACAAGTGACACCCAATCACTTGAAAACGTTTGAAGTCCGTGAGTTCCGTGGGGCCCCCAGTCTGCTCTCTCGCGATGTATAATGACTACTGAGGTCACTGATATGGAGTACCTGACTGTAGGTGGCAACACAATGCACTTAATATGAAAAAAGTATGTTTTGGGGGGTGTCCAGATAGTTGTGATCACATAATGTACCATGGGTTATGAAAAATTTATGGACATTAAATAAATGTGTGTGTGTGTGTGTGTGTGTGTGTGTGTGTGTTTGTGTGTGTGTGTGTGTGTGTGTGTGTGTGTGTGTGTGTTCAAAAGGTGAAGTATGCCCAGAAGAATCTCACAAAGCTTCAAATTTACGTGGTGCAGTACATTTACACATGCGAGGTCCTGGTGACCGGCTCACTTGCTGCATATGGAATACCGGGCAGCTTCTTGCTTATAAGACACATCGAGGACTCAAGACGGGGACAGCCTTTTGTGCGTATAAGCCGGCCGGTGTGGCCGTGCGGGTCTAGGCGCTTCAGTCTAGAACTGCGGGACCGCTACGGTCGCAGGTTCGAATCCTGCCCCGGGCATGGATGTTTGTGGTGTCCTTAGGTTAGTTAGGTTTAAGTAGTTCTAAGTTCTAGGGGACTGATGACGTCAGATGTTAAGTCCCATAGTGCTCAGAGCCATTTGAACCATTTTTTTTTTGTGCGCATAACGCAAACCACATAAAAAATCTATAAATCAGCTGTGATTAGTGTAAAGTGCTATGGCCATTATGGTATGAATGCCTTATTGCGAAATCTGATCTTCCAATTTCCCAACGAGTTTCAACGCAGACTGAAAATTTCAGTCGCTGTATGAGTGACCAGAATGGATGTTCCAGTCTTCAGCGAAGTGAGCACTTTATGAAATTTTTTAACAAACTAAGTCGCATTGTCGGACCGGGACTCGAACCTAGAATTGACTTCGGCGCGAGATGTTCTCACCGACTAAACTATCCAGACAGGAATATATACTGCCTCATAGCTCCAGTCTGCCAGCACCTCATACCTACTGTAATACACATTTTACGTGAAGCACAAAAAATTAAGAGAAAAGAGCTGTATATTTTAAATTAAATTTTTTCTGTGGTTGCTGATTTGCGGAAGGTCGAATTAGGGTGAAGAGTGCGTAGTCCTATGTTACATTTACGTTTTAATGTATGAGTATCGGAATGGTGCTAGTGAAGTTCGAGCCCGACGTGAGAACGTCCGTGACCAAGTGCGTTACGTTAGTGCTATTCCAAATTACATTACAGAAAGAGCCTGTGAACTGTGATGTCAGCCTTGGGAATGGCACTCAGTCTGGCTATTGGAAAAAAATTATAGATAGTGTGGACGAGGTATACTCTCATTAATTATTCCTATCAGGAAGTGTTGGTACTGCAGAATTTTTGCATTTTGTATTGGACTGTGCGGCTTATAACACGAAGGCTGTGAACATTACACAACATCTATGGTAATTAGTTTCCTGTGATTTCCCTAGATCGCTGATGTCGAAAATGAAAATGGGGAGGATGATTTCTTTAATATATCACGCTCGGTTGCCTCTGTCTTCCTCCTTCTCCAGCTCAGAAAGTATTTTGTTTCCAAAGACGTAAATGTCGATGGAAATGACACTCTCGCGACCTTCCATTTTCTTATCAGCGCTTTTGAGTGGCGCTTTTTTCCAGAAATATTTTTCTTACCTACCGAGGAGTGTAGCCTAATTCACTATTATTTAAATTATCCACGCTTCCGAAGAGCCGCTGTCGTGTGACATTCAACTCAGCCTGAAGTTACTCATAGACGTAGATCTGTCTAGAGCAGGTTCTCCAACACTCATACTATCAGAGATACGTCACATACTTTCCTATTTCTAATGGCTATGCTGCTCCGCCAGAAGCTGACAAACCGTATGTAGAAAGAGAAACAGGGCTACAGCTTATAGAGATACCCACTTGTGTGTCATATTGACTTATGCCACCAAATTATGCTCATTTTAAGATCATAAAGTAGTTGGTCGTGGCTTTCGTGCCACTGCACACTGGGTACACATTTCGCATTTAACTTCTTGTGGTGCTCGAAGCATGATTCATATTCGTTCAGCGTCTCAAGAGTTTAATCTTCCACGTCAGATTGAGGTGACACAATAATCTAGTGATGGAAAAACCGTAATAGTCCACACGCTGTTCAGTCGGTGAGTCAGTTGGTGGCCTTACACGAACCCAGAATTTCTGCTTAACCAGTTTTGTAAGACGACATCATACTGCTTTTTATGGTAAGGAAGCAATTCTACGCAGATATTACGAGCTGCTATTATATATAAAGGCGCCAGAAAATGAATGTTTTGAGGAAAACGTGATTTCATCTTCCGCCTGCAAATGGGAAACCAGAAGCGATTACTAGGACCTGGAGGCCGTTGTGGTTCGCCGCAGAGCGTCTCATTTCCTGATTTCGGACAGGCAGTCACTGTCTGCTTCGCGACACGTCCGTTAATGGCTGTTTTTCAATTGGAAAACAGACAAAGTGCGTATCTCATTGTCTTATGACCTCGTATTAGTCGCAGCACATTTAGAAATAGACTAATGGTTCATTTATGAAAAATTAATTGCTCTAAATAAATCATGGACTTCGACACTAAAAACTGATGAATGAAAGTATTATTAAGACGGATTGTGTTCTTTGTGAATAGGGACCATAAGGCACAAAAAGGCCTCTCTGCCACGTAGAAGTACAGAAAACGAAGAAAGGTAACTACGGTCTACAGAAAGATATCGCTGCACCAAGTCGCTCTATAAGCACGTGGTTTTATCAATCAATTCTTCTTTCATTTCTGACGGTGCATGTTGTGGACAGCGTCATACTATATTTGCGACTCTTTTGTTCCGTAATCAATGAGTCACACCAGCCTACAACCCTTGTGAGGGAACTACGACTCTTTGTTGCTTTCGTCCTCAGCAGTGCTTATTGTTGAACCGAAACTTCCAAGAGTTCACCAGTTTACTGAGGTAGACTAAGGTGCAATGATAGGATGCGTAGCTGGTAGATGTGGCCGAGCGGTTCTAGGCGCTTCAGTCCAAAACCGTGCTGCTGCTGCTACGGTCGCAGGTTCGAATCCTGCCTTGGGCATGGATGTGAGTGATGTCCTTAGGTTAGTTAGGTTTAAGTAGTTCTAAGTCCAGGGGACTGATGACCGCAGATGATAAGTCCCATAGTGCTTAGACCCATAGGTTGCGTGACGATGCTATTGCTTTATAGTTTTACTACTTCTCTTCGAGGCAAATTGTCTCGAAGATTTCTGCCCGTTCTGGGAGACGGAAATGCCACAATGTGTCCTTCGGACTGGACACGACCAATTTCCTCAGGTATCCTCTTCCATCTCAAGCATGATGTCAGTCGCTAATGACCTCACTGACGATTGAACGTTTTATTACTTGGCTTACACAGCTACCGTTTTCCGTACAGTCTCCCCAGGTTACTCGGGATAATTCCGCCGGTAAGCTTTAATGGATCCAACTCCTTTACTGTCCACCATCTAGACCCTTTTGAAACTTCGTTCCATGTCCCAGTGTCTACCCACAAAATTGACAGCCTCTCTGTGGAAGCATATATGGAGCGTTAATGCCTGTTTCATATCTCGATGTTGCACCTGTGCTCACATTATGGAAAATAGGTTACAGTGGGACTTCTACATGGCATCAGTCGTTGCAGTCGGAATAGTACCTCAGCTGGACAATGACGCAAACATAAATCACGATGGTTTTACTGGGAAGTGAACACAACTCCTCTCTACTATGACAGCAAACAACGTCCCTAATACGAGTCTCAACAACTGCTCCACTTGGCTGGGTACGTCACATTTGGTCGCATCTGTTGCAGTCAGCATGCAGATTATTTGCATTTTCTTCTGAAGACGGCAATGTACATATCTGTAGGATTCGTGGTGAGTGCATTTTTGCTGCTCAGTTTGCGAAACATCTAATGTGGCAAGATGTTACACTTCATGCTATAAAAGGGTAAGTCAGTGAGCGTTGTGAAGACTGTGGGAAGATCGCATTCCTCTTTGGACAAGGTCTAACTAGAAATGGTTCCTTGGCATTCCTCCACCATAGTAGGTAGTACACCTGCAGTCACCTGCTGTCACTGAGTTATACCTGAGGTTTTTGAGAGCAAAATTCTGTACTTTCGCATGTAACAGAATTTAATGAAAAACATGTGTCTTCATGGCTCGCTTTTTACCTGATTGGAAAAATTCAAAGGGTTTTTAATACATCGTTTCACAACTCAGCAGCAGAGTGATTCGTTCTGTGCATGTGAAAGTGGCATTGAAAACTAAACCAGAAATTCTGTTCTTGAAGATATTCGAAGTATGTCATGGAATTTCAGGTCTCGGCCAGCGTCTCTCCCAGAATCGACCAGGCTATCTAATAAATTATCCCCATAAATTTTTCACTCATTTTCTATGATAAGATTTTTTGGTACCATAAAGTACCTTACACAGTATACCGCACCCAACACAGCACTGCCTTTGCCGTTCATACACCGCAGCTGGCATCGGCGGGCAGGAGACCTATAACTAACTGTCTGCAGCAAAATCACAACCTGAGTGCAACGCACAGGCCAGACGCGGTGGCGCCAGCAACTCGCGGTGCCGTCTCCAGTATGAGATTTTTGCGCAAAGATGTAAACCCTCATGTATTGCTGTGGAGGAACTGAGAAGGGGAATAAAAACTATAAACACTTTTCAGTAATAATACTTTAAACACGACCTAACTTCAAAACCTTCGCTTGCTTTTTTTTTCGAGCTTTTGTGAAATGTGCACTTTTCGAGCTCGATCTAATGTCAAAAATATACACTTATGCTCATAAATTAAGGATAATTGCAGAATGGGGGGCCACACAACGCCACAGAACGCCACGGTTTCCTGCGTATGTACCCCGACATCAATATGGGATATGATCACCATGCTCACATACACAGACCGCACAACGTGTTGGCATACTCTGGGTCAGGTGGTCGAGCAGCTGCTGGGGTATAGCCTCCCATTCTTGCACCAGTGCGTGTCGGAGCAACTGAAGTGTCGTAGCGCTTTGAAGACGTGCAGCGATACGTCGATCGAGAACATCCCAGACGTGCTCCATCGGGCTTAGGTCTCGAGAACAGGCAGGCCACTCCATTCGCCTGATATCTTCTGTTTCAAGGTACTCCTCCACGATGGCAGCTCAGTGGGGCCGTGCGTTATCATCCATCAGGAGGAAGGTGAGGCCTACTGCACCCATGAAAAGGCGGACATACTGGTGGAAAATGACGTCCCGATACAACTGACCTGTTACAGTTCCTCTGTCAAAGACAAGCAGGGGTGTACGTGCACCAATCATACTCCCACCCCACACCATCAAACCACGAGCTCCATATTAAGGGGCTGGTATCTGGTTCCTGGTTCACGCCAGATGAAAACCCGGCGAGAATCACTGTTCAGACTATACCTGGTCTCGTCCGTGAACATAACCTGGGACCACTGTTCCAACGTCCATGTACTGTGTTCTTGACACTAGGCTTTACGGGCTCTCCTGTGACCGGGGGTCAGTGGAATGCACCTTGCAGGTCTCTGGGCGAATAAACCATGTCTGTTCAGTCGTCTGTAGACTGTGTGCCTAGAGACAACTGTTCCAGTGGCTGCGGTAAGGTCCCGAGCAAGGCTACCTGAAGTACTCCGTGGCCGTCTGCAGGCACTGATGGTGAGATATCGGTCATCTTGTGGTGCGAGGCGCTTGTGTACAGATTCCATAAATACGAGTTAATGTCTGTCTATCGGGTTTGCAGTGAACGTATCGCCATTAGCAACAAGTGTTTTACGTTTATGACACCTATTTATGAATTTTATTAAACAATGCGATATGTAAGCACCTATGCTAGTTGAGTCATTTTCAGATCTTTCTGTTTTACTTGCATGTTTGCGAAAGTGCCAAGTGCCAAAACTTAACTCCTTGGTATGAGAGTCTTATTTACAGTGACTTGTGTCCTCACTTTCGTAAGCTTAGCTTTGTATTTTGTTCTGTGTTCTGTTCATGATACACTGAAACGCCCAACGACGAATAAATTAATTTGCAACCAAGACATTTCCAAAATCCTGTGCCAGTTCTGAATGGTCGCTTGCATCAATCGTGGAAGAATTTCTCAGACGAGTTAGGAAAATCATTTGCTTCATTATGAATTTTATCCCATGTCATCCCTTGTAAATTATTCTTATAATCGTTTGCCCTGGAATCATTAATTCATCTAACTGATTTCCACTGAGGAGTATGTATAGTGTAAGGCATTATCTGATTTCCTAACTAACTGTGCATCATGATCAGAGATAGCATTTGTTACTGGGTATACAGTTATTTTCTTGCGTTGACCTTAAATGAAACGCTTGCACTTATGAAGTACCGAAGGCGTATCGGTATACTCGTATCTGTTCCTATAAATGATGACGCACGAACGCAAGTTAAAGAATGATTTTAGATAAAAAACGTACTTAATTTTCGACGCTGTTTCAATCCTTAAAAATGCCTAGCTACTTATGCCGTAACCTCTCCTTTGGAATCAAAACATCTTCCAGTCACAAATTTCTTTTGAAGTGAAAAAAAAGGAAGTCATAGGGTCCCTCACTGGTTGAGCAGGATGGATGTTCCACCAATAATTCGTACTTCACACGCCTCCGTTTTATCAGTGCTTAAGTATTATTTTTCCAGTCCTTCCTTTTCTCGCACATTTTTCGTGTGGCTAGCCCAGAAGACGTGGTATTCGCCAGTTACAGTTTTATGCTTTGCAAGGTGATCGAGAATGACTTTGAGTCGAAGAAAACACTGACCGTTAGCTAGCCAATAGATGAAACTGATTTCCCCTTCTTTCGTGCAGAGCAACCTGATATACCTACTGTTTGGATTGCTCTTTTTGTTTCTGGCGTGAAAAGGTGGGCCCACATCTCACACAGATCCATCTTGAACAAAGTTTTCAGACAGTGAATTCTAGATGTAAAATCTATCGTACTCTTTCTTTTGATATGCCTATGACGTCACCTATTTCATACACTGATCGCTCAGTACCGTGATGTACTTTTCTCGATGTTTTCATCTGTGAGTACTGCTTTGGGACTTCCTGCACGTGGATCATCTTCAAGAATAGAATGACCACGTTTAATTCAGCCGAACATTTTTTAACTGCTTCAGATGAAGGAGCAGCCTTATTATAAACCTTAACCAATTTAGAACCAACATATTTTGGTGATAATACGTCCAAAAAAATGTAAGCATGTTATTAAATTAATCCATCACAATTAAACATATACAACACGGCTGGTTTAAAAAGCCGCATATACAGGACTATTTCTATCACAAGTTGACACTTAACAAGTACCAAAATAACAACAGAAACTTCAGTGGTTTCAACTTCATTTCTGTGTCAGGAGAAGAAATTTCCACATTGCCCTCATATTTTTCTCATCAGTAAATCTCTGCCATCTGTCCCGCTTCTGCCATAACATTCTAACCAGCGCGATTGCGTGAACGACCTTTGCTTGTAATTCAAAGTAAGTAAGGTGTTTAAAAGAAAAGCAGAAAGATAACTCGTTACAGAGTCTTCGGCGATTACTTGTAACTTCTTTACAGCACTGTTAATGACAGAAATCGGCATTTTGTGTAGTCTTTACTTGCTGCAATAGTAGCTTCTGTGTTATCATAACGTGAAGTAAAATGCCATTATATGCATTCTTAACCTGCTTCGGTACGATTTCGCATTCATCCCGTTGATTATTGGAAGAGAGTGACGGGACATTGGCTAGCTGACATTGCACTTTACAACAGTTCAGGTAAGGATCCTGTAAACTACTGCAGTTATAAATGTGATGCAGCTGTGAGAAGGTAGCCGTTTACCAACAAACAACAAAAGGAGTTCGATGTGGAAACATAAGTTCTTAATGTAAAAGAAAAACATTAAAAGACGAACACCATGCAACCAGCAGTTGCTACGCTAGTGGCAAGTTAACATTAATGCAATTTTCGCAATAGAACAATGGTAAGAGTGTGAAGCACAAAGATAACTATGTCCTTTTTTCGTTATACTTTCTGATATGTTCGACACCCAAGACAATCATCTCATTTTTGGGTCCATGGAACGAAAACTGAATCTAGTCGAATATAACTATTAACAACTTTTCTGCCTCTTCCAGTAGCAAGAGATTAGTTTGCGAGGTCGTCATTTAAAGTCATATTCGAAGACATTTGACTATCCTGCTTTTCGACGTATGCTTATTATTGATTGCACTGTAAAATATGTTGGCATAGTCCTTATTATTCCGCTTCTCAAGCTTTTATGGGTAAAGGCCATTACAGCTGTGTTGTCTCCATTCCATGTTAAACCGTAATTGGCCTTTGCTCGGTAGTATAACTTTGAGGATATTATGGACACGTAAGTCGCCGAAGTGGTGTCCAATTAAATGACTAGCATCTGGCCGTTGAGCCACATGAAAAGATTGATGATGGTGTGTTCTCTCTAGGTATTTAAAGTCCATTATTCAGAGATTATCGTTCGCAACGGTACCATGCTTCATTAATGTCATTTCGTAACTCTTGTAGCGCCTCGCCTGCTTTATAGATAGTGGCGTCATTGGGAAATCAATCTCTATTTGTCATGCAATGGGTAGTTTCAGATTTGCATTATAAACATTAAAAAATGAAGGAGATTACAATTGCACCTTGCGTGAATGCCAAGACAGCTATTCGTAATACTGCAACTTCTTTCACAGAGAAAACATTTTTCTGTAAGAGAAAAGACTGTTCATATTTATGTGTGTGTATGGATCCCTCATATTAGACTGCTTTCCCACCAGCGAAGTACCTACTCTGCTATTGTACCCTCCATTAATAGAACAGAAGTTGTGATACGATTCATATTTATCCTCTACGGATCTGGTATTGATAAACGCGGAGGGAGGGTCTGATGGGAAATGGTTCCACAATAATTCCAACATAAGCACACGTCACAAAAATTAGTTAACCCCGGGAGACATCACACTAATCCACATCTACATTTACATCTATACACCGAAAGCCACTTTACGGTATGTGGCGGATGATCCTCTGGTAACACCATCATGTACTCTTCTCCTCGTTACATTCGAGAACAGACCGCAGGAAAACGACTTATCGACAAACTTCTGTACACTATCTGCTCAAAAGTATACGGCCGCTCCTGTGTTATTCGAAATTGACTACTAGATGTCTTGAGAGCTGGACCCGCGAGTATAAAAGGACTTTGGGATTATTGTCTTGTCAGTAGAGAAGCAGTAACGGCAGTAAGTTCAATGACTTCGAAAGAAGATTAGTCATTGGATGTCACTTGGGTAACAAATTCCTGTGGAACATTGCAGCCCTTCTATAGGTGCCTGGGTCGATTGTTGATGATGTGATGGTCAAGGAGCAGCCACAGCCAAACAAGGTCAGGCAGACAGATGCCGTCGAGCTTCGTGGATCGTGGTTGTAAAAAGTCGCATGATATCAAGGTAAGGAATAACTCGCGAGTTCCAAAGTGCTAAATGTGATCCAGCTAGCACAACGACTGTGCGTTGGAAGTAAAAAAGAATGGTGTACAATGGTCAGGTAGCTCCTCATAAGCTACACAATGTCTGTACTATATGGTAAGCGACTCTTGAGGTGGTGTAAAGAACGCCTCCACTGGACAGTGGATGACTAGAAACGAGTCATTGGGGGCGATGAATGATGCTGTACCTGTAGCAATCCGATGGTAGCGTTTAGGTTTATCGAATGCCTGGAAATGTTACCTGCCGTTATGTGTAGTGACGAAAGTGTAATGCAGTAGAGTTGGTATTACGGTATGGCGTGTTTTTCGTGTTTATGTTGTAATCCCCTTATTGCGCGAAAGAAAACGCTAAATGCGGAAGGACTTGAAAACATCTTATAGCGTTGTGTACTGTGTACAGTAGAGGAACAGTTGGGAGACGATTATTGTTTGTATTGGCATGAAAATGCACCCTGTCATAAAGCAGCATCTGTGAGGCATTGTTCTGTTGACAGTAACATTCCTGAAATGGACTAGACTCCGCTGAGTCCTGGTCTGAACGCAGTGGAATACGTTTGGGTTGAGTTAGAACGTCGACCGTGCTTCAGATCCCAGCGTCCAACATCACTAATTCTTCTTGTTTCGCCTCTTGAGGAAGACTGAGGAAGATGGCCAGTATCCTTGCTTACAGCATTTTCAAAAATCTTCGAGAAAGTAATGTACTCAAGAGAGGTTAGCCATCTCAACAGTAATGGGATACTTAGTAAATCACAGTTCGGATTTCAAAAATTCTGTTCCACTGAGACAGCAATGAACAATTTCACTGCCCACATAATAGAGTCTTTAAATAGTAAAATGTCACCAATAGGAATTTTCTGTGACTTGTCCAAAGCATTTGATTGTGTGAACCATGACATTATGTTACAAAAATTACAGTTTTATGGTATAAATGGACTATCATATGAGTGTTTTAAGTCTTACCTACAGAACAGGAAGCAAACAGTTTCCTTATATGGGTAAAGTGATTTAAATAAGTTTGCCAGTTCATCTAACTGGGGTGTAATTACATTAGGTGTTCCACAGGGTTCAATCTAGGGTCCCCTTCTGTTCTTGATATGTGTGAACGACCTCCCTTCCTATCTGAAACAGGAAGCTGAACTGACACTGTTTGCTGGTGATACAAGCATCATTATTAATCCAGTAAAAGAAACTCCAATTGAAAATGATACAAATAAGGTATTTGGAAAAGTCATTAATTGTTTTTCTGCAAATGGGCTTGCTCAAAAACACAGTACATCCCATTTTCTGCTGCAAAAAGTACTGTTCCTTCAATAAATATAACTCATCAACAGAAGTCAGTAGACAGAGTAGAGCATACTAAGTTTTTGGATGTACACATAGATGAGAATCTTAATTGGAAAATATGAATTTTGGATCTTATAAAGCGACTAGGTTCAGCAACTTTTGAAATCAGATCAGTTTCCAATTTTGAGGATGTAGAAATTAGTAAGCTAACATACTTTGTATACTTTGCATACTTTCATTCTCTTATGTCATATGGAATAATATTTTGGGGCAACATTTAGACAAAAAGTATTCACTGCTCAAAAGAAAGTGGTTAGAATAATGTGTGGGGTTCATAGTCGCACATCTTGTAGGCATCTTTTTAAAAGATTGGGGATTATTACAACAGCCTCACAGTATATTCACTCACTAATGAAATTTGTTCTCAGCAACATGGACCAGTTTAAAAATAACAGCGACATTCATGATCATAATACCAGAAAAAAGAAAGACTTACACTGTCCTTTACTCAACCTATCTTTGGCACAGAATTGGGTAAAATACGCTGCTATAAAAATTTTCGACAAGTTACGAGATGAAATAAAATGTCTGACAGACAGCAGTAATAACTTCAAAAATAAACTGAAATCATATCTCCTTGCCAACTCCTTCTATACCAAAGATGAATTCTTGAATAGGAATAAATAATTCTGTAAATGTAGTATATACATTTTGTGCCATTTAAGGGAATGGGGTTAATAATAGAAATATTATATATATATATATATATATATATATATTAAAAATTTTGTTTGATATGCGCATTTCTTGTGCACTTGACACGTTCCACATCATAACGGCTACCTTACCGTGCGATTGATCAATGGAACACGCACCCAACCAACTAACTAACTGACTCAATCACCTACAGACGTTCAGGGACGTTGAAAGTGTCCCCAGCCAAGTTCAAGCCATTATAAGGTCGACGGGTGGACACACTCCATATTAATGTCCACTGATTGGAGTCCGAATACTTTTGATCCGATAGTGTATAAGCTATGATTTCTCTGATTTTC
Organism: Schistocerca piceifrons; assembly: GCF_021461385.2. Classification (NCBI taxonomy): domain Eukaryota; kingdom Metazoa; phylum Arthropoda; class Insecta; order Orthoptera; family Acrididae; genus Schistocerca; species Schistocerca piceifrons. The sequence continues at coordinate 668,123,931 of NC_060149.1, forward strand.
CCGTAGGTGTTATTTTATGAGACATTTGTGGGAAGGATTAGTGTGTTGCGCGACTGTTCCTCGGGCATATGCTCTCGGAATTTCAACAGTAATCCACTCCGTGATACACTACGGCCCATATGTGACGACTGCCACTGAAGTTTGTTGAGTATCTGTGTAACGTTTTCGTGCAGATTAGACGATCCCGTGACGAAAGGCGTCGCTCTTGGATCTTCTCAACCCGACAAGAGTCCCAGACGGAAGAGCAGTACTCAAGAATAGGTCGAAAACGTGTCTTGTCAGGCACTTCTTTCGTAGATAATTTGTTTTTCCTTAGGACTCTACCAATGAATCTCAGTCTGACGTCTGCTTCTCCTACAACTTTTTTATGTGGTTATTCCATCTTAGATCATTCTGGATAATGGATACTCTTAGATATTTTATAGAAGTTAGTATTTCTAGAGATTTTTCTCCAAGCGCATAATCGAATAGTATCGGTTCTCTTCGCCATCTTAAGAGGCTAACTTACATTTATTTACGTCCAACGTTAACAGCCAGTCCCTGCACCAACCATCGATCCTCTGCAGGTGTTCCTGCATATCGCTACATTCTTCTGTCGTTGCAGCCTTCTTACAGACAATGGTATCACATACGGAAAGCCTCATGGTACTTACGGCATTATCCCCTAGATCATTTACGTATATTGTAAACAACAGTGGCTCTATAACATTTCCTCAGGGTACTCCAGAAATTATGTTTATATCTGTCTAGTTCATCCCGTCAAGGATAAAGAATTGAGTAGCATCTCCTAGGAAGATCTGAATCCAGTCACAAATCTAGTCATATACTCGGTAAGTTCGTATCTTGTTCACTAAACAACAGTGTGGAACTGTATCTAATGCGTTCTGAAAGACAAGGAATAACGCATCAACCATTAAAAATGGAACCCTCAGCTGTAATGTGGAAATGAGGTGAAATGATAATTTATGGGCAGTATTAATGATATGGCTATGTGGATTGCTCTCGATCAGTCTCTAATGCAGTCGGTAACAGCAGATAGCCAAAAGTTGGTAAACATTTTTTTCAATACTCCTTCCTCATTCGAGTTATTCTGCTTCGTGTGCCAGCCAGCGCTGCTATGTGTATCTGTTACCAAAAATGGTTCAAATGGCTCTGAGCACTATGGGACTCAACTGCTGAGGTCATTAGTCCCCTAGAACTTAGAACTAGTTAAACCTAACTAACCTAAGGACATCACAAACATCCATGCCCGAGGCAGGATTCGAACCTGCGACCGTAGCGGTCTTGCGGTTCCAGACTGCGTATCTGTTACCGCTGTGAAGCAACGCTACTCAGTCGCTGCCGAATTTCTGATAGTTCTTCGTGTTTTGTTGTCTCTGCTAACACATACTGAGTTATTGCACTTCGCTAGTTTCGGGCCGCTATATCGAATGGACACATAAAGTTCTAATTTCACGCCTAGAAATGCCGTAACACACGAAAACCACGCTTGACAGTGGGAATTATTTCGCGAAAATTGTCGTGCAGAAAATAAAGAAAGAAGGGAAAAACCGTGACTGGCAGCAGTGGATGTTATTGCATAGCCGGCCGTTAGGAGAGAGCGGTTCTAGGAGCTTCAGTCTGGAATCTCTCGACCGCTACGGTCGCAGGTTCGAATCCTGCCTCGGGCATGGATGTATGTGATGTCCTTAGGTTAGTTAGGTTTAAGTAGTTCTAAGTTCTAGGGGACTGATGACCTCAGATGTTAAACCCCATAGTGCTCAGAGTCATTTTTTGTTAGTGCATACAAGTCAAAACCATAGTTTGTACGGTCACAGACTTTCGTCGACCATTTCTAATGGGTTAAAAACAGTACAAAAAATACATTTTATTTGTAACGTCGTTTCTCGTAGCCGTTGGGTTTCCTTGAAGCACAAGATAAGTAGTATTTGTTTTGGTTGACTCCATACACATATTGAAAAATTGCACTTAAGTATATTATTTGAAAACAGTCTTGGTTGCAATTTTAGTTTTTTATTTATCAACTACGCGTTTCACCTTATTTAGGCATCTTCAGGCTGATCTACATAGAAAACAGAGAACAAATACGTCTATTTAAGGATCGCGGTCGCGTTATGGAGACTTGGACAACCTAAAAGCATGTATAAACAGATCAAATACTGAAAGAGCAAATACCTTAATTTGGTATTTCTTAGCACGATCCTTTACACAGTTTAGCTAAAAGGCATCGTCGAGTACATCAGGCCAACATCACCCTCGTTAATATCGGTAAATACTAGAAATATAAAAAGTAAAAACGGATAAGAGAATTCACCAATGATCGGACATTCAGAAATGCAATCATATTGCCGAAGCCTTATGACAAGGCCTTACCGTTCTAGATGCACGTGAGTGACTCCAAGACCTGCATAACGCATTCACGTTCACAGGAGCGCATAATAAAATAAGATGGGGCTTAAGTAGTTAGCATAGTGCACCACAGCGTCGTGTGCTAATACTGACGTCTAATACACAATCACCTCGTTAGATGGTGCTGCCACGCAGCTGCTGGTAAGAATGAGCCATCGTAAACCGGATATACATTGCCTCTAAAACTTTATTACTATAATGAACATAAAACATTAATAAGATGTGATTACTAGAAGTAACAACTGTGCATTAATTTATCCAAAAATTATGACGGAGTAAAAATACAAACGAAGGCGGTAAATTTAAAATATAATACCAGGGTGTATAATACTACAAACAAATGCAGTGCATTAAGTGGTATTACGTATCATATGTCACTAAAATGAGAACATTACTAACACAGGACCATAATTTCGGATGAAGAGGCCCGCCTATAACACGCAATACTGCATCATACGGAGCAAGAACTTCTAACTAACAAGAAAATTCTTTTTATAAAAATACCAAAACAAAATTATTACACTTAAAAGATAAACACCAGTGTGGGAGGAAGACGTAATGCGGGTGAACTTTTTTTCCTCATTTCCATTTTATACTTACATTAAAATGTGTAAGATGCATCGACATTTGAAGCGACAAACTCGCAATATCATTTTCTAGTCAAAACCCTAAGGGCTTGGCTAACAAGACGACATAAGGCCAGAGAGGAAAAAAATCATATTTAGGCAGAAATGCGAGAGCCCCAGGATTACATTAATAACACTTCTAAAAAGGCCTGATTAGCGCCAAATATTTGGTCGTCAAGGAGGGACTTAACGACTCTTGCAAGACACAGTGGTATATTTCAGGAACGCTTTGCTGACTTCAGTGGGCAATACCAGCATTTCCTCTTGACGATTCGTAATCATTTAGTTGGGGATCAAATGATTAGCGTGAAACACTCGACCGTACACGTTGCATACGCTGAGCTGCCGATTTGTTTGGTGAATGAGAACAAACCGTATCGGTTGTGCTGCGGAGGCTGTCCTCTTGTTAGAATATATGCTGCATCATCCAAGTCGTTCACTAAAGATGCCGATAATCTGTTTTCAATCAGGTGAAAAGCAACTACGTCCCATCAAAGTGACTTTCAACTTGTATCAAAGCGTTATTCGGTACCGTTACATCGGTTTTACGTCCTGCTTTGTTGTTACCACAGCCGTCCTGACGGAGCAAGTCCAAATATTTAACATTCTCCGAAAACACAGAAGTGTGGAAAACGGCGCTGTACGCATAGCGATTGCCAAGGATAGACAAGCTTTGTGGCAGGAGAGTCCGTTTCAACGATGCACGTTAAACCGCGGACGAACGTTTCAGATAAAATGAGTGCGAGCGTGCGGTACACCTGAATTCGCAAGAAAGTGGCGGATTCCATAATGTATTTTTCGAATCCGAGGATGATCTACAGAGGACAGTGTATAATCAGCATACAGCAGCAAGAACGTACAAAATGGAGATCTCCCTCAATAAAAGCAAAGTTATGATCTTCATCGGAAAAGATCAAAACAGAACCGAAATTTCAATAGGCAACACTACCCTCAGCATTCTTATACCTAGGATACAAGCTCAGCTACATTCAAGAAAACTTAATGCAACATAAAATCGCAAACCTCCCTTCCAAAGGAGTGATAAATAGTATCATCAGGCTACCTCTTGGTACATCAGACTCACGCTATACAACATCCTGGTCAAAACTACTCTCTTGCATGGTGGCGAAGCCTGGACACTCTGTACGACGACGAACGGGGATGAGTTCATGAGAAGAACAGCTGCCTGCACACTATGGGACAGGAAAAGATCTGATACCTTTAAGAGTTTCAAAGTAAAACCAATTCTCAACACAGTACAGAGCTATAGGTCTTGGAAAGACTATGTTCCGGCCACGGTGGCCGAGCGGTTCTAGGCGCTTCAGTCCGGAACCGCACCACCGCTACGGTCGCAGGTTCGAATCCTGCCTCGGGCAGCGGTCGGATCCCCCGAAAAATCCTCAAATACCAACCCAGCGGTAGAAAAGGTGTAGGAAGACCAATGAGGAGATGGACTGAGACCGTAGCAGGCCACTAGGCCTAATGCTGGATAGGAAGAAGAAGATGTCAATACTCTGAAGCAAACGCATAGTGCATTAGATGGAAATAAGGCACAGTAGCATTTAAACAAATTATCAGAGACATTTATTTATCTGTCAATCAATATTAAAACTGGTACTCTCTTAAACCAGCTACGAACTGTTATATCACGGCAGTCATAGCGATACTTACAACTGAAGTGGCAGTTTATCATCATACAAATACACCCTTCCTCATCTGAATCGCATGAAAAAACATTATAATTGAACTTGTAGCGATGGAAACAGAAACTACGACGGTACTGAGCACTACACATTGATAGTTTGGCTCCAGCCGCCATGTGCTATGGCACTAAAATTTATGTATGTGCTACACTCAGCTTAATTGAGCGGTCCAAAGGTGTGGCTGGACTTAATGTTTGGCTACGTTTTTCGTCATAGGGTGCCAGCTCACACCTGTCGTAAACTCAGTTTTTAAGCTGAAATAAAATATAAAAGGACAATGCAGGCAGGTATTGAGGTGAAATTTAAAATATTGAGTTACACTGATTTATAATTTGAGCAAGTAGTTTATTTTTTTTCAATGTATTCGCTAAAGACTTAAAATGTAGTCTGAGGGGCTTATACGTAAGGGCGGCCGTTAATAAATGACGCAGCCGTTAATAACTGACGCTACAACAGTTCACTATAAAATTCATATGTCGCGATCACGACACTAGACAGTCTGTTCACAGTTCGCAAAGTAAACTGTTGTCTGCTGTCCTAATCCACTATATTGCTCTGAACGTGATCGTTTTCGAGCGTCACTACATACATACTTATCCCCGAACGTGGCTACCAACCGAATACTACCCCCAAACGGGCGGCACTTCCGGAACTTCGCCTCGCTCCAACTCAACTCCTGTGTCATCAAAGATTGCCGCCCCATGCACCCTCGAAACGACTGCCTAATTCAAAACAGTTATTGACAAAAAGAATTACAAATATTCTAGAACTAAACACAAAAACACATATGATAGATTGAAAGATATGGAAAATTTTCGGGCAGTAACAATTTAATGTCCAATTTTCTGTATCTGCCACCGTTTTTCCACAAATAATGTCTTGTGGCGTGATTTTGCTTTTCCCGTATTTTTGATACTTAAAATAAATACACAAATGAAAATTCATTCTTAATTACTCATCTACCTCTTTAAACTTTAGAATGCTGCAGCTAGTTTCGTCTCTTTAAATTTATTTGTTACCAAAAACACAGTTTCTCTCAGTGGAATTTCATATTCCGACCACACATTCAAAAATGGTACTTATTCAGCTAAATCTGGTATGACTGCTCGATGCAGCTCTACTAGCGGCATCCGTAGACACTTTGTTCATATTAATCGGCCAAAGCATTGCCGAAATATTAAGTTTTGAACTTTCATAGCCGGCCGAGGTGGCCGAGCTGTTCTAGGCGCTACAGTCTGGAACCGCACGACCGCTACGGTCGCAAGTTCGAATCCTGCCTCGGGCATGGATGTGTTTGATGTCCTTAGGTTGGTTAGCTTTAAGTAGTTCTAAGTTCTAGGGGACTGATGACCTTAGAAGTTGTCCCATAGTGCTCAGAGCCATTTGAACTTTCATAAATTTACAATTTCAAAGACAACAATAACTTTTAAACTATTACATATATCTGTGGCGCGTCTAGCTAATTGAGCTTTACATATTTTTCTGTCCTTGAATGTCAGCTCGCACCTCCATGTCACTCTTATTTTTGTTTTTATCAATTTTTTCCTGGCATATAAATTTCTCCAAGCGCCAAACACGCCCATACGCGCCCCTGCCGAGCGTCCGCTCGGGTTTTTCCAAGGCCGCGTAGACGCTAGCCGCTCGCCACGGCCCCGTAGCAACCGCCAGCCACGTGCTCTGCTGCGAGAAACTGCTGCTCTTAACTCCCGCTACAGCTTGTACGCTCACAAAATTCATCAACTATTTGTATAAGTTTATTATTAACTTTGCGGTAATATCCCACGTTGGTGTCCGCCTGAGATTCAGCATGGCAACTGGAATCTGACATCGCAGCATCCACTGGACGTGTTGTACCGAGGCAAACTGTCAGAGACTTGCTGTATGTGTATCTCTGACGAGTCTTCACAGAAGGAAACGTCTAGCGTGGAGTCCTCAACATGCCATCTGGATGGTCGAACAATGGGCCCCAATTTGATCTGGAGAGTGATTCTCGATGGATTCGCACTTGGAGGGAACGTGAAACACGATTTTGGGACCCAAACATTGTGGAAAGAGACCGCTATTGAGGTGGATCCTTAATGGTGTGATAAGGGATTATGTTGACCACTCGAATACCTATTCATGAAATTGTACGGTGAATCGGCAAGGTTTAACTATTGTCAGGCATGGTGAAGAGATTATGGGACCTCATGTGCGGTTGTGGCGAGGTTCTGTGGGCCCAGACTTCGTGTTGATGGACGATGATGCTCAACATTATAGAGCAAGGATGGTTGATGTTTGCCAGCCCCTGTGGCTGAGCGATTCTAGGCGCTTCAGTCCGGAACCGCGCTGCTGCTACGGTCGCAGGTTCAAACCCTGCCTCGGGCATGGATGTGTGTGATGTCCTTAGGTTAGTTAGGTTTAAGTAGTTCTAAGTCTAGGGGACTGATGACCTCAGATGTAAAGTCTCATAGTGCTTAGAGCCATTTGGTTGATGTTTTGTTTGAGACGGCAAATATCGCATGGATGGATGACCTGCTCGTTCTGCTGATTAGAATCCCATTGAGCATGTCTGGAATGCACTAGGGACACGGGTTGCATCACTTCATTATCCACCAACCACTCTACAAGACTTAAGAGCAACTCTGGAGGAAGAATAGGCTTTATTGCCTCGACATGAGATTTATGACATCATTCGCGGCATGCCCCGTCGATGTTAGGCCTGTATTGCTGCCAGAGATGGTCACGCCCGATACTGAGCACAATAACGAGTTGTTGGAATGTGTGTGCAAATCCGTTAAGCTGGAAAGAACGAAGAACATTTTTGTCTATCGTTATGCATGTTGTACTTGTTTACGTTCTGTATTCTATACATTGTTTCTACTTTACTGTCACCTGTTTATACTGTTTTGTGACAAAATAAACGCAATCTTGCAACATTTCCGGTTGTTGCTTTAATTTTGAAAATCAGTTTAGATTATTTCAAAAACGAATGTTTCGGTACGGATAGCTGAAGGAAATTAATTAAAGACGATCGCCATATTAATAATACTCAAAATTTCTCTGAACCAATAACAGGACCCCTTAATCGAAACAGGCGATCGGTTCGACCCTATTCACGAGGTTGGACAGCAATATTGTGACCGTGGATATATTCCAGACCTGCAAGGCGGGTGGGGATAGCAAAAGGCGATATGTTATTTGGATTGGACATGCAAAAGGCTGTATGATGAACACTGGAATCCTGATAAAAACTACGTATATTCTAAATAAATTTCGATCCACAAACTGTGATGATAGAAACGCACAGAATTTCGTTGAGCATTGGCGGGTTTTACTACGAATGGAGAATTCACTTGTATACTCCAGTATCGTTTACTTCGGTGATAGCGACCACAGTGGTGCGTGGACCCAGCATCGGAAGAAGAGTTTCATGTTTTTCGGAGAATGTCGTACAATAGGTCTGCGTCTTAACACCACCTGTCTAGAATTCGGCTCTTATTCGACCACGAAAACCGTTGGCCTTCCTTCAGCGGTTAGCTTCAGAGAAGCTCGTGGAAAGGCTCCTCCCATATTATGAAACAAGTTTGTCTTGTAGGCATGCTCTTCCTCTAAGAACGACAGAAAATTGGTTTCTGTAAATTATTCTGGCGTGGTCGATTTTGCACGAGTCCTGTGACAGACATTATCTTTGTGTTGATGGCTGCCCTCCCACTTCCTGTTACAAGAATCGTCCATTTGAAAAAAACGTCGCGACACAAAACGAAATGTACACCGAACTGTTCCTTTGTTATCTCTCTAGCTCACGTCACTGGCCGTTTTAAAACTGTATCTATACACCCACAATACTGCCTCATTAGCGGCTAAGTGGTAACTACAGTTTGTACTATTTTCTTTTTGATGTGTCGGTTGTACATTGCTTTAGCCTTACCATAAAATGCTGCGCTACAATCTGCCACTCTTTTTTGAAGGGAATCTGTAGTACAGGAAACAATATAGTGTCATCTGAAAAACGAAAGTGGTTCAAAGCTGATCCATTAATACGTGTTTATTGATACAGGACAGATCTTTCCCGTCTTCAAGAAGGGACGTTGAGTAGACGCTCGAAACAGTTGGTCTATATTTCTGACGTCGATATGTTGTAGAGTTTTAGAACATGGGTTGTGAAAACAACGATCGAATGAAACCCCACTCACTTCGTTCGTCTACGAGACCCAGAAAGGCTGATGTCGTGTTCCTTGATTCCCAGAACGCGTTCTGCACTGTCGTGTGACTGACTGAAGGTCAAGGAAGTGTTTTAAATGGCTCTGAGCACTATGGGACTTAACATCTGAGGTCATCAGTCCCCTAGAACTTAGAACTACTTAAACCTAACTAACCTAAGGATATCACACACATCCATGCCCGAGGCAGGATTCGAACCTGCGACCGTAGCGGTCGCGCGGTTCTAGACTGAAGCGCCTAGAACCGCTCGGCCGGCGAAGTGTTTTAGAATCATTATTTTTTACAATATACATAAATGACCTAGAGGATAACGTCGGAAGTTCCATGAGGATTCCAGCAGATAATATTGTTGTATATACAGGAGTCGCAACGCTAATTGCGAGATGCAGATAGGCCTGCAGAGGAGCAGCACTTGGTGCAAGGTAATTGACACTTGACCATCAACATAAACAAATGTAACGTATTGCGTATAAGTGAGCTGAAAGACCTATTATTGTATGATTACACGATTGCAGAACTTTAAATGGGAGCAGTCACATCCATTAAATGTCGGAGAATATGACTACGAAGCAATTTAAAATGTAACGACCAAATAAAGCTAATCGCAGCTAAGGCAGATGTCAGACTAGGATTAAGTGGAAGACTCCTCAGGAAGTGTAGTCCTACCACAAAGAAGATAGCGTACAAAGCTCTCGTTCGATCAATACCTGAATATTGCTCGTCAGTCTGTGATACGTACTAGATAGAACTGATAGAGAAAATAGAGAAGATCCAAAGAAGAGCAGCATGTTTCGCTCCATGTTCATTTAGTAAACAAAAGCGCGATTTATAGTTCGTCCAACTCCTGTGGTAGACACTGGAAGAGAGGTGTTGAGCACCACAGTGTGATTTACTGTTAAAATACAGAGAGCATACATTCTTAGAAGAGCCAAACAATAATTTGCTTCCTCTTATTTATATTTCGAGAATAACTCATGAGGGTAAAATTAGACAGATTCGAGCTCACACGGGGACTTAGTAAGAATCATTATTCCCGCGGGCCATTCGGGCCTGGTACCGGAAAGAATAGTACACTCCGTCACACGCCACGAAGTGGCTTCCGGAGTGCAGATCCAGAGGTATACATTCATCATTTTCCAGTTTTAAGGACTGGGGACCTTCTCTTAGGCTACTGAGAAGAGTTCCGGAGGCACGAATCCTCTTACCTGACTCCTCTTTGAGTTCTGAATTTCTCATTATCCTGAGAAATCTAACGGTAACTTAAGAATAATCGTATATGTTCTTCTGTATAATAATATAGTTTAAATCAGTCCCGTTTTTCTCAAAGGTGGGCACAACAGGCTGTTTTGGAATAGCGTTATAGATTTCTCAAAACATATTAATGCCAGACAATGAGGTAATTCATACTCATTGATCTGTTCTATAATTTCGTTACACTTTCCAAATGGTCGACTGCTGTATACCCGTTTTTATAGCGACCCGATTCCTTTGTCCAATTAAAATTTAATGTTATTTCTGTGTGGCTGTTGGTAACTTTAGAGGATACCTTGTTTATATTAACAGGAAGCCAACAGATTTATAGTTCTCCAGGTTTGTGAAACGGGATAATTACATAGTTTACTATATATCACCACTGTGGCGGATGGATGAGTATAACAACTCCTACATGTAAAAACTCTCCGTTTGGACAGGCGTCTGAAGGCCTAACGGCACCGACCGACCGCCGTGTCATCATCAGCCAGTAGCAATCACGGGCATTGGATATAGAGGGGCATGTGGTCAGCATACCGCTCTTCCGGCCGTTGTCAGCTTTCGTGACCGGAGCCGCCACTTCTCAATCAAGTAACTCCTGAATTGGGCCTCACAAGGGCTGAGTGCATCCCGCTTGCCAACTTGCCAAGTGCTAGCCTAGCCTGACTGTGCTTAACTTCGGTGATCTGACGGGAACCAGTGTTACCATTGGGGCAAGGCTGTTGGCTCTTCTTGTAAGCAACTTGTTAAATAAGTGAAGTGTATCGTGTAGTTGCATAAAAATTGTACCAAGTGTTAGCCACCGGTCACTTTGTTACGGAAGTACTCTGCCAGATCAAAGGTGTTCTGACACCCAGCCGGAATTGACAGCTAGATATCACGAGAAGAGGACCTGCACGTGTAAAAGGAGTCAGGCTTATGATACCGTCATTAGAGAAGCAGTAACAGTCGAATGGGTCACTCAGGGGAGCTCAGTGACTTCGAACGTCACCTGAGTAATAAATCCATTAAGGACATTTCACCTCTTCCAAAGGTGTCCAAGTCGGCTCTTGAACTGACTGTGAAGTGGATCTCGAAAGAACAACCACAGCTAACTCAAGCCCAGACAGACCTCATGTATCTACTGATATGGGCCGTCGAGCATTGCGGAGGGTGGTTGTAAAAAAATGGTATGACGCAGGCGGAAGAAATTACTCATGAGTTCCGATGTGCTACCAGCAACCCAGTTAGCATAGTGACTGTTGGTATGGAGTTAAAAATGGTCGAGCAGCTCCTCTTAAGCCACAGTTCCTGTCGCCAGTGGTAGGAGTGATAAATCACGCTGTACTCTGTGGTAATCCAACGGAAATGTTTGGGTTTGGCGAATGCCTAGAGAACGTGTGGTGTTACGATATTAGGGTGTTTTTCTCGGTTAGGATGTGGTCCCATACCTGTGCTTAAGAAAACGCTAAATGCGGGAGGATATGAACACATTTTACAGCATTTTGTGCTGCGAACACTTTAGGAACAGTTCGGAGACGATGATTGTACTAGCATGACAATACACGCTGTCACAAAACAGCATCTGTGAAACAGTGGTCTGTTGACAATAACAATCCTAAAATGGACTGGCCTGCCCAGTGTCCCAACATGAACTCAATGGGACCCTTTGGAATAAGATAGAACGTTGATTTCTCTCAAAACCCCAGCGTCCAACATCGCTACCTTCTCTGAGGAAGAATGGGCTACCGTTCTTCCACAGACATTGAAAGTGTTGCCAGCAGAGTTCAAGCTGTCATAAAGGGGGAAGATAGATACATCTCACATAAATGTCCGCTAATAGGTCTCTGGATGCTTTTGATCAGACAGAGTAAGAGCCCAGAGTGAGCATGAAACTTTTTTTCGGCTTTCAACAATGTGGCTACCGAGATTACTTTTGCAGACTTTCGAGGCCAACTTTAGCTGGTAAGGTCTGAAATATTTTCCGCTATCATTTTCACGTAACCGAGTGTATGCTTCAATCTACTTACTGTAGGTGGAATAAATTGAATAGCAATAATATCTACGTCTGTATCTGCATACATACTGGCTAAAACACCTAATGCTGTGCAGCGGAGGGTACTTTGTATACCTCTGTCACTCCCCTTCCTCTTCTAGTTACGAATGGTCTGCGAGAAGAACGATTGTGCGAGCTCGTATCGCTCTCATTTTACCCTTATGATCTTTTCACGAGATACATGCAAGAGAAAGGACTATATTAGTTGACTCTTCTGTAAGCGTAGGCTCTAGGAATTATAAAAGTAAACCACAACGTGATACTCAACTCCTCTTTTGTCGCGTCTCCCACTGGAGTTGGCTGAACATCTTCGTCACACTTTTTGCGTTTACTAAACGAACCTGTATCGAAACGCGCCGTTCTTCTTTGTATCTTCTCTATTTCCTCTATCAATCCTTTCTGCTACGGATCTCAGACTGACGAACAATATTCAAGTATGGCCCGAACGAGAGTTTTGTAAGCTATCTTCTGTGTGGCTGGGCTATACTTCCTCAGGATAATTCCAATGAATGTCAGTCTGGAATCTGCGTTACCTAAGATTACTTTTATGTGGTCGTTCCACTTTAAATTGCTCTATACCCTTATTCATAGATATATTATGACACAGGGCTCCCAGTGATTGTCCTGCACTCGTGTCATCATACAATAAATGGGTCCTTCTGCTTGTTAATGCACAGTGCGTTGTATTTGTTTATGTTGAGAGGTGTAGGACGTCAAACGGGCCGACCTGGAATAGGAGATGCACTACAGTGCATTTTAATTTCCACTGTCTATACTTTTACAAATAAATTCATATAGCTTTGTCGGCATGACCAGGAAGGACTCAGGATTCGCACTCATAGTAGCCGAAGTTCAAAAACATAACAAAATAATTTTTTTTACATGTGAAATTTCATCATTTTTTTCACTTACTATTGGCTGCATTTGTTGCTATAGGTACCCTTTTCTTCATAAACAAGAGAGATTCTTCGATAAATTTTTCACAGTATACAAACCAGACTTACAACTGTATGAAACTCTAGATGAAAAAATGAATGAGCTGTTACATTTTAAACTTCATGTTTAGAAAAAACTCAAATTTCATACATAATTATCTCAATTTTTAGCACACTTTTTAATAGATTTACACCTTGCATTAAGGAGTTTGTCTTTAATAAGCAGTGCAAAATTAATCGAAAAATCTCTTTTACTTACGAAGAAAAGTGTACCTTTAGCAACAAATGCAGCCAATAGTAAGTGAAAAAGTGATGAAATTTCACATGTAAAAAAAAAATTATTTTCTTATGTTTTTGAACTTCCACTGCTATGAGTGTGAATCCTGAATCCCTCCTGGTCATGCTGGCAAAGTTTTATGAATTTATTTGTAAAAGTATAGACAGTGGAAATTAAAATGTCGTGTGGTGCCTCTCCTTCTCCAAAGCGGCCCAGCTCACGCCCTACCCCTCTTTAGTGTTAACTACCAGTATTTGTACCAAATGTCGATCCTTTGCATGTCTTCTTGATATTTGGTAAAATTTTCAAGCGTTGCTACTTGTCTATATACAACAGCCTCATCTGCGGAAAGCTGAAACTTCTGAAGTTCTCCACTACGTCATACTAGGTCATTTATATACACACATCAAAAATGTTTTGCATCACCCCGGTTCCCAGAACTCCTTAAGATAGACGTTGACTGTGGCTATTGTATCACAAACACAGTCCTTTTGACTGTTCAGAGATGTCACTAAACCCGCCCAAAGATGTAAACGACCATGCATGAGCAGCGCTCATTAGACGGAGGGGGTCCGACAGCCGATCAGTTCCAGTCATTCCACCAGGAAGGAGGTACACGGCTCGTGTTGTCTGTAGTTCAACCATGCCTAGACGGTCAGTACCGCGGTTCGATGGCGTCCGCATTGTTACTTTGTGCCAAGAAGGGCTCTCAACAAGGGAAGTGTCCAGGCGTCTCGGAGTGAACCAAAGCGATTTTGTTCGGGCTTGGAAGAGATACAGAAAGAGAGGAACTGTCGATGACATGCCACGCTCAGGCCGCCCAATGGCTACTACTGCTGTGGATGACCGCTACCTACAGATTATAGCTCTGAGCAACCATGACAGCAACGCCACCATGTTGAATAATGCTTTTCGTGCAGCCACAGGACGTCGTGTTACGACTCAAACTGTGCGCAATAGTCTGCATGATGCGCAACTTCACTCCCGACGTCCATGGCGAGGCCATCTTTGGAGTAACGATACCATACAGCGCGGTACAGATGGGCCCAACAAGATGCCGAATGGGCCGCTCAGGATTAGCATCACGTTCTCTTCACCGATGAGCATCGCATATGCCTTTAACCAGGCAATCGTTAGAGACGTGTTTGGAGGCAACCCTGTCAGGCTGAACGTCATAGACACACCGTGAAGCGAGTGCAGCAAGATGGAGGTTCCCTGATGTTTTGGGGTGGAATTATGTGGGGTCGATGATGATGATGATGATGATGTTTGGTTTGTGGGGCGCTCAACGACGCGGTTATCAGCGTCCGTACAAATTCCCAACCTTTGCTCAGTCCAATCTCCCCACTTTCATGAATGATGATGAAATAGTGAGGGCAACGCAAACACTCAGTCATCTCGAGGCAGATAAAAATCCCTGACGCGCCGGAAATCGAACCCGGGACCCCGATGTGGGGTTGACGTATGCTGCTGTTGGTCATGGAAGGCGTCGTAACGGCTATACGATATGTGCGTGGATGCCATCCTCCGACCTATAGGGCAACCATATCGGCAGCATATTGGCGAGACATTCATCTTCATTGAAGACAATTCGCACCCCCATCGCGCATATCTTGTGAATGACTTCCTTCAGGATAAAGACATCGCTCGGCTAGAATGGCCAGAATTTCCTCCAGACATGAACCCTATCGTACATGCCTGGGATTGATTGAAAATGGCTGTTTATGGACGACGTGATCCACCAACCACTCTGAGGTATCTACGCCGAATCGACGCTGAGAGTGGGAAAATCTGGACCAACAGTGCCTCGATGAACTTGTGGATAGTATGCCACGACGAATACAGGCATTCAACAATGCAAGAGGACGTGCTACTGGGTATGGGAGATACTCGATGTGTACAGCAATCTCGACCACCATCTCTGAAGGTCTCGCTGTATGGTGGTAAAACATGCAATGTGTGGTTTTCATGAACAGTAAAAAGGGCGGAAATAGTGTTTATGTTGATCTCTATTCCAATTTTCTGTACAGGTTCCGGAACTCTCGGAACCGAGGTGAGGCAAAACTTTTTTTGATGTGTGTACATTGTGAAGAAGTATAGCCCTATAACACACTCTTTTTGTACGCCCGAAGTTACTTTTATGTCAGAAAATTTCTCTCAGTTAAAACTAATATGCTGTGTTCTGTTTGGCAGGAACTCTTGAATCCAATCACACAGTTGGTCTGATATTCCGTGTGGCCGTATTTTGTTCATTAGGCAGCAGTGCGGAACTGTATCGAATGCCTTCCGGAAGACGGGGAACATTGTATGAACCTGGGCGCCGATAGATACTGCATTCTGGGTCTCGTAAAGTAACAGAGCGAGCTAGGTTACACACGATCATGGTTGCAGAATCCATGTCGATTCCTTGAAAGGAGATTTTTGGTTTCCAGAAATATAAAATGCGAGCGCAAAAAGTGTTCAAAACAGACCGATGTTAGACATATAGACGTGTAGTTTTTTGCGACAGTTCGATGAACCTTCTTGAAGATCGGAATGATTGTGCTGTTTTTTCCAATCACCAGAAACGCTCCTCTCGTCCAACGACTTCGGTACACTGCTGCTATAAGAAGTGCAAAATCTTTCGCCTACTTTATGTAGAACAGTATACGTATCCCATCAGATGCAATCTGCGCAGGAAGAAATAATTATGACTGTAAAGAAATGAGATGGAGATAAGTAGAGGTGTATCTGAGGGAACTGATGAATATGACTAAACGTGTTTCCCACTGGGCGGATCCCAAACCGAATGAATAGCTTCTACAGGCAAACAGGAAAGAGTGCCTAACGGTTCCTAAGCGACGCCACAAAATGAGAAGTAAAAGGCGCAACGCATACACTGCCGCAGCCGTCGACCCCAATCCAGTGAGAGCGCAGTCGCTATGCTTCCGCGAAGTTAGCCATGTTCTGCATTCAGTAACTTACGCCTTACTATTTTGAGCCACGAATTGTGTTACGGTATCTCGTATTTCATTCTCAGGTTATCACAAAGTCTTATACTCACTTACAGAGTACAGGGTGATTTAAAATAAAGAACAGATTTAAGATGTTTTTACAGGCAAACTATAAAAGACAGAAACACATTGCGCATGTCACTGGACAGATGGAGATTCAAAGTTTTGGCACAGCTGCTTTGTTGTCTGTTTGTAGCAACATGACGACTACACCACAAGAGAAATCATTTTATGTGTTGGAATTTGTGCGAAAGCAATCTATTGTCCAAGTGCAACGTGCATTCGACCGACAATTTAGCAAGAAGCCGCATCTGCACCAGCAGATTTACGACAGGCACTCAGAAGTCTTGGAATTTGATTGCATACGCAAAGGGAAGAGCACTGGTCGGCCACGCACGTCTGATGAAAATGTCGAGCATATCCGAGATGCTTTCAGACACGATGCTCTCGACAGTCCGCAACACGGCAGACGAGGAACTTGCACTTCCTCAAACAACTGTGTGGCGTTTCTGAAACGACGCTTGCGTATGAAGCCTTACAACTTGCAGTTACTGCAGCAATTGCGTTCCGGCGACCGTAAAAGAAGGTACAAATTTTGCATTTCAGTTCTGCAGGCTATGACAGAGGGCACTTTTTTCCGGACGATATCTTTTCAGACGAATCGACGTTTCATCTATCAGGTAAAGAAAACCGCCATAATGTAAGAATTTGGAAATCACAAACTCATGGCATCGTCGTTGAACATGAAAGAGACGCACCGAAACTGAATGGGTTTTGTGCCACTTCTGTTCACAAAGTTTATGGACCTTTCTTTTTTGCGGAGGAAACTGTGACTGAAATGTCTTGCCAGGACTTGCTGCAAAATTGGTTGTTTCCTCAACTTCACGAAGACTCCAATGAATTCATTTTTATGCATGACGGCTCCCGGCCTTACTTTCACCTTTAGGTGTGGCGCTATCTTAACAACACCATCCCATAACACTGAATTAAGAGGTGTCCAGCAAGATCTTGTTCAATGTTGTTGGCCTCACAGGTTACCACATCTCACGCTTTGCGTTTTTTTCTGTGGGGTTATTTGTCCCACCTATGGCAGCTACTCTTCAGGATATGAGAAATCGAATTGTTGAAGCAGTTGAGTCAATAAACAGGGATCTGTTGATTCGTGAGTGGAATGAAGTGGACTACCGTTTCGATGCTTCTCGAGCAACGCTTCGTGCTCATGTTGAGTGTATGGTATAATGTCCGTGCGAACATAAAACTTCGAACCTCCCTGTATCCAGTGACATCATCAGTGTGTTTCTATCTTTCTCAGTTTTTCTGTAATAAACAACTGAAATCTGTTCTTTCTTTTTGAATCACTCTGTACAGGGCCTGGACAAGACAAGCACACGTGACTAAAATTAGTTCCCATCCCCACCGAAAGTAACGCTAATACCTTGTAACACCTTGTAATACCTTGATAGTGGCCTCAGTTCGGCGAGTAAAAAGTGAGTCCATTAGGTATACTGAAGCCGCTTATTGATGGTGAGATGCCGTAGACATGCCAAAAATGTTAAATGCTACGTTTCACCCGCTCTTCCAAATAGTCCCATACATTTTCTATGGGATTAAGATCGGGTGATTTAGTGGAACAGCAGAGATACGGTAGGGTGCCTCACTGTTCGTGAAGCCAGGGACGTATGCCTGCAGCCCTGTGCACATGGCTGTGGTCCTCTCGGAAGGCGGAAACATACACGGCGTGTGGATCACGGAGATGTAAAAGAATGGGCAACACTTGGTCGCTGAGAATGTAGAAGTAAACATCCTTGTCCATGATCACGCTAACTTGTGTTGGTGGGTCCAAGTCATGCTGCGAGAAACATTCACAAAATATCAAACATTCCATCTGAACTATACCTTCCACACACTGCGGACTAAACTCCTCAGTGGGCTTCGGTGCAATCGACGCCTTGTATCGTTTAGAAGGAGACAAAATTGCGACTCATCAGCTCCTCCAGCCAGTTGCTGTCCAGTGTATGTGTTGTTAGGCCCGCTGAACATTTGCAGCTTATGTGACATGTTGTGTGGCAGCCGGCTCAAAATAACCATTGCATGCAGGTACCTTTGCAAAGTTCGCTCAGGAAATGGTTATGATAGATCTGCCTTTACTGACAACAGCTGTTCCCGTCAGGTTTGATACTCATAGTCACCGACTAGGCATGACACTCGTCTCCATCCCCTGTCAGAACTGTTCTTGCGCCGCGTTACATGGCTGCGAGTGGTACACTATTCCTTGATACGTTGAACAGCCTGCGTTAACACATCAACAAATCGGGCAAATCATTCACGGTTAGGTCATGGGCACATCCAAACTCCATCTTACTGCGCTGATTCCATATAATCTCACTGAAATGACTTACAGCTCCTTGGTACCAGTTCTAAACCATCTAAAGCGATCTAGGGCGATTAGTATGCTGTATTAAGGGCGTCAATAATATTTTGTCCGGCGAGATTAATATTATCCGCCACTTACTATGAAAAGGGGTCACCTTTGAAATCCAGACAGCTTGAAACTTCCTGCGGATTATGCATCAGTGGAATGGGGTATCTTCAGACACAAAGGATACATTACAGTTAATTGTGAGGTGCTTTGTTGGGGTAATGGACTCTAAATTGTTTCCTCTATATAGACCTAATGGCGCGATAATATTAAAACTTGGTGATTGTATCAACCAAGATAGATGTGTTGTTTCATCTTCATGACCATCAAAAGAATCTTGCGCGTTTTCAGTCGTGTGGGGGAAGGGGGGAGAGGAGGTGGGATGGATTACTGTCTTGAAAGATGTTATCTCTTACTGCAAATAATACAAGAGTCTTTGAATGAACATGATAACCAGAAATGATGTCATCGGTCTTAAATCATAGCCGGCCTGTGTGGCCGTGCGGTTCTAGGCGCTTCAGTCTGGAACCGCGTGACCGCTACGGTCGCAGGTTCGAATCCTGCCTCGGGCATGGATGTGTGCGATGTCCTTAGGTTAGTTAGGTGTAAGTAGTTCTAAGTTCTAGGGGACTGATGACCACAGATGTTAAGTCCCATAGTGCTCAGAGCCATTTGAACCATTTTTGTCTTAAATCATTTTTACTATTTTTCGTGGATGGAAGAAGGTATTCTGTATTTATAGCGTTCCATAGGTATTCTCTATACCAAGGGGGCAATAGGGAAAGATGTAAAAGTTTCCATTGGTCGCTTGCCTAGGTTTCAAGCACCCTACATTATTAAGGCCTATTATTTGCATTCGTTTGGATTACGAAATCTTTAGAAAGCACTTCTACCATGAATGTTTTATTATGTTATTCCTTTCGCATTGTTTTTGTTCACATTGTCTCCCTTACACTCTTTAAGGTCAGTATCCACATGGAAGAAGGTATTCTGTATTTATATCCTTCCATACGTATTCTCCATACCAGTGTCCACCAGTTTCCATCCACAAAATTCAGTTTTTATTAAGCTAGTGTATTTGGAAGAAGGAAATTTACGCACGAACACTGCACGCTGTCGTGACTCTAGATCCAAAAGCCGTAGAATCGAGGTAAACCTACTGGATTGGCAACTGCTGTTAGAGATACATCAAATAAACGTGCATCGGCCATTTACTATCGTCCGTTACGTTTCTAGCGGATAACAGGCTCTAGAAACAGTCTGTTCCATTTGTATCATAATTAAAATTCATCCTCCTATTTCTTCGGACCTTTGACACGATAATACAAAGCTTAATTCAGCTGAAGTTAGGATATTTCAGCTTCCTCAACAACTGCACTTTCATTTTAAAGTATGCAGATACTTATGCTCTTTAAACATAAATTACTGAATAATATTCGTTGTCTAAAAAGATGGAGGAAATGGACATTAATTTATTAACACTTAACGGTGCTGGTCTTGTACGTAACTGCTATTACCTGTGGACTGACGAAGATATGCAGTTCTTTTGGAAGTTATAATTGGCATGTAGAAATACGTAGTTGGAATTTCAAAATTTTTTTAGGCTTATTGGACTTTCAACTTTAAATATACATATTTTGGCATTGTTAGTGCTAAATCTTAATCCACAGATGACACTTCAATGTAACAGCAATTATCACAGAAAAAAATTTAAATGGAGGTCTTGTATTCAAACACATACTCTGGTAAGCAAACAAGTTTTCTTTCTGTTTAACTTTCTTTTAGAGCCAATTTAAATCTGAAGAAACATCAGACTCGTCAAGGACTTTTTAAATCATTTGATCCAGACGATCCCCTTTTCACTGCACATTGTGAACACAATTAGCCACTGTCCGGAAACAGATAGAAACTTCACGTACGTTGGCAGAATGCAGGGTGTTGCCCTGCTGCCCCGGGCTGCAGCGGCGTTGAGGCACGTGCGGCGAAAGTTGTGGCACCTCTGGTGCCTCTAGCGTCGCTCGGAATCCCCGATGACGCAGCACTTTCCCACACACCTAACCAGGCTGAGTGGCGAACAATAGCGAGATCAAGAGTTTCTGGGCGGAAGGCGAAAGTTGGCACAGACCCACAGCAATCTCATTACGGTTCAGAAAAGATTGGGAAAAGTATGGAAGAGGAGGGTATGATGTCTTGTCCGAAAGAACAGACACCACACACACACACACACACACACACACACAGAGAGAGAGAGAGAGAAAGAGAGAGAGAGAGACAGAGAGAGAGAGATCAACAGTAATGTGAGACAGCCATTGATGCTTTCTTTTAGTGCAGATGCACATCAAACCCGATCTCATGTGGGAATCCAAAATGGTGAGTGGGAGTTTCATAGGTAGGTGACGCTACGGTGATAGTGAGTTGCAAGAGGGGAGTTTGGATCAGATAATAAGCGTATTCCAATTGCAGAGGTGGTTAAGGCGACCGTACGCGATAATCGGGAGATCCGGAATCGAGTCCCAGTCTGGCACAAGTTTTCACCTATTACCATTGATTCAGTTCAATGCTCAAATGCAGCTAATGTCATTGAAAACCTCTGAATACCGTGTTATTTTCAGTGAACCATCCCGCCACTTGCTGTAAACAATTTAGCGAAACCTAATTCTGGATGGTCGGTTGCGAAAGTGAACCGCCATCCTCCTGGATGCATCTCCAATGGCTTAGTCACTGTGTCACCACGCTCGGTAATAGATGTGAAGTCTTGCCCATTGCCAAGTGTACATCCGAGCTGGTATGGGACATCCTTATCAGTTTGGAATGGATGTGATATACCTAAAAGCTCCGGACAAGTGCGGAGGGCGGGTACGCTGCTCATTAGGTGGCCGGTCGGTACTGTTCGGCCTTCAAGGCCTGTTCTGATGGTGTATGTTTTTCGTTTGAGTGCCACCACTAGGCGGGTGATGGAACCCCTCAGGCAGGTCGAGAAAGATGACTAGAGGTAACCACTCTGTATTTATGCCGGGTTTTGGTCTGAGATGTGGAGTCAGCTCTGTCAGCGAATACTGAAGACAACGTATAAGGGGCGTTCAAAAAGAAACGAGTCGGAGGCATAATTACAGAAACCAGTACCTGTATGTTAGAAGTATTGACACTGGCTGTTGATACACCTGTCCCACTGTGACACAAGGTGGTGAATGGCTGTCTCATAAAATTCCCAATACTGCGATGTTAACCAGTTCCACAAGTACAGCTGGACGTCGTCGTCCGAGGTGAATCGTTTGCGCCTTAGAGCCTTTTTAGGAGTGACCAAGAATGGCGTAATCACAGGTAGAGAGGTCCGGACTGTATGGAGGGTGGCTGAGAACTTCCCATTTGAATTTCTGCAGGAGTGCCGCGACTGTGTTGGTCATATGAGGCTTTGCATTGTCATGGAGCAGAATGACCTCACAGTTGAGATTGCCTGGTCGTTTTGATTTGATCACTTGGCGAAGGGTGGTCAAGGTTTGCGAATAACGCTGGCCATTTACTGTTGTTCTGTGCTGCAGGAAGTGAATCAGAAGGGGGCCATCTTGGTCAAAGAAGAACGTCATCATAACCTCTCCTGCACTCGTGTGGACGACGACGTCCAGCTGTATGTGTGGAACTGGTTAACATCGCAGCCCCGGAAATATTATGAGACAGCCATTCACCGCCTTGTGTCACAGGGGGCCAGTGCCTCAACAGTCAGGGTCAATACTTCTAACATACAGGTACTGGTGTCTGTAATTATGGCTCCCGCTCGTTTATTTTTGAACGCCCCTTATATGTAGCTGGCTACATGTAGTGGTTCATATTGGCTCGAATAACGCCTACCGTCTGAATACGCCCTATGTTCCTCAGGCGGCAACCTGAATTAGGGAAGACAGTGTGGCTCAAACGTGCCATGGAAGCTGAGCCTACGTTTTGCAGGATCACTCAAGAACTGTTTGCGGTCATCTGATTTTGAACTGAATTAGATTTATCAGGACGTCAGACGATTCAGTGACGATGCAGATTTCACGACCTCCGCTATGGGAAGAGGACTGTAGGTCGGCACTGAATAGAACATGACGTGCACGTTTTGGTTTTGGGTGATATGGAACCCACTCCAAAGGCCCGATAAATTGCATAGTACAATCGGAAAGCAGACGATACCAGCCCCATTAATTACAAAGGGAAGCACTCTTCATTTCGGAGGGGGTAAATAAAATGTCAGTCAGTATAGCGTTAGTTAATTACAGGAGCGTCCATGAGAGTGTCTCAAAACTAGTCTCGCCTGTAGTGTTAATTATGCCCACACAGTACTAGTAATAGATGTGAAAAGCGTAGAAATATGTGCTCTATTTGTACCGACGAAACGGTAAACTGTAATCTACCTTCTCTCTTCTTCTTTATTGTTGTAGTAACGCATCTCAAGATGCAGCCGAATAAATTTGGAGCCACTAGGTATAAACAAACAGCAATGTAGACTACGCTGATACTAGATTAATTTCACCCAATTTATACTGAGACGTTCTGGTACAAATAAAATGATTAATAGTAACAATCTGATTCCAATAGAGATGTTTTTGCATGGACGTAAGACGTAAAACGATCCTTGCCACACTGGCCAAATGCCTTTATTCTGAATGTTCCTTCCAGATTAACACTGCACTGAAGCTACACTACTGCTGAGTAAAAGATCTATTCTTAAATCAAAGGGTTGTGCCAAAGCCATTCTCCTCTGTACCATTTGACCCAGCCCGTATGTTATAGCAACGCAACGTATGCGCGATAATCTGTGTGGAGCTCTGAAATACAGATTCGCAATCATCTTGATTTCAAACACCATTGTAGTAGCTTGTACCTCCCAGTTTCGCCTTGATGACGGGGGATGTCATGCCACGAAATGGGATATACGAGAGGCCAAAGCGTTGAGGAATCATTTTGATCCATATCTTCTCAGCTACCGTGTAGATCTCACGGCGATTGACTGGAGCTAGGTCCACCTCGCCCAATGGCATCCACTATGCGTGCAATAGGACAGGGGTCAGGAGACAGAGAGGGGAGGAGCAAGGAGATACACAAACTCTCTCATGACTTTGGCGTGTTCCAGGAACCATTTCGATACAGTTCAGGAGCGATGTGGCTGCTCATCATCTTACTGAAGTCTAGATCGCCTATGAGCTGCAGTTGATGAAGGAAAAAATTAATTCAGCCCCTCAGCACGTTCCTGTATCGCTCGTCGCTAAGAGATGATGCCAGAGCTATCAGGGTCCTCATGTAATTCCACATAAAGATACCCACAAGAGAATGCAGCTACCGCCCATTTTTGTTGTGCCCTCTTGGCAACTGGAATGCATAGTTTCACTTTTATTTTTTTTTCGACTTACCCGTACCTTGCCATCGTCGTGTGAAACTCACTCCCCACAACCATTTTTTTTCTAGCTTCGACTGTCCATAGGCTGTGTTCCGTCGTCCATAACAAAGTCCGTGCCCTGTGTCTTGCGGTGAGCATAGGGTCATGCACGGGGACTGTGCCTTCTGCACCTCATTGCGCGACGATAGTTCTGCACAGTATGGCTGCTTTCATTGTCCAGTGTTGAACTGCGAAGTTCCAGATACCCGTGGTACACACGTGAAATAGTGGCACGTGTCACTGTTCGATTCCAGGGAAGGTACCTTTACACATTTAGCAGGACACCCATGACTGGGCGCAACACTTTACTTTGATGCCATACGTCATCCTGAGCTTCTGTTCGAGTTTTACGCCGGCTACAAGTACAAGATCTGAAGACATTCCAGTCACCCATTCATCGTAGCGACAGTAGCGCTCACTCTTCAGCAAAACGTCGATGGATTGGGGCTTAGAGGCGGGATCTGAGGTGTTCGGGGATAGGTTAGAAGGTAGAGCACCAGCCGCGAAAGGGAGTGATCCAGGTTCCAGACCGAGTGTGGAACATAGTTTCAATCTATTAGTCTCTCAGTGAAACAGAAACTGTCTTAATCTCTAAAAAAGGTCTCTATACCTCTGTCGAATTCCTCACAAGGGTGATATGCACTCATGGGACAAAAATTTATGACCACTTGCCGAATAGCGTTTTGGTCCACCTTTGGAAAGCCGTACAGAAGCAGTTCTCCTTGTCATGGATTCGACAAGTCCTTGATAGGTTTGTGGAGCTATGTGACCCCAGATGTCTACAAACAGGCCACGCGATCCCCGTAAATTTCGCGCTGTTGGTTCGTGGATGCGGAGATGGCGTCGGATAGCGTCCCAGATGTGTTCCATAGGGTTCAAGTCAGGCATTTTTGGTGGCGAAGAGATCAACGTGAGTTAACTATCATGCTACTCAAACAACTGTAGCATGATTCTGGCCTTCCGGACACTGTTTGAAGATGCCAAAACTGTCGGGGAAGACATCAAGCATGACTGGATACAGGTGTTCGCCTAGTCCACAGATACCACGATGCCTAGCACAGGTGCCATGGAAGCCCAGGTGAATGCCCCCTGTGGTATAATTCTGCCCCCACCGGCTTCCGTCCATGCCGCAGTACATGTTTCGAGCATCTGTTAGCCTGGATGACCTAGACACGATCGTCGAACTGGTGTAAAAAGAAACGTGTTTCATCCGACCAGGCGACACGTTTCCATTGATCCACGTTCCAGTCTCGATGATTCGGTTGCAGTTGCAGTTGTAAATACGATGTCATTGAGTTAACATGGGAATACTTAGCGAGCTCCATGTTCAACAATGTGTGCTGAATTGTGTGCTCCAGCTACGCCAGCACTGTACTCTGTCGTCAGGTCTGCGACAGATCGTCGCATATCGTGCTTTACAGATTGGACAAGCAACCGACCTCCACGTTTGTGATGGGACGTGGACGCCTCAACACCATTTCGCGCACTCGTAGCTTCACCGTCCTTCGACCACATAGATGCTCACGACAGAAGCACGTGAACAGCAACAGACGTTCATTCCCAGGTGCCGAGCCATAAAAATCTGCTCTGCCGCCCCGCAATATCTGTATTGGCTCTTCAGCAAAACGTAGAATGACCACTGTTTTATATACTTTCCTTACCACGTCACGTGCTTGCAGCACCACCAGGAGACATTCAGTTCCGCGGTGGGCAGTGGTCATAGTGTTTTGGCTCATCAGTGTACTTTGCCCACTTTGTAGCTTTAGTTCACCAAACGTTACGGCTGTGCCTCAAGGTATTGATTTAGTACGTTTCGGTAGCTACTCATTTTGTTTACTGTTGGATGTTTTGAGCCTTATTTTGATCTTCAAATTCTTGCTAAAAGATCTTGAATACATCAGGGCTTTTTTAGGTCCATTTGGTGGAACTTAGGTTTGAGCACCAGAATCTTCGCGTAATTGGCAGGTGGGACCTTTTGATACGATTCCGCGATATATGTTTGGACCTGGTCGGCAACAGAGGAACGAGGAAGCTAAGCCCTAATGTTAAGTTGGTGTAGAGACGTCTAGCCACTGGAGGGAAATCACACTGCAGTCCAACTTGTAGCGCCAGGCAATGGGCCCACCCGAGATGTCGACTACTGGCTTGGCTGTGGCAGCTGATGATGCTGCCGACTTGACATAGTGCCCTAAAGAAAGCACGGTATTTGTCTGATACAGATCGCTAGGTTTTCAGCTGCGATGCTGTACGCGGAACCAGGATTCACGTGGAAAGACGATGCGGTGCTACTCCTGTGTCCAGTATTTTCATTGGGGACACCACTTGCAGCTCGCCTCTCTCTGCTGCTTCGTCTAGGGAAGCTGTAACAATGGTTGCCATGCAGAAAGTGAATACTTGACTTGTTTCGCTGCAAACAAGCCCATTTGCGATTCTATATTCGCATGACAACTGTGGAATCCAGATCCAGATCAACGCCAGCAGCAATATAGCGAAATTATAAACCGCAATCTCCGTAAGCCACGATCAGAGTCAAACTGCAACATGTGCTGGTAGACGTTTCTCCTTCATACACGGGCATAACACAATCTTTTCCCAACCAAACAACATGCAAATATGATTTCTAAATGAGAAACTCGCTGCCTAACGTTTTCTTATACGAATACACAGAATGTAGGTGGCGTTGCTTCCACCTACTTTTCGCGGTTGCGCTAAAATAATTATCATTTATACGAGTATACATTATACACACCCGAATATATAGTCTACTGGAATGAAATTTTCACTCTGCAGCGAGCAAGTTCTCCACCGACTCAGCTATCCCAGCACGACTGATCACCCATCCTCGCAACTTTACTTCCTGTAGTATTGTTCAGAGATCACAATGCCACAACAAGGTCGGCAACGTATATCGATACCATAGACATTAGCAATGTCTTGCTGCAATCTGCTACGACGAATGGGAGGTGCTCTTGAAGCCACCCCAATTGTCTCAGCACTGCAGCACCGTCGCACAGAGGTCGACATAGAGCGGAGCATGGGCTCGCTCTGCCCAGTTGCTGACCTCTGATGAAGCAGTCACCATCATCTAGTTAGGAGACCTGTGATATTCAAGTCTAACACTGAACTGTACGTTTGCAGATATTGAACTTGCACTCTATTGTGTGCATTAAGTGATGCTTTATAGTTCAGAGACAGTTGTACATATTCGACTCATTCCTGTAGTAAGTAAATCTTTTTGTCATTCTTGCAATAAGGCGAACTAATGTTTCATATGTTGTTGCTGCGATCAGCCATCTCCCAGAGCAATCAAAAACCCACAGTTATGACACGGCGATTGTAATTTCGTCAGGTCATAACACATCCTCCAGTACCTCATATTCTGCCTTTCAAACATCACGGGAGCTCTGCTGCGAAACTTGGATGAAGTTTCATATCAGCGTACACTTCGTTGCAGAGTGCTAATTTCATTTTGGAAAATATTCCATAGTCTATAGCGAAGGCATGTCTCCGCAATATCCTTTCTTCCAGAAGTGCTAGTCGAGCAAGTTTCGCAGGAGAGCTTCTGTGAAGTTTGGAATGTATGAGATGGGGTACTGGCGGAAGTAAAGCTGTGAGGTGTCGTGAGTCGCGTTTGGGTAGCTCAGTCGGTAGAGCACTTGCCTGCGAAGGGCACATGGCCTGAGTTCGAGTCTCGGTCTGGTACACAGTTTCATTCTGGCAGGAAGTTTTGTGTAGCCCACTTCTTCAGAATTTAACGTTTGTTGCATGCTGCCTTCATGGTGTTGCAATTTTAACCGCCGTCAGTATAATATCGGTACTACAGAAGTACTGTTCTTAATCTTAACAATGGTCGCTCCAGTAACTTATGAGCAGCTGCTTTCTGTCTTTCTGTGTGTACTGCAAGCTTGATACATTAAGAAGGACCCAACAGTTACGCACCTGAAGGCGCAAGTCTAGAAAAATGTAGTCGAGATAGAATCAACTCTGTTTTAAATCTTCATCCCAGTTCCAAATTAGAGGATCGTATTCGTTTCTAGATTCTATGCTACAAATCTAGAGTTGTGCTTGCACGTCGCTTGCATAGGTAACTACCTTCACATCAGCCGCAGAAACAAGTCGACGAGGCCTCTGAACCCAGGCAACAGTCGTCATTGGTTCCTACATGAACTACGGCTTGGAGCTGGATGCATTGAGCGCGTTCAAGAGCCTCCTCAACCTCGGCCGAGAACACGCGTCAAACATACACACACGTCAGAGTGATCAGTTAACCACGACGCTGGGAAAACTCGATATCGAACGATATCTGAGTTTTCTGTTAGATCCTGACTTTTTTCTGACATGCCTGGAAAGACCTGTTCTGCTGTAGGTTGTCGAAATCATTGGGTGCATGACACAAAAAAGACAAGGAAAAAGAAATAAACCCAAAGCTTGTAGTACATGGAACAATAAAACCACCAAGTCAGTGACAGCTTGTGTCGTATACGTAACACCGCAGTTCGCTTGCTCGCGATGTGAATGGGGGAGCAGTTACGTTTCTTCACGGTAGTAAAAACCATTGGAATTAATCACCTCATCCATCTTATAGTACACAAGACTTAATTATTTAATTATTCAGATGCTATATTCGGCATTACGACTACATTTCGTGTAGACTGGAAAATCTGTGTACAGACTGAGAACGATTTTTGATTCTCCTAAGCGAAACCTTATACTTATTGTCAATCATACTGAAACACACAATACAAAAATGAAAACGTTCTCAGCAGATCTTACAAAAAATGTAGACAGATGGCATAAATTAGATACCCAACAGTAGTTGCGTAATGTGATTACGTAGATTTTTCCGCCTCAGATTTACCCTCGCGATGACCTAACTTCTGCGCCGACAAGGCGTCAAACCTCAACCTTCACTTTCCCCTCTTTCTTGCATCAGGTTTGAACTTAACTGTCTTTTTCTCTGCAGCTTACTGGATTGTGAAGCCTTTCAGATGTCCTGAACAGAACTAAAGATTATACAACCACTGATACTCTCCACTCCACGAGTATGCGACCGGTTTTTATCGTCATGGTGACCAATATTTCGACGATCCACCTTCAGGTGAGATTGCAGATGCACAATCACACCGGAAAAAGTGACATCAGATACGCCGGCTCCTTTATATCCCGAGAACAGGCCGCTGCGTGTGCGGGAGAAACGAAAGGGCTGCCCTCTGCTAAGCGAACAATTGCTGCGCCGCCGGCAGTAGAGACTAACAAAAGCGATGAATTGCAAATTAAGATGCAGCTGGTCGAAAACCAGACAGTTGTTGTTGTATATCTGATAAAATAAGGTGCCACATCTAGATTAAAGGTATTTATCTCTATTAATAATGTCATCTGATAACACAGTCCCAGTAACGGAGGCCGGGGCAATAACTTGCGGCTCTTTAAATGACATATTATGCCCTTCATTGAGACAATGTCCAACGACGGCAGATTTTTCAGACTGGAACAAACGTGTGTGACAATGATGTTCCACACACCGATCATGAACAGTACGAATAGTCTGTCCAATATAAGCCTTCCTCAACCCGAAATCACCTTTAACAGAATCAAGAAGATCCTCAGTTTTGGCCAAAGGCAGCAGTTCCGGCGTTCTGGCGTGATTATGCACCTACAATCTCACCTTAAGAAGGCGGCCAGTTGGGTCGTCGAAATATCGGGTCTTCTGTACGATGAAATCCAGCCCCATACCCTTGAAGAGCATCAGTATGTGGTGACTTCAATATTAATTTTGTACATGATTGCGCAAGAAAAAGGATGTTGGTAGATCTCCTAAAATGATGTGATGTGATGCAGACTGTTTTTTCCAACCAGGGTGCAGGGGAACAGTAGCACAGCCTTAGACAATAATTTTTATTCATTCTTCATTACTAGATCGGCATTCTGTTAGTAAAAGGGTGAATGGCCTTTCAGACCATGATGCACAAATTTTAACACTAAAAGGCTCAACAAACTCAAACAAATGTTACATATGATTATAAACTATGCAGGAAAGCTAATCCGATGACAATAGAGAGTTTTTTAAACATCATTAAGGAACAAGAGTGGCAGGATGTTTATAGTGCCAGTAACATACGGGGGATGGACAAAATAATGTGAACACCTGTACTTACTTGGAAATGGTTTATTAATAAGGGGTTGGCCCTCGATTTGCCCAAAATACAGCTGCGATACTTCTTGGAATACTGGCATATAATTATTGTATAGTCTCCTATGGAATGTTATGCCGGAACCTCATCTAACTCCTGTAGTGACGAGAGAGGCGGAAATCTGCTCCGGAGTCTGCGCTCCAATACCGCCCAAAAGGGTTCGATAATGTTAAAGTCCAGGGTCTGTGCCGACCAGGGGAGACGCTGCAGTTTAGTTGCATGCTCCTCATACCACGACTGTACTGTCCTGGCTGTGTGAATGGATGCATTATCGTCCTGAAATATGGCATCATTGATGGTGAACAACGCCGCGCGGAGTGGCTGCGCGGTTTGAGGAGCCATTCACGGATTGCGCGGCCGCTCCCGCCGGCGCTTCAAGTTCTCCCTCGGGCATGGGTGTGTGTGTCGTTCTTAGCATAAGTCAGTTTAAGCAGTGTGTAAGTCTAGGGACCGATGACCTCAGCGGTTTGGTCCCTTAGGAACTCACACGCATTTGTACATTTTTTTGGGGGAACAACATTTGAATCATGGGGTGCACCTGATCACCTAAAATGTTCACATAATCGTTTGCTATAGTACGGCCTTTGAGAGTAATAATGGGACCAGCAGAATACCATGTTATGGCTGCCCACACCATCACACTTCCACTTCCATGCTTAACCGTTGGAATCAAGCAATCGGGACTGTAGGCTTCTTTTGGCGTTCTCCAGACGTAAACCCGGCCCGATGTTGGAAATAACGGAAACGTCGACTCGTCGGACCATTAGACATGTTTCCACTGATCAATCGTCCAGGATTTATGCTCTTGACACCATGTTTCACGCTTCTTTGCGTTGGTTGTCGTCACTAATTGTTTCGATATAGCAGCTCGTCCATGAATATTCGCTTTATGGAGTTCTCGGCGGACAGTGTCGATAGATACGTAGTCTCAAAGATGGCTATTGATGTCTGTAGTCACTTTAGCCGGCGCAGTTTTGTGTTGTTTTTATACAGTTCGTGTTACCGTACGACGATCTCTATCATTTAGTTTTGATTTGCGCCCACTATTACGTTTACACGATGATGTCTTTCCATGTTTTTGTGTAGGCTGTCATGACTGTTGAAACAGTGCTCTTGAAACATTCAATAAGTTGGCTGTCCTGGTTACTGATGCTCTAGCTAATCGGGCCCCCACAATCTGCCCTCTTTGGAACTCTCTTAGATCTTTCATTGCACATCGATCTCGGCCTCTGAATGCAAATACGAAGTTTGTACTACTCCTTAACAACCTGCACTAACACGTAGTCCACGCTGAAACGCACAGTCCACCGCGACACGCGCCTTACCTGCGTTGTTGACCGCCAAACACAAACATCTCATTACTACCACTGTTCACATTATTTTGCCTATTCCCTGTATATGACAAATATAATGCTTTCCTTAACAAATTTCTCATGATCTTTGAGAGTTGCTTTCGATTAGAGCGTTCTAAACAGGATCCTATCTGTAAAAGGGAGCCTGAGTGGCTGACTAATGGGATAAGGATATTATGTAGAACTAAGCGGGAATTATATCAAAATGTTAGAAGTAGTCACAATCAAGCTAAAAAATTTGTTCAAATGGCTCTGAGCACTATGCGACTTAACTTCTGAGGTCATCAGTCGCCTAGAAATTAGAACTAATTAAACCTAACTAACCTAAGGACATCACACACGTCCATGGCCGAGGCAGGATTCGAACCTGCGACCGTAGCGGTTGCTCGGCTGCAGACGTTAGCGTCTAGAACCGCACGGCCACTCCAGCCGGCAATCAACCTAAAGTAGCTCATAACAAACAGTACTGTAATGTGCTTGAAAATGTTATTAGGAAGGCAAAGAGTATGTGGTACGCAAATGGAATAGCGAATTCACAGGATAAAATTAAAACCATATGGTCTGTCGTGAATGAAGTGTCTGGTTAGCAGCACAAGGTCAATGATGTAGTCAGTTCGTAGTAAAAATATTTCTGCTACTGATAACTCTGATATATGTATAGTATTTAACAATCATTTTCTGAGCGTTGCTGGTGAATTAAATAAAAACTTCGTTTCTACAGGGAATCACATAACTCTCTTGGGAAATGCCTTCCCGATATTGATGTCTGAAATACTCCTCTGTGATAGTGACAAGGTGGAGACTGAGTCAATAATTGAATCGCTGAAACTGAGGACTCTCAAGGATATGATGGAATGCCTAGCACAAGATTAAACTACTGTGCTGCACATGTTAGCCCTGTACTTAGCCATATTTGTAATTTTTCCTTTAAGAATCGTCATTTTTCTAAACGATTAAAGTACTCAGTAGTAAAACCGATTTATAAAAAGGGAGAAAGGGATAATGTAGAGAACTTCAGACCTGTTTCTATGCCATCATTGTTTGCTAAAGTTATTGAAAAGACTGTGTATGTAAGGATAATTAATCATTTTATAGCACATAATTTGCTATCAAATGTACAGTTAGGGTTTAGAAGTGGTTTAGCAGCTGAAAATGCTACATTCTCTTTTCTCTGTGAGGCACTGGATGGATTAGACAAAAGGTTTCGAACGCTCGGCATATTTTTTGATTAACTAAGGCGTTTGATTGCGTTGATCACAAAATATTGCTCCAGAAGTTGAACCATTATGGAATACGGGGAGTAGCTCACCTCTTACTTTAACAACAGATAGCAAAAGGTCATTCTTCACAGTGTTGAGAATAGCGGTGATGTGGGGCTGAGTGGGGCACAGTCAAATGACGGACGCCCCATGGATCAGGTTTGCGGCCACTCCTGTTTCTTATTTATATAAATGATATGCCCTCAAATATTACAGGTAATTCTAAAATATTTCTGTTTTCTGATGACATTAGCTTGGTAGTAAAGGATGTTGTATGCAACATTGGCTCCGTTTCAAATAGAGGAGTTCATGTATTAAAAATTTTGGAAATTTGTGGAAGTTCTATGGGACCAAACTGCTGAGGTCATCGGTCCCTAGGCTTACACACTACTTAATCTAACTTAAACTAACTTACACTAAGGACAACACACACACCCGTGCCCAAGGGAGGACTCGAACCTCCGATGGGGAAAGCCACGCGAACCGTGGCAAGACGCCCCAGACCGCACGGCCGCGGGGCCATGTCATAAGTTCATGGCTTGCAAAAAACGAACTAATACTAAATCACAGTAAGACTCAGTTTTTACAATTTCTGACACACAATTTAACATTTTAATTTTACAGAATGGGCTTACGATTAGTGGCACTAAACAGTTCAAATTTCTAGGTGTTCATATAGGTAGTAAACTGTCGTGGAAAGTCCGCGTACAGGATCTTGTTTAAAGACTTAATGCTGCAATTTTTTGTATTCGAACGGTATCTGAAGTAAGTGACCGTTCGACACAAAAATTAGTTCAAAAATGGCTCTGAGCACTATGGGACTCAACATCGTAGGTCATAAGTCCCCTAGAACTTAGAACTACTTAAACCTAACTAACCTAAGGACATCACACACACCCATGCCCGAGGCAGGATTCGAACCTGCGACCGTAGCAGTCCTGCGACTCCGGACTGCAGCGCCAGAACCGCACGGCCACAAGAACTTGTCTACTTTGCTTATTTTCATTCGCTTATGTGACGTGGTATTATATTTTGGGGTAACTCTTCCCGTTATCAATAGATACACTCCTGGAAATTGAAATAAGAACACCGTGAATTCATTGTCCCAGGAAGGGGAAACTTTATTGACACATTCCTGGGGTCAGATACATCACATGATCACACTGACAGAACCACAGGCACATAGACACAGGCAACAGAGCATGCACAATGTCGGCACTAGTACAGTGTATATCCACCTTTCGCAGCAATACAGGCTGCTATTCTCCCATGGAGACGATCGTAGAGATGCTGGATGTAGTCCTGTGGAACGGCTTGCCATGCCATTTCCACCTGGCGCCTCAGTTGGACCAGCGTTCGTGCTGGACGTGCAGACCGCGTGAGACGACGCTTCATCCAGTCCCAAACATGCTCAATGGGGGACAGATCCGGAGATCCTGCTGGCCAGGGTAGTTGACTTACACCTTCTAGAGCACGTTGGGTGGCACGGGATACATGCGGACGTGCATTGTCCTGTTGGAACAGCAAGTTCCCTTGCCGGTCTAGGAATGGTAGAACGATGGGTTCGATGACGGTTTGGATGTACCGTGCACTATCAGTGTCCCCTCGACGATCACCAGTGGTGTACGGCCAGTGTAGGAGATCGCTCCCCACACCATGATGCCGGGTGTTGGCCCTGTGTGCCTCGGTCGTATGCAGTCCTGATTGTGGCGCTCACCTGCACGGCGCCAAACACGCATACGACCATCATTGGCACCAAGGCAGAAGCGACTCTCATCGCTGAAGACGACACGTCTCCATTCGTCCCTCCATTCACGTCTGTCGCGACACCACTGGAGGCGGGCTGCACGATGTTGGGGCGTGAGCGGAAGACGGCCTAACGGTGTGCGGGACCGTAGCCCAGCTTCATGGAGACGGTTGCGAATGGTCCTCGCCGATACCCCAGGAGCATCAGTGTCCCTAATTTGCTGGGAAGTGGCGGTGCGGTCCCCTACGGCACTGCGTAGGATCCTACGGTCTTGGTGTGCATCCGTGCGTCGCTGCGGTCCGGTCCCAGGTCGACGGGCACGTGCACCTTCCGCCGACCACTGGCGACAACATCGATGTACTGTGGAGACCTTACGCCCCACGTGTTGAGCAATTCGGCGGTACGTCCACCCGGCCTCCCGCATGCCCACTATACGCCCTCGCTCAAAGTCCGTCAACTGCACATACGGTTCACGTCCACGCTGTCGCGGCATGCTGCCAGTGTTAAAGACTGCGATGGAGCTCCGTATGCCACGGCAAACTGGCTGACACTGACGGCGGCGGTGCACAAATGCTGCGCAGCTAGCGCCATTCGACGGCCAACACCGCGGTTCCTGGTGTGTCCGCTGTGCCGTGCGTGTGATCATTGCTTGTAGAGCCCTCTCGCAGTGTCCGGAGCAAGTATGGTGGGTCTGACACACCGGTGTCAATGTGTTCTTTTTTCCATTTCCAGGAGTGTATATTCTTCACTGTCGTTTCTTGTTAACAATATCAGCTTACTCCCAAGAATTAGCAGCTTTCACTCAGTTAATACGAGGCAGAAATCCAGTCTGCATTTGGATCAGACTTCCTTAACTGTTGTGCAGAAATGTGTGCAGTATACTGCTACATCCATTTTCAATAAGCTACCACAAGCATTCAAAAATCTTAGCAGGAATCCACGCGCTTTCAAACCTAAACGGAAGAGTGTCCTCATGGGCCATTCCTCCTATTCTGCTGAGGACTTCCTTGAAAAATTAAGCTGATTCCTATGTTTGATTGTTGATCGCGTTTACTTAAACTTATGACTTGACTTTTTTGGGGTCGTAAACATTTTATTTTATCTGTTATTAGTTTTTTGTTGTAATTTCATGTACTGACCTGTTACGTTACGTTGGAAACGTGGTCCTCAATTTGGTAACTAGACGCGTAAATAAATAAAAAAAGTAATTGCTTAATCTTCAGTCCTGTTCAGGACATCTGACAGGCTTCACAAATCAGTAATCTGCAGAAAAAAGACAGTTAAGTTCAAACCTGATGCAAGAAAGAGGGGAAAAATGAAGGTTGAGATTTGACGCCTCATTGGCACAGAAGTTAGGTTATATTGAGGCTAAATCAATATCTTGCCGGCCGGTGTGGCCGTGCGGTTAAAGGCGCTTCAGTCTGGAACCGCGTGACCGCTACGGTCGCAGGTTCGAATCCTGCCTCGGGCATGGATGTGTGTGATGTCCGTAGGTTAGTTAGGTTTCATTTGTTCTAAGTTCTAGGCGACTGATGACCTCAGAAGTTGAGTCGCATAGTGCTCAGAGCCATTTCAATATCTTCATGTCTATGGATTGTTCATAACCACGCCGGAGAAAATATTAGGCATCTGCAGGAGACATAAAACCAATACCGTATAACACTGGCTGTAGCCTTGATAATGGTCTCATTTTGACGAGGTTGGGATTCCACAAGTTTCTTCAGGGATGCTATATCCGCTTGAAGCCACTCATTGATGATCAGATCGCATAAAAATACCAAAATTTAGACTGCTTCGTTTCACCAGGTGTTCCAAATATTCCCGTATATTTTCTGTGGTATAAAGCTCTGGTGATTCAAAGGGTCAGTTGAGGTGTGTAAGGTGACTGAATGTTCGTCGGACCAGGAATGGCTGTTGTAATTTGAGTGTAGGGGCCCAAATCATGGTACCAAAAACACCCCCAACACGTCACAAAACAAAACCACCTCTGCCCTGAACTTTATCGTCCACACCACACGCTTGTGATGATCTGGAGATGGGAAGACAAGTTTCCACAATCAGAATGTACAACGTTATTTCAAATTCGTGCCCATCAAGTAAATCTGCGGTTGTCATAAGTGATAAATTCTATTAGCAACAAATTTTCTGATTTGGAAAAACAACAGTTTTCAGTGAATGAAGGAAGAGTTACAGCTAGTGAAATTCGAGCCAAAATACAATTTCTTGAATACCGTGGAAACACATACGGAAAGTACGTTTTGACAGAAGTGACTGCGTTTTGGAGAATTGATGGTGACTGGTGTTCATTATTACTAATAAGAAGAAAGCCTGAAGTGTACTGATTTTACTCACAACAATTTGCAGGTGTGAAAATGGATTTTGAGCTAGTGCGCCCAGAAACGTTGGGAAAACTGAAGTGAGGAAGTGAACCAATTTTTAGAATGATTTATGATATCCATTAGTTGAGACTAAATTGAATACAAAGTAGATTGTATGAAATAAGCAATACCCATCATTGTATTTACTCGTTTTTTTCGGTTCAAAGACGCATAAATATTATTGGTCTGAATATTAATAATTTGTTCTTTACCTTTCGTCATTTTAAAAGTAAGGGTTTTCAAAGCATTTTTATCAAACTTAAGCTTAGGAGTAATGCCTGACATTTATTCTTGTTCAGGGGTAATGCACCCAGAAACGTTGGGAAATTCTGCTTTAGACGCATTTACACCCTACCATTAGCGTGTACCAGATGATCTCGTAACATGCTTCGAATGTCTAATGGTGATGTTCCTGCTCCAAAACTGATCTCTCTAGCCTCTGACCTGTATTCGTATATCATAGTCGATTTTTCATCCCGTAATGAGAGCGTTTTCCTAGATGGTGTGACTGATCACGTGTAGTTAACGTAATATCTGGGCACGCAATTTATGTAGAATTCGACTTAGTGGGTGGCAGCGATGGTCTCTCTGTAGCGAGTAGTTCCGCTTGCGGATGCCGCGACTCCAAACGTCGCGGCCATCCCATCACATGAGGATGGCAGTCGGTTTGCTACAGGAAACAAATACCCAGCCTGGGGGACGAATCGGCAATTTGTATCGCGCCACTGAAGTCCACTTTATGCTGATATCCGAAAACAACTGCTATTTCACTTTCTGGGCCTGGACGTTTTGTTTGGAACTTTTGTTGTGTGTGTTGTGTAAGACAATTCTGCATTTTTACAATTATACTGATCTGAGCTCACGTTACTAGTAGTCATAACTTAGGCTGTCTGCTGTGTTCTGTGGCATCGACTTGCTGCGATTTCGGAATTGACACGGCACGTGATTTGCGCCAGTGACTTACTTAGTTTGTGTCATGAGACGACACAAACTTTGACGTCTAACATTAACCAAATGCGCAAAGATCTCGTGTCTTGCCCATCGTACACACTATTTTCATGGTAATCGCCGATAAAGATCTGACATCAAAGTCACACGTCGGGTATAAATACCCTATTAATGCCATCTTCAGGTCCCTATGCACTCCATACGGCTGTTTGGTGATTTTTCATTGGTAAATATCTGACTGGCCGCTGTTCCATATCCACGATGGATCAATAGAGAAATTGAAAACACTTCTCTTTTGGTGTTTTGTTAAGAGTTCATTTACTAATCCATATTCAGGGACTTTGCTACCTTATGTTTCTCACTCTTGTATTTATTTACTCACACTCAATTTCAATCATTGACTACCCGTGTGAGCAAATAGTAAGAAACAGTTGTTCATCCGAACGAAAGAGTGAAGTTTCAGACGAAGTCTAACGCTAAAAGCAAAGTCTTTTGGGCTCATAATAAGCTGACACAAGCTCTTGTTTACGTCATGCCATAGAATTGCATACATGTTTGATGTATGTTAAAGTTACTAGCTGTCAAGCAGTTTCGTTCCGAGACATTAGTTGATTGGCACTCATTTCTTGAGAACATATTCGTACCAGTAGTCGACTTGCCTTGTAAAGTACATTTATAGTCCGTGAGAAGTGAAATCAACCGCCAGCAGTAGACAGAACGGAGACGTGTTGTACTGTCCTATGAAGAAGTAGGGGAGCGTTGTTTCGTTGAGATACGTACCTAAGAGTGTGTTCTAAGAAGGATACGACCTTGGTCGGTGCTACGGTTTCCCATACTTATCTGTGGTTGCTGGCAACGACAGCTTATGTAACAGTCGAGTTCGATAGTGGTACCCTAGACACACCGTGTCATTATTCTTGCCACTCGTACAATATATGATACTCTATAAAGTGCATCATCTGAATTACAGACAAGCAAGAGTTTTCGGGTGAGGAGAGATTTCACCAAATTGCACGTCAGTTATTGCATCCATGTGCTTATTCGGTTGTAGCCTGACTCATTTATTGTCCGGAGTCGTGATCTAAGATGTGACATGCAATTTTTTTTTCGATGAACTACAAGCGTTATGTTGGAGGATGCTGTCGGTGGTCACTACTACCGCTAGAAGCTCTTGCTGCCCCCAGAAAGTTACGAGGATAAAAAGCGTGTAAGCTATAATTAGTTTTGTTACGGAGATTTTGACCCACTTCTACACACTTCTTACCCTGCCAGGGAAAACTCCACTCCTCACCTCCCTCCTAAGTGGTTCATGTCCACTTGTTTAAAGTGAAAATGACAGTAAATTTGAAAATAGGCCAGTGTCAGTAAGTAAAAATCGATAGAAACTATTATATTTAAATTTCCTAAATGCCTTACGTCAAAATTCAATCACCTTCACATGTGTGGAGTTTTCCTTCAACCATTCTAGCACGATTTTCTCCCACCTCAGCCAGGATGGTATGGCAGCTCACTGAATTTATGAGTGATTTTCTGCTTAGTGGCCATATGACCTTTGTTGCACACCGTGATAGTTGATGGCGAATTATGTTCCCAACGCGTTGTTGTCCACTCAGTTAATCGGTTAACTCTTGAGGCGGTGGTTTCCGCAAATACAGGTACGCGCGGTACGTCTTTGAGACTGTGGCACGAGAAAAGCTCAGCTCCTACAAGACCACCGAAATGGAATGTTCACTACTCGAGCCGCGATCAAATGCGCTGATATCTAGCGTCTTGCAATCCTTCAGTCTATTGCAGAAGATCAATGGTCGAAACACTGACAGTTGATCATGAACAGAAATAAATTTAACGTATTGCGCATAAATAGACGAAGAGATCAACTACTGACATCTTGGGTTGTCGGGTGTTCTGCCGGATATGAGCGTCGTACTTGCACGATATTTCGGTCACGTATCTCGAGACCTTCATCAGGTGCGACCTGAGACTGCTCCTCGAGTGGACCTGGTCCAGTATTTATGCCTATGGCATGCCTATGGACCAGGTCCACTCGAGGAGCAGTCTCTGGTCGCACCTGATGAAGGTCACGAGCTACGTGACCGAAATATCGTGCAAGTACGACGCTGATATCCGGCAGAACACCCGACAACCCAAGATGTCATTAGATCGCCGGGAAAGCCTGAAGAGTTACAGATCAACTACTGTTTGATTACG
This sequence comes from Schistocerca piceifrons, assembly GCF_021461385.2. NCBI lineage: Eukaryota > Metazoa > Arthropoda > Insecta > Orthoptera > Acrididae > Schistocerca > Schistocerca piceifrons. Next base: position 668,164,275 of record NC_060149.1, read on the forward strand.
CTGTTAGCGACAAATCACAAGAAAAAGTAACTACCGTATAGTACCTGGGAGTCACTAAGAGCTACCTAAAATAGAATGACCACATAAAGCAAATAGTAGGTTAAGAAGCTGCCAAGCTAAGATTCATTGCCGGCCGAAGTGGCCGAGCGGTTCTAGGCGCTACATTCTGGAACCGCGCGACCGCTACGGTCGTAGGTTCTTATTCTGCCTCGGGCATGGATGTGTGTGATGTCCTTATGTTAGTTAGGTTTAAGTAGTTCTAAGTTCTAGGGGACTGATGACCTTAGAAGTTAAGTTCCATAGTGTTCAGAGCCATTTGAACCATTTTTTGAGATTCATTGAGGGAATCTTAGGGAAATATAAATTTTCTACGAAATAAGTGGTTAAAGAACACTTGTTCGATCGATTCGTTATTCATCAATCAGAGACCCTTAACAAGTTGGATTAATAAGAGTTATAGAGAAGATCTAATCAAGAGCGGTGCGTTTCGTCACATAATCGTGTTGTCGCGAGAGAGCGTTACGCAGGTGCTCAAGAAACTCCAGTGGCACACTCTACAAGACAGGTGTTCTGTATCAGGGAGAGGTTTATCGTTGAAATTTCGAGAGTGTACCTTCCTGGAAGGGTAGCGAACATTTTATTTCCTCTCATATACGTCCCGTGAAATGGGTACGACGAGAAAACTGGAGACATTACAACTCATAAGGAGTTTTATCGCCAGTCGTTCTTGCCACGTACCATTCGTGAATGGAACAGCAAAGGAGGAAAAAAGACAGCGGTATCGGAAGTACCCTCCGGGCACACCATCAGGTAGCTTGCAGAGTATAGACGTGGATGTACTATCAGGTCGTCAGCCAGAATAGGATCTGCCGATATCACAGTCGCTCCACACCGAACATTTCCATTCCGTGTGGTGACAGAACCGTCCATTCTGCAACTCACCATTTACTTCTTATTCAATTTTTCGTAAGGTCAGAGGATAGACTGGAGCTTACAGTCGCGTCCCGAGCGTGGGAGTTAATGCCAGAACACACAGACACTGACAAGGTTTCATTGTTCCGTCCGTCTACGAGAACCACGTCTTGTAACCTCCTGACTGTGAACTCTGCAGCAAGAACACTGCTACATGTATCCCAGCTTACCGAATTTCTTCCGCGAGATTTTTACTGGATAGGTAAGCTATGATAGAACGTGGTCTACACTTTGAAACGGCACACAAGGGCCGGCTGATTGACTGGCTCATCTGCACGGGTACAACTGCGAATCTTTCAATTAAGAATCCTTTTCGACTGATCTGACTGCCCCGACTACTCTCTCGAGGACACTGAGTCCTCCATTTTTCTCAATATTTCGTCTTCGACCCGTACATCTTCTCGTTGTGTCCTAAGCCCTTCATTCCCTTCTCATGACGTTTATTCACCAGCACGACCCCCCCCCCCCTCTCTCTTTCTACCAATTCTCTCTTCCTGTTTCATTTCTTACCCATTTATTTGTTAAGGACCTAGGCACTTTGCTGTCCACCGTACACTGTAGCATCAGACTAACGCTGTCTGCCTCATCTGCCACGTCCAAATTCTGTATGCTGCCAAGGTATAATCTGACATTTGATTTTCTCCGTGTTGTTAAAGAATGGGCTCTGTTACTGTGCATGCGTATACTATGGCAGAACACCATCCGCGAAAAGTATGATCAGGATTCGGTCTCAATCTGGCACACGATTTAAATTCGTCACAAGATTCATGTTAATGTACTGTCTGTTACAAGAGAAAATTTAATTTCTACTGCCATTTTGTTCGCACGCTTCGGTCACTTACGATCTGGCTCGACCAGATGGGTTGATATCCCTCTTCTTACTCATCCATCGCTCTACTTTCACCTGGCATACCGAACTATTCCATTCCCTATGAGCGCGCTCTCTCGGACACAGTAGTTACTTTCTGATTCAATTGCTCACGGATGTAGCTGCTGTTCGTGCATGAATAAAACCGGACGTGGGCATTAAAAATCTTCGTTCCCGAGCTGCAACTGAGAATCTAGTGGGATGCAAATCAAACACGAGATGACGACAGACGACCTTCCGTGAGGATCAAAGGTTTGTTCCTATAGCATTGCTTGTGAGGCGGACCGTATGTGCGGAGTGGCTGAGGTCACGGACAGCAGCGGCCAAGGACGCCAACTGAGGTTTGGCGAAGCAGTGTGTGAAGACACTACCAGCGCAGCACCTGTGTCACATCTACATCTACATCTGCATGACTGCTCTGTAATTAACAATATAGTGTTTGGCAGAGGGTCCCTAGACCATTCGTCGACCATTCCACTGTCGAATAGCATGTGGGAAAAATGAACGCCAAAATTTTTCTTGTGTGCTCTGATTTCTCTTATTTTGTTAGCGTGTTCAGTTCACCTTATGGAGGTGGGAGCCAACAAAATATTTTCTCTAAAGGAGAAGAAATTTGATGATTGAAATTTTGCGAAAAGATGTGTGTGTGAAATCTTATAGGACTCAACTGCTAAGGTAATCAGTCCCTAAGCTTACACATTACTTAACCTAAATTATCCTAAGGACAAACACACACACCCATGCCCGAGGGAGGACTCGAACCTCCCCCGGGACCAGCCGCACAGTCCATGACTGCGAAAAGATCTCACAGCAACGAAATCTACCTTTGTTTTAATGATTGCCACCCCCAGTCGCTTATCACACCCGGTGACACTCTCTCCCTATTTGGTAGTAGCGAAAACGATCAGCCCTTAATTGAAATTTTCTAGTACGCTCCGTCAGTTCTACAAGTATTTGGTAAGGATCACATACCATGTAGAAGCAGTCGTATTGGTTGATTTGTTGCACTTCTAAGTGTTCTGCCAATAAAACGCAGTCTTTCTTTCACCACACCCACAATATTTTCTGTGTGATGCTTCCACTTTCAGTTGTTTTTTAATTGTAATCCCTAAGTCTTTAGTTGAATCTACAGTCATTAAGTTACGTAATTTGTTGCGTAACGGAAATGTACCGGATTTTTTTCAGTACTCGTGTGGAGGACCTCACACTTTTTATTATTTGGCGTCGATTACCACTTTCCACACCATACAGACGTCTTCTCTAAATCATATTGCAATTCGTTTTGATCTTCTGATGAGTTTACTGGACAGTAAACGACAGCATCATCTGCAAACTATTCAAGAAGCTGCTTAGATGGTCTCCCATATAGAGGGCCACTTTGTTTTCACTAAATGACTACCAATAAATTACTAAGAACTGTGTCCTTTCTCATAGGGAGCCACTAATTTAATCGCACAACTGAGACAATACCCAACAGCCGCGCAACTTGGTTAAATACCGTCTGTGAGGAACAGTGTCAACAGCCATTATAAATCTAGAAATATGGAATCAACTTGAGATCCCAGGTCGGTACCACTCACTACTTCGTGTGAATAAAAAGCCAGTTGTGTTTCACAGGTACGATCTTTTCTGAATCTGTGCTGATTATGCGTCAATATATCGTTTAATTGTAATCCCTAGGTCTTCAGTTGAATAAGTTATGTTATTTGTTACGCAACGGAAATTTGGTGGAATTTTTTCAGTACTCTTGTGAAGGACCTCACACTTTTTTATATTTGGTATCGATTACCGCTTTCCACACCATACAGACGTTCCAAAATCGTCCTACAAGTCTACGTCAATGATTTGTGTCTATAATTCAACGGATTACTTTTATATCCTTTTTTGTTTATTGGTGTGACGTATGCAACTTTTCCAATCCTTAGGTACGAATCTTCCGTCTTACGAGCGGTTGCATGTGACTGCTAAAAATTAGTTATTTCATCAACATACTTCGAAAGGAACCTAATGGTATACAGCCTGGACTGAAAGATTTGCCTTTATTATGTGACTTAAGTTGTTACGCTAACGCCGAGGCTATCTGCTTCCAAGTTACTCATTTTGACAGCTATTCTTGATTCGAATTCTGGTATATTTACTGCATCTTATTTGACGAAGGAATATCGACAAAAACCATCTTTAATGACTGCGCCTTAGTGCCACCACTGTTCCTACGCAGATGAGGCTCTACTACACATATCTAGGCCCTATGTCACTGCAGATTAATTAACCAGAACGTTGCTTGAATACCTTCGTCTTTAAGTAAACATAGGCCTCTTGGTAGTATTTCCAGCTTCTCAGAGTACACACTCGTTTACTTAGAAACAGAACCACGATTTGGCTTTCTATTTTTCACAGGTGCTAACTGCTGGATGAAGTTACATCCATATTAAGCGCATGGAAAATATCCTGCTGAGACTAGGACAGTTACAAATCGTTGTTATTCTTTGCTGAGTAACTGGTTTCATACGAGACTCTAAGTGTCTATTCGGTACTCTTTAATGCGTTTCTTTACTCGCACGTTTTCTTAGCAGCACGGATTTCTTGCCTGACTGGGACCGACTTTGTAGCTTTTTATTCCAATTCGTTACACCCAAATTGGTTTCTGTAGCCGCTACAGTTCTTTCCTCCCTTATACGTGCCTGACCACCGAGCACAGGAGGCGTAATGTACCTAAACTGGCAGAGTAATTGGCGTTGCCCAGGTATGGATCTTCGTCAATTTTCTATTAGTCTCTTCCTTCCCCCTCTCTCTGTCCCTCCCTCTTCCCCTCTCTCTATTCACTTCCTCCTTCTCCCTCTCTTTGTCCATCTCCTCCTCCCTCCTCTCACAGTCGATCTCCTCCTCCTCCTCCTCTTCCTCTCTTTCTGTCCATCTCCTCCTCGTTCCTTTCTCTGTGCATCTCCTCCTTTTTCCTTTGTCAGGTCCATATCCTCCACCCCGTCTCTCTATCCATTTCTTCTTCCCCCCCCTCACTGTCAGTCCCCTCCTCTTTCCTTTCTTCATCCATCTCCTCCTCCGCCTCTATCTCCTCACTCCCTCTAACTCAAAGTCGTCCTTCCTCCTCTCGTTATCCACCTCCTGCCACCTACCACCTACCTGTGTCCATTTCCTCGTTATTCTCTCTTTCTGCCCGCCTCTTCCTTACCCCTTCTCTCTCCACGTAATCACCCCTACCCCAAAAGCAGTTTGCTGGTTCTGATCCCATCCAAAGGCTTAAGAGGAGCTGTTTACCTGTGCTTTGCCCGCATCATATCTTTCACATATACGAGGGCGTGCTGAAAGTAATGCTGCTGAATTTTTTATGTGAAATCTCTTAGAGATTTTTACATAAAACAAACTTTATTAACATTCTACATCTTTATTCTTCATGTCTACATATTTGCATCCCTCTGCCCTTAGAGGGCTCTGAATAGTAGCGTGTAGTTTGGCGGTGTGTAACGTGACTTCGTCAGTACGTGAGAAACAACATGCTGTAATGTAGATTCGAAATCGAATAGTTCATCCGCAGATGGAACATCCTCTCCATCAGCATGACAGTGCTGCGATGTCTGCAACAATCCGACACCTTGAGTTCGTTGTCACCGATCATCCTCCATGCTGTCGCGACTTGGGCCCATCCGATTTCCATCTGTTTCCAAAACCTAAAGAATACCTTCGAGAACTTCACTTTGATAGTGGTGAAGCGGTGCATGCAGATATGATGTTGTTGCACCGTCAGCAAAGTCAAACATTCTACAGTGATGGTATCAACAAATTAGTGGTTCAAATGGCTCTGAGCACTATGGGACTTAAGATCTGAGGTCATCAGTCCCCTAGAACTTAAAACAACTTAAACCTAACTAACCTAAGGACATCACACACATCCATGCCCGAGTCAGGATTCGAACCTGCGACCGTAGCGGTCGCGCGGTTCCAGACTGAAGCGCCTAGAACCGCTCGGCCACTACGGCCGGCAACAAATTAGTCTTTCATTCTCAGGAATGCGTACGTCATCAGCGTGACTATGTTGAGAAATAAACACAAGGATGTAGACATGAAGAATCCAGATGTAGAATGTTAATGAATTTGATTTTATTTAAAAAGCTTTAAGAGATTTTGCATAAAAATTTGGAGGAATTAGTTTTCAGCACGCTCTCATATTTAACATATTTCACACGTATTAGTACCCGATGGTTGTAATTAAAGTCCAGCTACTCACAGAGGTGTGGTGTGGACTGTAATTATCGTATGGCAGTGAAACTTGGTAGACATTCTGATACGTTAATGAGGTACCGATTTACTCAGGAAAAAATTATTTCCAGTTTTGGCCACCAACTGCAAATGTAGCGCTGTGAGTGCAAGAAAGACATATGTAATGGATTGGGAACAGGACGTGGACAGGGAAGAGCAAACAAGTGAGAAAGGCATAATGTTGATTTTATTAACAACTGCCGCTTACACAATTTGTTCAATATGAGCACCTGAGGCGTCGACAGGTTGCTGTAGAGCACCAAATTTGCACCTGGTGGCCAAAATTGGAGCTGATTTTTTTTCCAGCGTATATCGGTTCCGCATTAACACATTAGCATATCCACCAAGTTTCGTTGCCATATGATAATTACAGCCAACACTGGATCTCCGTAACGAGCTTTACTTTAACTAAACCACCCGGTACACACACGTCACATGTATATCTAGCGAATGTCGTCCTGCAATTTCGTTTTAAAGCAGCTCAGTATTTGCGACGTCGTATCTCCAGAACTATGTGTCGTACAATGATATAATTTTACTACTACATTAAGTGGTGTATGTGAATATTCTCTACAAAATGTGTCGCGAATGCAGTTTGTAGTAAAGGGTAATAAATTAAGACGTCATACCTGATGCGTCAGTTTTACTGCTTGAACGGCGAAAATATAGTTAGCGACAAATTTTCTTCCTTTCATTATTTTATGGAGGTTGCCAGCGAGGAAAAGTGCATCAAAGGTTTGAAATTATATGTAAAGCTTGTTGCAAGTTACTATGTGCCCTTTTCTCAAATACTGGATGAATAAAATCTAGATATTCGCGCGTCGTGTGCTACACCACTTTTTCACTCCTACACCCACACGTCATTACGAGCGTGAATCTACATTATGTTCTATTGGCATGTTGCTATTTGCTTCCAAAAGAATGGCGCGATCGGTGCGGAAGGAGATACAGCAAATACATTTCAAATATTGTTAACACGGTGTAAATAATCAGTTTGTAACTAGAGCCGGTGAAGGAATTACAAACGATCCTTCTAATTGAGCACTTCACATAATCTTGCATTCTCTGATTAATATTAATCCTCTTTAAATAGTAATTATGATAAGTTTAGCATACAGACTAGTTTCCAGTTACTACTGTCGACAGTTCGCTCTCGTTGATTCTACTGCGGACACCGAGAAATCTCCGTGAGATGAGTCATAAAGATGTTCCACCCAAAACGTCTGGCACTGTTTCTAATATTCCGTATATTACAGGATAAAAACAAATAGATAAAGTAACACTGCTGCTTAAATAAAACTTACATTATGATTACTTCATCGTCATGGTTGCTATTTAAATAAGTAATTATATATAAACCTCCATCAATGCTCTGTCATGGTACACATCTATACATATTATAAAAATGTACGTACGTATGTATGTATGTATGTGTGTATGTATGTTTATATATATGTATGTTCAACACCTCCTCCTAAACTATTGAACCGATTTCAACGAAACTCAGCACAAATATCACTTACAGTCTGGAAAGAATCGCTGGGGGGTAACCCAACTACCTATCATAGGAGTGGCTTAGCCACAGTCCGTGGGAGTGAAAATGTCATTCTGGAAGCATCCCCCAGGCTGTGGCTAAGCCATGTCTCCACGATATCCTTTCTTCCTGGAGTGCTAGTTCTGCAAGGTTCGCAGGAGAGCTTCTGTGAAGTTTTAAAGGTAGGAGACGAGGTACTGGCGGAAGTAAAGCTGTGAGGACGGGTCCTCAGTCGTGCTTGGGTAGCTCAGATGTAGAGCACTTGCCCGCGAAAGGCAAAGTTTCCGAGTTCGAGTTTCAGTCCGGCACACAGTTTTAATTTGCCAGGAAGTTTCAATATTTTGTATATATACGAGCACACAAACAACCTGCACTTGACCTCAAATCATCGCGCCTCTACCCACTACACTGTGCTCTGCTTGTGTGACATATGATCATGTTTTTTATGTTATGCTCTCCCGAATGCTTTAATCGCCGATATGTTATTAACTGACATTTAATTATAACAAATATTACCAAGAACTAAGCGTTTTAATTTATCTTCACTACCACTGCCTTAAAACAGTATACATTTTTTTACCAAGTTATGATATGAAAATTCCTTAACCGCCAATATCATTACAAAAAATCGTACGGATAACGACACATTTTTGAGAGATCCTCTGTGTGCTGGTGCTTTGAAACAGTATATATATATATATATCAGGACGTAAGTTGTAACATAAAACCCATGAAGTATGGGTTTCAAATGAAAACGTCGAAATCCAGTATGGCGTCTGCCAAATACTGCTTGTGATGTAGCGAGTATTCTTGCGTCTTACTGGTTCAACGTTTCGTAGCACGTTGGCGACATATTGCAGAACTTATTTCGTGTTTCACGTCTTCACAATGCGAAGTAACAGGAAGCGACGTCACAAAAATCATAAAGCTCTACGTCCACTACAGCTTTTACGTCCTGTATGACGACGCCCTTAGCCATACGTACTTGTCTAGCTCTTTTCCCATTGCCGTATATATTCTTGACACAAATACTTCTTTGTTACCAGATATTGATACGACAGATGATTTCTCTGGTAATGCCTGTAAAGAGCGATGATCGTGGATATGATTTACCGTTATCTTGTGACGCTCTGAGCTCTCCAGATTTATCTGGGGGTTTTATAGTGTCAGTTGCTCTTATCTTGTATAAACCGTGTACCGCACTGCACGACAACGTCGATACCGTTGCCTCTATTACAGGGAGCATGTGACCCTGTCAACGCAAAGCAGCTCGCGATCACATTCCCACGTACATCGGAAGAAATTATCATTATGATAAAATAGGATGGATCATAGCTCGCACGGAATGATTTGGGTATTCGTTTTTCTCACGTGCTATTCGAGAGCTGAGCGGCAGAGAAATAGTCTGAAAGTCGTTCTTTGAAACCTCTGCTAAGCACTGAAGAGCGAATTTCAGAGTACTCCTGTAATCACCAATTCTGTTTGTCATTTATCGAAGACCTGATAATGAAGCAGAGACGTAGACAACGAAGAATATGAGGCTGGAATGACATTGTGCTGCTTGGAGCTAAAACGGTGTCTTTTCATAGAGCACTATCCACAATTGAAGAACGATTGCAAGAGTATGGAATGAAAATCAACACACAGGAAACCAACACGATGGGATTAAGTGACAAAGAAGGTATGAAAGTGGAAAATAAGATCGCACTGAACAGGTTGTACAGTACAGCTATTTGAGGAACATGTTAACTTGCTACTGGATGAGCGAAAAAAAATCACGAATTGCAATGGTAAAGCAAGCTTTCCAGAAAAACAAACGCTTACTATAAACCAAAATGGTGTCGGGGTTAAGGAAGAAGTTGGTTAAATGCTACGTGTGGCGTGCTTTTCGGTACGTCTGTGAAAACTGGTTACTGAAGAAATGTGTGTGAGAGAAAATTGAAGCAATCGAGACATGGGTTTGGAGGACAGTGGAGGATACAAAATGGGTGGATAAAGTGAAGGACAGTGAAGTAATGGAAAAGGTATAGAAGCAAAGAACTGTCCTAAAACTGGTTAAGAAAAGGAACACAATTTGGCTGTTGCGTATACTGCAAGGGAAATAATTTGTAACAACAACTATCGAACGTACAGGCGAAGGACAGAAGAAAATAGTAGGGAGAAGCAGAAAAATGCTGGATGAAGCGAAACGAGGAAGATACTAGAAAACGAAGCAACTGGTCTCGAACAGGATCAGATAGAGACAGCAATGGTGCTTGTAGCCTGCCAGTTAGGCAGAACACCTTGTGATGATGAAACATGGAGATTGATGTAGGTAAGGAAGTGGATTTACGTAAAACAGGAGCAGCCGAATGCCTTCATTTTGTTTATCTCTAGGCCGTCACATATAATCTCAATGTTTTTAGGTGCGTCCAGTGGAAAAAAAGTTAGAGCTACCGCCTTTTCTGTTATACGCCTCCTATTTATAAGGGGGGTCTTAGTACTGTACAAGTACCAAAAAAAAAACAAAATTTACTCATTATTACGGAGCACAAAATATAAGTGAAGCGCAAGCAATAACCAGGCAGGTCGTGGGTTAAAAACGCAGAAGTAATCAATCATCAAAATGGAGACGTCAACCTATGATTTTTTTCTCTTCATTTAGGAAAATGTTGACCACAGATTGCAGCTGCATATGAAGCTCTAGTCTTCCTGTTCGTCCTGCCAACGCAATTCACTAATTCCTGGCATATCTAACTTCAACCTATCCATTTCTCTTTTCAAATTTTCTAACATCCCTACTTGGTTAAGGGATCCAACATTCCACCCTCCGAGCCTCCGAATGGTTGTTCCTAATGACATCCTCCAGTGTAGTCCCCGCCTGGAGATCTGAATGGGTGGCTGTTTCACCTCCGGGATCTTTTACCCAAGAGGATGCTCTCATCGATAAGCCATAGGGTCAAGTTTTATGTCCTTGAGAAAAGCAGCTGCTGTAATTTCTCCTTGCTTTCAGCCGTTTATTTTTTTTAAAAATATCTCACATATTATCTGTTTTGGCGTTTCCAATATCAGATCATTCCGCACTTCAACATCTGACACGGTTTATATTGATATACACTGTATTAAATGACGTACAGTATGATCTTACGATAGCAAATGTCGAAATGAGTAATGTATGAGATATGAAGTAATTGCGATATAGATTGAACTTAGTAATAAAAAGTGCCAATGTGTCCGCTGCCTCTTACACAAACTTTGGCTCCTCTCGATGTGCCCCGAGAATAGAGCGGGGACTTTAACGTTTGCAATCACTCTAACCGTTTATGTACAGAACTAAATGTAAGAAATCAATTTAAAAAATCATTCATCTAAGGTGGGATGTGAAAGTTCGCGAGAATTCACAGAACAACACATTTCTACTGAAAGATATCTGCATCTACATTCACATCTGCATCTATACTCCGGTGTGTGGCGGAGGGTACTGTGTGTGCCACTGTCACTTCCCCCTTTTCTTGTTCCAGTCACATGTGGTTCGCGGGAAGAAGGTTCGCTGCTAAGCCTCCGTGTGGGCTTGAATCTCTCTAATTTTTCTTCATGATCTTTTCGCGAGATATACATGGGGGGAAGCAATATATTCGTTGGCTCGTCTAGGAACGTACACGCCCGGAATTTTAACAGTCGATCATACCATGATGTAGAATGCTTCTTCTGTAGCGTCTGCCATTGGTGTTGACAACATCTCGAGGGCGCTTTCGCGCTTACTAAACGAGCCTGCGACGAAACGTGCTCTTCTTTGGATCTTCTCTATTTCCTCTACCAATTATATGTGGTGCAGATCCCAGACTGAGGAGCAATATTCAAATATTGGTCGAACCAGTGCGTTGCAAGGCAACTTCTTTGTTCACGGAATACATTTCCTGAGGATTCTTCCAATGAATCTGTCTGGCATCTGCCGACTAATTTTATGTGGCCGTTCCACTTCAAACCGCTCCGTACGAATAAGGTTGGCTATTTTTTTTTTTGGAAGTAATTGCTTCCAGTGATTGTTCTGCAATCGTGTAATCATACAGCAAATGATATTTCCTTCTGTGTACGCACAATATGTCACATTCGTTCGTGTTGACGGTCAACTGCCACCCCCTGCACCAAACGTCAAAATGTTCATATGTGTGTGAAGTCTTATGGGACTTAACTGCTAAGGTCATCAGTCCCTAAGCCTACACACTACTTTAACCTAAATTATCGTAAGGACAAACACACACAACTATGCCCGAGGGAGGACTCGAACCTCCGACGGGACCACCAAACGTTGATCCTCTGCAGATCTTCCTGCATTTCGTTACAATTTCTTAACGTTGCTACTTCTGTGTGCACAACAGCATCATCCGCTAAAAGCTTTATGGAACTTCCGACGTTATCTACTAGTTCATTTTTATATATTGTGAAAACTATTGCTCCCATAGCACTCCCTTGGGGTCCGAAGTTACTTTTACGTCTGAACAGTTCTCTCCGTTCAGAATGACATGCTGTGTTCTGTTTGCTAGAAACTCTTCAATCCAGTCACACAGTCGGCCTAATATTCCGCATGCTCGTGTTTTGCTCATTAGGCGGCAGTGCAGAATTGTATCGAATAGCTTCCGGAAGGCATGGAATACTGCATCTTTCTGGGATCATGTATCTACCTCTTTCTGGGACTCGCGGGTGAACAGAGTGACCTGGGTTTCATACGATCGTTGTTTTCGGTACCCATGTTGATTCCTATACAGAGGATTTTCGGTGTGCAGAAATACCATAAAGAATAGAAATGAGCGCGGTAACCAAAAAATTGAACCACGGACTCATATTAGATTGAGCCCACGGAGAAATTCTGTTTCTATGAGCCTGATTTAGATTTTCTTCGATGCCTTTCAAATATTTTTGGCGAGTGGCGGGATACTTCTTCTGAAACGAGAACAACCGATTGCTGCCCGTATCGCTCTGCTATTCATCTAATCCTGATTAACTCTATGTGAGCAGAGTATAACAGAAAAATTATTTCAGCTGAGAACGAGACAACTACCTTGTGAGTGCGTCACAGGCTGCCGAGCTCTTGTTCAAGTTATGCTATTGTGGACAGACTACAAAGATTCGCATGCCGCTTAGGTCTCCGTATTGTGCGTAAAAAATATTCAAATGTGCGTCATTTATATCTTGTAGAATGTTAAAATATCATCACCAATTGTTCTGCCGTTCGACGTGATGATAGGCGTTGGTTTCTCGATAGACGTAGCTATAAAACGATATCTTCTTTGAAAGCAGTTTAAACAAAGATCTAGGTTTCAGGGTTTATCCAGATGAAAAAAGTGGTCGCTGTTAACTAAATCTATCACCAATCGTATTTCCATAGCCTACTATATTACCGAGTCCAGGAATTTTCTCGTTAGCGTAATCTATGCAATTGACAGTCAACGTACAATATTGAAGTCAACAGGTATGTAGAAGACAGCTGTACCGTTGATTCATGTGTATTGTTTCTCCGATATAGATCTTACCAGATGATCTTACCAACAATAACCAATGATAATATGCCTAACAAGAAATCCGATATTGAAATAAAGTTTCTTTCTGTGTGCGTGTTTATAACTGACACCCTTGATCATTATTTGACGAAGGAGAAAGATAGCCAGTTTATACCGTACAACAGGTATTAGCGCACGTATCGATTGACAGGATTTTCTGTGTTCGATAAGCCTAACTGCCGATAAGAATATGAAGTGAACTCAGAGCCAGTGGTGCATCACTGTCTGTTGTTCGGATTAGTAGCTGAGCTTCCCTCATCTGCGTAAATTTGCGTGATCTGAGCGAATCATACCTGTCGTTTCGTTAATAACACATATCGCCTCAAACCTTCAGCTTTCGCTTACGAGCTACGAAAGCTCTGACGTGCACCAATTAAACGTTAAATTGTGGAATCAGGAATGTTTATCTCAGTTATTAACAGTGTTGAGACTTGCCTGTATTGCTGTGCAGCTTGAAAATTGTTTATTTGCTTATTGTATTATTCCGTAAGTCAGTGGATCGTAATAATGAAACAAAGGTAGAAAATTACTAAACTTCAACGCAGCTGTTATATGGCGACGACTGTACTCAATTTAATATGAACGAATTGTAAGAATCGTACTTCTACATTTATCCCTACAACTACACTGCGCAAGCCACCTTATGGTGCGTGGTCGAGAGTACTTTCGTTAACACTGTCTTTTTCCCATTTCCCTGTCCTATTTACGAATGACACGTGGAACGTAAAATTGTCATTAAACCTTCGTATCAGTTCTAATTCCTTTAATTTTCTCGTGATCATTTGGCGAGACGTATGTGAGAATTAATAATTTGCTTAACCCTTCCCCGAAACGTAAGCTGTCGGAATTTCAACAATAAACCACACCTCTTTTGCAGCGTCTGCCATTGAAATTTGTTCAGCGTCTCCGTGACGATCTCGCGTCAACCAGAGGATCCCGTGACGTTTTCGTTGATAGTTTCTCTGAAACAATTATCTACTATTACTGTTCACTTAAATTTGCAATTCATTTTATATCCATAATAATTACCAGTAGCTACTGCGGCAGCATAGTGTTAACAATGGAGAAAAAACTGAATTAAAATTGATTGTGTTTAACGCTTGATGTTAAGCGGTGTGCAAACTCGGTTTTGCTTCGTAGAATCTGACCGAGAACTGTATAAACAGAAGAAAGACTTAAACAAAGTAATAAGTAAGCGCCAAAATGAAACTCGCAAAACTATGAATGATAAACTGTTCAAAAATGGTTCAAATGGCTCTGAGCACTATGGGACTTAACTGCTGTGGTCATCAGTCCCTTAGAACTTAGAACTACTTAAACCTAACTAACCTAAGGACAACACACACATCCATGCCCGAGGCAGGATTCGAACCTGCGACCGTAGCGGTAGCGCGGCTCCAGACTGTAGCGCCTAGAACCACTCGGCCACTCCGGCCGGCGAAAGATAAACTGTACGACAAATATTATGCACAGGGTGGCAACAAAGGAACAACATTCTTTAGAGGAGTTTTCTTGCGATATGGACCACGTAGAGCTGCTCGTGGGAGGTAATGCACCTGTTACCGAAGAAGATCTGCGAGACTGGACCCTCCGAATCGCAATTGCGATGAACATCGCTGATTTCAAGTCTTCTATGACCTGATTAAGCAGGGTCAAGAAATCATTCAGTATAGGTGGTCGCAAAAGAATGATGTTAATAGATAGTCGCAAAACAACTATGTTTACTCCAAGTAAAAGTGTAGAGGTGATGCCATTAATTCGTAGCTGACGTGAAGACGAATTTTGTTGTTATCCCGACATCGGTTGTGTCTTACGCCCGCCTATCAGTCAGGTCTCGTGAAAGAACTGCGAGCAAACCATACATTTTCATTTCGAGGTGAAAAAGACAGAATCTGATGTGCAATCCATTAATACTATGACCCATTCATATACAACAATGACAGTGATAAGCATGAGTGCAATTACTGTTTCTGTAGCTTTATGTGAGGCAGTCGAGAAATGTGCTAAAACTGAAAGTCAAGGAAGCAGGAATTGGTTGCTCCGTCGTTCTTTTTTGACTGTGTACTTGTTTCCATTATGACTGTTCACTTCAACATGAGTATGTTACACACATTTGAAATAATTTTCCTAAGTTCCTTCTAATAGAATAGAAGTTAGCATATACGAGAGGCTTCAGAAAGTTAGTTACACATGTCGTCCCACGCTATGACCATTCCGCAACAAGAGAGGCCATGTCAGAAGAGAGTACATGTTCTGGGTTTTGTGCAGAGATAGTTCTGCTGAGACGGATAACTGGTGCATAACAGTGCGTTGATGAAATGGCGCGGCAATTGGGAACGTATTCCAATGTTGAATTACGCGGGACAGTACGATTCTTTTGGGCCAAACGTCAATTTGCACACATATTCATCATGAAATTCTGACGGTAATGGGCGAAATGAATTGTTACGTCCAGCCGTAGTGAAATAGTGCCAACAATTTGACCAAGGCACAGACGTGGATGATGCTGATGGGGAACGAAGATTCTCGACATCGACCACAGAGGGCATTGCGCAGGCAACCGGCGTATTGATTCGCCGCAGGCACAGATTTTATGAGTATGAGGACCATCGCTCAGCGGTTCTGTAATGGCTCCGTGACCAAGGAGCGGATTTCTATTGTTGAGAACTTGAATGGGCTGTAGAACTTTCTGACTCTTGTTTCAGAGGGTTGGCGACTAACATTGTACCCCGTTCAGTTAGGACTGTGGCTGTGAAAAATAAAAGTCGTGGATCATGTTCAGAAAATTACTGTGTTTATTCAAATTAGTCTCCGCCTGAATCAAAACACGGCTGAAGTCGTTTTAATAGCGCTTTGGAATAGTCGTTTTTTGGAGTTGCATTTAGTACTGCAGTACAATTTTCTTGGGTGTCCTTAACTGCGTCATAACGGTGTCTTTTCAATGCCAACTTCAATGCAGGGAACAACCAAAAGTCGACTGGGGCCAAATCCGGCGAATACGGTGGGTGATCCAGTATTGTGATCCATTTGCCGGCCAAGAACTCGTGCAAAATCTTCGCTTTGTTGCCTGAGTTGTCGTCATGGAGGAGCAACCGAGGGCTTGCCTCTCGAGATTCGGATCGAATTCAACGAATTCTCGCCCACCAACGCTGGGGGACTCAGAAAACTTGATGTTCACTCATTTCTCCACTGCCACATTCCGACGAGTGTCAGACACTTACTGTCACATTAGCTCATTGGCTTTCTACACAGCTGTTTTTGAAAATTCAAAGATCGTAACGGCGCAACTTGTCGCGAGATAGCATTGTAGCTCGGAATTTCACACAAGTGGTCCTAACGGAACTGGGACACAATATGTGTGTTGAAAAAAAGTGTCATTTTGTTCTGTCACTTTGATGTGCAGTGCTAAAAATTACTTGGCCTGCTATAATAAAGTGTAATAGTGTAACCCATCGTATTTCCACACAGAGCAACCGTAGCTAGCCTGTATTTATGTCGTTTAAAACAGGAGATCATTTTAGCTAGACTGCGCACTGGGCACTGTCATTTTAGCCATCGCCATTTGTTAAGTGGTGATCCCTCACCACTTTGTCCTCATTGTCATCAGTCTTTGACGGTTCGCCATTTCCTGACCGAATGCCCTTTTTCAATCACTTACGCTGTAATGTGTGTTTGCGTCTTCAGTTATCGGCGGTTATAGCGAACGACGCGCTGGCCGTCGACCGCGTTTTACTTTTTATCCGTCGTTGCAATATGGGAAGGACATTTGAAGGGCTTATTTCAATAGTGGTACAAATCCATTTTTGTTCATATTGAGATACAGAGTCCTAAAGTTAAATGAACGCTGAAAAATCTGCAGTTGAGATACCAGAAATATTCAAGCATATGGCTTCTTTCTAGAGATGAACCTTTCTTTCTATTTGCTTGGATCATTAATTCCAGAAGCATTATAGACAGAAAAGTGGAGGTAATGGACTTGCACCACTATTGAAATAAGCCCTTCATTTAATCTTCAGTTCGGGACCTCTGTTGTCTCTACGGCGTATTTTGTGGACCTTTCTCCAAGAGGAAGTCCTTGTTCCTAGCTCTCTTTCCTTCCACCGATTTGGCTTAACGAGCAGTCGCTCTTAACTCATTTTTCGTCATAGTGTTCTAAGGTTCTTAAATGGGCGCGTATGACCTTAGTTGTTTTTTGCTCCCTAAAACAAAACAAATTAGTTCTTATACATGGAATATATTTCCTATCATGATCTGCCGGCCATTGTAGCCGAGCGGTTCTAGGTGCTTCAGTCCGGAACCGCGCTGCTGCTACGGTCGCAGATTCGAATCCTGCCTCGGGCATGGATGTGTGTGATGTCCTTAGGTTAGTTAGGTTTAAGTAGTTGTAAGTCTAGGGGACTGATGACCTCAGATGTTAAGTCCCATAGTGCTTAGAGCCATTGGAACCATTTGCATCCTATCATGATTTACGACGTAATATTTGGGAAAAAAGTCTTTTGTTTGGCTGTATAAGGAATGGAAATGGAAACTACATCTACATACTTTCAGACTGCACAATTTTTTTGAATTTTTACTCTATCTATCCACGTCAAATACGTGCTTCTCTCCGCTACAACAAATAGATATTATGTTTAGATCATTTTGGAACTTCTTAAACTTCCTCACTGTACTGATTCCACTTGCCAACGATTCTCGGTCCCTCTGAGGAAGAACTTGCTGTGGGAAGAGCCGCACACGCACATTCCCCTCTCGCGTGGATGACTTCCCCTGCGGTAGGGTCTTTCTGAGGGCGCAGCTGCTGAAATTGGCTCCTTTGTTATGAGCCCTCACCAGTCGGCTAGGGTCGCTAGAAAACTGCATTATTTCTCCCCGCCCCTGTCACAAACAGGGCAAAGAAGAGGGGACACCAAATTGCTACAGGGGAAGTGCTGGAAGGGAGCTGTCACGAGGTGCACGTATATTCAGATGATTGGAATATAACACTGTCTCGCATTTGATACAAGTGCCTTCTTTGGCAGTTTTTCTCCCATTCCTAATACAAAAAAATGCACCGTTATATCTGGATGCAGTTCAAGAAACTTACACATTTCGCTGTCTCAACGTAACGCGTTAACAGAATTTTTGTCGTTTCGATTTCACCTCTCGTCGACAGCAGCATCAATAAAAACGGGTATAAAGGGTTAATTAAGCATTACGGATGAGAAAACGCACGGCACTGGTGTAACATTCAACAGTATGCTGCAGAATACAATATACTGTGGATTGTTATATCACTGTCATGTGTTTTTTGATTCATAATGCCTGAAATATTCTGCCAAGAACTGGCGTGACAGTAAGTTAGTGTGGTTACTTAAGCAGTTAAAATATCGTTTGGAGATTATGCTTTGAGTAAAATATATTTCTTTCTTTTTTCTCCTCACCCATACACGTTACAGTGATATTTCGTCATCATCATCAGTGGGTGGCTCTTTATTTTACTTTCAGGCAATAAGAACTACAATGAGTTGGAATTGTGGTCATGATATTAAATTAAAAAAGGTAGTGTACCTGAACAGCACGTCTCGTTGTTCGTGTGCACTAGAGGCCATATTTCAAAACACTTTGTCATCTACAAGCACGATATCGAAGTCTCTAAAGTACTGTGCTTTGTATTGAACGAAAACTTTAGGCATAAAATGGAACTATTGTTGCTTGATGACAAATAAATGGTAGCGTAAGATAGACAACATCAACAAAATGAAAAATAATCCTACATGAGTAGTTTCATTTTAGGTACGGACAATACTAAAATTCTTTGCCCTTCTGGATTCCATCCGTCACCAAAGATTAACGAATCATTTATGTCGGTGTATTTAGGTGGTATATTTAATCTGTATATTTAACAAACGTCAGGTGAGATGAGGTACTGGGTTCATATTTAGAAACGGTGGGGGTGGGGGGGGTGGGGGGGGGGGGGGAGAGAGAGAGGGACGGGGTTGCAATACCTGTCCGGCAATTCTGAAATGGCTCTGAGTACTACGGGACTTAACAGCTGTGGTCATCAGTCCCCTAGAACTTAGAACTACTTAAACCTAACTAACCTAAGGACATCACACACATCCATGCCCGAGGCAGGATTCGAACCTGCGACCGTAGCAGTCGCGCGGTTCCGGACTGCGCGCCTAGAACCGCGAGACAACCGCGGCCGGCTGGCAATTCTGAATTAGGTTATCTGTAAACTCCATAAACCGATGATAATGGTAATGATAATGACTGTGGATTCAGGAAACGCAACAGCACGGCTGTTAGCTACCTCCCCAAATCTTTTCAAGCGATTATCGGAGCAGTTTCTTCAACAAATTCACAGTGGAGTCTCTATAGCATCCTTCAGCAACTGAGCAAGAGCGCTGTGTGTAATGACTTTGATGTCGATGGGTCATTAATTTTCAACTTTCTGATATACCTCGTTACTGTCTTGAGCGAAACACAACAGACATTTTCGAAAAAAAAAAACATAGCTTCTGACAGCATTCTACCAACGGAATGCGACTGAGAAGTTGTGAAAGTCGGACGGTTGGACAAAGAGAAAGAAATCGGCAGTGGGTTGTTGGAGCAATCTCATATGAAGTTATTGAAGGTAATCACGCATTGCCTAAATCAGAAAGGCCGGAGGGTGTTTTAGAGCTCGCTCCATCCGAAGACGAGTCCAATTGACATCTACAGTTCCATACACACTCTGCAAACGACTGTGAAGAGCGTAGTAGAGGTCACACACCTCGACTTCAGAAACAGTGATGGAATCGCACGTGTACTATTATTCGTTCCCATTTCTGTTCCACTCTCAGACAAGAGACTCCGTATGACTCTAATTTTTCTTATCTTGGTGGTCCTTACGCGAAATTTATGTTGGTGGCAGTAAGATCTTGCTGAAGTCAGCTTCAAATGTGGGTTCTCTAAATTTTCTATATAGCGTTCCTTGATAAGAACGACGCCCACCCTCCAGTGATTAGCATTTGAGTTCCCGAAGCATCTCCGCAACGCTTGCGCGTTGTTCGAACCTACCGGTAACAAATCTAGCAGCCCGCCTCTGAATTGCTTCCTTTAGTCCGATCTGGTGCGGATCCCAAATAATGGAGCAGTACTCAAGAATAGGTCGCACTAGCGTCCTATATACTGTCTACTTTACAGATGAACCACACTTTCCTAAAATTCTCCCAATAAACCGAAGTCGACCATTCGCATTCCGCACCACAAGCGTCACATGCTCATTCCATTTCACGTCGCTTTGCAACGTTACGCCCAGATATTTAATCGATGTCACTGTGTCAAACAGCACACCACTAATGCTGTATTCGAATATTGTGGGTTCGTTTTTCCTACTCATCCATATTAACTCATGTTTTTCCCCCTAGAACCAGCTGCCATTCATCACATCAACTAGAAATTTTGTCAATTCCTCTATGACAAAAAGACAGAGAAAAACCATTTTAATGCCGAAAGGACAAGTTAATCATTACTTGTGGTAGAACATTTCAGATTTCTGTGATTAAATAAAGCTCATAGCGCTGAAAGGGGATTCCAAAATAAAAATAGAGCAACAGTATTATTTGACAGAGTATATTAACAATTGTTACGGGTCTTATAGGCCATTATGCGAAATGATGATCAGTCTAGCATAGACCCTGTAAGATGTATGAGGTTCGCATGCCACAATGTCAGAGACCACGGTTGCGATTGATCATGACAGCAGTTTCCGCGATGTAGTCCACAGTTTAGCTGTGCTGGCTGGAGTCTCAGGTTTGATGGACTGAGTGCAGCAAATAACCAAGACCACGACGACTTCATCTCATTTGTTCAGTACTGATAAAATACAAGACAAGGCTCGCAGTGACCTATCCATATTCAGCAAGACGTCCAAGGGCTTAGTTCTTCTGACTGGTCCCGCCATAGCGGTTGGGCGTCAGCCAGTTATCTCTGTACTATCTGGATAGAGCTCTGGTCTCTGAGCACAGAACTGTCACGAGCCTGCTGATTCCTGTGCGTTGCGTCGTACGTCATGTTGTAGTTGGGCATTAAATTTCGTTCGGGTTGTGCGCAGTTGAGAATTATTGACCCACTTCAGATTATAAATATCATGTCATGAACTATAACAGTAAGTGAAGCAGGGCATTGTCAGACCAACAAGATATTGCAGTAATTCATTAGAAGAGTCACGTATAACTAGAGTAATTGCTTCCTTTACGTATGCTACGAGTTTTGCAGTTTCGCTCTTGGTCTTTTTCTACAAATGGTAACAGAACATTCAGTGCACCAGAAATACATCGTGTGCTTTGTATCTTTACGGTATATATCACGCAGGAATTACAACACAAGTCCCAAAATGTGTCACCTTGAACATGTATCTGTGTTGCCAAAATAGACCATGTAGCATCCAAAAGTGCAGATAGTTTCCCTGAAAACTCTAACTATAGGACCTGTCGCAATTGCAGTACGAATGTTTATGACACTGGCAACATAAATGCTGTGGGCAGTTCATCACTTCAGATACCAAGTTACCAGTATGTAAAAATGTATTTTGTATGAAATTGGGATGTAGATGCCATTCTATATTTTAAGATCAGTTTGTATGTACACTACTGGCCATTAAAATTGCTACACCACGAAGGTGACGTGCTACAGACGTGAAATTTAACCGACAGGAAGAAAATGCTGTGGTATGCAAATGATTAGCTTTTCAGAGCATTCACACAAGGTTGGCGCCGGTGGCGACACCTACAAAGTGCTGACATGAGGAAAGTTTCCAACCGATTTCTTATACACAAACAGCAGATGACCTGCGTTGGCTGGTGAAACGTTGTTATGATGCCTCGTGTAAGGAGGAGAAATGCGTACCATCACGTTTCCGACTTTGATAAAGGTCGGATTGTAGCCTATCGCGGTTGCGGTTTATCGTATCGCGGCATTGCTGCTCGCGTTGGTCGAGATCCAATGATTGTTAGCAGAATATGGAATCGGCGGGCTCAGGAGGGTAATACGGAACGCTGTGCTGGATCCCAATGGCCTCGTATCACTAGCAGTCGAGATAAAAGGCATCTTATCCGAGCAGGCTGTAACGGATCATGAAGCCACGTCTCGGTCCCTGAGACAACAGATGGGGACGTTTACAAGACAACAACCATCTGCACGAACAGTTCGACGACGTTTGCAGCAGCATGGACTATCAGCTCGGAGACCATGGCTGCGGTTACCCTTGACGCTGCATCACAGACAGGAGCGCCTGCGATGGTGTACTCAACGACGAAGCTGGGTGCACCTACGGCAAAACGTCATTTTTTCGGATGAATCCAGGTTCTGTTTACATAATCATGATGGTTGCATCCGTGTTTGGCGACATCGCGGTAAACGCACATTGGAAGCGCGTATTCGTCATCGTCATACTGGCGTATCACCCGGCGTGTGGTATAGGGTGCCATTGGTCACGTCTCGGTCACCTCTTGTTCGCATTGACGGCACTTTGAACAGTGGACGTTACATTTCAGATGTGTTACGACTCGTGGCTCTACCCTTCATTCGATCCCTGCGAAACCCTACATTTCAGCAGGATAATGCACGACCGCATGTTTCAGGTCCTGTACGGCCCTTTCTGAATACAGAAAATGTTCGACTGCTGCCCTGGCCAGCACATTCTCCAGATCTCTCACCAATTGAAATCGTCTGGTCAATAGTGGCCGAGCAACTGGCTCGTCACAATACGCCAGTCATTACTCTTGATGAACTGTGGTATCGTGTTAAAGCTGCATGGGCAGCTGTACCTGTACACACCATCCAAGCTCTGTTTGACTCAATACCCAGGCGTATCAAGGCCGTTATTATGGCCAGAGGTGGTTGTTCTGGGTACTGATTTCTCAGGATCTATGCACCCAAATTGCGTGAAAATGTAATCACATGTCAGTTCTAGTATAATATATTTGTCCAATGAATACCCGTTTATCATCTGCATTTCTTCTTGGTGTAGCAGTTTTAATGGCCAGTAGTGTAATAATCACATACACGTAATATTTATTAGTAGCGACGTGGCTGAGTAATCGATGTCACTTTCGTACGAGAGGCCTCTGCATTGTTTACAATACTCGGTTTTGCGGATTACGCGTATTTAAAAGTTGGATGACATAGTACCTAATGTACTGATTTCTGCTATGTTTCATGGGGTTCTTTTGCACAAAATTGGAATGTTTGAGTAAATCATAAGTGAAATGAAGCAGAATAAATTTTCTTATTTTCCTATAAACGCTTGGATCACAGGAAAAGTTTTAAAATGGTACAGCTAATTATCACCAGCTTTTTTTCCACTATTGTTCAAACAGTCGATCAAGATCTCCAGAAATCTGGCATGTGCTATGTAATAGGTTCATGGGAGCGCAGAATCGGAAAGTATTTTCTTTTGCATTGTAGTGCCACTTCATGGCGGCCGTATTGTATTGGGCAAGACGCGAAGTATGAAGATCTTTGGCTGGCACTCTTATACTGTTGGAGTTCGACACTGCTTCACTGTACTTTGTAAAGCCAGAGATAGGCCGTTGTAGAAGTATAAGAAATGTCAATTCTGATTAGAATTAGTGACGAATTCTTGAAATCCACAATGATGACAAAAATATAGTTTAAGGATATGTACAATACAGTTCCTAGAATATCTGCTGCGCCAATCCAAAGTTCAGCCCAACAGAAACATTTCGGTCCTGATGACTTCCTGCGCAATGAATTCGTCAGCTGCTTGGCTCAACGGTTGTGGGGCTAACAGAGGAGTAACAAGAGCTACGCTGTGCTGCAGAACGTCACGAATCTATAACTAATCATTTTAAGACAGTGTGATTTGTGACTTGTATCCTTAAGTAAATATAGCTCTTTTTGGTATAGATATATGTCTATACTTGATAGAATGTGTTACTGTCGTACTTGTGTGGCCTTTGCGCTGCGCTAACGTCTAAAGTGTTGGGTAGCCTGGATACACCGGTGCTGGACAAGTAATATGAACTTACTGCAACCTTTTCCGGAAGGATAAAATGTGATGTGGGCATATTTATAATATGAGTAACGCTTTTATGATAATCTCTAGGACCGTTAATTCATGCGGAAAGTACGTATTTGGTTATGAATCAATCCTCGGAGACCACGATCACCTGTTCAGGAAGACTGTCTCTCCTGATGAATCTTCCATTAAGATATCGTGCCATGGTTCACTGTAGAAAGTGCCATGAAATATGCGGAGGAGCATGATAAGGAGTTCATGGTACTTTGTCTGGCCGCAATATTCCTCGAACGCAACACAATTATAGATCTGTGAGATCTGCTCAGTGATCATACTCAATGTGTGGATATTACGACTCGCCGACTCCAACAGCTGTGCGAAACATTGTGCACAATATGTATCAAAATACCCATGAACCGGCCGGCCGTAGTGACCGAGTGGTTCTAGGCGCTCCAGTCTGGAACCGCGCGACCGCTACGGTCGCAGGTTCGAATCCTGCCTCCGGTATGGATGTGTGTGATGTTCTTAGGTTAGTTAGGTTTAAGTAGTTCTAAGTTCTAGGGGACTGATGACCATAGCTGTTAAATCCCATAGTGCTCAGAGCCATTTGAACCATTTTGCGATGTGTGCTGAAGAAAACCGGTACTTGAAATGCAAGCAGGGTGACCTCAATAACGTGAGTCAACAGTGTATATGGACTAAATTTCCTTCAGTTTGAATGACTGTATACTGTTGCGGTCGTTAGTTATTAGCGCCCACTGCAGGGCAAACAACTCCCAACTGCTGCGCCGATCTCTCGCGTTGCAGATTCTCCACAAGCTCAGATCTCAGTCCACATTCTTATGGTCTCAAGGTTTACATCCACTCTTTTTTTCTGGAAGTAGTCGATAATTCTTATTGTATTGTACCAAGTTTCCAGGACATACAATTTTCTCTGTTTTTTTTCTTCTAATTTGTCAGTGGCTCCTCACTTTTATGTTTGGGAGACTTACGTGTACGCCAGGAATATTAGTCGAAAGTCTTGTGTCTGTGTCATGAAGCGTTTTCATGAAGAACTACAGCTGTCAATCGCTGGCTCTCTGAGTGTAAGACAATAAATACAAAAGTCCGAGGTTCAGTCCTCAGTCTGTCCCAGTTTTTATTTGTAACAGTTACCTCTTTTTTCACCCCTGGAAATGATTTGCAAATGTGAAAAATGCTAAGCTGTATCGTGGGTCGGAGCTCACGCTGGATTGAATGTCCCCCTATAACCAGCAGGGTGAGTCAGTTCAAAGGTCAGACGAAGGTAAAGGCATACAGTCTCCAACTGGACCATGCCTAGTAAAGCATTCTGGTGTTCAAATCAATCTTCTGGTTGATGACAGATTTATTTTTAAGTGTGTTCGCGCTACTTTGGACATGCGATGTATAAGCAGGAGCAATGGGGAGTGCCTTGCCTAGAAAATAGTAATAACTGTAAGGTGATAGCAAGAAGTTTAACAGTGAACTGTATTTTGCTCAGAATATTATATATTTCAAGAGGCTTAGCTGCAACTACCCAGTACAGTCCCAATTAAAGAAATTATTGTTTGTGCTGTTTCTAGGAAACTGACATGGATTTGCTGAGGTACACTCTACAAAACACTTCTTACGTTGGTGGAGAAGCCGAGACTGCACGAGGAATTGCAGACAGCATTAGCAACATGTGAGTACTCTGGACAGATTTTGATGTGTCAACGCACATACGTACAATTATAAATCTGACTTTCCCTAATAATGGTAATTATTTTGTAGGAATACTTACAGTGTTAATATAGCGTCGGAAAGAGATTTTTTGTTCCATTTGCCTAAGTATTTCCTATCAGAAATCATGAGCGTATAACGAACATACTAGAATCGACCGTTGATAATGCATACAAAGTATAAAGCACCTGACCTAGTGACAGTCGTTTGTTAGAGAGGTATACCGCAAGTGTTGGTTGTATTCTGGCACAGACGCCGTGTTTTAGTATTTTTTTAAGTCAACATGCGATGATAGTCTTCATTCCTAACATAGCAACAATAAGTTATTAGCAACGTAAATAAGAAAGAGATGCCAAACACAGGAGTTGAAAACAATGAAACAAAAACAGAGAGGCATCATACCTACTGTTCTAACAACTTCGGAAATGCAGGCGGGTGATGTCTTCGACAATCGCCGACATTTCGACAGGCGAACATTACATCATTTTCAAGCTAAAAATGAGACGAGAGAGCGCCGTGCAAGGAAATTTAAGTCCTCGGTCGGTAACAAGCCCAAATTCTGCTTGGAATCCTGCGCTCTCCCCAAACCTGCTCTCTCCCTGGTCAAATAATAGAGGCAATGCTACTTACTCGACAGTTAATAATGAATTTTCAGTGCTTTATCCATCTTCGGCAATTGTAAGTATGTTTGTTGAAAAGATCAGCAACCAGCTGCAGAAAAGAAATTTTATTTCTTCACTGGTTTCAGGCACCAAGTGCCCTTCTTCAGGAAATGTACAAAAAAATATATCACAGAGAAGTACAAGCCATATAAGAATATTAGAAAATTTCAAAAGTAAAAGTTTAAAAATTTAAAGACAAAGAGAAGGTACATACTTAGAATTATAGCATTATTAGCGAGCGTCAAAAATACGCAGTTGTGTGCAGCATACTACTGTAGTCCTATGAAAACACAAGAACAATATGCGTTAATGTAGAAAGAGCTATGGAATTCTTGTACATGGATCATAACACATGTACAAATATGGTATAAGGACACCAAACAACAAGTGCAGACATTAAGCAAGAACTGGAGCTAATCAACTAACGACATGCATATCTACAGGTGGCCTTAGAGCGGGGGTTAATGTAAAAAAAAAGCAATAAATAAAAACTTACACATCTATAGCTGCCATGAAATATAGACGAAAATGTCAGTGCTCATAACCAGCGTGTTAACTAATGTGTAAAATCCTACATGTTAATGATGATTAAAATAAGTTAATGCAAACTATTGTGGTACTACGAATGGGAAATTTAGGAAATAATTGCCGAAATAGATGTAGTGACGTCAGCAGCATGCTAGCAGAGAACTGTAAATGGAGTAAGTGGAGAAACAATTCTCCATTAGCAGCTAATATGAAGGGTCAGGAAATGACTAAAAAGGAAAGGAATCGTGCGCACAGCTCTATACTTATATTACTGTGAAAAAACTCATACCACAACGTATGCAACGTTGCAAATACTGTTCGTGAAGCAACTGTAACTAGCGTCATTATACTAATTGTGTGGTGAGTTTTAAAACACAATTTCTGAACTGGTGTAGAGAAGTCAGTAGAGTGTTCACAGGAAATACTCCCGCGCGAACAACGCGCGAGACGCACCATGGGACGAAAATCAATAAATCTACATCTACACCTCCATCTACATCTATACTCTGAAAACGACCGTGAGGTGCATGGCAAAAGATACTTCCCACTGAACGAGTTATTAGGGTTTCTTCCTGTTCACGCGGGGAGAATGATTGTTTGAATGCCTCTGTGCTTGCAGTAATTATTCTAATGTTATCCTCACGATCCCTGTGTAATCGATACGTAGGGAACTGTAGTGTATCCCTAGAGTAAATGGTGTAAGTAGAGAAATAGAGAAGCAGTTCCTAATCAGCATCCAAAATGAAAGTTCAAAAATAACTATAGAAGAAAAAGACGTAGTCATAGTTCTATATGTCCGTTATAATGAAATAACTGGTTCAGGAATGTGTACAAAATTGTCCTGAACTAATAGTTACTAGTGACATTCTTAGTAACTGTATGAAAGAAGTACAACAGGTTTGACTGACTGACGTTCAATGACTAAAAGTACTTGTTAATCGAAAAGATTACCTGTAAGTATAAAGTGAAACACCAGTAATTATAAAAATAGGATGTCTATGGCTCGTTGCTTATATATGGCTAACCACCTGTTGCAAAAGTGAATCATCATTTGTTAGCTGTAAACAGTTTAGTATCTCTAACAATAAATAGCTAACTACCTGGCAATTTAAGTGGCTAACCACCTGCAGCTAAAAATGAATCGCCATAAATCTAGATGACTAACAACTTGTAACTATAGATCTATTTATTGAAAAAAGCTGTGTTAAAGAGATTAACACTAACTACATGTAACAAATTTACCAAACAGTAAACAGCTGACTAACTATAGCTGTGAACACCTGTTTAAATGTAACTGTATGTGACTAACTAACAGCAACTAAATACAACAATATATGGCCAAGTTATACTGCCTGAAATACAGTTAATGACTTTCTGGCTGTAAATAGCAAATTAGTGGCGATCTGATTACAACAGCTTTCTGCGAAGTATTGAAACTAACGTACTGATTGAAGCCTACCGACTGCAGCCTACTGAATACAACTTCAATCAAATAATTGTAGCACTGACTGTGACCTACCGAATGTCAATGTTGGTTGATACGTTCCTGCAACTAATTATCTGCTCCTAGGGGAGAGAATCCATTTATATGTCATAGACTGACTATAAAGCATTGCAGTCGAAGTTGACAAGTTATAAGAAAAAACATGTGGGGTGGCAGGGGCGGGGATATTAGGGGAGGGAAGATTTTAAATAAACAGAAAAGTGGGGAAGAAAGAAAGAATCTAAACGATATATGCTATGTAAAACTGTGTGAGCAAAACTTGGACACATGGGCGTGAGGTTGGGGGAAACCTGAGGGGGGGGGGGGGGGGGGAGAGGAAGAGTTGTTGGGGTCGGATGGTGGAGGTGAGGACGAGATGTGATATAAAGGAAATTGGCTCATAACTGCTAGTTTCTTATGAATGATAAGGTGTAGCTGTTGGATAGTTAGTTGATACCTCATTATAACCACTCTCTGCAGACTATTGTAAATAACATACTAATTGTAACTTACTGAAAATAGCCATTAATTATAACTGCAATCAGATGATTGTAGCTCTGATTATGACTTACTGAATTATAATGTTGTTCCTATGAAAGTTGATATGTTTCCATAACTAATTATCTGCATATAAGAAAGAATATAAATTATATATCAGAAAACAATAATGAAGCACTCTGATCATAATGGACTAATTGAGAGAAAATATGGAGGGAGGTTCAGGGAAGTAGGTATGGGTAATAGGAGGGAAAACATAACATGTGGGTGGGAGGAGAAACTTTATGTGAATAAATAGGGGAAATAATAACATTAATGCATATAATGTCTGCACTTAATGATTTACAAAAGACAGCTATACGTCAAAAGATTAAGCTACAGTTTCAGACCAATGTTACTGTTTAGTAAGTATTACAAATTTAAAGTAATAAATCAGGAATCTCCTATGTGCATAGATATACGAGATGTGACAATAAAGTAATGAGACTGATTTTCTTTGCAAGATGTAGCAACGCTGCAGGCTTACGTAGGCACAATTTCTTTTACCTAGGTCTATAAGCTGCTTCTAGTCCAAGTGGCACATCGATGCAACTGCTCAGTCATGAGTTGTGCTGTAGTAAGTTAACATGTGTTTGTGTCTCTCGTCACGGAAATGGAACCACATAATATTGCGCAATGGTATGCCATTTCTTTTTGCGTTAAATTGGGTGAAAACGCGACGACAACTTACAGTAAGCTTCAGAAGGCTTTTGGAGAGGAGGTTATGTCAAGAGCTCAAGTTTTTCTTTGGCATAAAATATTTAGTGAAGGCAGAACGGATGTTGAAGATGAAGACCGCAGTGGACGACCATGAACCTCATGGCCGGATGTCAACCTGACCATGGTGTGTGAACTCGTACGATTTGATCGAAGGTTATCCGTGAAAATTATTGCAGAAGAACTGAACATCAATCGAGAAACGGTTCGTCTAATAATAACTGAAGATTCTGAATCACGATAATGCACCATCCCATATTGCTCTGTCAGTACAGGAATGCTTAACCTCAAAACAAATTTCAGTACTACCACAGCCACCTTATTCACCAGATAACGCTCTGTGCGACTTTTTTCTATTTCCAAGATTCAAAATGGCGGTCAAGGGATACCATCTTCAAACAACACAAGATGTCCAAAAAGCTGTGACGATGGTCTTGAAGGATATTACAGAAGATGAGTTCCAGAAATGTTACAATCAATGGCAGAAGCGCTGGAAAAAGTGACTGCAGTCAGAAGGGAACTAATTTGAAGGAGACAACACTAAACTTAACTAAAACTGTAACCAACTTTTTTTTCCACATCAGTCTCATTACTTTATTGTCGCACCTCGTACAATCGAAAAAAATGTTTTTTAAATAATTGTGTTCATTTAATAAATTACAGTCATGTAGCCTAAATAGTTTGTGTATTTCTGTTTCTTCCATGAGGTCATTTTTGTGCTCCTGTATTAACAAAATGTAAAATGGCTAAGTTATCAATAGTCAGAACTCTGTGTCTTTCATTAATGAGGTGCTGAGCAAAAGTTGATCTACATGGATTTTGTCCTTTTCACAGTTCATTTGATAAATTCTGTATTTATTCAATACATTACTTATCGATTGCTCATTGTGAACAAGTAATTGACTGGGCTGTAACACCATATACACTCCTGGAAATTGAAATAAGAACACCGTGAATTCATTGTCCCAGGAAGGGAAAACTTTATTGACACATTCCTGGGGTCAGATACATCACATGATCACACTGACAGAACCACAGGCACATAGACACAGGCAACAGAGCATGCACAATGTCGGCACTAGTACAGTGTATATCCACCTTTCGCAGCAATGCAGGCTGCTATTCTCCCATGGAGACGATCGTAGAGATGCTGGATGTAGTCCTGTGGAACGGCTTGCCATGCCTTTTCCACCTGGCGCCTCAGTTGGACCAGCGTTCGTGCTGGACGTGCAGACCGCGTGAGATGACGCTTCATCCAGTCCCAAACATGCTCAATAGGGGACAGATCCGGAGATCTTGCTGGCCAGGGTAGTTGACTTACACCTTCTAGAGCACGTTGGGTGGCACGGGATACGTGCGGACGTGCATTGTCCTGTTGGAACAGCAAGTTCCCTTGCCGGTCTAGGAATGGTAGAACGATGGGTTCGATGACGGTTTGGATGTACCGTGCACTATTCAGTGTCCCCTCGACGATCACCAGTGGTGTACGGCCAGTGTAGGAGATCGCTCCCCACACCATGATGCCGGGTGTTGGCCCTGTGTGCCTCGGTCGTATGCAGTCCTGATTGTGGCGCTCACCTGCACGGCGCCAAACACGCATACGACCATCATTGGCACCAAGGCAGAAGCGACTCTCATCGCTGAAGACGAAACGTCTCCATTCGTCCCTCCATTCACGCCTGTCGCGACACCACTGGAGGCGAGCTGCACGATGTTGGGGCGTGAGCGGAAGACGGCCTAACGGTGTGCGGGACCGTAGCCCAGCTTCATGGAGACGGTTGGGAATGGTCCTCGCCGATACCCCAGGAGCAACAGTGTCCCTAATTTGCTGGGAAGTGGCGGTGCGGTCCCCTAAGGCACTGCG
Source organism: Schistocerca piceifrons (assembly GCF_021461385.2). Taxonomy (NCBI): domain Eukaryota; kingdom Metazoa; phylum Arthropoda; class Insecta; order Orthoptera; family Acrididae; genus Schistocerca; species Schistocerca piceifrons. Next base: position 668,195,976 of record NC_060149.1, read on the forward strand.
TAGGATCCTACGGTCTTGACGTGCATCCGTGCGTCGCTGCGGTCCGGTCCCAGGTCGACGGGCACGTGCACCTTCCGCCGACCACTGGCGACAACATCGATGTACTGTGGAGACCTCACGCCCCACGTGTTGAGCAATTCGGCGGTACGTCCACCCGGCCTCCCGCATGCCCACTATACGCCCTCGCTCAAAGTCCGTCAACTGCACATACGGTTCACGTCCACGCTGTCGCGGCATGCTACCAGTGTTAAAGACTGCGATGGAGCTCCGTATGCCACGGCAAACTGGCTGACACTGACGGCGGCGGTGCACAAATGCTGCGCAGCTAGCGCCATTCGACGGCCAACACCGCGGTTCCTGGTGTGTCCGCTGTGTCGTGCGTGTGATCATTGCTTGTACAGCCCTCTCGCAGTGTCCGGAGCAAGTATGGTGGGTCTGACACACCGGTGTCAATGTGTTCTTTTTTCCATTTCCAGGAGTGTATTTAAGCACATTGGCAATTTGATAACAGAGGACACCAAGAAAAGGAACAGCTATATAATTTGGTTTCTCTATTTGTATTGAATTAGCATCATAGCCATTGCCAGTTGCCACATATTCCAAATTCTGTAAGTGTCTCAGAACAGCACCATTAGGGAGTGGAATTTGAAGCAATCTATCAATCATAGAATTAAAACAGCTAGTTTTATGGCTTTCTGGATGACAAGAGGTACTGTAAACAGTACTATCGGTAGTAGTGGGTTTCCTAAATATATCAAAGGAAATGATATTGCCTTTGACCTTGATGGACAAATGTAAGTTATTAATACTACCTACATCATCTAGTAATTCACAGGTAAAATTGACATTATTATGTAGACTCTTTACAGTTTCCTGAACATCTCGAATATCAGCAGCCAGCCCTTGGTACATAAGGAACATATAATCAGAATATCGTTTGTATAACATGATATTTTTGTCAGTGTTAAGGAACTCATTAATGTTTATTTTCTTGGATGTTAATAAAAATATCGGCCATACAGGTTGCTAAATAACTGCGCAGAAGTAGTCCATGTTCTTGTTTATACAGTTTACTATTGAAGGAGAAAAAATTGTATTCAAGTGCAGTGTGCAATAAACTAACAAATCCCACTATTTGTTCATTATTGAGAATATTTTCTGTTTTAAAATAATTCTCAATAAATTGGATCGTTTCTGCAAGAGATATATCAATATGTTGTTGTTGTTGTGATCTTCAGTCCTGAGACTGGTTTGATGCAGCTCTCCATGCTACTCTATCCTGTGCAAGCTTCTTCATCTCCCAGTACCTACTGCAACCTACATCCTTCTGAATCTGTTTAGTGTATTCATCTCTTGGTCTCCCTCTACGATTTTTACCCTCCATGCTGCCCTCCAATGCTAAATTTGTGATCCCTTGATGCCTCAGAACATGTCCTACCAACCGGTCCCTTCTTCTTGTCAAATTGTGCAACAAACTCCTCTTCTCCCCAATTCTATTCAATACCTCCTCATTAGTTATGTGATCTACCCATCTAATCTTCAGCATTCTTCTGTAGCACCACATTTCGAAAGCTTCTATTCTCTTCTTGTCCACACTAGTTATCGTCCATGTTTCACTTCCATACATGGCTACGCTCCATACAAATACTTTCAGAAACGTCTTCCTGACACTTAAATCTGTCCTCGATGTTAACAAATTTCTCTTCTTCAGAAACGCTTTCCTAGCCATTGCCAGTCTACATTTGATATCCTCTCTACTGCGGCCATCATCAGTTATTTTACTCCCCAAATAGCAAAACTCCTTTACTACTTTAAGTGTCTCATTTCCTAATCTAATTCCCTCAGCATCACCCGACTTAATTCGACTACATTCCATTTCCATAATATTGTCCTCAAGTACATTGCCCTTGTATAGACCCTCTATATACTCCCTCCACCTTTCTGCTTTCCCTTCTTTGATTAGAACTGGGTTTCCATCTGAGCTCTTGGTATTCATACAAGTGGTTCACTTTTCTCCAAAGGTCTCTTTAATTTTCCTGTAGGCAGTATCTATCTTACCCCTAGTGAGATAGCCTCTACATCCTTACATTTGTCCTCTAGCCATCCCTGCGTAGCCATTTTGCACTTCCTATCGATCTCGTTTTTGAGACGTTTGTATTCCTTTTTGCCTGCTTCATTTACTGCATTTTTATATTTTCTCCTTTCATCAATTAAATTCAGTATTTCTTCTGTTACCCAAGGATTTCTACTACCCCTCGTCTTTTCACCTACTAGGTCCTCTGCTGCCTTCACTACTTCATCTCTCAAAGCTACCCATTCTTCTTCTACTGTATTTCTTACCCCCATTCCTGTCAATTGTTCCCTTATGCTCTTCCTGAAACTCTGTACAACCTCTAGTTCTTTCAGTTTATCCATGTCCCATCTCCTTAAATTCCCACCTTTTTGCAGTTTCTTCAGTTTTAATCTACAGTTCATAACCAATAGATTGTGATCGGAGTCCACATCTGCCCCTGGAAATGTCTTACAATTTAAAACCTGGTTCCTAAATCTCTGTCTTACCATTATATAATCTATCTGATACCCACTAGTATCTCCAGGATTCTTCCAGGTATACAACCTTCTTTTATGATTCTTGAACCAAGTGTTAGCTATGATGAAGTTATGCTCTGTGCAAAATTCTACAGGGCGGCTTCCTCTTTCATTTCTTCCTCCCAATCCATATTCACCTACTATGTTTCCTTCTCTCCCTTTTCCTACTGACGAATTCCAGTCACCCATGACTATTAAATTTTCGTCTCCCTTCACTACCTGAATAATTTCTTTTATCTCGTCATACATTTCATCTATTTCTTCATCATCTGCAGAGCCAGTTGGCATATAAACTTGTACTACTGTAGTAGGCATGGGCTTTGTGTCTATCTTGGCCACAATAATGCGTTCACTATGCTGTTTGTAGTAGCTAACCCGCACTCCTATTTTTTTATTCATTATTAAACCTACTTCTGCATTACCCCTATTTGATTTTGTATTTATAACCCTGTAATCACCTGACCAAAAGTCTTGTTCCTCCTGCCACCGAACTTCACTAATTCCCACTATATCTAACTTTAACCTATCCATTTCCCTTTTTAAATTTTCTAACCTACCTGCCCGATTAAGGGATCTGACATTCCACGCTCCGATCCGTAGAACGCCAGTTTTCTTTCTCCTGATAACGACGTCCTCTTGAGTAGTCCCCGCCCGGAGATCCGAATGGGGGACTATTTTACCTCCGGAATATTTTACCCAATAGGACGCCATCATCATTTAATCATACAGTAAAGCTGCTAGTGATATCTTTGTATAAACCTTAAGTACTAATATTCAATTTGTCTTTTACTATGAATAAACATTTTATCCTTTTCCTTCTGACTAACTTATTTTGTTTGTCATTAATATGTAGAATATTATAGATTGCTTGATATGCTAATTATATCCAATTACATTATCGTCTATGTTTTATGGCAACTATAGTTGCTTAAGTTTTTGTTTTATTAATTTTTTTTCCTTTCACTCCCATTCAGAGACTAACTTGTATATATGCATGTTATTGCCTACTAGCTCCAGTTCCTAGATGATGTCTTCACTCATTCTTGTTGTTCTCATACTATATCTATACATGTACTATGATCCATATTTAAGCACCCACAAACTCTTCCTACATCAATGCATTTTAATGTTGTATTAAATATTGTTCTTGTATTTTATAGATCTACAGTACTATGCTGCATACACCTGCTTATTTTTGACACTCGCTAATAATGCGATGATTCCAAACATGTACCATCTATTTGACTTTAAATTTTTAAACTTTTCCTTTTTAAATTTTTATCTATCTTGTACTTATTTGTGGACTATTTTTCTGTAAAGTCTTCTGAAGAAGGGCACTATAAGCCTGAAACCAGTAAAGAAATAAAATTTATTTTATGCAAATGGTTGCTCATTTTTACAATAAATTAATTTTTATAACTATGAGATGGCTATTTTTCTCGTAATGTCCTTGGGCGCAAAATTTTCTTAAATCACCTTGACTTCTAATGTTTTTATTATTTGATGTTGCTTCTCTGCAGCAGAGTATAAGTTGTATATTATTTGTGGACTTCTACTGTGGATATATAATCATTGCCTCTCACCTATTATAAAAAACAAGAAATATCTGTATGTCCATTATATTGTGCATTAATATTTTGCATTTCAGATATACTTGATGATGGCCTAATATAAAGTCCAAAACTGGTCGTATAAGCTTAATAAAGTTCCAAAAAAAGGAACTGGAGCAGCTTTTCATTACTTGAACAACAGTGGTGGAATCAACATCATCCAGATTGGAGGAACTAATAAATTAATATTCTCTATGAATAACTTCTGATGTTGGTTATCTTATGTTATGTTGGGGAACGTTAGAAGGTAGGATGTGTGTTGTGTCTCTGCATAAGCCATATTACGGTTCCTGGTTCACGTCGACCTGCCTACCGAGGATTTAATTTTCCTTGAATACCAGTGGAGACAGCACCCGACGTAATCCCAAAAGTTGTTTGGATATCTCATATGCCACAAGAAAACCCATATTCACATAATACTTAATGGTTCCAAAGGGGTGATAAGAACAGTGAGTTCCATTTTTATGTGAGTGTGAAAATAATTTGAATGATGAGTTGGGTGTCAGTGAGAGAACCAGACAACTTTCAAATGACCTTGGGTGTTTTATTACAGCTGATGCATTTGTGACTGTCATATTCAAGGGCACTGGCGACACTTGTTGATGAGTCCACCTCCTACCCCCATGGATGTGAGGGTAGGGGAAGGTCAGCCAATCTGATTCAAGCTCTCTCCCACCCCCTTACTTTTCTCTCATTCAGTGCGGAAGATCTGTGCTCTGCATTGAGAAGACCACATACAACTTTTGCTCGGGATTTAAGGAAATGACATTATTGTTGGACGATTATTGTGCTGCCTTTCAGTGTTAGCTGAGTAGTGTAATATTTTGTGGACACACCAAGGTGGTGTGTAAATATGTCAATGAAGCATGTTTTACATGTGCAAATACACCAACGAATGGTGTATGAAATGTGTAAATACGCCAACGAATGGCATATGATGTGTGCATATGCCACTTAAAATGTGTAATGAAAGGCAGATGGATACTCAGAGATGGATATGTTACATATGTAACAGCTATCTGAATTACGTGCATATCTTGCTGAGCAATGCATTATATAGTGAATAACGTGTGACAACATGGAAATACAGGATAATCGAACTTTCGCATGGGTAAGTATTTACCATATAGGTACCTGACATTATAGGAATAATGTTCAGACTGTGTACTACAGGATTTACGTTGCTAGTAGTGATAGTGTCTTGAGTTGCCATTAAACACCAGTACTGGTACGGTGAAGTGGGGTTTAAACACAAACATCAGTATACGTTACAACTACAGACAGTCTCCACGAGTTTGGAAAAGGTGAGCAGCGCTTTTCTCATAAAGCAGCTTTATACAAACAAAAGCAATAGTGCCACAGCTCTTCACAAGTATGGACAAATTAAAGGAATATACAGAGGTTCTCTTTCCATACCGGGATTCATGAACATGATTGGGAAGTTCAAATTAACTGGCGGTTTTCGAAATGCTCCTGAGAGAGGCCAACTGTCAATTGCACTACAAGCTGTTGAAGAGGTTATGGTTACCATGGCTGAAAATTCTGGGCACAGTGTGCGGTCTTCAAGCAGTGCACGAACTGTGTCATGACCACTGAGGTAGGGAGGTAGCCAGTGCCGTACCTGAAGCGTTTCAGACAGCAGTAGAGAGTACTCTCTTGTGTGGTTCCAGGCTGTTATGGATGCAGATGGCCGTCACACTGAGCAATGTTTGTACCGTTGTACGTAAATATGGTACACAATTAACAAATGTTACCTTCTCATGTGGAAACTAAAATGTGTGTCTGTAACGATTTATTCGTTATTTCTCTTACACATATCGTTACAAATGTTTCATTGTTCTTGGTTTTTATTAGGGTCATCTGAAGTAACGAAAGTTCATGCACAACAACATTGTACACCTAGAATGCATTAACACAATGAATGACATGTGTAAATATGGCACCTGAATTGCTTAATGAATTGCGTATATTCGAACATTTTAGACATAATTAGATGCATATCAGTTAACCCTGCAATGCCAGCTCCAGCATGCTCAGATAGTGCAAATACATAGATTAAAATCCAAATGTGTTTCTGTCTGACGTTAATATAGCAAATTAATTTTTAGCCCTCCAATAAAATGGGCGCCAGTACTTGTCAGTAAGTATTTACCCCTCCCTAATTATTATTATGCATGTGTTCCACATGCAGATGTACACATCACAGCAGCAACAACAGTCCATAAGTGTGTATTCACAGCCTTCTACGTCGATACATGATATTTTATTAGGACTCCCAATAGATCAAGAGGAATATCATCAGTAAAATGGTTCCCACCTTCATAAATATGTGTAATAGATATCTGAATGCTAGAAGACAAGTACACACACACGCAGCACAATCAGTTTACCTCAGATCCTCACTGCATTGAACTTGTGGCAATACAATATAATAACTTTATAAGATAAATGGACAGGAGATCCCAGTTACATTATTGTTGCAACAGATCTACGTATGTAAATAAAATTAAGAAACGGTACGCAAGTGCTGGTACATGTCGCACCTTGAAGTAATAACTTGTTGTGTGTCTTTAGTAGCTGTACCACGTTAATACATACATATGACTAATGGATTAGAATGTGAGAAAGAGAGAAGTACGCAGTTAAATTACGACGTGGGTTAGAACTTGTAACAATAGAATAAAATGTCAGTAAATATTAACACTTATTGAAAAAAAGAGGCGAGGTACCAGCTCTCTAGCGATGTCACAGCAATCTTGCTTCTATCTTGCTCCAACTCTGCCCACCGGCAAACAATGGCCTTGGCAAGTATGGTGCATCACCTTTGATACATCTGACGCATGTGTCAGCAGCTGTCTTTCTTCCAGCAGGTTCAGTACTGTACGCCAGAGTGAAGGGAAAATATCAGTTAACTTAAACTGACAAAATTCCTGAATTATTCGTTTTAAATAATGCACTAGTGGGATACTTTCGTAATTTTTTTGTTAAATAATGCGCTGGCATAATCGTTCATCGTAATATTTACAGAGTAACAATTATTCTACTATATGAAAAAACCGTAAATTAGTTACAAACTAGGGGGTGCACACACTTTATTCGACATGTAAACGTCACTACATATATTCAGATTTAGGTTATGACAAGTTAGATATGCGTGCCATCATTGGCGATTATGTCGTTCAGATGAATAGCGAAAATCTGCATGACCTGCTTAAATGTCGGAACATCGATGCTGTCGATAACCTCCTGAATGGCTGTTTTCAGCTCAGCAATGGTTTTGGGGTTATTGCTGTACACATTGTCTTTAATATAGCTCCACAAAAAGGAGTTGCATTTGTTCAGATCTGGAAAATATGGCGGCAGCTAATCGAGGCTCTTGCCAGTGACTTCTGAGTACCCCAATGCCAGAAGGCAGTCCCCAGAGTGCTGCTCTAGGACATCAATCACTCTCATACTTCGATGGGATCAAACTCCGTCTTGCATGAACCATATCTTGACGAAATAAGGGTCACTTTGGACACTGAGGATGAAATCATCTTCAAAAACTTTCATGTACCGTTCAGTAGTCACCCCGCCATCAAGAAATATCGCACCGGTTATTCCGTGACTGAACATTGCACACCACACAGTCACCTGTTGAGGGTCAAGAGACTTACCGATCGCGAAATGCGGATTCTCAGTCCCGGAAATGCGCCAATTTTGCTTATGGATGAACCCATCCAAATGAAAGTGGGCTTCATCACTAAACCTCCATTCCCATCATGACCCGCAGCCAACTATGCAGTTTGAACGTCCTAACGCAAACCATTCAGAAGTTATGACGATTTTATCTCATATAGTTCAATAATCGTCACCCTGTATATACGCACTGCATGGTGAGCAACATGCACCCAGCACATGGCGGTATGGTGTGATACCCGATGCATGCGCCGGAGTGATAAGGCCACCGCACCTATCTTGTCCCACTTCAACTTTATATTGAGAAAAATTCTACTACTGGACATCAATAAAAAATATGGTGATCTTCTACACAGGCTCCCCCTCCTTGCTGATTAAACATATCTTTTAATATTACCTCTAGCAAAAAAATTTATTTTATAAACAAATGCGGTACCTACTTTTCGAATAAAATAGCATTGACGTAGTTACAGCAAACAGCAGTATTAATAGAGTTCTCTGTGCTAGTTGTTTAATTGCTCCCACGGCGATAGCAACCACATTACAATACTTTTGCATCGATGTATGAGACAACATTTCCTCTTGTATCGAAACAGCAGAAGATGAAGCCAGCGAATTTCCCATCTTAAGAGGATGATTCCTACAGAAATATTCAGAATACCACAATTATTCTTCTGCTATCCCACTGTTTACAACATAGGATGTGTATAACAGATGGTGTAGCGAAAACCGTATCACGTAAACTACATAGGATCAAAATTAATAGATGTGTTAACAGAAAGCCTTCCCTTCTTCCATCCAGTCGCTTCCCCAATCGAACTCGTACTCTCGTTCTGTTTCACACCTATTTGCAAAGTTACATCAAAGAATTTAATCAATGTGACTGCAAATGCTGTATTTGGATTTCTTTCCTACTCATCTGCATTCGCAGCAAACACAAATTCTATCTAAGTCATCTTCTTTTCTTCTACAGTCACTCAGCCGATCATTAATGTATATAGAAAACAAGAGCCGTCATCTCCTAGGAATCTACATGCCGCCCTTCATCTGTGGATCAGGCCAATTTTTGCACGAGCGAGTTTTATTATTATGCTTGAACATCTGAGGTCATCAGTCCCTTAGACTTAGAACTACTTAAACCTAACTAACCTAAGGACATCACACACATCCATGCCTAAGGCAGAATTCGAACCTGCGACCGTAGCAGCAGCGCGGTTCCGGACTGAAGCGCCTAGAATCGCTCGGACACAGCGGCCTGCTTTTCGATGTGTCAAGATTTGCTTAGGCTTAACCTTCGTTGGGGTTGAAGTGTGCCTCCATTCCACTGATTGCCGTTTTGTTTCAGGGGTGTCGTACGATACCCAAGTTTCAACGCCCGCGACTATTAGAGAAAGAAAACCATCTCCTTCTTCATTGTAGCATGTCAAAAACTGAAGTGCACAACATGAACAAAGATTTCGAAATTTCAGTTTTTCAGTAAAAATTTCATGAATTAGTGATCGTGAGATATGCGGAACTTCCATAGCAAGGGCACTAAGTGAAAATTTACGGTTGTGCTTAATTTTCTCTGCAATTGTATGAACCAGTTCTACAGCAACCACAGATGGGCGTCCACTTCGTTCTTCATCGTGCACTTGATCACGTCCTTCACTGAACAGTCAGACCCATCTTATAACCATTGAATCTCTCATAGCATTTTGTCCGGAAACCTCGCAGATAGCCGGCCGTTGTGGCCGAGCGGTTCTAGACGCCTCAGTCCGGAACCATGCGGCAGGTTCGAATCCTGCCTCGGGCATGGATGTGTGTGAAGTCCTTAGGTTAGTTAGGTTTAAGTAGTTCTAAGTTCTAGGGGACTGATGACCTCAGAAGTTAAGTCCCATAGTGCTCAGAGCCAATTGAACCTTTTTTGAGTCAGAGTAACTGCCGCGCATGCTCCGAACTGCGGTCGTAGCGCTGCCGCGGATAGAAATAGCCTCCGAACTTAATTTGTCGACGACCCTCATAAAAGACGGAGACATGCCCACTGCTGCTGCTGACATTGCCACTCAGGTAAAAAATGTTGATATCCAGGTTGTATGGATTGCATTCTGTGGTTAAATGGCTTTCAATATTTGCTAGATTCTCTCATAAGCTGTTCCATTTCACTTGATTTAATTGAACACATCGTCACTGCTCTACATTTTCCAGTTCTATAACTACTCCAAACTCTTTTTATGGCGCTAGCCTTACAGTAACATGTTGAGATCGGCTAGCGGTTAAGTAAAACGTATACATGAACATCAGAATTGTTTCGAACACTAACTAGATTAATGAACTGTGAGGCTTATAAGTGCATGTGAAAACAACAGCGATTGGCTGAGAGCAAGATGACTGCTAAGCTGAGGAGCACGAGGTGGGGAGTGTAGTGACCTTGAATATGATACGATTCAAAAATGGCTCTGAGCACTATGGGACTTAACTTCTAAGGTCATCAGTCCCCTAGAACTTAGAACTACTTAAACCTAACTAACCTAAGGACATCACACACATCCATGCCCGAGGCAGGATTCGAACCTGCGTCGTAGCGGTCGCGCGGTTCCAGACTGTAGCGCCTTTAACCGCTTGGCCACACCGGCCGGCTATGATACGATTAATTATCTCAGTGTGTTAAGGTCTCTGAAACACATTCCTCACTTAGTCTGCATTTTATTCAAAGCTGTCTCTCGTCCAGTGCAGGTGACTCCTACCCTTGGTATCGGTTGCTGCAGAATTCTCTCTCAGTTCGAACATAGTAATAAAACTCGCTCGTGCGAAAATGTGCGTGATCCACAAATGAGGTTCTAACAATACCACCACTTGCAAAGTAGGTTAGAAATCAGATGATTAATGTTGCTCACGCAGTATATGTTCGCTTTATGGGGCAACAACAAAGTTATTGGCTGTGGATGGTATCGTCAGAATGGAAATAATGAAGTCACTGTAAAAAAAGTCATTAATTTTGGCACTTATCTTGAATGGATTCCCACGTAGATTTCATCGAAGTTGTTATGGCTCATCTTGTTGATTCTAGGGCGATTCCACTTTGACTGCTAGAAGGTCCAGATCTGTATTTTAGCAATATTTCAAAACCTAACAAATGCGTTTTTCAGGAAATTCTTAATGATAAAACAATCCCAGATCAGTACAATGGTATGGTAGAAATAATTTTTGACTTGGTGTGCATGATTCACATTTTTATTAAAGTTCTTGTAAATTCACATATACGTCTTCTTAATTGTCACATCATCAAGAAAACAGTTTTGTATCAATCTTCATATATTTAATTTCCACTTGAACTAAACACATGACTTGACTGTTCTTTTACATAGCGAAAGAACAACTTCACTTCGGCAAAGTGAAACAAAGACTGCTCTGTGCGCATTCGCGCCAAAACGGCTACAAGTAAGTCAAAGATTATGACAGTCTCTCAGAAATGAATACACACAAGAACCATATTACTCTAATATATCGATACATCGGAGGACCTATACATTAATAAAACCAAATATGAATGTTGTCATAAAAATTTGTCTGTTACTTCGCAGAAAAGTAGTACGATATTACTTGTATCGAGAACTGTGGTTGGAGTGCCGTAATAGTCACGTAAATAAAGAACCATTACAAGGTGTGGCAGGCAGATTCCTACGAGATGACTGCTCTTTTTCTGTGTATACAGAAATGATCTTCTGAGCAACTGTAGGAGAACAGAAGATGATTTAGATAGAATTTGTGTTTGCTGTAAATGCAGATGCGTAGGAATAAAAAATCCAGCACAGCATTAGTCAGCCACGATGATTAAATACTTCGGCGTAACCTTGCAAAGCAATGTGAAATAGAACGAGTGCATAAGGTCGGTTGTAGGGAAGGCGAATGGTCGACTTCGGTTTATTGCGAAAGTGTAGCTCATCTATAAAGTAGACAACGTACAGAATACTCGTGTGACTCATTCGTGTGTGGCACTCGAGTGTTTCGGACTCCCACCAACCAGGATTAAAGAGAGATGTCGAAGCTATACAGAGGTGTGCTGCATTATGCATTTTAGTTGACGTATTTAACATGTTATGTGTCACAAAATAACAGACTGGTCAGCTAACACTATAAATATGTTACTTATGTCAGGAAGTGAGGTGTGCATACATATACAGTGTTATGTCCGATAATAATGTCAGTTTTTACCAGTTATTCAGAGCAATTAGCCTGAGAACAAGGGGTCCCTCGACTAACAATTTCCATTATTTTGTAGACTATACTATGACGTAATTATTTTACAGTGTCGAAATTTCTTACCTGGCTATTTTTTAACTTGGCTTCTCACTGCAGCAAATGACAGAACTCACGTAACATGAATAATTTGTTACCAGAAATAACCATACCCTAGTCCTCTCACTTCAGAACACGTATCTAGAATGTGTTCATAAAAAAGTAATACATTGCCCCACTTAACTTAGGTGGAGGTGTTCGAATATATTCCATTTGTTATGCATTTTAGGTGTCGTCGTATTTACACATGTCATATGATATTTGTTGGAGTATTTACGCATGCTATAAGCCATTCGTTGGCGTATTTACACAGCGTGTCAGCATGTTCGCAGAATAATACACTGCTCAGCTACCACTGTAAGGCATCGCCTGAACAGTCATATAATAACATCATTTTGGTAATTCAGAGCAAAAATTGCCTGTGGTCTTCTCACTGCAGAGCACGGAACTCGGATGATCCCCGCTGGACGAGATCAAAACAGGGGGAGAGATGGAGCTTGACTCCGGCTGGCTGACCTACCCCTCCCGTTTGGACATTGACACGTGACGATAATGGCCATGAATACGACATTCAGAATTTCATCAGCTGTAATATGGCGCCAAAGGTCAACTGAAGGTTGTCCCGTTTTCTCACTGAAATCTTACTGTGATATCTCGAATAGTAATTGTTGAACAGTAGCTGAAACAGAGAAATGACAGTTTTAGTTCTGTAATTTAAGCTTCGCTCCAAAAACAGTCTTTCGGCTTGTTGTAATAGCCATGTTACATTTACTGCAGGCCCAGTCGACATAGCGGTCACTATATTACGTTGCCGGAGACAAAAACGGCGGAGCTCCTCCGCAGTTTCGTGAAGGAGGATTAATGTTTAACACCCAGTTTACTACGAGGCCACTAAAGAGAGAGCGCAAGCTAGGATTGGAGAAGGATGGGGAAGGATATCTGGCATGTCCTTTCTAAAGCAACTCTCTCAGTATTTGATTTAAGCAATGTGGGGAAACCATGGAAAACCTCGAATAGGATGTCTGGCAGAGCGTATGAATCGCCGTCCTCACGAGTAACGAGTTCAGTGTCTTTCCACTGTGCTACCTCGTTCGGCTTTCAAGAAAAAAAGACATGCAGAAACGTTTTGGGCAGTGGCAGAAGCCCATCAGACGTGTGATTCCAATATGTAGGCGACCATTGCTATTTGAAGCACAATGAACAAAAAATAATCACTTCCTGAGTATATCCCAATAAAACCGTCTCCAAATATCCAGTACATGTAGTCTCTTTCATAATATTCGATGGAAAACTGGTTTACATGGACCTGCGTTTACTGATAGCACCAATACCTGTAGGGCTTGAAACCAGTTGTCACTGAAAAGCGGTGACACTCGTCTCCACTGTCCAAGCCGTTTGGAATCTTTTTAAGGCCATTGTTCTTAGGCCGTATTTCTAGTCTGCGAGTGGTAAGCTATTCCTTGTAGATACGTTGAAGAGTTTGCATGATAGACAATAAATCGGGCACCTTCATTTGCCTTGTGCTCATGGGCACGTCGAAAGGCGTTCGTTTCTACCATTCAATCACGTCTCGACCTCGACCCATCTTACTGTGTTGATTCCCTACAGCCGACTGGCACAGACACACTACGTCACTACCATTAAGTAGTGGAGGGTAACCTCGTGCCACTTCCACACCATCTACTGCGTCAAAGGGGCCAGTGAGCTCTTTTGCAGGGGGAGTAATATTTTGTCAAATAATTACACAAACTTCCATCTGCTTTCTTATTAGCACATTTCGGTGAGTTCAAGAACACGTTTGTAGTACATTGATCAGCCAGAACATTATGACCACCGACCTAATATCGATATAAACCCGTCCAGACGATAGTAGCGCCACCTTGCGAGGAATGACTGTTCGGCAGATACACACACGGGGCATGTAGTATCAGTGAGCGTGCCCTCCGTGTGTAAATGGGGGAGGCGTGCGATCCATCTGAGTTTGACCGATGGCAGATTGTGATAGCCCGGAGGCTCCACATGAGCATTTCGGAAGCTGCACGACTTTTCGGGTCTTCAAGGAGCGCTGTGGCGAGTGTCTTCAACATGTGGCGAAACCAAGGAGAAACCACAGCCAGACGTCGTGGGGTTGGGCGGCAACCCCTCATTACATAAATCGGACGTCGTAGGCTGGGCAGACTGGTAAAACAGGACAGGCGGCGAACTGTGGCGGAGCTGACATTAGCCTTTAAAGCTGGGCACAGTACAAGTGTGTCTGAACACGCAGTGCACCGAACACTCCTAACGATTGACCTCCGCAGCCGACGATCCATTCATGTGCCAGTGTTAACACCAAGACATCGGCAGCTACGACTGTCAGGGGCACGTGACTATCGGCGCAGTGGCAGAGCGTTGCATGGTCTGATGAGTTCCGATACCTTCTTCATCATGCCGATAGGAGGGCGCGAATACGTCGTCTTCCAGGGGAACAGCTTCTTGACACCTATACTGCGGTGTGGAGACAAGCTGGCAGCCGCTCTACTACGCTGTGGGAAACATTCCATGTGGGCATCTTATGAGTCCAGTGGAGCTCATGCAAGGCACAATGACGGCCAAGGAGTATTGTACACTGGCTGCAGACCACATACACCCCTTCATGACGATCATGTTTCCCAGTTGCTATGACATTTTTCAGCAAGATAATGCGCCATGTCACAAGGTCAGGAGTGTTATAGAGTGGTTCGAGGAACACAGTGGCGAATTCCAGTTGATGTGCTGACCTTCCAACGCGCAAGATCTACACCCGATTGAAGACGTCTGGGATATGATTGAAAGTGGCGTCGGAACTCATCGCCCCCCTTCCTGGGATTTACGGGAATTAGGTGACTTGTGTGTGGAGATGCGGTGCCAGTTCTCTCCAGCGACCTATTAAGGCCTCGTTGCTTCCATGCCACTAGGCGTCTTCGCTGTTATCCTGGCCAAAAGTGGACATTCCGGCTATTAGGTAGGTGGTCTTAATGTTCTGCTCGAACACTGTAAACGATTTGTTCACTTTCACTGAGTTGACAGGTTTTCATGAACGATGTCACAGCGTAAGGACAAAGTTCCCGAAGAGTGAAAAACAGTCGCGTACTAACACGCCACCGTAAATGTTTCCTTACAGATGCGAGCAGTCTCCTTTCTTTTGTGTGGAGGTGGAACTGTTCCAGAAAAGGATGAGCTGTGGACTTTATATAGGAATCAATGCCCTTGTTGACAAACTGCATGCAGAGCCTGATGTGGTTTTTGATGCTCTCCCAATCTGCCATAGGCGAGTACCGACGTTTAGCAGGGTTCATTAGCCCGAGTGACTTTCTTCATAAACTCTAGGATATAGCGGTGGTTCTCCCACGCCCACGCTAACATCTTTGCTCTGCGCCGTACGGTGAGCGAGCAGATGTACACTTGTGGAGTAATGGCATCTGTCCCCCATAGCGAGAGGGTGTTTCTGGATGCAATGGCTGCTTACTGGTTGCTTTTGTCCTGTACTGAATTGGCAAGTGATTTGCTGCACTGTGTCCAGTTTATACGCAGTTGCAGTTCGACCCCTGATATCAGCACGTTGCCTACAAGAACATGAGTCAGACACTAAATTCAGGCCGCTGTCAAATTCACTGATGTCACGCACCTTGTCCATTATGTGCTCTACTGTCACACCAATGACCAGTATAAAGTCTGATCTTATTATGATCACGCGACACAGTGAAAGATTCCTTTTGCCACGTCGACTGGTACACACTCTCTCCAACACAGTAGTTATCTTTAGTTCACTGGCTTGTGAGTTTACATTTTGATATACACACATCAAAAAAGTTGTGCATCACCCCGGTTCTGAGAGTTCCGGAACCTGTACAGAAAATTGGAATAGAGATCAACATAAACATCATTTCCGCCCTTTTATTGCTCGTGAAAACCACACATTGCATGTTGTACCACCATACAGTGAGACCTTCAGAGGTGGGTAGTCCAGATTGCTGTGCACACCGTTACCTCTAATACCCAGTATCACGTCCTCTTGCATTGATGCATGGCTTTATTTGTCGTGGCATACTGTCCAGAAGTTCATCAAGGCACTGTTGGTCCAGATTGTCCCACCCCTCAACGAAAATTCGGCGTCTATCCCTCAGAGTAGTTGGTGGGTCACGTCGTTCTTAAACAGCCCTCTTCAATCTATCCCAGGCATTTTCGATAGGGTTCATGTCTGTATAACATGCTGGCCACTCTAGTCGAGCGATGTCGTTATCCTGAAGGAAGTCATTCACAAGATGTGCACGATGGGGGTGCGAACTGTCGTCCATGAAGACGAATGCCTCGCCAATATGCTGCCGATATGGTTGCACTAGCGGTCGGAGGATGGCATTCACATATCGTGCAGCCGTTACGGTGCCTTCCATGACCACCAGCGGCGTATGTCGGCCCATATAATGCCTCCCCAAAACAGCAGGGAACGTCCACCTTGCCGGACTCGCTGGACAGTGTGTCTAAGGCGTTCAGCCTGACCGGGTTGCCTACAAATACGTCTCCGACGATTGTGTGGTAGAAGGCGTATGCGACACTCGTCGGTGAAGAGAACGTGATGCCAGTCCTGAGCGGTCCATTCAGTATGTTGTTGGGCCCACCTGTACCATGCTGCATGGTGTCGTGGTTGCGAAGATGGATCTCGTCATAGACGTCGGAAGTAAATTGGCGCATCATGCAGCCTATTGCGCGCAGTTTGGGTCGCAACACGATGTCCTGTGGCTGCACGAAAAGCATTATTCAACATGGTGGCGTTGCTGTCAGGGTTCCTCATAGCCATAATCCGTAGGTAGCGGTCATCCACTGCAGTAGTAGCCCTTTGGCGCCCTGAGCGAGGCATATCATCGACAGTTCCTGTCTCTCTGTATCTCCTCCATGTCTGAACAACATCGCTTTGGTTCACTCCGAGAAGCCTGGACACTTCCCTTGTTGAGAGCCCTTCCTGGTACAAAGTAACAATGCGGACGCGATCAAACCGCGGTATTGACCGTCCAGGTATGGTTGAACTACAGACGGTACGAACTGTAAACCTCCTTCCTGGTAGAATGACAGGAAATGATCGGCTGTCAGACCCACTCCGACTAATAGGCGCTGCTCATGCATGGTTGTTTGCATCTTTGGGTAGGTTTAGTGACATATCTGACCAGTCAAAGGGTCTGTATCTGTGATACAATATCCACAGTCAACATCTATCTTCAGGAGTTCTGGGAACCAGGGTGATGCAAAACTTTTTTTGATGTGTGTAGATTGCCATTGTCACAAAACGTTCCTCTGGTGGTGACGATTTAGTCAATCTAGCAACTTCGTCATTACAAACAACAGCTTTTTGAGATATACAATCGTTACATTTAATTTTTGCCAGTGCTGCTAAGTTGATAACATAATGGGAACCCCTATTCTTCAGGTCTCAAGCTAAACATTAAAAAATAAAGAAAAAATTCCCTGTTATAAGAACATAATTTCTGGAACTTGTATTCTGACTTACCTGTAACGCATAGACATATTGTTTTGTATTCCCTTAGGATGGTAATGTCTCTTAAAACGTTTTGAGACGGTAGTATATCTCTGATCGTTAGGTTGTTGTGCCCATGTACTGTCATGTTTGAACCTCCCATAAAAACAAATTCTCAGTCGCATCCGTAGGATTGGTATCAAGTTTACGAGGGGTAACTTGAACTTCTGTATGAATGGTTATAAAGGAATTCAAAGTTAACGTGAAAATTTAGTTTGATCATCAAACTAGTGGCACAAAACTCAACTTACTGATAGAGAAAGGGTAGCGTGGGAGAGGATTGTTACGTTAACAAGAAGACCACTGCCGCGGAAGTGGTTGCTGAATTTAATATGCGCCTGCGAATAGAATGTCGACTAACCAGTACAATGGAAACTGCATAAACAAAGCTAGGTATTTTAAAAAAATTGCACGATATAGTGCTGGTCGAACCTAGAAAAAAGCTCCCTCAAGATATCTCCGGAACAAATATTTCGTTCTTTTGATGAACTGTCCTGGCATTTTCATTTTAGGGAAACTATGGAAACCCAAAATCTGGATGGTCGGAGGGGGATATGAACTGGCTTTCCCACGAATGTGTATCCAGTGTCTTACCACTTCATTACGTCGCTGGGTGATTCCTCTTGGTACCGTTCTCTTTCTCCAAATATGGCAGAACTTTCGTCTTCTAGAACGATAACTTAGCTAACGTAAACGATTCAAGCTACTTAGATGTGCGGTCTCTCTCTCTCCCTCTGTCTTTATATTCTTTCTCTCGTTCATTGTTTGACGTATTCAAAGTATGTCAAACGTACTAAAAACTCCAAGCAAGGTATGGCTAGAATCACGGAAGGTAAATGGCTAGAATCACGGAGCGATAGGTCTGACATTCGCCCGATAAACGTCCGTGGTAGGCATATACACAAACGTTTGCGACAATCACGAGAATGACCCGAATTAACAAAAATTCAGAGGATGAGAAGAGCAATGTAACAGCAACAACTGATTAAAACTGCATACATATGGTGTATTCATAGACCCAACAGCAGAAATTAAAAACAAGGTGCTGTTCACAACCAATTTTATAACAAATACAACAAAAGAGGTGAAGCAGCAGAGAGAAACCGACACCAGACAACATAATGAATTGAATCTACTAGGCGCAGTGTATCACTAACTAACTGTCCACCTTCCGAAGATGGATATGGGAGCATGTGAAACCGGCGAAGGAAACTGAAACGAAAGAAGGAGGAGGGAAGATTAGGGTTTAGCCTCCTGTCGATGACGAGGTCACTAAAGATTACACACAAGCTTGTATTGGGGAAAGTAGGGGAAGAAAGTGGGCCGTAATCTTTGAAAGGAACCATCTCGGCATTTATCTTAAGAGATTTAGTGAAGTTTCGGAAAACGTAAATCTGGATGACTGGACGAGGTTTTGAACTGCTGTCCTCCCGTACGTCTTACTATGCGCCACCTCGCTCGATTGAAATAAAACCAGTTGTAAAGATAAGTAATGATTGGTTGTTGCGCATCAATAAGACCCAAAGAGAGAGGTATTCCTACAAAGTATCTTCGCAGATATGTGATTAGCTCGGTGAATATTTGACTAACATACTCAGTATGTTATACTGGATGACGAATGTTCCACAGAAACGATGTAACATTAGGGGTACCCAATACAGCGTAATAGGACTTGTAATTCTCTCAGTATACATTTACCAGACAGGATCAGCAGCACAATAAGACCGCTCGCTGACCATGCTGTTGTCTACAGGAATGAATCGTCATTGTGCGACTGTAAGGAAATTCGGAAAGTCTTGCACAGAATTTACATTTGGTGTAAATAGTATCTCTCTCTAAATGTGTATACATCTAAGGTAAATCTATAACAGGGAAAGAACTCAATACTACCCTATTACGAGATTAGTGGTGAACATCTTGAGTACTTACCATAGCATAAGTATTTATGCCAAGAAGTGATATGAAATGGAGCGAACGTGTAAACTCAGTACTAGAGAAAGCGAATGGCAGACTTAAATTTGTTGGAAGGAGTTTGAGAAAGTGCAGTTCGTCTGTAAACGAAATCGCATACAGGACGCTAGAGCAACGAACTCTACAATATTGTTCCAATTTCTGGAGTTCTTATGAAGTAGGCCTGACAATAGACATGAACGAATTCAGAGACACGATACTAGGGTTGTAACAGGTACGTGTAACCTATATGAAAGTATGCTCGGGCAACTTAATGGAAATTCTTGGAAGGAAGGTAACCAAATTCTTGCAAAACCTGATTAGATATGAGGGACAGTCAAATGAAAACCGAACGCCCACCACAAATGGACCATGGAATGGTTTCATTCAAAAGTAATCACCACACGCGTCAAGACACTTATCTTACTGGGACTTGGCAGAACGCGGTTGGCAACTGACGGATCCACAACCGCATCCTTTCTTGGACTTCATCGTCGGACTGAAACCGACGTTCACGCATGTCTTTCTTCAGGTCGTCAAATATGTGAAAATCACACGGTGAAAGATCCTGGCTGTACGGAGGATGTTGCAGTACTTCCCAACCAAATCGCTGAAGCGTAGCCTACGCCCGATTAGCAGTTTGGGGCGGACGTTATCGTGCAACAGTATGATTCTGTCTGACAGCATTCCGACAGCCTAAGTGCAAACTGCAAAATCAACACTGGAATCATGCCACATCTCCCTCGCCAAAGAAACCCAGATCTGTTCTCATAAGTTCTGGTAAGGTCATGACGACCTTCTTTTTCGAATTCAGGGACACTCTGCTCGTCGAATTCCTCGAGCCTGGAACCACAATCGATGTGCAGCGCTATGAAGACACTTCGCAGAAACTGCGAAGCGCAATGAAGTTAAAACGTCCAGGAATGCTATCGGGCGGAATCTCCTTATTGCACGATACGCTCGCCCCCACACTGCCAATCGGACGAAGGGAGCGCTTCACCGAATTCGTTGGGAAGCTCTGCTACATTCTCTGTACATCCATCACTGGATGTTTGACGACCTGAAGAAAGCCATGACAGGACATCGGCTTCAGCCGGACGAGGATGTGCAAGAGTGAGTGTTGTTGTGGATCCGCCAGTAGTCGACAGCGTTCTACGACTCTGGAATTGGCTGTCTCGTCTCCCAGTGGGATAAATGTCTTAACGCGTATGGTGATTACTTTTGAATGGAATTACTCTATGGTCCCGTTCTGGCGGTTGTTCGGTTTTCAGCTGATTGCCCCTTATATACTGTATTTGAAGGGGACTGTGCGACCATTCTGTTGTCACCATCGTATATGTCGTGAGGGGTTCATGAGATAAGAGAGATAACAGCGTGTAATGAGACATAGTCATATTTCCCTCGCTCAGTACATGAATGGAATAAGACACAAAATCTCTAAGATTCGTTCCCAAGTACCCTCTGCTGTGCACTATACAATGGTTTGCGGACTATACGGAGCGATTTTGCTAAATGAGGAAAAACTGCAGGAAACGTCTCCAAAATAGTTTCCAGTAGTTTGTTTCCATTTAGCAAAATCACCCTATATATGTTCAAATGTGTGTGAAATCTTATGGGACTTAACTGCTATGGTCATTAGTCCCTAAGCTTACACACTACTTAACCTAAATTATTCTAAGGACAAACACACACACCCATGCCCGAGGGAGGACTCGAACCTCCGCCGGGACTCACCCTATATATGTATAAGAAGACGTTATGTATTGCCGGTACATTGTCCTACACATCTTGCCAGATTGGATTTACTTGGATCATTCTTTCTCGGTTTCGCGAACTCTGCAGGCGATAGTGTAGAGTTATTGTAAGATGCTGTTTTTATAGTAGTAGATGACTTTTGATGTTGGGACACTTCCCTCTGTAACGCGGAAAAAGAAAATAAAAATCGGACCAAGGTGAAAATAACAGGAAAGGACAACTGATTTTTAAGGGAAACTAATGTCAAAGGAAAAACAGTGTTTCGTATAATAATACCAAGATAGTAGAAAAAGAAATACAAGGGGCATTCAGTAAGTAATGCTGCACATACTTTTTCTGAAAACAAGTTGGCCGCGCGGGAATAGCCGAGCGGTCTCGGGCGCTGCAGTCATAGACTGAGCGGCTGGTCCCGGCGGAGGTTCGAGTCCTCCCTCGGGCATGGGTGTGTGTGTTTGTCCTTAGGATAATTTAGGATAAGTAGTGTGTAAGTTTAGGGACTGATGACCTTAGCAGTTAAGTCCCATAAGATTTCACGCACATTTGAACATTTGAAAACAGGTTGGTTTTATTCAGGGTTCCAGTACACTGTATTATATCCCGCTGTTTTGTCTGAAAACCCCATTTTCAACAGAATCGGCACTACGCCACCTTACTAGGAGGGCTTGTATGCCCGCATGGTACCACTCTACTGATCGACTCCCCATCATCCACATACTGCTTCCTGCGGAGTATATCCTTCATTGTGACATACAGATGGAAGTCGGAAGGTGCGAGATCTGGGTATAGTGTGGATGAGGAAGAACAGTCCAATGGAGTCTTGTGAACTGCTCTCGGGTGCGCTTACTGGTGTCAGCACTACCAACAGAGACGCCCAGTTGTGCAGCGAGGTGTTTGATTGTGATTACTCAATCAACTCGAATGAAAGTGTACATACGTTCTGTTGTGACTTGGCAAGACAGCCAAGTCACTATGAGGGAAGCCGAAAGGCACGCGTTTAAACTCACGCAGGCTGGCGTGAGGTCTGGAACAGATAAAGTAATTGAGACCAGCAAGTAAAGTACGTAGCTTCTTGAATACTTAACTTTAATCCATAATTGGTGAACATCGGTCTGACGGTACATGCATCACAAGATAAATAGCAAATGATAATGGCGCCTTGCTAGGTCGTAGCAAATGACGTAGCTGAAGGCTATGCTAACTATCGTCTCGGCAAATGAGAGCGTAATTTGTCAGTGAACCATCGCTAGCAAAGTCGGCTGTACAACTGGGGCGAGTGCTAGGACGTCTCTCTAGACCTGCCGTGTGGCGGCGCTCGGTCTGCAATCACTGACAGTGGCGACACGCGGGTCCGACGTATACTACCGGACCGCGGCCGATTTAAAGGCTACCACCTAGCAAGTGTGGTGTCTGGCGGTGACACCACACGTTCCAACATTGCAAGAATCACTGCCGTGTGCGGCCGGCCAGCACGCGCGAGATGGGACAGTTTTGCGTGACCTTGGTGCGGTGATGACAGACGCCTCGCACAATGACTCGCCGTGTTTTTGTTCACCACCAGGTCTACGTAGAGATTCTGCAGGAGCCCATGAATATCTGCGATTCTCTGGTGTTTCACTAAAAGAAACTCAATGACAGATCTTAGCTCGGAAACCTTCTCCGATACAGACACCATTTTGCAGGCTGCGTATAGAGCCGCCAGCAATTGGAACTTCATGAAACTACGGGGGCTGAAGAGGGAATATCCCACGATGTCCCACAATAAATTCTGCATTTTTTCAACCAAAACTGGCCGAGAAAAAATGGGTTGAATCACTTACGTAGCGCCCCTCGTGTATCTGTGTGCCAGACTAGAATTCTAAACCTACAGAGTAGAAAATTAATTCTGGAAAAATATATCAACTTTTAAATCAATCAAACATTTAATCGGCGTACAGCTGTAAATTTAGGTCAAGATTACACTGTAGATATAAACATACAGAGAATTTAAAAACACTTTTGGGCGTAAAATTAAATTTATACTGAGACTTATGAAGGAGATTTATTGCCTAAAGTTGGGAAGGAGATTTATTGCACATACGATCACACAGAGATAAAGAGAAGAAACTGAAAGTACGTGACAATATAAGAATATGACCGTCCCGGTCCCAAAGCGAAAGCTTGGTGTGTGACACTGAAGAGAAAATTCGCAGTGGACGCGCCAGAACGAATCACCGCGGTTCCGCCGGATGACCCCCATCAATATGGGTGATTCGCTGACGTCCTGTAACCAGCTCACAGTGAAATTTGCACCCAGAAAAGGTCGAAGGAATGTCCACTAATCCCCTGGTCCAAACTCAGTAACTTGCCAGTCAGGTACAGCCGAGGGCTCTTACAACGTGTTTTATTTTATAATAACTACTGATGAAGAGATCGTAGTGATCGTGACTTACTTTATTTTATGTTTCACGCGATCACGAAAGTTCCACTTATCGTCGATTTTCAGAAACTGCAATGCAAAACATAAAAAGCAAATTGCAAACAAGGCATTTAAAAATCGTATTATTGACCGAATTAAAATTTTAAATTGCTCTCGTAATCTACTCATTAAGGGGTATAATCTTATGTTAAAGGTTTAACACAGCAAGACAAGTATTACAATAAAGCAAACGTAACTCGTGGCGCGCAATTTACGCAGACCATGTTCATCCAGTACTTGAGAATGAGAGCACTTTGCGACTTTCAACAAGCTTTAAACATAATGTCAAACCTTTAAGAATTTTTTGTCCTTGACACCACCTATAAAACTATGAAGTGAAAAAACTTTATCGCTTATTACATTTTCGCTGTTCATGTAGTGAAACTTCAACACTGGGCGACTTGCATGTCGATGATGATGAAATGATAAGGACAACAAAACACCCAGTCCTCGAATGGAGAAAATTTCCTACCACGCCGGGAATCGAACCTTGGCCCACTGCATGACAGTCGAACGCGCTGACAGCTCAGCTAATGGCGCGGATCTACTCCAGTTCATATTACGCCACACTCACTGACGTGAGATCCCTGAAAAATTATCCAGACCAAACTCGTCCAGTGTTTGATAATAAAAACAGCACTTAGCGACTTCCAACAAACTTTAAAGACAATTTCAAATCGTCCTGAACTTTGTCTCGCTTATATACTTAAACATAAAATATTTAACGCTTTAACTCGTTTCTAAACTAATAGACGTTTGAAGCTGTTTTATACAATGGAGTTCGATTCTTTAAGGAACTATGGTTTGAGATTTACTGATCTCTTCTACTTGGCGAAAGATACTTCAAAATAAACATGAAATAAAATATGGTCCATACCCGTGGATCAGCATATGGTACGTGTAATGTACATACTAGTTAAAATGCCAGAAGTATACATGTATATAAGTGACATAAACAATAGATAGCTACTTCTCCCACTCGTTGTGCTACAAGGTGCACATCCTCTATAGTTACAAAACTGTATATCATTGTCAGTATTGCCAAATGGAATACATTTGAGAAATTGGAAATTTGTGGTAAGGTCTTATGGCACCAAACTACTGAGGTCATCGGTCCCTAAGCTTACACACTATGTAATCTAATTTAAACTAACTTACGCTAAGGACGACACACACACCCATGCCCGAGGGAGGACTCGAACCTCTAACGGGGGCCGACCGGAGTGGCCGAGCGGTTCTAGGCGCTACAGTCTGGAACCGCGCGACCGCTACGGTCCAGGTTCGAATCCTGCCTCGGGCATGGATGTGTGTGATGTCCTTAGGTTAGTTAGGTTTAAATAGTTCTAAGTTCTAGGGGACTGATAACCTCAGAAGTTAAGTCCCATAGTGCTCATAAGGGAACCTCCCCATCGCACCCCCCTCAGATTTAGTTATAAGTTGGCACAGTGGATAGACTTTGAAAAACTGAACACAGATCAATCGAGAAAACAGGAAGAAGTTGTGTGGAACTGTGAAAAAATAAGCAAAATATACAAACCGAGTAGTCCATGTGCACCATATACAACACAAGGTTAACATGACCACCGGAGAGCGGTGGTCCTGCGGATAGCGTGAGCAACTGCGGCACGAGAGGTCCTTGGTTCAAATCTTTCCTCGCATGAAAATTTAATTTTTTATTTTCAGTTTATGTGACAAACTCTTATGTTTTCATCACTTTTTTGGGAGTGATTATCACATCCACAAGAAAACCTAAATCGGGCAGAGTAGAAGAATCTTTTTACCCATTCGCCAAGTGTACAAGTAAGGTGGGTGGACAGCATATTCCTGTCATGTGACGCACATGCATTCACCAGTGTCGTATAGAATATATCAGACGTGTTTTCCTGTGGAGGAGGCGGTTGACCTATGACCTTGCGATCAAATGTTTTCGTTTCCCATTGGAGAGGCACGTCCTTTCGTCTACTAATGGCACGGTTTTGCGGTGCGATCGCAAAACACAGACACTAAACTTATTACATTGAACGGAGACGTCGATGCACGAACGGACAGATCATAACTTTGTGAAAGTAAAATTTTCGCTCTAAGGGGGACTGGAACCAGGGACCTCTCGTTTCGCAGCTGCTCACGCTAACAACGGGACCACGGCGTTCCTGAGCTAACATTGGCCTTGGTGCTGCCTATCTTGCACATTGGACTATTCAGTTTGTATATTTTGCTAATTTTTTCATAGTTCCACACAATTTCTTCCTGTTTTCTCGATTGATCTGTGTTCAGTTTTTCAAGGCCTATCCACTGTGCCAACTTATAACTAAATCTGAGGGGGGTGCGATGGGGAGGTTCCCTTGTCAGAGCCATTTGAACCATTTTTTTCTGACGGGGGGAACCGCTCGGAGATATTTGAGCATTTCAAAATTGTATATTAAGTTAGATGGACTTTAAAAGGATAGAGTGTATATCATAGTATAACTCACGTCATAAAAAACGAAAAATATTTAAGATGACAATCTATAACACGATTTTTCCAGTTAGGACAGACTATATACGAGGGTTGGAACTTTAATAGTGGCAACTATTTATTTTCAGCCCGTACAAAATAGATACGTGTTTCAAAGTTTTACTGACCTTAAAGAAGTCACCAGCATTGTGTATAGTCCGTTGCCAGCGATGTGGAAGTCGTAGGATAGCCGTTGCAGTGCCAGTTGTGTTGACAGTTTGAGCGGCGCGGTCTATTGTCCGACGAATTTGTTGGAGTTCTCAATCGAATGCCATGAAATGTTTCCTTCATTTGAAAAACGGAGTTGAACTTACGAGGGCTTAAGTCAGGGGAGTGCAGTATGTGGTATAGCACTTAGCAGCCTCATCAGTCAAACAAATCAGTAACAAATGGTTCAAATGGCTCTGAGCACTATGTGACTTAACTTCTGAGGTCATCAGTCGCTTAGAACTTAGAACTAATTAAACCTAACTAACCTAAGGACATCACACACATCCGTGCCCGAGGCAGGATTCGAACCTGCGACGTAGCGGTCGCTCGGCTCCAGACTGTAGCGTTCAGAACCGCACGGCCACTACGGACGGCCAAATCAGTAACAGTTTGCACTCTACGTGCTTGAGCATTGTCCTGCGAAATGATGGTCAGGTCCTGCAGAAAGTATCATCACTTCTGTCTCTGAGGTGGTCGTAGGTTGTGTTCCAAAAATGAACAGCATAGAGACAGAAGTGATGACACTTCCTGCAAGACCTGACCATCATTTTTCTGGACAATGCTCAAGCACGTAGAGTGCAAGCTGTTACTGATTTGTTTGAATGATGGGGCTGCCAAATGCTATACCATCTACCGCACTCCCCTGACTTAAGCCCTCGTAAGTTCAACTCTGTTTCTTAACTGAAGGAAACACTTCATGGCATTCGCTTCAGAACTGCTACAAATGCGTCCGGAAATAGACCGCGCCGCTCGAACAGTCAACACAATTGGCACTTCTAAGAGTATCCTACGACTTCCACATCACTGGCAACGGGTTGTACACAATGCTGGTGACTACTTTGAAGGTCATTAAAACTTTGAAACACGTATCTATTTTGTACGAGTTGCAAATAAATAGTTGCCACTATTGAAGTTCCAACCCTCGTATCACAAATTGAAGAAAAGTAATATTTAAACATTGAAACAACTAGATTCAGTGAAATAAGCATATGTAAGAGTGCATATTATACGAGGTGCGTTCAATAAGTATTACAACACTTTTTTCCCGAAGCAGGTTAGTTTTATTCACGTTTCCAATACACCACATTATTCCCCACTCTTTTGGCTACAAAGCCATATCTTTCAGCATAATTTTTGTTCAATGAGACGTCCTTCCGCCACCTTACTGGGAGGTTTAGTCGACGACGGAGCCAAAGTCTTGCTGCATCTGTAATCTCCCCATCATCCAAGTACTGGTTTCTGAGGAGTGCATCCTCCATTGGGCCGAACAGATGGAAGTCGGAAGGTGGGAGACCCGGGCTGTACGAGGTGCATTCAAGTTCTAAGGCCTCCGATTTTTTTTCTAATTAACTACTCACCCGAAATCGATGCAACTGGTGTTACTTCTCCACGTAATCGCCCTGAAGACGTACACATTTTTCACAACGCTGACGCCATGATTCCATGGCAGCGGCGAAGGCTTCCTTAGGAGTCTGTTTTGACCACTGGAAAATCGCTGAGGCAATAGCAGCACGGCTGGTGAATGTGCGGCCACGGAGAGTGTCTTTCATTGTTGGAAAAAGCCAAAAGTCCTAGGAGCCAGGTCAGGTGAGTAGGGAGCATGAGGAATCACTTCAAAGTTGTTATCACGAAGAAACTGTTGCGTAACGTTAGCTCGATGTGCGGATGCGTTGTCTTGGTGAAACAGCACACGCGCAGCCCTTCCCTGACGTTTTTATTGCAGTGCAGGAAGGAATTTGTTCTTCAAAACATTTTCGTAGGATGCACCTGTTACCGTAGTGCCCTTTGGAACGCAATGGGTAAGGATTACGCCCTCGCTGTCCCAGAACATGGACACCATCATTTTTTCAGCACTGGCGGTTACCCGAAATTTTTTTGGTGGCAGTGGATCTGTGTGCTTCCATTGAGCTGACTGGCGCTTTGTTTCTGGATTGAAAAATGGCATCCACGTCTCATCCATTGTCACAACCGACGAAAAGAAAGTCCCATTCATGCTGTCGTTGCGCGTCAACATTGCTTGGCAACATGCCACACGGGCAGCCATGTATTCGTCCGTCAGCATTCGTGGCACCCACCTGGATGACACTTTTCGCATTTTCAGGTCGTCATGCAGGATTGTGTGCACAGAACCCACAGAAATGCCAACTCTGGAGGCGATCTGTTCAACAGTCATTCGGCGATCCCCCAAAACAATTCTCTCCACTTTCTCGATCATGTCGTCAGACCGGCTTGTGCGAGCCCGAGGTTGTTTCGGTTTGTTGTCACACGATGTTCTGCCTTCATTAAACTGTCGCACCCACGAACGCACTTTCGGCACATGGCACATCCATAACTCCATCACCACATGTCTCCTTCAACTGTCGATGAATTTCAATTGGTTTCACACCACGCAAATTCAGAAAACGAATGATTGCACGCTGTTCAAGTAAGGAAAACGTCGCCATTTTAAGTATTTAAAACAGTTCTCATTCTCGCCGCTGGCGGTAAAATTCCAATTCCCATACGGTGCTGCCATCTCTGGGACGTATTGACAATGAACGCGGCCTCATTTTAAAACAATGCGCATGTTTCTATCTCTTTCCAGTCCGGAGAAAAAAAATTGGAGGCCTTAGAACTTGAATGCACCTCGTATTGTTGATGAGAAAGAACGGCACAGCGCTCTTTGTGAGTTCCTTTCGGTTGTGGAGACGTGTGTGAAGGTTTGCGTTGTCATGGAGAAGGAGAAATTCGTTTGCATATTTGTGGCGACGGTCAGGCTGAAATCGTTTCTTCAGTTTTCTGAGGGTAGCACAGTACACTTCAGAGTCGGTCGTTGCACCATGAGATAGAACGTCAAGCAGAATAACCCCTTCAGAGTCTCAGGAGACCATCGCCATGAGTTTACCGGCTGAGGGTGCGGCTATGGACCTTTCTTTCGGAGGACAGGTAGTGAGGTGCCACTCCATGGACTGCTGTTTTTCTTCGCGTGTGGCGATATTCGGCTAAAAATTGTCACAATTAGCCTTGTAAAGCGCAAGTAATTCCGCACAGTTGGTTCTTCGTTGTTCTTTTTATTGTCTTCTGTTCAAAAATGTTCAAATGTGTGTGAAATCCTATGGGACTTAACTGCTAAGGTCATCAGTCCCTAAGCTTACACACTACTTAACCTAAATTATCCTAAGGACAAACATACACACGCATGCCCGAGGGAGGACTCGACCCCTGCCGGGACCAGCTGCACAGTCCAGGACTGCAGCGCCTAAGACCGCTCGGCTAATCCCGCGCGGCTTAGTTGTCTTCTGTGAGGCGTCGAGTAACCCAGTGGGCACAGGCACCTTTGAGTGCAGCAACTGGTGGTCGAGTGTGTCAGTACTACCAACAGATACGTCCAGTGGAACAGCGAGGTGTTTGAGTGTGATCCGTCGAACACCTTGAATGAGAATGTCTGCACGTTCCATCATTGCAAGAGTCACAGCTGTGTGCGGCCGGTATGCATGCTGAAGATCTGACAGGCTTGCGCGGTCGACGACTTACCGTGCTTTTGTTAACTGCCAGGTCTCCTCAGCCATTCCGCAATAGTCCATGAATATCTGCGATACTCTGGTGTTACGCCAGGGTAATTCAATGGCACCTCTCTGCTCGGTAAGCTCCTCTGATACAGACGCCATTTTGAAGGCTACGTATAGCGCCGTCACCTGCTGGAACTTCAAGAAACTACAGGACCCGAGGCGGGAATATTCTACGATGTCGCCGAACAAATTCCGAATTTTTCAACAGAAATTTGCCGAGAAAAAATGTGTTACAACACTTATTGAACGCTTCTTGTTGAACGTTATGGCCGCCCGTGTGACCGAGCGGTTCTAGGCGCTTCAGTCCGGAACCGCGCCGCTGCCACGGTCGCAGGTTCGAATCCTGCCTCGGGCATGGATGTGCGTGAGTCCTTAGGTTAGTTATATTTACGTAGTTCTAAGTCTAGGGGACTGATGACCTCAGATATCCCATAGTGCTTAGAGCCATTTGAAGAACGTTATGTCGAGCATTAGTGTTACTTTTTTCCGGCAGCAGGATGCTTATGTTCCCTGGTCATTTGCATGGCGGCATCGACGACTCGGCATACACGTAGGCAGTGAGTGAGAAGGAAGTTTGCAGGAAAACAGGGCGGAAATTCCACAGGTATTTGTACGGGCAAAAACAGCACTGAGCTTAGTTTTCATATATCCGATTCACTCGTAGAATTCTCGCTTTTTGCAGCCAATCGTAAACACGGCATTGTCCGTCTAAGAAAAGGCACCTCAGTTATGCAGTGATTTTTTAAAAAATAATCAGTAACTGCAAGTAGTTTTCCTTAATAGCTGGTGGCAAAGAAGATTCATCATTAGCTGTTAACAATGAGTATTTCCTTGGTGTTTCTTGCGTAGGAATAACACGTATTTGAGTGCTACCTTCTTTTCTGACACATTTTCAACCTGTTTGCTTCTCTGGCGTACTTTAAAATAAGAGAGCTAATCTGCGTTTTTGTTGCTACCTACTTCTGAATGCGTCAAGTGGCAAATGTAACTGACTGTATTCGAGTTTTAAAATGAAACTGAGTCACCCGTATTTATCTGATGGACCTGCTATTTTTCTCATGATTTCCTTTCCGTTTTTACTACGAAAGGAAGCTGTCAGACTGATACAGGGGCACTCATTCATAAGGTCAATATATTTCACTGACTTGTATATCTATAAGGCTATTAGTCCTGACCGTGGACTCAGTTTCGTTAGGTTAATGAAAACTACTACTTTCCTTCTCTGTTACGAGAAACTGTCTGACATTGACTGAAGCTCTGCATAGTTTTATGGAGAGAGAACGATATCATCAACAAATTAACAGTGTTTTTGCCCATTGATGCTGATGCTGTGTTTCATACCCAAGTCCATCTTTTGAAACATGTCTCCAGGAATGTAAAAAATTTCAGAAAAATGGAATCATCCTCATCAGACTCCTCATCAATTTTGAAGTGTCTTCCACTGAATCAAATTTGATCCTTGCTCTAATATGTTGATAAAATTTTAAGGCCCGTTATGCAATATGAAACATTACAATGTACCATCACACTGATTAATTTCTCTGTAAACGTTATGAACTCTGAACGTTTAAACCACAGGAAAGTGAGGAAGAATAGAGTCTATGGTTAGCCTGCGTCAACCAGAAGCAGAGAAAATAAAAGAAAAGAAGCACTGTACGACATGTGAAACTTCACGTCAGTCTGATTTCCCCCCACTAGACGCCATTGATGAAAGAGAGGCGATTTTATTTAACACCAAAATCACTTTCTTTACGTCGCTATGGAGAATTCTTATTAGGAAAGCGTGCGGAAAAGTAATGCCTCCGAATATTTTAGGTGAAAACTCTAAAACTTTTCATATAAAATAAACGTTATTAACATGCTGCATCTTTAGTCTTCGTGTGTACATACTTGCAGCCTTCTGCCGCTAGTGGGCTCCGAACTGCAGTGTCTAAAATGGTGTTGTGTAACGTAACTATGTTGGTGCGTGAGAAACTGCGTGCTGTAACCTAATTTTGAATTCGAAGAGTTCGTCCACACATTGAACACCTTTTTCTTCTCCATGACATTGCTAGACCAAACACGCGCGCTGTGATATCTATAACAATCCGACGTCTTGTGTTCACCGTCGCCTTTCATCCGGCATACAGTCCCTTCTTGGCTCCATCCAATTTTCATCAGTTTCCAAAACTTAAATAACACCTTCGAGAACTTCATTTTGTAGTTATGAAGCGGTGCAAGGGGAGGTGAGGTTGTGGCTCCGTCGACAAATCAAACATTCTTCAGTGACGGTATCAACAAACTGTTCTCTCATTGGCAGAAATGTGCTCTTCACCAGGGTGACTATATTGAGAAATACATACGAAGACACGAAGAATAAGGATGTAGAATGTTAATGAAATTGGTTTTATTTAAAAAATTTAAACAATTTACACATAAAAAGTTAGGAGGCATTGCTTCTCAACACGCTTTCGTATTTATACTTGAGTATTTCGATGACGCCACCACGTACATGTATCAGAACATAGGGGTCAAACGTATTATCTACTGGACGAGCATCACGAGGGACTGGCTGATCGATGGAACCAAGATGTAATCAATGCGAGTATGTGAATGGATCAGGTGAATGGACAGCACAGGAGAGGCACAACTTCAGTCTTTCATAAGAAGTACGAGGGGCGTACAATAAGTAATGCGAAAAATTTTTTTTCGTGGCCAATTCCAGCTGAAAAATGTGGAATATGTTCGACGGCATGGCTGAATATTACCGCTTCAGCTCCCATAGTTTCATGAAGTTCCGATAGGTGGCGGAGCTATATGTAGCCTTCAAAGTGCCATCTGTAACAGAGGTGCGTTCCAAGCAGAGAGTTGTAATTGAGTTCCTTTTTACGGGAAGCCAGATATTCATAAGCGCTTGCAGAATGTCTACGGAGACCTGTCAGTGAACAAAAGCACGTTGAGTCATTGGACGAGGTGTCCGTCATCACCGCAACAAGGTTGCACAAACCTGTCCGGTCTCCCCCGTGGCGACCAGCCGCACTCAGCTGTGAATCCTGCAATGTTGAAAGAACAAAAGGTTAAAAGCTGCATCCTCAGTAGGTAAACTCCTCAAGACGGTCTTCTAGGACTCTGAAGTGGTTATTCTGTTTGATGTCCTCCCTCATGGTGCAACGGTCAACTCTGAAGTGTAGTGTGATACCGGCAGAAAATTGAAGAAATGACTTCAGCATGAAACTTACTGGCAGATTAAAACTGAGTGCCGGACCGAGACTCGAACTCGCGACCTTTGCCTTTCGCGGGCAAGTTCTCTACCAACTGAGCTACCCAAACACAACTCACGCCCCCTGCTCACAGCTTTACTTCCGCCAGTACCTCGTTTCCTACTTTCCAAACTTCACAGAAGCTCTCCCGCGAACCTTGCAGAACTAGCACTCGTGGAAGAAAGGATATTGTGGAGACATCGCTTAGCCACAACCTGGGGGATGTTTCCAGAATGAGATTTTCACTATGCAGCGCTGATATGAAACTTCCTGGCAGATTAAAACTGTGTGCTGGGCCGAGACTCGAACTCGGGACCTTTGCCTTTCGCGGGCAAGTGCTCTACCAGGAGCTTCTGTGAAGTTTGGAAGGTAGGAGACGAGGTACTGGCGGAAGTAAAGCTGTGAGCACGGGTCCTGGGTCGTGCTTGGGTAGCTCAGATGGTAGAGCACTTGCCCGCGAGAGGCAAAGGTCCCGAGCTCGAGTCTCCGTCCGGCACACAGTTTTAATCTGCCAGGAAGTTTCATATCAGCGCACACTCCGCTGCAGAGTGAAAATCTCATTCTGACTTCAGCATGTTCGTCACCACAAAAATGCAGGCGAACTTCTCCTTCTCCATGACAATGCGAAGTCTCGCACAAGTCTGCGCATCCGAGAGGAGCTCACAAAACTTTACTGAACTGTTCTTCCTCATCTAACCTACGTCCCAGACCTCGCACCTTCCGACTTGCATGTGTTCGGCCCAACGAAGGATGCACTCGACGTTAAGCTGTACGTGGATGATGATGAGTTTATTGATGCAGCACGACTTTGGATCCAATTTCGACCAGCAGAGTGGTACGATGTGGGCATACAGGCCCTTTCAGTAAGATGGCGTAAGGCCGTCGCATTTAACAGAGATTATGTTTAAAAATAGGATTTTGTAGCCAAAAGGGTGGGGGATCATGTGCTGTATTGGACTCCTGAATAAAACGACTCTGCTTCCAGAAAAAAATGCATCGTATTAGTTATTGAACGCCCCTAGTAATTTGTACATTCCTTGTAACTCGAGGACGAGAACTGTCTTGTTGCAATATATCTTCAGGAATACTTCGTAACAAGAGTTCCATTTTGGCCTCCACAACTACTCTTATCTACTGATTACTGTTGGGAGTAAACCCAAGTAGAAGCAGTCTATGAGAACCAATGGAGCTCCAGACCGTCACATCAGCCTTGGTTCTGGTATGACACTGGATAATGCATTCTACAATATGGTTCACCGAAACATCATCCCTCCCTTCCCCTCTGCCGTCGCTGTTGTCTAAACTGTAGCGGTTCTCACAAGAAAAGATAATGGATGGCTAGGAATTTGGGCCATGCACTTTCATCGTATCAGTCCAGTGCTTCAATCTCACATTCACGTCGACAGGTCAGTTGCCCTAATCAGACTCCAGAAATTAGTCATGTTGCTTTCTTTGGGTGTTTCTTAATCACAGAGATGTCCATTTTAAAGGATATGAAGGCAGACGATGATAGAGAATGTTCAATGATCGTCTACAGCCATTCATACACACGGTGCATCAAAAAATTTTCTTGCAAACGCATGTGCATACACATGGAGAGGCAAGTACAGAAGCGCCGCAGACAGTCGAACACGCTGAGATGAGAACTGTAGGACTCCCCTTGATACGTCAGATGTGCCAAAGGAAACAGCTACTCGGGTAGCAGAACTCTTGTGGAGTGTGCTTGGTTTTTTTTAAGGCTACGCGGAAGTTTCAGGTCCTCTGATGAACACTCGCCATTCGATATGCAGAGAGCGAAATTGGGCCGTTTGGAAAGTAAACACACAGTCAAGATTCTAAGAGGAAATTTCCGAAGTATTCGTAACAAAGTTCGTGAATTTGCTCCGTTCCAGGAAAGTTGTTGCGTTCGAATTGTTCTCGAAACCGAGAACTGGCCGATACCCGAAGTACAAAGCTCTAAAATATTTAGCGAGGCATGGAACTATGTCAAAAAGACAGATAGACGTCGTTGGAGGGGGAGTGTTCATTATAGTCGACAAAAATATTGTCTATCAAGGTCGAAACTGAGTCTTAATTGTAAAGTTATCTGGACGCGAGTCACAGGCCTATGTGAACTCACGTTAATCATATGATGCTATTACCGGCCGCGCGATTCAACCATGACAGTTTTAGAATAATGCAAAGGAAGCCTACGCTCAGTAACGCGGAAATACCCAGAGCATGCAGTTTTTATTGGAGGCGACTTTAACTCACCGTCTAAGTGGGACGCCTATGGATTCACAGCAGGCGGTACGGAAAGACAGTCTTGTGGAGTAATTTTGAACACGTTTCCCGACAGGTGTCTTGAGCAGCCATGGAAATATTTTCGCCCTTGTAGCTACTAACAGGCCTGACCTTGTCGACAGTGACAGTACATATGATGATTATGATTTGTTGGGCTCTAAAATGCGCGGTTATCAGCGCCTGAACAAATTCCCAATCCTTACATAGTCCAGTCTCGCCACTTTCACAGACAAGTACTTGTTAGGATCCCACTTAGACAGTGAAAGAAAACCATTTAGTGCGAAAACGATGGACGTAGAGGAATTATGGGCTAAGTTTAAAATGATTGTAAATCGCGCTTTGGAGAAGCATTTGCGGGGTAAGTGAATTAAGAACGGAAAAGACCTGGTTTAGTGAAAAAAAAAATCGAAAAATGCTGAGGAAACAGAGACTGTTGCACTCCGTGGACAAAAAAAGGACGCACAAATGAGGAGAGGTAAAAGTTAGTAGGAATTTGTGCGTCTGTAAAAAGATCAATGCGGCAAGCGTACTTCCACCTTCATACCTTAGCACAAGATCCTTCCGAGAAGCCGAGAAAACTCTGGTCCTACGTATAATAGCTAAGCGGGTCGAAGGCGTTCAGTCACTCGTTGAACACTGTAGTGTGGTCACAGAAAACAACAAAAGGAAAGTTGAAGTTTTAGCTCTTGCGCAGGAGGTTTGTGTAGACATACCATCTTTTGACCTTTGCACAGACTCCTGTTTGGAGGACGGAGGATATACAAATAGGCAAATAGGCATCTCTGGCGTCAGTGCTTGATTTCTAAAATTTTTGGTGCCAGAACGCAGCTCTTCAACTACACAGCCCATCCTCCCCCCCCCCCCCCCCCCCTGTGCCGCCATCCATAAAGATAACATATTACTATTTTTGTGATAAAACGTACCGTGGGCAATAATTTTTTACATAATATTCTTTTCAAATTTAGGGCCGGCCGCGGTGGCCGAGCGGTTCTAGGCTCTTCGGCCCGGAACCGCGCGACTGCTACGGTCGTAGGTTCGAATCCTGCCTCGGGCATGCTTGTGAGTGATGTCCTTAGGTTCGTTAGGTTTAAGTAGTTCTAAGTTCTAGGGGACTGATGACCTCAGCTGTTAAGTCCCCTAGTGCTCAGAGCCATTTGAACCATTTTGAAATTTAGGTTTTTAAAACATAATTTCTCATAATCCAGACAACAAGTCCTTTAGATTTAATATAAATAACAGATGCAACCGTCTGTAACTATAGCAATGTCACTTTGCTTCCTAGTTCTGCTCGATATATATATCGGCAAGACGGTAGTCTTGGTGACTGTGATGTTATGTCTTCAACTGCTGTCAGCCGCAACTTTCAAACAGTTGCACTGTAGCCGCTCGGTGAACGTATGTCCGGTATTAATTGATAAAATAATTAACGACGAATGACAAAGAAGATATTTCTGCCCCTTCAGTGTCACGAAGAATTCCGGCTTCCCGAAGAGTTAGGAAAAACAAAACACGATGTGACCTAAGACACAGAGTAAGATGTTTGATAAATGCTTTAAATATCATTTGTCTTCTACTCATTGAGTCGGGTGTACTATAGATCTCCGAGGTTGCTGGTAGTTAAACTTAAGGCAGTCGACACGAAGCTTACCAATATGCCGATCACAACTTCGCAATGAAGCCCAACCTATCTTTGGTAATACTTTACACGCAGACACACACACACTCACACACACACACACACACACACACACACACATACACATGCACATGCACACGCACACTACCTCGCCGGAGGCCCTGCCCATCGCATCATCTTAGTCACCCACTGCCACGTTCGCCGGCCGGAGTGGCCGAGCGGTTCTAGGCGCTACAGTCTGGAACCGCGCGACCGCTGCGGTCGCAGGTTCGAATTCTGCCTCGGGCGTGGATGTGTGTGATGTCCTTAGGTTAGTTCGGTTTAAGTAGTTCTAAGTTCTAGGGGACTGATGACCTCAGCTGTTAAGTCCCATAGTGCTCAGAGCCGCTGCCACGTTCACTCGTGCCGGTGCAGCGGCAAATTATCCACGGCCCAGTCACATTAATGTGACCACTACCTGTGCGCGACATCAACGTGAAATAACTACTCACAGACGGCAGGCGGCAGCACTATTAGTGGAGGGTATATAAAGTGTATTGGGGGAACGCGGAAAACAGTGCAAGCATTGTAATGCGGAATGGAGTGACTTATCTGACGTCTTAAAGGACATGATGATTGGGTTTCAAGTCAAGGGTGGAAGCATTTCAGAAACTGCTGGGTCTGTAAACTGATCGCATGCCGCCTTTGTTAAAGTATACCGTGCAGGGCAAAATGGATCTATCCAGATCCGGTGCCGAGACAACCGTGGTGCACCACGTGATGGGTGAACGATGGCTACGGAGATGTGTAATGGCGAATAGACGTGCAACTGTTGAGCTGCTGACCGCTCAGATGAACCAAGGAACTACCAAAATTGTCTCCTCAACCACCGTTCAGCGAATATTGCTGTTAATCGGCCTCCGCAGCAGGTTCCTACACTACTGGCCATTAAAATTGCTACACCACGAAGATGACGTGCTACAGACGCGAAATTTAACCGACAGGAAGAAGATGCTGTGATATGCAAAAGTCTAGCTTTTCAGAGCATTCACACAAGGTTGGCGCCGGTGGCGACACCTACAACGCGCTGACACGAGGAAAGTTTCCAACCGATTTCTCATA
This sequence comes from Schistocerca piceifrons, assembly GCF_021461385.2. Taxonomy (NCBI): domain Eukaryota; kingdom Metazoa; phylum Arthropoda; class Insecta; order Orthoptera; family Acrididae; genus Schistocerca; species Schistocerca piceifrons. The sequence goes on from NC_060149.1 coordinate 668,234,350, forward strand.
CACAAACAGCAGTTGACCGGCGTTGCCTGGTGAAACGTTGTTGTGATGCCTCGTGTAATGAGGAGAAATGCGTACCATCACGTTTCCGACTTTGATAAAGGTCGGATTGTAGCCTATCGCAATTGCGGTTTATGGTATCGCGACATTGCTGCTCGCGTTGGTCGAGATCCAATGACTGTTAGCAGAATATGGAATCGGTAGGTTCAGGAAGGTAATATGGAACGCCGTGCTGGATCCCAACGGCCTCGTATCACTAGCAGTCGAGATGACAGGCATATTATCCGCATGGCTGTAACGGATCGTGCAGCTACGTCTCGATCCCTGGGTCAACAGATGGGGACTTTTGCAAGACAACAACCATCTGCACGAACAGTTCGACGACGTTTGTAGCAGCATGGACTATCAGCTCGGAGACCGTGGCTGCGGTTAACCTTGACGCTGCATCACAGACAGGAGCGCCTGCGATGATGTACTCAACGACGAACCTGGGTGCACGAATGGCAAAACGTCATTTTTTCGGACGAATCCAGGTTCTGTTTACAGCATCATGATGGTCGCATCCGTGTTTGACGTCATCGTGGTGAACGCACGTTGGAAGCGTGTATTCGTCATCGCCATACTGGCGTATCATCTGGCGTGATGGTATGGGGTGCCATTGGTTACACATCTCGGTCACCTCTTGTTCGCATTGACGGCACTTTGAACTGTGGACGTTACATTTCAGATGTGTTACGACCTGTGGCTTTACCCTTCATTCGATCCCTGCGAAACCCTACATTTCAGCAGGATAATGGACGACCGCATGTTGCAGGTCATGTACGGCCCTTTCTGGATACAGAAAATGTTCGACTGCTGCCCTGGCCAGCACATTCTCCAGATCTCTCACCAACTGAGAACATCTGGTCAATGGTGGCCGAGCAACTGGCTCGTCACAATACGCCAGTCACTACTCTTGATGAACTGTGGTACCGCGTTGAAGCTGCATGGGCAGCTGTACCTGTACACACCATCCAAGCTCTTTTTGACTCAATGCCCAGGCGTATCAAGGCCGTTATTACGGCCAGCGGTGGTTGTTCTGTGTACTGATTTCTCAGGATCTATGCACCCAAATTGCGTGAAAATGTAATCACATGCCATTTCTAGTATAATATATTTGTCCAGTGAATACCCGTTTATCATCTGCATTTCTTCTTGATGTAGCAATTTTAATGTCCAGTAGTGTAGTTCATGTAACCGTGCTGACTGCTGTTCATCGGCGAAGAAGGCTGAAATTTGCACGCCAGTACCACAACTGGACGTCCACTGAGCGACGGCAGGCGGCCTTTTCACATGAATCACGTTTTATGCTCCATCGGACATGGAGCCGTTGGTGTGTGCGGTATTAGACGTCTGAAAGTAAGCACCCTACAACAATCGTCGGAAGGTTACAGGTCGGAGGAGGGAGCATTATAGTCTGAAAAATGTGCTTGTGGCATTCCTTGGGTAATCTCGTCATTCTGGAAGGCGTAATTGATCAACACAAGTATGTATCTATCATTTGGGACAATGTCCACCCTCACGTGCAGTTTGTTTTGCCTCGGCGCGATGCCACCTACCAGCAGGACAATGCAACGTGTTACACAGCTCGCAATGTACGTGCATGGTTCAAAGCGCACCAGGATGACATTACTTAAAGGGTTAGTTAACAGAACCGAGTACGTTGTCCTCAATGGCGAATGTTCATCACAGAGTAGGGTACCGTCAGGAGTGTCCCAGGGAAGTATGATACGACCGCTCTTATTCTGTGTATACTTAGATGATCTGACTGACAGGGTGTGCAGCAATCTGCGGCTGTTTGCTCATGACGTTGTGGCGTATGGGAAGGTATCGTCGTTGAGTGACTGTAGGAAGATACTTAGAAAAAAATTCTAGTTAGTGTCATGGATGGCAACTAGCTGTAAACGTACAAAAATATAAGTTAATGCAGATGTGTAGGGAAAATAATCCCATAATGTTCGAATGCAGCATTAGTTGTGTGCTGCTTGACACAGTCACGCCGATTTAAGATCTAGGCGTAATGTTGCCAAGTGATATGAAATGGAACGAGCACGTAAGGACGGTAGCAGGGAAGGTGAATGGTCGACTTCGATTTGTTGGGAGAAGTCTGGGAAAGTGTAGCTCATCTATAAAGGAGACCACGTATAGAACGGCCGGCCGCGGTGGTCTCGCGGTTCTAGGCGCGCAGTCCGGAACCGTGCGACTGCTACGGTCGCAGGTTCGAATCCTGCCTCGGGCATGGATGTATGTGATGTCCTTAGGTTAGTTAGGTTTAAGTAGTTCTAAGTTCTAGGGGACTGATAACCACAGCAGTTGAGTCCCATAGTGCTCAGAGCCATTTGAACGTATAGAACACTAGTGCGACCCAGTCTTGACTACTAATCGAATGTTTGGAATCCCCACCAAGTCGTATTAAAGGAAGACACCGAAGTAATTCAGAAGTGTACTGCTAGATTTGTTATCTGTAGGTGCGACCAACACGCGAGTATTACGGAGGTGCTTCGTGAACTCAAATGGGAATCCCTGGTGGGCAGACGACGTTCTTTCCGCGAAACACTATCGAGAAACTTCGAAATAAGTTCGTTGACTGCGAATTCCTTGACATCAGCTGTATTAGGTATAGGTCTACTAGCCCTTAGTGACATGAAAATTTGCAGGACCTGGTCTCGAAACTGGACCTCGCGCTTATCGCGAACGGTCGCCCTTAACTTCCACATGTCACCCTGTCTACATTCTCACGTCGTCGTTCTTTCAGTCATGCATGTAACTACTGACAAGGGAACCTCCCCATCGCACCCCCCTCAGATTAAGTTATAGGTTGGCACAGTGGATAGGCCTTGAAAAACTGAACACAGATCAATCGAGAAAACGGGAAGAAGTTGTGTGGAACTATGAAAAAAATAAGCAAAATATATAAACTGAGTAGTCCATGCACACGATAGGCAACATCAAGGACAAATTGAACTCATCAGTGCTGTGGTCCCTTGGTTAGCGTGAGTACCTATGGAACGAAAGGTCTTTGGTTCAAGTCTACCCTCGGGTGAAAAGTTTAATTTTTTGTTTTCAGACAATTATCAAAGTTCAGGCAATCACACATAATTAACTTCGCTCTCCAAAATTCCAGGACATGTTCAGATTTGCTTGGACATATGCAGGATTTGACGGTCTACACACGGAAAAATGTGAAAACGTTAAAAACATATGTTTTCACAGAGCACAGGGAAAACTGTGCGACTGTGAAACTGTTGCATTCATTTGTTGCAGTTTATGAGACAAACTCTTATGTTTTCATCACTTTTTTGAGAGTGATTATCACATCCACAAGAAAACCTAAATCGGGCAAGGTAGAAGAATCTTTTTACCCATTCGCCAAGTGTACAAGCTAGGTGGGTCGACAACATATTCCTACCATGTGAAGCACGTGCCGTCACCAGTGTCGTATAGAATATATCAGACGTGTTTTCCTGTGGTCATGTGAAGCACGTGCCGTCACCAGTGTCGTATAGAATATATCAGACGTGTTTTCCTGTGAAGGAATCGGTTGACCTATGACCTTGCGATCAAATGTTTTCGGTTCCCATTGGAGAGGCACGTCCTTTCGTCTACTAATCGCACGGTTTTGCGGTGTAGTCGCAAAACACAGACACTAAACCTATTACAGTGAACAGAGACGTCAATGAACGAACGGACAGATCATAACTTTGCGAAAATAAAGAAATTAAAATTTTCACTCGAGGTAAGACTTGAACCAACGCCCTGCCCCTCCCGCATGTGCTCACGCTAACCACGGGACTACGGCACTCGTAAGCATTAAATTCCATGTTGTTGCCTATCTTGCGCAAGGACTACTCTGTTTGTATATTTTGCTTTTTTTTCGTAGTTCCACACAACTTCTTCCTGTTTTCTCGATTGACCTGTGTTCAGTTTTTCAAGGCCTATCCACCGTGCCAACTTATAACTAAATCTGAGGGGGGTGCGATGGGGAGGTTCCCTTGTGAGGAGAAAGGAATTAAGTCAGTGACTTAGATCCTTGCTCCGCCGCACGTCGCGTCAGCGAGCATGCTACAAGCCAACGCCATCTAGTTTGGAGGTGGGGACCTCCAAACTAGATGGCGTTGGCTTGTAGCATGCAGGCGCAGAAAGTGTAACAAAACACTAACTTGGCGCCAACTTCGTGATGTGTCATGGTTATTGTTCATTGTTCTTGTAAGTTATTGAATGCCATCTTTCGAAATGTCTCGCAAACGAAAGCGAAATGAAAGTGAGCACAAGAGGAAGATAATTAAGGAGGCTCGAGTTCACAGGTTGCCATATAATGACTATAGTGGGAAAGCAGTTCCTGGAAAATCTATCAGTGCTGATTGCAGGTAAGGTATCAGTACTGACATTTACCCATTCAACAAGTTCAGTGTAATATAAATTCCATTGCATGTGCTACATGCTTTGCGATTCCTTAATAAATTACAGAGGCCGTATGGAAAGTTTCCAACATATCAGTGAGGATAATCGCATCGAGATAATTCAAACATTTTAAGCATGGAAAAATAGTCAGGATATTTATTTAAAGGGGTTAATTGTGGCAGCTGACATTACGAAAAGAAGCCCAAGAAAAGTAGTCAGTGACATGGATAGCATTAAGAAACAACATTCCTTTGTTTACCATGCCATTGTCTGTGGTAGAAGAGTTCGTGTCTGCAAACGTGCTTTTCTCAGTCTTCAAGTGGTATCACAGAAACGTGTTTTTCGTGTTTGTCTGTTACTAGTTGAAGGTCAAATTCCAAATGACATGCGTGGAACAAATCCATGAACAATCAAAGTGTAATAAATTTGATAGATACCAACATCACCCTCTCAAAGAAACTCACTATGCTGGGAAAGAAATGAAATACCGAGATGCACGCTTCGATCTGAAAACTATGCACGAAATGTTCCTTACGAAGTAATCAGAAGTAAATGTGAAATACGACTTCTATAGGAAACATTTTCGTGAAAATTACAATTTTCCTTTCGGTCGTCCACAGATTGATGTATGTGGCAAATGTGGGGAACTCCAGGCTAAGTTAAAAAGTGGACATACCTCCGACAGTAGTAAAAGAGCTGCACAACTTGAGGTGGATATTCATAAGCGGCGCAACAAGACATTTTATAAATTTATTAAAATAACTGAGCAAGAATGTATGGGCAGGGATGACATCTACATCTACATCTACATTTATACTCCGCAAGCCACCCAACGGTGTGTGGCGGAGGGCACTTTACGTGCCACTGTCATTACCTCCCTTTCCTGTGCCAGTCGCGTATGGTTCGCGGGAAGAACGACTGTCTGAAAGCCTCCGTGCGCGCTCGAATCTCTCTAATTTTACATTCGTGATCTCCTCAGGAGGTATAAGTAGGGGGAAGCAATATATTCGATACCTCATCCAGAAACGCACCCTCTCGAAACCTGGCGAGCAAGCTACACCGCGATGCAGAGCGCCTCTCTTGCAGAGTCTGCCACTTGAGTTTGTTAAACATCTCCGTAACGCTATCACGGTTACCAAATAACCCTGTGACGAAACGCGCCGCTCTTCTTTGGATCTTCTCTATCTCCTCCGTCAACCCGATCTGGTACGGATCCCACACTGATGAGCAATACTCAAGTATAGGTCGAACGAGTGTTTTGTAAGCCACCTCCTTTGTTGATGGACTACATTTTCTAAGGACTCTCCCAATGAATCTCAACCGGGTACCCGCCTTACCAACAATTAATTTTATATGACCATTCCACTTCAAATCGTTCCGCACGCATACTCCCAGATATTTTACAGAAGTAACTGCTACCAGTGTTTGTTCCGCTATCATATAATCATACAATAAAGGATCCTTCTTTCTATGTATTCGCAATACATAACATTTGTCTATGTTAAGGGTCAGTTGCCACTCCCTGCACCAAGTGCCTATCCGCTGCAGATCTTCCTGCATTTCGCTACAATTTTCTAATGCTGCAACTTCTCTGTATACTACAGCGTCATCCGCGAAAAGCGGACTAGCTTTCCACCTCATGCAGAACTTGCCTCTGCCAAACATCCCAATGCAGGAAACATTCTATTTACGTCAGCTGTGGGTTAACAGTTTCTGCATTTATGATATAAAGTCCAGGCATTCCACGATGTAATTGTATCATGAAGGTGAAGCGAAAAAGGGAGCTAATGAGGTCTGTTCATTCCTGTATCACTACACTGAAAACTATGTAGCGAAGAATGTTACAGAGTACACCTGTTCTTCGACGGAGCACCTGGTCAAAATAAAAATAATACCGTAGTAAGGATGTGCCATGAAAAATTTAAAAAAATCACTCACATGTTACCCGAAAGAGGTCACTCGTTTCTCCCTTGCGACCGTTTGTTTGGAACACTGAAGAGACAAATACAGAAATACGAACGAGTTTACACCCGTAAAGAGCATGTGAAAATCATAGCAAACAGTATTTCTCAAGTTCCCGTCGTTTTAGTGGAAACTGAAGACTTTGACACGTGGCAGCCTCGTCATTACACAAAAAAAACCGTGAAGTCTAGGGAAACGGCACATCTCAAGACGCTTCGTCAAGAAAAACAGATTTTTTTCTGTGGAAATGTTCAAAGAATTTAGTTATGAAGCATCGAAACCGGGAGTTGTGATTGCCTGTGCCAGTCACCCCTTTAATGTGGCAAACACCAAACTTGCTTCGTTTCAGATTGGGTTGCAAAGGCTACGTGATGGGAAAAAGGTTGGAATCAATAAAAAGAAAATTGAAGATATTCATAAACTGTTTAAGTACAGCCATGGAGAAGACTGAGATTCTTTATAAGGAGATATTGAAATGGCCGACTATAAATGATAATTCACTATGGTAAATTATGAACTATCCAGAACTTTGAATTCTATGAAGTAGTTGTTTTCATGTTCAACTGAAGATAATCTTCCATTAGTTAGTCAACAAATTTGAATTTTAGACCTGAAATGTCCAATATTGAATGTTTCATACTCACGAAAAGTGCTAAATTCACTTGTTGACTGGAGAAAGCAACTATGTTATAAAATTTCAATTTGTTTTCAGAAGATGCCTTTTAGAGCACATGAAAATTATTTTTATTCACAGTATGTATGATCAGCGTGCAACAAATACCGAAAATTTCAACGCAATCTGTCAAACAGTTTAACTAAAAGACAGTTTCATGTCTCTCCTGAGCCGCGCGGGATTAGCCGAGCGGTTAAGGCGCTGCAGTCATGGACTATGCGGCTGGTCCCGCCGGAGTTTCGAGTCCTCCCTCGGGCATGGGTGTGTGTGTTTGTCCTTACGATACTTTAGGTTAAGTAGTGTGTAAGCTCAGGGACTGATGACCTTAGCAGTTAAGTCCCATAAGATTTCACACACATTTGAACATTTTTGTCTCTCCTGAAAAGAAAGAAAATGTGACATATTTCATTTCTCCACCGACTGATTCAATAATAAATACTAACGATAAAGTTATCTTCTCATTTATAGAATTTTCATTTCAAATAAGTTACTTTTTGGCGATTTTCTCTTTTTTACATAAATGTATTAAACAGACCAAGGCGCAACTTATTGTCATGAAACGAACTACGTTTGGCATCTTCCTGTGGGAATAAAACGAGGTCGATTTGCTAAGTGCTGATGAAACGCGAGAGTGAATGTCGCATGCTGGTGTTCTGGACACGTGACGCGGCCAGGAAAGTATGTAAGCGGAGCAGAGAGGAATGCGAAATCATTCTAGCGACCTTAAGGGCCGAAAATGGGGAAATACGCCGACGTATGTGACTTTGACAAATGGCTGATTGTTACGGTCCGGCGCCTGGTAACGTGCGTGTCAGAAACGGCGAAGATTGTCGGCTGTTCACGTGCTACTTGCCGGCCGGAGTAGTCGAGCGGTTCTAGGCGCTACAGTCTGGAACCGCGGGACCGCTACGTTCGCAGGTTCGAATCCTGCCTCGGGCATGGATGTGTATGATGTCCTTAGGTTAGTTAGGTTTAAGTAGTTCTAAGTTCTAGGGGACTGATGACCACAGCAGTTAAGTCCCATAGTGCTCAGAGCCATTTGAACCATTTGAACGTGCTACTTTTGCGAGCATCTATGGAATGTGTTTGAATGACAGTGAAACCCGAGTGGATGACAGGGCGTGGGAGTCCATTCCCCATCAGAGAAGATGGAGGTCGGAGGCTTACCCTCTCTGTGAAGTAGGATATGCGGCGATCTGCGGCAGTTCTGACAAGAGAGCACAGTGCTGGTGCAGGCACGACTCTTTCAGAGCACACCGTCCAGCGCACGTTTTGAAAATGGGGCTCCGTACGTGTTCCCATGTTGACACGACGACATCGTCAGTTACAGATACAGTGGGCACAGGGTCCTCGAGACTGGACCGTGGATCAACGTAATCGTGTCACCTAGCTGAATGAATCACGTTTCATGTTACACAAGGTCGGCAGTCGTATCCGTATACATTGGCATCCAGACGACCAGCTGCTCGAAACATGCACGCAGGCCAGTGGTGACAGTGTTATACTGTGGGGGCATTCACCTGGGCTTCCATGGTACCTGTAGTAATCGAAGGAACAACGGAATAAATGATCACCGTATTAAAATAAGGGAAATAAGAGTTCGCACGGAAATATTTAAGTTTTTGTTTTCCCACGTGCTGTTCGATGAACCCTCTGCCAGACCCTTACTTGTGAACTATAGAGTAGTCATGTAGATGTAGACGACAGCCGTGGACTACGTGAACATTATTGTGGACCACCTACATTCGTTTATACTTGTCTTGCCCGAAGGCGATGGCATCTTGCAATAAAATGATTGCCCGTGTCACGAAGCCAGATTCGTGCTACAGTGGTTTGAGGAGCGTGATAGTCACATTACGTTATTGTCTCGGCCACTGAGTCCGCCTGATCGGAATCCGATGGAATACATCTAGGACGCTATCGGGCATCGACAAGCCAGCGGCCCGTAACATGCGGGTACTGCGAGACTGCGTATTCAACTGGTCGCACGTACCTCCAGAAACCTATGAAGGACTCATGGAATCCACGCCACGTAGATTCATTGCTGCGCTGCGGTTCAAAGATGAACCAACACGATATTAAGCAAGTGGTCTTAAGGTTTTGGCTCATCATTGTATTTCATGATGATCGAGTACGCTTATACATTTATGCAACATCGTTTCATCGAGCGAGGTGGCACAGTGGTTAAGATACAATACTCGTGGTCTGGAAGAGAGGGCTTCGACTCTAAGCCCGGCCATTCTGATTTAGGAGTTCCAGTTGCTTTCGTAAATCACCTCCAGCGAAGACATGGGTGATTCTTAAAACGGACAATATCCACTTCCTACCCTCATCTTTCTGCAGCTGAGGTAGTGCTTCATCTCTAAAAACATTCTCGTGGATGAGACACTACATATTAGTCTTCCTTTCTTTTTAGTTTTTAATTTGATACATTCCATATCGTGTATAGCGATAATTAAAAACTACAGAGAGCAAAATTTGTGTCTTGGAAATACCAACAATAACGCTTCTGTCACTATCAGCAACATAGTGCCCTATTCGATGATTTTCTTCAGATATTTTCGCGTGTTTGTGACATATATTTTCCCTTTCAACAGCAAAACATACCTAAATAGCTTTACTGTATTTCACGGATGCTCTGAATGAGGAATCGGAAGTATTAATATCCCAGAACACCGGTGCCACTTTGCTTGGAAATTGATTCTCATTCTATAGTTATGGTTTTTTAAATATATTACAGATGTGAAACTTAAAAAGAAATAGGGACATGGCTTAACACTAAAAACTAATTCTCTTATTTAATGATCTCTATGTCGACTGGTCAGCTAATATCGATATCATAACTACAACTTACGCAAACGACGATAACGAAACGAAGGAACATTAATCTCGGTTACCAATATCTATTGTCTCTTTCTCTTACACACTCCCGTACATTCTGCGTTTTCTCCTCCAGAGAGAGGAAGTAAGTTGTGGGATTCAAGTCTGTTTCATAAAGGCGGGCGAGGTACTGACAAGAAATTAGTCGGTCGAAATGGCAGAAATGAGACAATGCAGACACCAACTCTATCTGTGTCGTGCGCGCATTATGCTAGCTCTTCTGGAAAAAACTGTTAGACTTCAAAAACAATACGCGCCACCAACACAATACAACCAATATACTGTTTTTTTTCCTTGCGTGGTTTGAAGCAAAATATCGTCTTCCCCTCTAGTATTAGGAAGTTTGTGTGGTTGACATGTTTTGTAGAAATGAGTATGCTACTATCAGTTAAAAAGAGGGACCCTTGTATGCTTTGAAGACGTGTAATTACATGAAAACAATTGTGTAAACATCTGTGTTGCAGGTCATGCAGATACTCATTATCTGTAATGGACTTCCTACCTCAGGAAACCCTTAATGACACGCATGTGGAAATGGAATGGCCATGTGAAGTAAGAGAATACTGGGTGGACATAAGCGGACTCGTCATTTTCGTTCGTTTCCTATTCGATTACGTTTCAGTCTTCATAGTTGCTTTGGGTCAGTATCACTGCAAAAACTTAATCAATCAAAACTTACCTTCAAAATGTACTTACACTAAGAAATTATTGTTGTCCTTTTCTGTACATACATGTTTTCAGAAATTTTTGCTTTTAGTTCATTTGTAAAGCTGAAGCCTGGTATGACAGTTTAAGAGTACGATTGTCAAGAATGGCACAAGATCTGGTGGACGGTGCGTGGTTATGAGAATTCTCTAAGAAAACCTGAGGCCACGCAATACTCATCACACTGGACTCGCATTCGAAACAAGAAGGGATCAAATCCTCACCTGACGAGCCAGTTTCGGTTCCTTAGAGTTACCATAAATCAATTAAGGCGATTACAGGAACCTAGAACATAGCCATGGCCAATTGCTTTACCGATCCTTGTCGAAGAAGAGCGTGTGCTTTGTTTCTAATGATCACAATATCGATGAACGTTAGGCGCCAACCTTCCTCCCTTCCTTTTGCTGTAAAGATTATTGTCTTTGCAACACCAAACCAGATGAGCGAGAACGACGCTATTGGCAGCTATGTAGGCGTTGCTGTACGTAAAAAACACCTGAATTCGTTTGAGCGTTACAGTTCATATTCAAAAGCAATACTTCTTTCTCTTTGATCTAAAGAAGATAAAACATCGAAATATTTATAATATTATTCAGTGAAATAAATCCAATATTACTGTTAATGTGAAGACATTAGTGCATAATAACTACCGATTTGCAGAGCGAGTTCTACTCCCAGCAATCAACCTTATTTTTTTCTTTCTTCGTGTTATTCCGCTTGCTGTGCTTCTTTCACATTTTTCCAACTGCCTTATCGTCAGGTTGCTACAGGCGAGTAGTAGGGGGAGCAGAATGTAGCAAAGTCGCCTACAAAGAATGAGCATTGAACAAGGAACTTCAGCGTTCATGATATATTATTTATGTCTAGACCAAACATACACTTCAAACAGATTACTAAACTAAACTCCGCCCGAACAGGTTGTGAAGGCACAAGGGCACCGACCGGCCGCCCTGTCATCCTCAGGTCGCAGGCGTCACCGGAGGATATGGAGGGGCAGGTGGTGAGCACACCGCTCTTCCGGCCGTATGTCAGTTTCCGAGACCGGAGCCGCTACTTCTCAATCAAGTAGCTTTTCAGTTTGCCTCACAAAAACTGAGTGCACCCCGTTCGGCAGGCCGGATGGTCACCCATCCAAGGGCTAGCCCAGCCCGACAGCGCTTAACTTCGGTGAGCTGACGGGAACGAGTGTTACCACTGCGGCAAGGCCGTTTGCTCAGATTACTGCAGACGAATATTCAATTGATGTTATAGCGGACTCAAAACAACAACGGCACAAGGCATTAACAGCATCAACTGACGAGAGCAGGTCACTGTAGTTGTCTCAGAGAATAGAACTAAACTATTTTTGTTTTGCTACTGACTAAAAAAAACTCTTTTTAAAGTTTTAGCTGCTATGCTTCAACGGCATTGGTAAGAAAAGGAGAAATCGGTGGGGTGGTAATAGGTTTTCTCGCTCTACTAAAGCCCTCCATTTATGTATCGCTATGCTAGCAGCGCAGAGGTCACACTATGTCAGATGAGTCTGTGTCTGCTGCTAGAGTAGGCCACGCTATCTTTCTGGTGTAGAAGTGTACTCACAGAGGTATTAAGTTTTTCGCTTTGGACAATGAAACTGGCAATGTGAAACTGTTGATATAATATTTTGGTATTATAGAAGATGTAACTTCAGGAGAAGAGTGAGTTGTATGTGAACATATAAGGCAATGCACTAATGGGCGTGTGTGTTGTTCTTAGCATAAGTTAGTTTAAGTAGTGTGTAAGTCTAGGGGCCGATGACCTCAGCAGTTTGGTCCCTTAGGAATTCACACACATTTGACCATTTTTGAGGATGCTCAATAGCAGAGGTTACTACACTTCAATAGATGAAGAGGCATCAGATAAAGAAGCATCATATGAAGAGCTTTCAGATGAAGAAAATGATAGTGCCAGGGGTGTGAGGGCTCTAGCAATATCACTAGAGTCGGTTTTCCAGGGAAGTAGCGGTTCATCTTATCAGCCGTCACCTCGAAGAAAACGAACGGAGTTTCCTCAAGGACATCTGACTGAAGTGTACAAGGTATGGACAAAACAACCGAGGGAAAAAGATGGAAATGTTGATCCTCCCCGTCTGTGTCGTCCTGGATTAGCCATTGACATGACACCGCACCTGAAAATTACAGAAGTGTTGGCACAGAAAAAGAAAAGAAAATGTTGAACTGTGACACAGAACTCTGAAAACAGGCTAAAACAACGCCATTCTTGAAACCCAAAACATCTGCAGGATATGATAAATCGTGAATTAGCGATCATTTTATAGCAAAAGACACAAGAAAACTCGCCGATCGAGGTGGCGCAGTGGTTACCACACTGGACTCGCATTCGGGAGGACGACGGTTCAATCCTGCGCCCGGCCATCCTGATTTAGGTTTTCCGTGATTTCCCTAAATCGCCTCAGGCAAATGCCGGGATTGTTCCTTTCCCCATCCTTTCCTAATCGGAAAGGACCGATGACCTCGCTGTTTCGTCCCTCCCCCAACTCAACTAACAAGAAAACGCATTAATACATGACCGCACGTTGACACTTTGGGCACTGCAACAAAGAAGAGAACTGACCCTCACAGACCATTGCAGCTCAAAGCTTCCAGCTCGTGGGTTTAAATGTAAGAATAATAATAAAATGGCCCACAAAGTTAACGAGCGTTTGGTTGAAGGGGATGCTGATGTTCAACGAAAAGCTGATCAATTCGTTAGAGAAATCGGATGTCTCAATGAGATAAAACGTCTCTTACCGGATCAAGCAATTAATGCCTATTAGTCAAGCTTTATTATAATTACAATTTGGATGGATCTGGCAAGTCTTTGGTGCAGTTAGATCCAAAGCTGCAACCACACACTCTTATATGATAATGCATGCGAGTGTGATGGATTGTACGCTGCTAGCCCATTTGTATATTCTCGTATCGGAGCCCACCGGCCATTTTCCTCTAAATATGAATGTAAATGTACCGAACATCAAGGCGTTAGGTAGTAAATTTGCTAATGTCACGAAGAGGGATTTAAAAGCCTCCCTAGAACAATTAATGCCTATTAGTCAAGCTTTATTATAATTACAATTTGGACGGATCTGGCAAGTCTTTGGTGCAGTTAGATCCAAAGCTGCAACCACACACTCTTATATGATAATGCATGCGAGTGTGATGGATTGTACGCTGCTAGCCCATTTGTATATTCTCGTATCGGAGCCCACCGGCCATTTTCCTCTAAATATGAATGTAAATGTACCGAATATCAAGGCGTTAGGTAGTAAATTTGCTAATGTCACGAAGAGGGATTTAAAAGCCTCCCTAGAACAAGTAATGCCGCCAGATATACAAGAAAATATTAAAGCCCTTCTTTTGGTTGACTCCAGGACAGCCAATAGAGATGACGAACTTTACAACTGTACAGTTCCTGAAGGAGTTCAATTTATGAGGAAGGTGATTCCAGCGAAGGGCACAGGCATTATACAACCTACCAACGTTTTCTTATCCCGCCCACAAAAAAATTTGTGAAATTTATCACAGATATAATTGCAGCATCTTTCGGCAATAACATTAATATTTGACATAGAGACCACTTCTTACGCCTTCAATCGTTTGTATATTTCCAGGTCTCGGGGCTACCATTCTCCAACTTAATCAAATTTGCATTTTTTCAAAGCGGTGACACCAAAGACTTTCCTTGTGTATTTCAAACACTCTTCGGGTACTGCTTCGAAGAAGGATTAACGCAAGAGCGTTTCCATGAGATCAGTGACCAACCTGCATCCATTAAATGTGTACATTGCGAGAATTGTCTGTGCATAGACCGTACTATTATTGCTGACTTGCATATTTTTTGCCTCCGATAGTGTCGTCAAGTAAGTAAACTGTCATATTACTGACTGTTTGTCTGTAATAATCAATTTATCTAATAAATCATTCATACTTATAGTTGTTTCGTCGTATCTTTGACGACTGATATCTCCTGTTCTAATAGTTCATAGCAGCTACAATTTTTATGTTGTATATATCTTTTGCTGCTCTATTTACTGCGCTATGATATGGATGTAATTTGCGCGACAACATATCGTGACCTTTCCTTGTGAGGTATTTATTGTTTTGCGTTTCATGGTGTTGATGAAATGTTATTATTTTACCACGCAAAGAAAGGAAGACAATATGATATAACTAAGAAGGAAAGATACATTTTAAACCTGAAGCAGTATATTTTAAAATTACTTTGCGGCTACGAGTAATCATACAGTAAATGATAAGATCTTCATCGTTATTACCAGTACAACACTCATTTAAAATGAGAATAAGCTATTTTTATAAACCGTTTCACATGGATCTAATATATTCCTTGTGGCGTAAATCTAACAGAAGGTAATATTCGTGATTGTTAGGTGACATGAATTTCAAGAGGTCAAACACTTCTTCCTTCTTTTGCGTCCTAATAGGACTCATGTTACTTTACAACAGACAGTGTACCATTGCTAACAATTGCTTTGAGTGTCCATTTTCACATTTTGAAATCGAAATGACTTAATAGCGATTTCTTGACTGCTGGATTTGTAAAATATAGCTTTGGTTTTAAACACTGAACGTTGCACGAGTGAACATTACTCGTAATAATCTTTCGATTTGTTTATGTTGTCCTTCTAGTGAAAATATTTCATGTTCCTTTCTGGTTTTAAATTCATTCTTCTTCGTTTCATAGCTAACAACTGTACTTCATCTTTGAGCTTGTTTAAATGTATTGTAACAATCAGATGCTGAGTGCAGAACATTCAGTATAGCAGAAATCTGATATATTTGGCAAACAGGAATGAACAGAAACAAGAGAATTGTTATCCATAATTTCTACATTCGACTACCACAGCATTTGCCCTGTGTGTGAATAGTTGAAATCAGTAATTAGTTTTTCGCCACTGCATGAATCTGTAATCTACGTGCTTCACTAGACACAGTGCTACTTTTTGATGGTCTTGGAATATTTTAGTTTCAGTCAATATGAATGTGGAAGATTCGCTGTTGGATAAACAATGGCAACTGAAACAGTATAAATTATGTGCAGTGTAGGTAATTGAAGTAGTGAATATTAAAATCACATTCTGTAAATGGAATAAGAAAATGTAGCAGTCAGGTTGGTTCATGTGACATAAATCAGTGGTCTGGTTCTTGATATCTCAGATTTTGAAATTTTTTTGTACAAATGTAGTAGTATTTCTTTCATTGAAAAATCCCAAATTAATATTTTATGGACCTTTCATATCTGACTTATTAATTCTTAGAACTTCAAAAACTGTGTTATTTTTGTTATGTTTTGAAAGATTAAAGTCACCATATCTCAAAAACTAATTGGTTTATAGCCCTAAAATTTGTTCTATTTTTTATAAGCTTTAAAAGCATGTTCTACTTGATAATATTCATAGTAATGTTGAGTTTTCCCAAACCAATTCTTTTTTGAATTCTGAAAATTTGAAAATAGTTTTTTTGTTTTGAAAAAAGTTTGTGAGTCATGCATTATTTGTCAATGTGTCTGCCAGATTTCATGGTGGCATTCCAGTGGAACATATTGTCACAAATTTTATGTTACTGGTAAAAGCAGCATCTAGCATATAGAGTGCAGGGCTTTGGACTTTATACGAAATAAGCCTGTGAAATCATATTTTTATTTGTTGACAATTTATTTTCATTATTAGTATTATACACTTAAATTTAAATTCATATTGGGTTTTCCCATGTTAACTGTGAAAATATTTAACATACGTTATAGACATATACTCAAGAAAGACCACAAATAAATTACTGAATTGTGTTTTAAGGTATACATGTACATTAATAGTAATGTACATTAGTACTAATACTAATTAGTACATTCATACTACACTAATACTAATTAATATATAATAATAAGTCATTAATTAGTCATTAAACAATGCTTTGGCTGTTATTGTTTAACAATGTGGTGTCTGAGTGCCTCACAATGAGGTACTTTTTACTGAACTTCAACGAGAAAGTCGTTATGGTGATCCAGTAACAATTTCATCGGAGTCTCTTCTTTTTCTTGTGCCTTTGTCCAGCATTTTCTCAGGGTTGGTTTGGTTATGGTCGGTTTTGGCATGGTTAATTAGGGGGTGTCTGGATCTCCTTCTTGTTGCCACTCCAATAGACGAGAGGATGATGATGAAGACAACACCACACCCAGTTCCTGAGCGGAGAAAATCTCTGACCCAGCCAGGAATCGAAACTGGGCCCCATTGCATGGCATTCCGTCACGCTGACCCCTCAGCAATCGAGGCAGAAAATCTTATTGGAGTCTAAGATTATATATTGCAGAGTTCTTTTAAATGACATTACCTCTTTCTCTCAAGCACTGATGAGGGATTATTTTGGTGTAACAACACATTTTTTTCCAATATAACCTTTTCACAGCTTCTCATCTGATAGTCTATATGTTCTTCCAGTAGCAGTTGTGGGATTTAATTTACAAAGTATTAAGCTTTTTTTTAGTATAATCAATTTATCTGTTCTACTTGTTTAAGTTCTAGGGGACTGATGACCACAGCAGTTGAGTCCCATAGTGCTCAGAGCCATTTTCTATTTGTTTATGAAAAAGAAAGAGTTAGTCCGCTAGGATTAGTAAATAAAAGTTTTTCTTCTTGCATTTCATTTCTCAAGCCTTTTACCATCTGTTCTCATAGGCACAAGTTACAAGTCCTGTAATCTGTTTAAAAGGATGCAATCAGCATTGAATTTTATGAACATCAGAATCCTTAAAGTCAGTTAAAAAATTGGTTTACACTTGGCTTTGCTCATATGAATAAATTAATTATGCTTCTGAGACCCTGTGACTGCTATGACTTCATAAATGTATTTTGCAAAGGTTCTTTTTGTGATATATGATCATCATTTGTCGTATAGAAACAACTGACTGATGACATATTTGCTTTACCCTGCTCAAACCATTGGAAGGAAGGTAATATTTGATCATGTTGTGCTGAATAGTCATGTTAAGAAAACAACCTAAACCACTGTATTAGGTGCATTTATTAAGCCACTGGTTTCATTCTGTATGAACATCCTCACCTGACAAAGTGGAAAAATGCACCAGTAACATTATTTAAAATACAGAATCACCCATAAAATTTTGAAAGGCACATGTTGGATTATGACAATTTACAGTATTCCACTGTGTTGTTTTATTGGGTGATTAAGCATTCAGATCATGAAGCTAGTACTCTTCCCCCACTTTATCACCTGAATACATACTTAACAGGCTGCACATATATGCAGGGACATGGTCCTCTTTCCCATTCCAATCCTTTGCTAATTTAGTCTCAAAATTTTATCTCTACTGAAATGAATTTTTGTCAATAGAAGTGCATGTTTTTGTTTAATTAGAGAGAGTGGTTGTAATTAAACGTTCGCTACTTGAGAGGGCCCCGATGAAAAACGAGGGAATTTAGGACAATGAAACTTTATGGTGACACATAGAAGAGAAAAAACGAATAAACCATTCAAAGAAACACATTTTAATTTCTAGATGAGAGGCTAACAGTTGTTAGTTTCGTACCACTTTTACGTTCCAGGTTACAAACGTTGCTCAGTGTGATAATCATCTGCATCCACGACACCTGGAACCACACTAAAGATACTGTTTCACAATAATTGTTCACAGAACTTTTCGAACGATGGATCATGGAATGTTCAGCTGTCGTGAGATGCTTTGTGCACTGCTTGAAGACAACATATTGCGTCCAGCATTCTCAGCCATGGCAACAGTAACTTCTTCAAAAATTTGTGGTGCAATTGGCGGTCGGCCTCTTGCAGGAGCAGTTCCCAAATCGTCGATTAATTTGAACTTCGCAATCATGTTCTTCAACCCTCGTGTGGAAAGAAGACTTCTACATTTCCGTTTAATACGTCGATAATCGCGAAGATCAGCAAAACATAAGCTGTTGTTTTGATAAAACAGATTTATGGGTAAAGCCCTCCTCACCTTGTCCAGACCCTGTTGACTGTCTGCAACTGTAGTGCACCCTGATGCTTGTGTTTCAAATCTACATCATTGTACCTATGCCGCCACTTAACTGCAAGTCATGACACTAACACTCCTAACTACGCAAATACTGCAGGTTACACTCTGAACATCATTCCTATAAAGTTGGCCACCATATGGTAAATAGTTTTCTGCCTACACTGGCTCATGTAGTGAAAGTTTAATTATAACCACACTGAATATTGGAAGTATATGTTTTCTACTGTGCTATAAATATGAACAACAACTAAATTATAAATCGTATAAAATGGAAAAGATGTGATATTCCTTACATTATTGGTCTTAATTGTTATATGGCATTGTAAAATACAATTTAAAAACGATAAACCCCAAGTATCCTTAATTACTACTCATTAATGACATTTTAACTAAAGTTTTATGAAACGGTCTGCTAACCATGTACAGCTGTCAATGCAAACTGCAAATAAGTAAATAAATAAATAAATAAATAAAAACAAAATAAAATAAAATTTAGTTGATATGTTCCCATTGGAATACCATCATGAAATTAGGCACACATATTAGTAGGTATTTTGTATGACTGACATACACTTTGTTCCAAAACAAAAAGAAATCCGATATGGAAATTTTCAGAATTTAAAAAAGGTTGGCTTGGGAAAATTTAGAATTATAATGAATTATTTAAAGTAGCAGATATTTTGAAGCTTATAAGAAACTTAATAAAACAGTACAATTTTCAGGTACGTTTGTCAAATAGCTCTTAAGATACGGCCATTTTAAAGTTTAGAAACATGACAAAACTTAACAAATAGTTACTCTAATGTGAAGTATCCAAAATATTTAATTTTAGATTTTATATTACACTCCTGGAAATTGAAATAAGAACACCGTGAATTCATTGTCCCAGGAAGGGGAAACTTTATTGACACATTCCTGGGGTCAGATACATCACATGATCACACTGACAGAACCACAGGCACATAGACACAGGCAACAGAGCATGCACAATGTCGGCACTAGTACAGTGTATATCAACCTTTCGCAGCAATGCAGGCTGCTATTCTCCCATGGAGACGATCGTAGAGATGCTGGATGTAGTCCTGTGGAACGGCTTGCCATGCCATTTCCACCTGGCGCCTCAGTTGGACCAGCGTTCGTGCTGGACGTGCAGACCGCGTGAGACGACGCTTCATCCAGTCCCAAACATGCTCAATGGGGGACAGATCCGGAGATCTTGCTGGCCAGGGTAGTTGACTTACACCTTCTAGAGCACGTTGGGTGGCACGGGATACATGCGGACGTGCATTGTCCTGTTGGAACAGCAAGTTCCATTGCCGGTCTAGGAATGGTAGAACGATGGGTTCGATGACGGTTTGGATGTACCGTGCGCTATTCAGTGTCCCCTCGACGATCACCAGTGGTGTACGGCCAGTGTAGGAGATCCCTCCCCACACCATGATGCCGGGTGTTGGCCCTGTGTGCCTCGGTCGTATGCAGTCCTGATTGTGGCGCTCACCTGCACGGCGCCAAACACGCATACGACCATCATTGGCACCAAGGCAGAAGCGACTCTCATCGCTGAAGACGACACGTCTCCATTCGTCCCTCCATTCACGCCTGTCGCGACACCACTGGAGGCGGGCTGCACGATGTTGGGGCGTGAGCGGAAGACGGCCTAACGGTGTGCGGGACCGTAGCCCAGCTTCATGGAGACGGTTGCGAATAGTCCTCGCCGATACCCCAGGAGCAACAGTGTCCCTAATTTGCTGGGAAGTGGCGGTGCGGTCCCCTACGGCACTGCGTAGGATCCTACGGTCTTGGCGTGCATCCGTGCGTCGCTGCGGTCCGGTCCCAGGTCGACGGGCACGTGCACCTTCCGCCGACTACTGGCGACAACATCGATGTACTGTGGAGACCTCACGCCCCACGTGTTGAGCAATTCGGCGGTACGTCCACCCGGCCTCCCGCATGCCCACTATACGCCCTCGCTCAAAGTCCGTCAACTGCACATACGGTTCACGTCCACGCTGTCGCGGCATGCTACCAGTGTTAAAGACTGCGATGGAGCTCCGTATGCCACGGCAAACTGGCTGACACTGACGGCGGCGGTGCACAAATGCTGCGCAGCTAGCGCCATTCGACGGCCAACACCGCGGTTCCTGGTGTGTCCGCTGTGCCGTGCGTGTGATCATTGCTTGTACAGCCCTCTCGCAGTGTCCGGAGCAAGTATGGTGGGTCTGAC
Organism: Schistocerca piceifrons; assembly: GCF_021461385.2. Classification (NCBI taxonomy): domain Eukaryota; kingdom Metazoa; phylum Arthropoda; class Insecta; order Orthoptera; family Acrididae; genus Schistocerca; species Schistocerca piceifrons. The sequence goes on from NC_060149.1 coordinate 668,255,274, forward strand.
ACACCGGTGTCAATGTGTTCTTTTTTCCATTTCCAGGAGTGTATTTTGATAGGTAGAGTAAAATGACAGAAAACTACAAAATTCTAATTCTACAAGTACCAAATTTATATTTTTATTGCCTGAGTTCTCATGGCATGACCCGGTTATCAAAATATCGTTGCTGAACATTGCCTTTTTTTCATACTGTAGACGAGTTTCGTGCAGTGATGTAATTGTTATTTTCTCTTCTTTGTGGGAAAAAGCTCCATAGTTCGTCTTTTAGGTATTATGTTTCTAATAAGAATCGTTGACAAGTGAGTGAAAGTGTAATGTCTGTGGTTGGAAACTATTTCTAGCCCCTTTTTGTGCTGTATGCTCAGCAGAAGAGTCCCAATGTGAACACCATATTCGAAACTCAGAAGATTTTATACGGCGACTGAAGAACCTGCGCCTTGAATCTACCGACTTACTAGTGAGTTTCGATGTGGTTTCTTTGTTCACACGAGTGCGTCTGATGGACTCATTACAACTCATAGGAGCTAAGCTGGAAGAGGACATCTTACACCTTTTCAAACACATGCTTACCTCGACTAACAATTTGTTCAACGACCAGTACTTTGAGCAGACTGACGGTGTTGCTATGGGTAGCCCTCTGTCTCCCATAGTAGCTTATCTTTTTATGGAAGTTTTCGAGGACAAAGCACTTCAGACAGCGATTTTGAAACCCAAATGTTTTTGGAGATATGTAGATGATACGTTTGTGGTATGACCGCATGGGACAGCAACGCTTCCTTCTTTTCTGGAACATCTGAACTCCCTCCATCCAAGCATCAGTTTCACCATGGAGGTAGAGAAGGATGGTGAGCTCCCGTTTCTGGATGTTTTGGTTCGTAGAAAAGGAGACGGCTCCTTGGGTCACAGTGTGTTCCGGAAGCCTACGCACACAGACTTGTATTTACAAGCTACGATCTGTCATCATCCCTCACAGCGCAGCGGTGTATTAAGGACGCTAGTGCATAGGGCTAGAGCCATCTCAGATCAGGACAGCTTATCGGCAGAGCCTAGCCATCTCCGCTCTGTGTTTGCCCAGAACGGGTACTCCGAGAAGCAGATCCGGAATGCATTTCGACCAGAACGCTCCAAACCTCTAGAACAGCCTGAAGAAGCGGAAAACACCACTGGGTTGGTTTTCTACCGTATGTCGGTGGCGTGTCTTTTAAGATGGGCAGAATTTTCAAGAAATACCGGATTAAATGTGTTTTCCGGCCCCCAGCACGAGTGCTATCAATGCTAGCCTCTGTTAAAGACAACCTCGGACTGCGGAGACCAGGAATATATAAAATCCCGTGCCACTGTGGGAAGTCTTATATTGGCCAGACGTGTCGTATGGTTAAAGACTGATGCTACGAACATTAACGTCACACGAGGTTGAGTCAGCCAGAGAAATCTGCGGTTGCTGAACACTGTCTTGACACGGGACACGGCATGAACTGTGAAGAAACCAAGATCCTCTCGTATGTTTCCACATACTGGGACTCCATCATCAAAGAGGCGGTCGAAATGCGTATAAACAGTGACCTAATAAACAGAGACACGGGGTTTAACCTGAGCAAATCCTGGGAGCCAGCCTTGGCGCACTAACAAATCGTCAGCCGCAGATTAGCAACTGCACCGAGTCAACGCAGATTGGAGACCTTAGCGCAGATCCTTAAATCGCGCGCCGACACCTCGCGCGCGCGAACGGGGTCCGTCGCTCCCGGCCGCATTATCCAGCGCCGCGGCGCGCTTCAGTAGACCGCGACCCGTTTCCCCAGCAGAGGGCTCTGGTGTTCGACGATTGGTCTTCGATGACGTTATGCCCCCGTTGGCGCTTGCGCTGTTCTAGAAAGCCAACATATAAATTGGCGAGCTTCTTAGCGACGCGACAGTAGCACCTGAAGATGGCGGGCAGTTGTCTCGCCGAATTATTGTGCGGTTTCTACAATATTATCCGGAGTAATTCCCGGGAACCTATCAAGCAAGTTTTAAGTGTGTGGTATTTATTGCCTCTCAATACATCGCAGTGCACTCTTCTTGCAGTGATATTTGTTGTTGGTACTATCCTATCACGTTATAGACCATTTTCTCCTTCATTTTTCGCCCTGGTGTAGTGGAGAGAATCAACTTAGGAATGCTATAGTGCTTCATAAAACTGTGGCGGTATAATTTGAAGTTTTAAATGGTTCAGACGTCTCGAAGCACTACGGGACTTAATATCTGAGGTCACCAGTCCCCTAGACTTAGAACTACTTAAATCTAACTAATCTAAGGATATCACACACATCCATGCCCGAGGTAGGATTCAAACCTGCGACCGTAGCAGTAGCGCGGTTCTGGACTGAAGGCCTAGAACCGCTCGGTCACAGCGGCCGGCTGAAGTTTCAACTATCATTTTAAAGAGCACCGCGTCCAATCGTGACGTCAAATTCCTCATCAGTTTATTGTGTGTTTTGTCGTGTCTCACGCAAATTGTTTTTGAAATTCTCACTTCCACTTCCAGTTGTGACGCTAAGGAACACGAAGGTAAAGAAGAGAAATTAGGACTCTTATGGAAGCTTTTAGACGTCGTTCTTCTCTCGCTCTGTTTGCAAGTGGAACAGGAAAGAAAGTGACAAGTAGTATTACGTGGTATCCTCCGCCGTGCAACGTACGGTAGGTTGCAGAGTATGGATGGACGTGTAGTTGTAGATGTAGTAAATTCTAGCCGATTATCTTCTACAGCTTAGTGGTTGTAGGGCAAGAGTTCAGGAAATTTTAATCCCTTTTGAATTTCTAACGAATATTTCATGTGGCCCAATTCGTTTGCATCGCCGTCAACATCCAGTTCGCCTTGTTGTTGTTGTTGTGGTCTTCAGTCCTGAGACTGGTTTGATGCAGCTCTCCATGCTACTCTATCCTGTGCAAGCTTCTTCATCTCCCAGTACGTACTGCAACCTACATCCTTCTGAATCTGCTTAGTGTATTGATCTCTTGGTCTCCCTCTACGATTTTTACCCTCCACGCTGCCCTCCTGTACTAAATTGGTGATCCCTTGATGCCTCAAAACATGTCCTACCAACCGATCCCTTCTTCTAGTCAAGTTGTGGCACAAACTTCTCTTCTCCCCAATCCTATTCAATACCTCCTCATTAGTTACGTGATCTACCCACCTTATCTTCAGCATTCTTCTGTAGCACCACATTTCGAAAGCTTCTATTCTCTTCTCGTCCAAACTGGTTATCGTCCATGTTTCACTTCCATACATGGCTACACTCCATACAAATACTTTCACAAACGACTTCCTGACACTTAAATCTATACTCGATGTTAACAAATTTCTCTTCTTCAGAAACGATTTCCTTGCCATTGCCAGTCTACATTTTATATCCTCTCTACTTCGACCATCATCAGTTATTTTACTCCCCAAATAGCAAAACTCCTTTACTACTTTAAGTGTCTCATTTCCTAATCTAATCCCCTCAGCATCACCCGATTTAATTTGACTACATTCCATTATCCTCGTTTTGCTTTTGTTGATGTTCATCTTATATCCTCCTTTCAAGACACTGTCCATTCCGTTCAACTGCTCTTCCAAGTCCTTTGCTGTCTCTGACAGAATTACAATGTCATCGGCGAACCTTAAAGTTTTTATTTCTTCTCCATGGATTTTAATACCTACTCCGAATTTTTCTTTTGTTTCCTTTACTGCTTGCTCAATATACAGATTGAATAACATCGGGGAGAGGCTACAACCCTGTCTCACTCCTTTCCCAACCACTGCTTCCCTTTCATGCCCCTCGACTCTTATAACTGCCATCTGGTTTCTGTACAAATTGTAAATAGCCTTTCGCTCCTTGTATTTTATCCCTGCTACCTTCAGAATTTGAAAGAGAGTATTCCAGTTAACGTTGTCAAAAGCTTTCTCTAAGTCTACAAATGCTAGACACGTAGGTTTGCCTTTTCTTAATCTTTCTTCTAAGATAAGTCGTAAGGTTAGTATTGCCTCACATGTTCCAACATTTCTACGGAATCCAATCTGATTTTCCCCGAGGTCCGCTTCTACCAGTTTTTCCATTCGTCTGTAAAGAATTCGCATTAGTATTTTGCAGCTGTGACTTATTAAACTGATAGTTCGGTAATTTTCACATCTGTCAACACATGCTTTCTTTGGGATTGGAATTATTATATTCTTCTTGAAGTCTGTGGGTATTTCGCCTGTCTCATACATCTTGCTCACCAGATGGTAGAGTTTTGTCATGACTGGCTCTCCCAAGGCCGACAGTAGTTCTAATGGAATGTTGTCTACACCCGGGGCCTTGTTTCGACTCAGGTCTTTCAGTGCTCTGTCAAACTCTTCACGCAGTATCTTATCTCCCATTTCATCTTCATCTACATCCTCTTCCATTTCCATAATATTGTCCTCAAGTACATCGCCCTTGTATAAACCCTCTATATAGTCCTTCCACCTTTCTGCCTTCCCTTCTTTGCTTAGAACTGGGTTGCCATCTGAGCTCTTGATATTCATACAAGTAGTTCTCTTCTCTCCAAAGGTCTCTTTAATTTTCCTGTAGGCAGTATCTATCTTACCCCTAGTGAGACAAGCCTCTACATCCTTACATTTGTCCTCTAGCCATCCCTGCTTAGCCATTTTGCACTTCCTGTCAATCTCATTTTTGAGACGTTTGTATTCCTTTTTGCCTGCTTCATTTACTGCATTTTTATATTTTCTCCTTTCATCAATTAAATTCAATATTTCTTCTGTTACCCAAGGATTTCTATTAGCCCTCGTCTTTTTACCTACTTGATCCTCTGCTGCCTTCACTACTTCATCCCTCAGAGCTACCCATTCTTCTTCTACTGTATTTCTTTCCCCCATTCCTGTCAATTGTTCCCTTATGCTCTCCCTGAAACTCTGTACAACCTCTGCTTCTTTCAGTTTATCCAGGTCCCATCTCCTTAAATTCCCACCTTTTTGCAGTTTCTTCAGTTTCAATCTGCAGTTCATAACCAATAGATTGTGGTCAGAATCCACATCTGCCCCTGGAAATGTCTTACAATTTAAAACCTGGTTCCTAAATCTCTGTCTTACCATTATATAATCTATCTGATACCTTTTAGTATCTCCAGGATTCTTCCAGGTATACAACCTTCTTTTATGATTGTTGAACCAAGTGTTAGCTATGATTAAGTTATGCTCTGTGCAAAATTCTACAAGGCGGCTTCCTCTTTCATTTCTTCCCCCCAATCCATATTCACCTACTATGTTTCCTTCTCTCCCTTTTCCTACTGACGAATTCCAGTCACCCATGACTATTAAATTTTCGTCTCCCTTCACTATCTGAATAATTTCTTTTATCTCGTCATACATTTCATCAATTTCTTCATCATCTGCAAAGCTAGTTGGCATATAAACTTGTACTGCTGTAGTGGGCATGGGCTTTGTGTCTATCTTGGCCACAATAATTCGTTCACTATGCTGTTTGTAGTAGCTAACCCGCACTCCTATTTTTTTATTGATTATTAAACCTACTCCTGCATTACCCCTATTTGATTTTGTATTTATAACCCTGTAATCACCTGACCAAAAGTCTTGTTCCTCCTGCCACCGAACTTCACTACTTCCCACTATATTTAACTTTATCCTATCCATTTCCCTTTTTAAATTTTCTAACCTACCTGCTCGATTAAGGGATCTGACATTCCACGCTCCGATCCGTAGAATGCCAGTTTTCTTTCTCCTGATAACGACGTCCTCTTGAGTAGTCCCTGCCCGGAGATCCGAATGGGGGACTATTTTACCTCCGGAATATTTTACCCAAGAGGACGCCATCATCATTTAATCATACAGTCAAGCTGCATGTCCTCGGGAAAAATTACGGCTGTAGTTTCCCCTTGCTTTCAGCCGTTCGCAGTACCAGCACAGCAAGGCCGTTTTGGTTAATGTTACAAGGCCAGATCAGTCAATCATCCAGACTGTTGCCCCTGCAACTACTGAAAAGGCTGCTGCCCCTCTTCAGGAACCACATGTTTGTCTGGCCTCTCAACAGATACCCCTCCGTTGTGGTTGCACCTACGGTACGGCCATCTGTATCGCCGAGGCACGCAAGCCTCCCCACCAACGGCAAGGTCCATGGTTCATGGGGGAAGAGTTCGCCTTATGTAGGTTATATATTATCTGATCAAAAGTTTACGGACACCTGTTAGTGGACATTAATGTACGTGTGTCCACCTTCTACCTTCATGACGGATTGAAATCTGCTGCAGAAACTTTCAGTGAGATGTTTGAATGTCTGTGGAGGAATAGCAGCCCACTCTTCCTCACAAGATGAAACCAGAGAAGGTAATTCTGTTGAGTCGACATTGTAACTCATCCCAAAGGTGTTTCTTTGGGCTCAGGTCAGGACTCTGGGTAGGTCAGTCCGCCTCAGGAAAGTTATTGTCCACAAACCATTGCCTCAGAGATGCTGCTTCATGACAGGATGCATTGTCATCATCTGCAAACTGTTCCTCCATTGTATGCAGTGCACAGTGCTGTAAAACTTGTTCATATCATTTTGCATTTAGAATTTCCTTAAGCACAATAAGAGGATGACACCCTAACCGCAAAAAGCACCCCCATACCCTGACACCACTTCGTCTATGCCGTACTTCTCTGTTGACACTACACATGATTGAAAGTAACATTCTCTAAGCATTCACCAAACCCAAACAGTTCCATCGGTTTGACACAGGATATAGCGTGATTCATCACTCCAAATCACACGTTTCCAGTTATCTGCTGTCCAGTGGCCTCGCTCTATACCCCACCTCAACGGTCTCTTGGCACTGTCTGCAGGAATGTGTGGCTTATGAAGAGGTGCTGGTAGCACTTTGGAGCTCACGAGTGATTCCTTCCACAGGCTTCAAGTGATTTTTTACAACCAATGTCCACAATGATCGTCGGTTCCTATCCATCAGTAGATGAGGTCTGTCTAGTTTTGCTTTCCATCATGTCCTTGAAGGATTTGTTACTTGGGTGACGTCCAGTAACTACTACACATTCGAAGTCACTGAGGTGCCCTGACCAACCCATTCTGATATTACTGATTCTCTGCCGACAACACAATGCTCGCTATCTCCTCTTATACTGACTGGTCTGCTTCACGTGATATGTAGTGGTCAGTTTCATATTACACAGGGGTGTCCACATATGTCTGATGAAATAATGCATATTCGCTTGGATGAGATGTTAGCGTCTAAGTCATTGTCTGCGTTTGTTATTGTGAAGTTCATGAAAGTGTGGTCATTTGTTGTAAGTCCGTGTCAGACCTTGTAGTTTTCAGTGTGCTGACTAACTTGCAATTGTGATAGTTATATTTCTTGCTGCACCTGTGCAAGTGCCGAAAATAGGCGTGTTAAGTGTTCTATTCATGAAGTGAAACCCGAGTTCTAATACGACTTTCTGAAGGTAGAATCCGCGTTCGTCAGTTTTGCAGGAGGATCGTACAAACATAGTACCGTTTTATCATCATACAGACTCCACTATGGAGTCCAAAGTAATAAACATCTCTGGCGTTGAGAGGCATCTCGAAGAGTTAAAAAAAAATAAGTCGCCAAGTCTAGATGGAATCCCAGTTCGGTTTTACAGAGTGTACTCTTTGGCATTTGTCCCTTATTTAGCCTGCACTTATCGCGAATTTCTCGCAAGAATTGAAAAAAAAAAAAGTCGCCAAGTCCAGATGGAATCCCAATTCGGTTTTGGCATTGGCGCCTTATTTAGCCTGCATTTATCGCAAATTTCTCGCCCAGCACAAGGTCCCAAGCTACTAGGAAAAAGTGCAGGTGACTCCCGCACATAAGAAGAGTAAAAGAATAGACCTACAAAATTACAGAACAATAACCTGAACGTCGGTTTGCTGCAGAATTCTTCACCACATTCTAAGTTGGAATATATTTCCTCAAGGCAGAAAAACTCCTGCCCACTAATTGTATGACCTGTGCGAACTTACTATACTAATGCCGTTTATGGTACAGTGTGTCTCACCAACGAGATCACTGATGACGTCATCGGTGAGTCATGGATTTTCCCCACCAATCCCATGTCTCCTGTCTGACAAAGGAAAATTTCTCTATGCATAAAATGGCAGAAATTCAAATCTTCGTGGGAAATTCAAAATTTTGGCGTGAAATTAAAAAACTAGCCAAGTGGCACTAGTTTGTTTCCTATGGAAGGAGGGTTGTTATCCTAAGTTAAATTTGTGGGAAATTCAAAATGGTGCATTTTTATGCTGGAATACTGGCCCTGCCTGTATAAAATCACAATCTGAGACTTGGAATATGAACACCAACCAAGCTATGACGCCAGAATCCAAGATGTCTGACCTGAAATACAAGATGGCGACTGTGGCATACTGGTGCAGCTCTATGATGTCACAATCGAGCTAAGACTAATCAGGCTATTTATAACATTCCAGAATTCATCCCCAGAGCTGTAATACTGACCCTGACTCTGTGACGTCAGAATCGTGCTAAGACCTGTTGGAGGTATTTTTATAACAGTGTGGGATTCAGGCCCAGACTTGAGATACTGGATCAGTCTTACTATAAACTACTATTCACTCAGAGGTGTATGGCCACTGCATACTGTAAGGTTAGATGTGCCTTCATTTAAATAAACATTAGTGCGGGAAGGTGAGCAGCTTTCTGGTCCCACATCACAGCTCCTGCCACCCTGCAGTAACTGAATGGCACCGGGCCATAATGTCAGCCATTGGGTTATGGGCCACAGCACACCAGGGCAGCCCACATCTTTTGTTTTACTTGCTCCGCAGAGCTTTCACTAGGTCTACTACTCTCCCCATCTGTCTGACACTTAGGTATAGGTGTTCATATTTCAACAGTTTTAGTGCATCCCTCCATACAGAAAGGGTACGTACAACACAGATGTGTCTGCCTGTTGTAAAAAGAAACTGAACACTCTCTGCCCATGTCTTTGCCTATAATAAGAGAATAACGAAGTGTAAATGTGTCCATTCTTACAGAAAGAACACATACAATGCAAATGAAATTGCACATTGTAAACAGTTATATGTGCATATGACAAAGTAGAATGAAAGAAAACGGATGACTAGAGTTCAACAAATAGATTTATTTGTTCATTAGAACTGGTGGCTGATAATGTTTTTTATCTTACAAAAAGCAATACCACATATTGGACTATTTCATGTGTTTCATGTAATAATATGTTTGCTCAGAAAACAAAACAATATGAATAAAAAATAATTGCAGATACTATGCTATCTTACAAAAAATATTGGAATACTTCACGTAATTTTCAGCGTAGATAACGACAGTTCATCTTTAAAGATGTTGCATTCACAGCATACACAGATGATGTAGTTTTCTTCAAGCACAGGGGATATGATTTTAGACATGTTTGCTATTGTGTCATCCGCTCCCACATGAAATATGTGCTGTGCGGTATGCAAAATTCCATGCGACCATACGTATGTTTTGTTATTCTCCAACTTAAACTTCACTTCGTTAATAGTACTTATCTTCAGCAAAACTAATGTCATTTGTGTCGTGCACATCCTTTATATTCACAGTTGGGATAGGGTTTCTGTTAATAAAAACACCAAAGACATATGATAACAACTTTTTCTTTCTTTCAGTTAACAAACATACAATTTGATTTTTAAGATTACAGTTTAGTTTTTGAGATATAGTTAAGTTCTTGCGATTTCAGTTTAGTCCTTGAGGTACAGTTCAGTTCTTGAGGTACAGTTCACTTCTTGAGTCACAGTTTGACTCCGATATTTCAGTGCAGAGATACTTTTAACTTACACGTTTTTGCTAATAACTAGGGAAAAAAATAACCTCTCAACAGTAACACTGGTTGAGAATATACTTACAATTTTCTAATAGTACTGGATTAGAATATTTACAATTTTCCAGATATATTAATTTACGCTGAAAACTAATACAGAGATTCATTTTTACTACAACTAAATTCCACAGTCCGAATAACACAGGTTTTACGATAATTCTGATGGAATGTGGACCATATACACTTGAAAACTAATCAATCTTGGACAGCTAGTGGCAGGTGAAACTTAAAAACAATTCTATTTATATGACGCCCATGGTGCAGAGATGGATTCACATGTGTGTACAGATACGGTGTGTATGAATAAATAAATATGTAGTTGATGTATATTTGTTTATAATTTTTTACGTTTTTAAACTTTTTAAATTTTTAATGCTTTTTTCACAGTACGCAAACATATGGCGTGCGTGTATATATTTACAAATACGTGTATAGCGCACGCCGCGCGGGATTAGCCGAGCGGTCTATGGCGCTCCAGTCATGGACTGTGCGGCTGATCCCGGCGGAGGTTCGAGTCCTCCCTCGGGAATGGGTGTGTGTGTTTGTCCTTAGGATAATTTAGGTTAAGTAGTGTGTAAGCTTAGGGACTGATGACCTTAGCATTTAAGTCCCATAAGATTTCACAAACACATTTTTTTTGTATAGTTCACTCCTCGCACTCATAAATAAATAAATATTTACACCAGACACATACTCTCTCTCTCTCTCTCTCTCTCTCTCTCTCTCTCCCTCACTCATTCTCTCTTTCACTCAATGACCCTTTTAGCGTCATGAGGCGACAGGTCAATTTTAAACTGCAGCACAGTGTACACGTTGCGTCCTTTCGATCGAACACTAGTTTGCCACACCGTATGTGCCGGCTGTGGTGTAGCACCGCAAACAACGCTGTACAGGCACTGCAAAAAGTGTTCGATAGAAAGGGCTCTCGATGCCATACAACATACACCTTTAGCCCACCTCTGGGGCCGGCCGAAGTAGCCGTGCGGTTAAAGGCGCTGCAGTCTGGAACCGCAAGACCGCTACGGTCGCAGGTTCGAATCCTGCCTCGGGCATGGATGTTTGTGATGTCCTTAGGTTAGTTAGGTTTAACTAGTTCTAAGTTCTAGGGGACTAATGACCTCAGCAGTTGAGTCCCATAGTGCTCAGAGCCATTTGAACCCACCTCTGGGTGGCATCTTCCAATGTGCGCTATGCAAATATTTTGATTGTATACCTACAACCTCCATAATTGGCAATCCATTCGCCTCGTCTTTCATAAGGCCGATAACCTTTTTGTTCTGGGGAACAATACCATAAGGATTATCGACCATGTTTGAGGATGTGTCGAACTCATTGCTGTGGTAACTCATTACTTCATATGGATCTGTATCCATATAAAGTAACTTTGGATCAGCAACTTGAGTTTTCGCAAACTCATAATGAAAGTGATACATGTGAAGTTTGAATAGGTCTAGTATGCATATCCCCACATAAATAGGTTTCGTGAACTCTACTGCAGTCTTCGCCACCTCCACAGCAACAAAGTTCTCGTTGAATATGACGACCGCTTCAAATTTGTTCTGGCAATGCATTTTCTTACTCGATAACACCCATCCCATTCGGCTGTAACCAAAATTTCACGCCATTCCCTCAAATTCTCCATTGTTTTGCGGAAAATTGAATTATTCATTAATTTATAAAAATCTCTCTGAAAATGACACATCGCAGAAACTGTGTCTCGTATTCAAATCAATATACTCCTTCAGCCAGAGGGACTGCTTGCACGAGATAGCCTGCATGAATCTAACCAACTCTATCCTCAAGCTGAGACACTGCTGGAGATTACGGTAATGAATAGTACTTCCCTGCTTATTCCCAAGGATTGTCATCAATTCTGGGGTGGAGCCTTCTCACGGAATTAGTTGCTCCAGGCACAGCAGCAAATCGGCATGTGAATCATGCAGACTAATAGGGTATGTGAGCTGTGGTTCCACCACATATCCCGCATCAGGATCAGCCACCATACCCCCTTGATTTCTCCACCTAATCTCCTGCATTTGTCTTTGGGCACCCATCGAAACTCGCCAATCGGCAGTGATTGTTGTCTGGTGTGCCTGTATAACTTGTACATGATGTAACTCGAATCAGGGGATGCGTTGAACCTGTCACCCATCCATGGGTTATTTGCCTTTGCATGCCTATGGACACAATGGCAAAGTCCACTACAGATCCATCACTTAAAGGAAAGAAGCATGTTGGGATCGGTCAATAATTGAACGCTGCACTTCGCTTTTTGAGCATTGCGTCCCAAGACAAGCTAGGTGGCATGTAATGAAAGGCAGGATCCATTGAATATGTGGTCAGGTATAGATTCCAGAATTTCTCGAAAACATCCACAAGAAAACGCACGTCTGGGTCCATGTAAAGCCGTTCATACTCTCCTAATGTGGTGATATTGAATTCCTGCCAGACATTCACGGCATGCTCATACTCTGCATCCATTATGGCAGTGCCTGTAAGGTTGTTGGAGAATGCAGTTATGCTGGGTACCATGGTTTCATTGAGTTTTTACATACTATCCGGATACTTGTATGGAAAAACCCCCTTTATAGTTACAACTGAAACTTTTTGTCATCAGGAAATGCAGCTCAAGTGATGTGCATATGCTCCCTAGGCAGAGTTTCAATGTGTTTCTGGAGTGGCGCCTGCATAAAACGTAGCGTGTCAAGGAAGCGGAGCGTAATTCTCGGCGTCATTCGTTTGAAGAATGAAATATATTTCTCGACGCTCTCATGCAGGTCACTGACCTTATTTTTCTCCATGCCGAAATCAGCCAAGTGCTCAACAAGAAAGTGAGTGTCATACTAGCTTACATTTTGGAAGAAAACGCGTATGTGCCTTGGTAACTGATGCTTCAAATTGCATATATTGCGAGCTGCGCCACGGAACTTTCCCATAAGATGACAGTAATCCCTACAAGGAGTTTCCGCTTTCCAGTCTAAAGGCAGCCCACAAATATGGCCGTCAACCGCGTTATTGTACAGATCTTCACTCTCCTTCGATTTTGTCATGGGAACGTTGTCGTTATAAAGCTTATTAACCTCCCATGAATGTTTTTCGATCTCAGAGAGAAGCCAAACTTCAGGAGTATCCCCAACATAAGATTTGTGGCGGTTAAGACTTGAATCAAAGGATGATACAATTTGGTGTACCGCCGTATATGGTACATGTCTTCCTCTGAAGGTAGTATGTGAATCTGTAGAGTGACCTTCACAGGGAAGCACGATCCTCTAGATGCACTGTTAATAACTTGTCTGAGGAAAAATAATTCAGACATCTTAAGCAAATACACTTTTTGAACACGTGTTTACTCATCTGGCAGGAAAGGAGTGGGGATATGCCTTCAATTCAAACATAATGATAATTGCCGGTCTCCTTATTTTTCTCATCAGAGAACAGCAGCATGTTTACATTCAGCTTACACTCACCGGCAAATATAATGAAATGGAGGGGTCTGACGACTGTGTGCTTGTTCTGCTTAGCTGACTTGGGTTTCTCCTGGCCATAAACTTGATCCGATATTCTGGTATTCTGAGCCTCAAGTTTAGGTATCTCCTAGGTCTTAATAGAGAACTCGATACCATCAAAGTTATACCCTCCGTTGATAGTCTTTTTATGCATGTGGTATCTGCCTGTATGCTCTGGATGTACATTGTAATTTCTCTCACAAGCCAGGGTTGACCATGCAAAACATATCTGATCCTTTTAATTTTTGACATAAATGCACACCTGCTGGGTTTCTATATCTTTAGGTAGCTCTATATAGGTAGCCCCTCCATTTACTGGATCATAGACATTTCAATGGGTGTCCAGTTTTAGTATTCGGCTGAGTACTTTATCTGACCTCCTAGCTTCCGTCGAGTCAGTATAGCTCTCAAGATGGACTCACAAAACCACTCAGCGATCGATGTGCTCCGTGTTATCACGCCATTATCCCCTCAAAGATAATGAACACTTGTCTCATCAATGCCAGAGGGAACTTTGGAGGGGGGGGGGGGGGGCTACAGTTCAATGCACAGTACTGCACCGCATTTAATGGGGGATATCGCAGATCATTAACAGCCTTGAGGAGTTCCGTTTGCACAGCGGGAAGACACGCTCTTAGAAACCCAGCAGGGTCGTGGTACCCTCCTGCCGGATTCTTGATTCTAGTGAACGAGATTCGCTCCTCACCGAATATTCTAACTGCTGTATGGTCTCACTGATCTGATAACCTTCACTAAAAGGATGGGAGAGGGAACTGCCGCTAACCACAGGATAATCACTATTATTACTCCTATATCTAGCCAATGACTGCGTCCGCCCTGTTGGTGAAGGTGGGTGCATTGAGGTGTATGCGTCGATGTACACGTACCTTGCGAGATTGGCTAGGATGAGAAGGTGGCAGAGGAGGAGACACTGAAGTATCGGGCCAAAGCAAGCAGCCTGGCTGTGGCTGCTGCTGCTGCAGCTCTGACCCACTTGCCTGAGGGGTGGGAGCCTGTTGTTCAACGATTCATGAATGGCAGAGTGGTGCTGGGGATGCAGTGGCACAGGGGATGGCACCGGCAGCAACAGTGGCTTCTCGCGTGGCAACAAGCGGCACCCTTGCTGATGAGGCATGCCTCACTGGACCCCACTTTGACGAAGCAGGTAACTGCACAACAGCATATTGCGGAAATTGTTCCCCTGATGCAGCTGCTGCTGGAAAAAAAAGGGACAACGTTCCAAACATCGCCTACTGCTGCAAGGAAAGAAAGAACACCGATTATTATTATTTGTAATTAGAATGAGTACATGTATATAAATTACCTATTTCGCTCTTGCTCATTGGCATCTCCCTCGGGTTATCCAACACCCCCTCGTACTGATGAAGGTCTCTCTGCATCTGCTCCATCCGCTGTGGCATTTTGTCTTCACCTGACTTGAGGAAGAGCCATCTTACAGATATTACCTGTAACATAGTGATTGAATAAAAAACATATACACACAAAAACGACAAGAAAAAAAATATTTTTTGAATAGGTGCTTACTGGAGATCTGCAATGGCTCCTGCTTATCCTCAACAAATACCCCTTCATGTTCCTCTTCTTCTGCCAGGAATCATCTACAACAGCAACAAAGAATATGCACCATATTACATAGACGATGAAATTTTTGACAAACAGTAGCATTCTATGTAGACATAGTACTACAAAGAAGAAAAACACGTATACTGCTTACAGTGCTGTTGCTGATGATTGTGTCACTGCTGCTGGCTTTCAACAGCCAGCTCACCAGTGATATGTTGGACATACACGTATCTGCCCAATAAGACTACGTGTATTCAATAGTACGAAATTCTTAGTGGAAGAAAAAGTTACAGTTTCCAATTTGAGTCTGCACTTACCACGTAATTACCATTATTGTGACTGCTGTGGACGTTTGCCACCACTGGCGACTACCGCTGCTGTTGCCTGATGCCGCTGCAGAACTCTTCATGTTGGTACAGAGAAGACGATGACGAAGTAAACAGACTAATAACGCATGAGGAAGGAATAAAA
The DNA here is from genome assembly GCF_021461385.2 of Schistocerca piceifrons. Classification (NCBI taxonomy): domain Eukaryota; kingdom Metazoa; phylum Arthropoda; class Insecta; order Orthoptera; family Acrididae; genus Schistocerca; species Schistocerca piceifrons. The sequence continues at coordinate 668,270,700 of NC_060149.1, forward strand.
TCGAGCTGACCCAAGCACAAACAGTAGCAGAATGAGGCTGGTGGTGTAGGGAGTAACATTTATATAGACTCAAGCTCTGCCCACTACAATGGTAGGAACCAGTCAGATTGCAGTATTTGGAGATAACTTGGTCAACAGATTTGTACAGTTTGGTTCACACACACACAAACAGGAAATAGCTCCTTGAAGTGTCAAAGGACACTGCTGCGAACAAAGGGAACTGTGGCTGTGGGGAGACCTGGCTGGCAGACGGTCGCAAAAAAATGAGCGCAGTGTATTCTGAGACAGGCAGGGTGAAATTCTCCCAAGCAGTGGCACGCCACAGGAAGTAGCCACTTGAGGCATGCTAATACCATGGGATGGCTGGTGTTCCTTCATGGTCGGCCTCTTGCCTGACTCAGATACCGGTGCGTGGTGCAGCTTGGTGATCATCAGATACGTTCAGAGCGATCCTTGACAGTGTAATTACACATGGCGAGTCCTTCATCATGGTATTACTTACATGATCAGAATAAAAAAGTGCCACAATTGTTTAAATATTCCACACACTGCAATCAATTTCCTGACAAACTTTTAAATAACCAATATTCCACACACTGCACTCGATTTCCTGCCAGTCAATCAATATTTCCAGAAGGGGGCTGTATCCAAATTAGTAACAGCCTTTTTATCAGCAATATCCTTCTGAAGTCGGATATGCAATGACCTTCTATGCATTGGATCATACGCACGTACATGACTGTCCAAATACAGAACTCTATGGAGAGGTTTACTGGAATCTCTTTGTTGGAAATCAGAGAAATGGGCCTGTATAGGCTTCAGGGTTCAATCATCAAACCATTTAGCAATTGAGATGTCCTGCGTTATCTCGCCACTATTACCCCACTTCTGTACAATGACATGCTTCGACACACCCTCCGTAGGTGTAACGCGTTGTGTTTTGGTTGTACAGTGAGGTGCTGCTGTCTTGTATGTCAATTTTATAGCGTATGCGTATCCTGCTTCAAATGAAAGCCTATCACGATCTCTTCAGCACGAAAATCAGCAAGATGGTCGCTCTGATCCTCAGTCCTAAACTCAAGATGGTCTAACCTGTGAACAGTCACTGGAAGGTAAATTGCGTTACTTTTTGTCTCCACAATTTTAAGTGCCAGACCCACTGCACGGAAGAACCCGTAGATGCTATGAATCAGTATGTCGTCAAAGAGGAATTGCACTCGACTCGAATGCTGATAACTTGTAGTATAGTTACTGAATGAGCTCACTCGTAAATTTTTTTCTAAACTTTTTACAAAGTGGGGTCTTTGAGAAACCTAGTAACGATCTGATTGAATTTGCTTCTGTAAAGTCTGTTACGTGCTTAGTCGTTCTCACTTCAGTTTAAGTGTGCTGACTATCACACATAATTCGAAACTTGACACTGCTTGTGTTCAATATTTGTTTTAAATCGTCATTGTCATATACACTGCGAGGTACTTGCACAACTTCACCACTTCCCAAATGTAGATTACAGTTTGATGCAGTGATGCTTCGAACTGTGTTGTACGTTTCTAAACCTATGAGCACAATACTCCAACCTACTTTGCCTAGTTCGATTGGTGGGAACTAATTTGCAGTTAATACTGACGATCGACCATTTAAAGTCAAAGTGTATGACATCACTTCTTAAGCTCAACTGACAAATTGGTGGGTGTGATTACCGTTTTCAAAGTCTTCTCTATAGCTGTCAGAATAAACGTGAGTTTATATGCGGAAATATGTACTGAACGTTTGGTAGTGTTGAAAATTGTAAAATATGGTTACCGACAACGTAACGGCATAATTATTATGGTGCCTGCAAATCACTCAACGAGGCAAAGTAATAAACACTATTTTTGGTTCTTCTTCTAACATATGCAACCCAGTGTCGTCCAAATCCTCTCAAAACATCTAAATTTAGAATTTCAGATTCAGTAGGTTTCCACATATTCTTGGGTAATGATTCCACATAGCATATTTAAGCAGATCGATATTTGTATGTAGTCTGTCAGGCAGAACAGCCAGCAGTACTTTTTAATAAACAATCCCCCACAGATTCCATAAACGTATTGTGCCCTTTGGCTTCGTCAAGTTGCGCCGTAGCGTTTTCCACATTTTTCACTGTTCTGGCGATAGCTGCCACACTGCTGGCTGGGGAACCAATTACTGATATCCCAGCCAAGGCTGGAATTACGAATGGATGGGATCCACCTGATGTGCTTGGCGGTGGTAACACACTGGGCATTTTAATCAACTTTTCTTTTGAGGCTGTTTTAGCTGCAGCCAGTGACGAGCAGTATTCATAACCTAATTGAAATTTAACCACATACCCAATTTTTTTGCGTCCATTGCTTTATCTATTAAAAGTGTGGTAATAGGCTGACCAGTACCGATATCCTTCTGGAACGTATTTCCTTGGCTCAGTAGCCTAATTTCTGTCTGCAGCCTGACACGCTTGGAGATCCTTATTTGTCATGTACGCTGTTTTGTAAAATATAGAGGCCTCGTCTAAAAGACTGAATCCCTTGTCACCACACATGAGTCGTTTATCAAGCTAAATTCCAGAGTCGCAGAAGTTATATGTAGCGATATGAAGCTCAACTGGCACATTATCGAAGATTCACTACTTCTGCTGATGTGTTTCCTATCATACATGTTATGACACTGTGCTGTCCGAGGTTTGCATGCGTTGTTATGTAGCAAATCGGTGTCATCCACTAAACTGTTTCGTGATGCATGGAATCCTAACGATTTAAGAATTGCCTTTTTCCCATCCCACTTTATGACATCATGTTCTACTACGAAGACATCTAGTTTGCTGCTCCTCTGTAATTTTTCTGTGTAAAACTACCAGCAGTTTCAGTACCACTCTATCTTTTATGTCTTAAGTTAAAAAGTTTGTTCATTGCACCTTGGAAACTGTACATTTTTCCATTGACGAGTTTGGGAGATATGATTTCTCACATGTTGCCTTGTGTTTTGAAATAGATAAAAAATCGTCTGCATAAAATTTTTGTTTGCATGGATATATCACTTAAAAAAGACAGTAAGCGATATTTGGAAGCTCATTATTATGTATGTCAGTTAGCTCGGTTTTTATTGTCCTATTGACAGAGAGGTTGTATATGTTGATCATTTGTGGGAGCATGTCAGTCCATTTGTCCATTTTAATGAACCACGAAGTTTAAAATGCATCCACACTTTCCCCTTTATTGTTCGTTTTAAACTCTTCAAACTGCATGCTTTCATCTGAGGGAATGTTGAGTAGTCATGTATTCCATACCGTTCCATTACCATCTTGAAATATTTATTAAAGAACTCACCACCATGATCTGTTTGTAGATTTTGTGGGATATGGTCGATTCCTGTCTGTAATAGTTGTCCAAACACGCATGCAACAGCCCTCCTCATCTTTGTTTTCACAGGTAGAGCCCAATCAAATTTCGAGTACGTACCAGTGACCATTAAAATGTATTTGAAACCGTTATTCTCTGGTGAATATGGTCTCATACCAGCCTGCCTTAAGTCATCCATACCTCGAATTATAACTTGGTTATGTGGGAAAGTGCTGTGTGCCGATTTATTGAGTTCTTGAACATCTGTCTCCATGGTTATTATTCGATGATACACCTTTCTCTAAGCTCGGAGATTATTTCTTTAATTTCATTCGAATGTGCTGTATTCCCAGCTGCAGACGATGCCATGAGCAAATATAATCGTTCAACTACTTCGGTGGGGACGTTGTAACAGATGTATTGGAACGATCTGTAGTTAATTTTCTTATTTTGAATGTTGATAATGTTACTGCAAAGTTCGTCTGCAAATCCAAGTTTAGTAATGTTTTTGTATTTCAAGCTATTGGTATATAGGTAGCAAGTGTACACAGTATGTACTTTAATGAATCCTGCTTTATTTACCATATTCTACTTCCGACCAAAAGAACACAACACAGGCACATTTTCACAGCGAGGCAGTATTACAAAGAAGATACAAAATATAATCAAACAAAAGATGTAACACACAATATAATCTGTGACTTTGTGGTGGTTGACTATCGCATTCACTACATTAGCCTCTTCCCCATTTCGTCACTCTGGAAACCTAGAGCACCCGGACCTCAGGGTAGATGCATTTGATATATCTCTCAGACCGGGTCTGGGGGGCATGAGGGGAAGGGCTATCTAGCATGAGAGACTGAGGAGCATTGCCCGCGGATCCACGCACTTATGGGGAGGGGGAGGGGGAGGGGGAGGGAAGGGGGTTGTTGTAACTTGGTAAACGCTGGTTTCAGGTGTCAACTGAGACTGTGACATGTTTTTCATTTATATCAACTATGATGGTCATGGTGCTATGGGACGTCACAGTGAATGGTCCTAAAAAAATAGAAACCAATGGGGGCCTGACAGTGTTGTCCCTAACCCATACCTGAGGGCAAATGAAGAGATCTTTGGGGAAAAAGAACGGTCGAGAACCGTGCCACAGTGGGGGAGGAGGGAATATGCTCACTGTAACCTGCACCTGATGCAGAAATAGGTCATACTTGCTCACTCTTCAGTCACTCGAATGGGATGAAGCAAAAAATTCACCAAGCACTTTCAATGCTTCACCGTAGACTAATTGCTCTGAATAACACCCAATACCCTCCTACAACACACTACAGAGTCCCAACAAAACCACAGGTAAGGGAATTGGCCACACCATACTGTTGCATGACAAGGCACCCTACAGAGTACAGTGTGTACGTTCTACCATCCCATCGCTACAGGGATGGTAGCTTGTAGTTATCAGGTGTTTTGCAAACTGTCATACATAGCAGTTCATTAAATAATTGGGAATCAAACTGACGGCCTCTGTCAGATGTAATTGCTGTAGGAATACCGAACCGAGTAAACCATGTGGAGATGATAGCTCGAGGAATGGTGCAGGCGTAAATAATAGACTCTGGGCACACCTGTGCCCACCTCGTAAACCTGTCAGTTATGGTGACAACATAATGAAAGAAAGGAAGGGGTCCTTTGGCGTCAACATGAATGTGGGCAAAACGACCCTTAGGGTACACAGGAGAGGCCGTGTGGCGACCAATTTTGTTTTTCTGACATGGTATGCAATTACCTGCCCAGCGCTGGCAATCTCTCCGCTGTCCCAGCCACACCACTGTGGAGGCCACAAACTTAGCAAAAACGATAACACCAGAATGCGATAAGGCGCGTAAGACATGAACGATGGTGCACCGCCAAAGTAGTGGAATAAACTGGGACAAAACATTCTCAGACATGTCACACCATAAGCGGGATTGGGAACGCTGTACTGGCACACATTCAATTTTCAGACTAGTGGATGCAGAATCGAGCTGACACTGTTATAAAAGTGCATCAGAATCTTTGTCTTCTGCGATATGTGTCCAATCGATAAACATCAAAGATTCACAGCTGCGTGATAAGCAATCCACACAATGTTGTGAGACCCAGAGATGTGGTCGAAATCAGTAGAGTATTGGGCAACAAATTCCGCATAACGGATTTGACGTTGGGAGCTCAATTCAGACGCCTACTGAAAAAATGAAGTTAAGAATTTGTGGTCTGCGTAAATTCTGAATTCCATTCCTTCCCGGTACTGTCGAACAGGTTTGATAGAGAGATGTAAAGCAAGAAGCTCTATGTGAAACGCGCTCCAGTTTTTTACGGTGTAAATAGAACTTTTGAAAAGAAATCCAGTGGCTGCCACACTCCTGGTACTAATTACTGGAGTACAGCCCCCGCAGCTCACTGGCTGACATCAACAAAAAGAGCCGTCTGTTCATTGGAAACGAGGTGAACCAATAAGACAGCCTTCACTAAAAGACAGTTTCATGGACTTGAAAGCCTCCTCAGCCAGACATGTTCAGGGGACTTTTGACACTGGAAGTGTGTTTGCCCTTTAGCAGATCATTGATAGGATCTACAATTTCTGCAAACTTTGGTACGTCTCACCGGTGATAGCTGTCCGTACCTGCAAACCTGTGTAACTCTTTGAATGTGATGGGAAGGGGCATCTGCAAAATATCTAAGGAGTAGGAGAAACACCATCTCTTGATACAAGGTAACCCAAGAATTGTACTTTGTCTTAGCAAATAAACACTCGTCCTCGTTAAGTTTGACACGGTATGCGTCAAGACGAGAGGAAACCGCGTTCAAATGGTAACTATGGTCACTCATATTACCACAAAGAACGAACACGTCGTCCACTTAGCGAAAATGTGGCTTAAATCATGTGAAATCTCGTCCATAAAACGCTGCCACGTCTGAGCGACGTTACGAAGCCCAAAAGGCATTATGTTGTGTTGAAATAACCTGAAAGGCGTCTGATGGCGGTTTCGTGCTTGTCTGTCTCTGCCACTGGAATTTGTGCAAAGGCCTTAGCGCAGTCTATGACGCTGAACACAGCGGCACCTTTTAAACTGCTCGAGAAATCCTATCTTTCGGTACCGGGTACCAGTGTGGTATAGTGCGGGAGTTCAGTCCCCTACAGTCATCACAGAAACGCCAAGACTTATCCTTTTTGAGAACCATTTGTAAGGGGGCGGTCCATGCACTGTTAGAGCGAGACGCTGTCCCGTCTGTAGCACTGCTTCGAAAGCGGCTTTAGCCGCGCTAACTTCTCCGGAGGTAGTCGGCGGTGCGGAAAGCGACAGGCTGTCCCCGTGTAGTATGAATGTGGTGGACAGCAGAATGTTGTTCCTAGCTCTGTGCCAATACCGGATCCATAATCACAGGAAATTTTTGAAGCAACTGCTATGCAATGTCATTGGCCGGTTGGGCAGCGTCAGAGGGCGCCGTCGTTAAACCTCATAATTCAACCTTAGCCTCATACAGAGCTTTCTCCATGTTGGCGATGTGCTGCTTGAGTATATAATTGCTGCCGGTTAGGCCTCTTACAGATTCTTCTTCTGTGACGAGAAGTAATCTCCTTCTGTAGTGAGGAGCACTGTTATTGAAGTGAAGCCCACTCCATATAGTCATGCAGAAGGTGTCACATAGTCTTGTTGCGTGACGCTGTGACAACAGTGTCCTCTATCGTCCATTGAGATCTATTTGCTCCGGCGGGCATTCAACTTCCACGAAGCGTGATGCCAGACACTAGTTTCGTAATCCGTGAACAGATGACAACTTACGTACGTATTTATACACTCCTGGAAATGGAAAAAAGAACACATTGACACCGGTGTGTCAGACCCACCATACTTGCTCCGGACACTGCGAGAGGGCTGTACAAGCAATGATCACACGCACGGCACAGCGGACACACCAGGAACCGCGGTGTTGGCCGTCGAATGGCGCTAGCTGCGCAGCATTTGTGCACCGTCGCCGTCAGTGTTAGCCAGTTTGCCGTGGCATACGGAGCTCCATCGCAGTCTTTAACACTGGTAGCATGCCGCGACAGCGTGGACGTGAACCGTATGTGCAGTTGACGGACTTTGAGCGAGGGCGTATAGTGGGCATGCGGGAGGCCGGGTGGACGTACCGCCGAATTGCTCAACACGTGGGGCGTGAGGTCTCCACTGTACATCGATGTTGTCGCCAGTGGTCGGCGGAAGGTGCACGTGCCCGTCGACCTGGGACCGGACCGCAGCGACGCACGGATGCACGCCAAGACCGTAGGATCCTATGCAGTGCCGTAGGGGACCGCACCGCCACTTCCCAGCAAATTAGGGACACTGTTGCTCCTGGGGTATCGGCGAGGACCATTCGCAACCGTCTCCATGAAGCTGGGCTACGGTCCCGCACACCATTAGGCCGTCTTCCGCTCACGCCCCAACATCGTGCAGCCCGCCTCCAGTGGTGTCGCGACAGGCGTGAATGGAGGGACGAGTGGAGACGTGTCGTCTTCAGCGATGAGAGTCGCTTCTGCCTTGGTGCCAATGATGGTCATATGCGTGTTTGGCGCCGTGCAGGTGAGCGCCACAATCAGGACTGCATACGACCGAGGCACACAGGGCCAACACCCGGCATCATGGTGTGGGGAGCGATCTCCTACACTGGCCGTACACCACTGGTAATCGTCGAGGGGACACTGAATAGTGCACGGTACATCCAAACCGTCATCGAACCCATCGTTCTACCATTCCTAGACCGGCAAGGGAACTTGCTGTTCCAACAGGACAATGCACGTCCGCATGTATCCCGTGCCACCCAACGTGCTCTAGAAGGTGTAAGTCAACTACCCTGGCCAGCAAGATCTCCGGATCTGTCCCCCATTGAGCATGTTTGGGACTGGATGAAGCGTCGTCTCACGCGGTCTGCACGTCCAGCACGAACGCTGGTCCAACTGAGGCGCCAGGTGGAAATGGCATGGCAAGCCGTTCCACAGGACTACATCCAGCATCTCTACGATCGTCTCCATGGGAGAATAGCAGCCTGCATTGCTGCGAAAGGTGGATATACACTGTACTAGTGCCGACATTGTGCATGCTCTGTTGCCTGTGTCTATGTGCCTGTGGTTCTGTCAGTGTGATCATGTGATGTATCTGACCCCAGGAATGTGTCAATAAAGTTTCCCCTTCCTGGGACAATGAATTCACGGTGTTCTTATTTCAATTTCCAGGAGTGTATATTTAAAAAATGAAAAACACTTTTGGCAAAAGTACCAGGAAAACTGGGGAACTTTTCCAACTGTGTTAAAATCATTGAAAACAATTTAAACATCAGTGTTAAACACTTTAATGCAAAGATAGTTACAGAGAAAGTGATAGAGGGAGGTACACACAAAATAAAAATCTACAAAGTTAAAAGTTGAAATAATAGTTTAACATTCTTATCAGAAAAGAAAAACTTGCCTTGGTTTTGATTGTAAGGATTATTAATTATGTATACAGTGTCTTTTACATTCAGTAATGTCTCATTTGGCACATCTGGGAAATAACGTTCCCCCTGTCCGTTGCACGAAGATACAACACTTGAACTCCTTGTCTCCATAGTATTAAATAAGCTTAGCAACAAAACGCTTGAAACTTTATTTGCCAGGAATTTTACTATAACAAACATTCCAAGTTTTGGTTTTGTAAGACCCTGTGCAATACTGGCATTAATTTCGTTATGTTCACGAATGGATGAATTACTATCCTCTTCACAGAAAAAAGCGATATCAAGAGGATCAACTGATTCCCGAGTATCTAGTTCTTCCATAGGGTCTGCATCTTGTTCGGGTTCAGAGTCAGATGTGTCATGTAAAGAAAAAGCACAGTCAGATTCATCGCTGCTGTGATGGCTATTCTTTTGAGCATTCTGCCTTCTACCAGTCGCCTCAGTTTGTTTCGTTACAGAGGTACTCGGAAGAGACTCGTGGTTCATGAAGTGTGCTTCGTCAACAACTTCTCTTGGTGCTACATCAATTCGCTTTGTTCTCCACTTCAGTGGTCTATGATTATTACTTCTGTGACAGACTTCAAAGTAATTCATGAATGAATCACTATTTCTTGTAGGTGTGCCAATACCATCAGCTCTCTCTGCATCTGGGATCCTAGAATAAACTCCTTCGGGATTTAGTGGCACAATGCCACATTTCTTGAACCCTGATATGATGTTCGATTTCACTTTCTCTGCTTCGTCCAAAGCAATGAGAGGTCCTGCCAACCGTTTTGGAAATGCACTTTTCTCGGGCATCTTGTAACTAGATGAGTTTTTCATCGTACAAAATGTCAGTGTGGCTCTGCATTTCCTCTTACAGAGAACAAAGACTGAAACATCTAGATTCTAGAGGGTTACACAGATAAGTGGATGCTGGGGGCGAGAACACAAAGCGAATGTCATCGGTTCTGCATGCCTTGATAACTCTTACATTCCTCTAGTAAACATTTGGGGGCCAGATAGGTTTCCTGCCCACGGCAGAAGGACATGGAAAAACCGCTTTTCAAAATGCAGAGCATTAAACCATCCACTTGCTATACTGCCATATTTTGTTCCTTTCGGTCCACCTAAAATCCACGTGTCCCATAACTGCTTTGAACGATAAACCCCGACAGGACGAAGTTTATTTTGTTTTCAACTCTGCTCCGAGGAATATTGAATTCTTTTGCTGGTTTTCCACTGCTCATTTGCTTATTAATCACTCCTGAGACAGCTATCTGTAGCGTAGCGTCATTATAATTTTGGTACCTGCGTCCTCCCAATTTGGGTCTAATGGGTCTTGGCATTTAACGACTTGTACAGAGACCCAAAGATGCTTGATTGAAAAAAAAAAGGCGAAAGAGGGAAGGGAAAGGCAAAATTCTAGGTTGGAAAAGTTTTAGTGCGCTTCCTGGTGCAACATTGCCAAGTTATGTACGCCACACAATTTTATTTCTAAAAGTGATTCTAAAACGTGCTTGCAAACTGAGTTGAACAAAAGAAATAGTTTTCACTTATGTTAGAATAAGTGGGCAGGGTGTACACTTTTGTACACTGCCAGAAAACACATATTCCGTAAGACGAAAGGAAAAGCACTGATAAAGACCAGGAAACAATGAATAAATGTAAAATGTGCTATAGATCTGTCATTTATTGTTGCCTTGTGTAGTGAAAGCAGTGGCGCCTTTATTCGATGATCCAGGAACTTGGTAGGAGGCCAACTATGTTCTTATTCAAAAAGTGTCAGAGTTGCCCTGCTGGCAAAGTTGTCCCAGTTTACAGTTAACACACACTATAATGTTCAACTTCTTGGCCATTGACCATTGTACTCGCCATAGGTGCATTTCACCCTTACTCTATTGGCTTTCTTGTACACGCCCATCATACGTAATACTTGACCACATGTTTCAATACCTTTTGGTGAGTAACTGCCTAGTTTTGTAGTTTTTAAGAATATTAGGATCACTAAACCTGCTGTACTTTCGAATTCTCTGTCTCCAATCCGTACTGCATTTTGGTTAAACACATAGATATGGTACCTTGCGATATGCAGTTTCCTAGCTTACACTGTAAGTGCTATCTATATGACTATTGCTGTAATATTTAATGAAATTATCAATAGCATCTCCTTTTTCTCCCTTCTCTTTAAGCTTCGAGAACTATTTGAGAGATTCTGTGACAGGTCTAAATGTGTCTCTGATCCCCTTCCAAATGCCCTAACTGAACTTTCTCTCAAATAGCCATACGTGCTTCAATGACTTTATGTGTTGTTGACATATTGTTACATACTAAACAGAATTTGGAATGGTATACAACTTACATACACTCCCCTTTACCTTCTTTTCAATTAAATCTAGCTGCACAGTTACCTTACTTGTCTTCTTTCCAGTTATGTCAACCATTGCAGTTAATTCCCTGATTAATCTCAGAATGGTGTGACAATAGGTATTTAAGTATTTGATACTTTTGTTGAGTTCTTCAAATCTAGTAGTATCACTTAATTTATGCGTCAACATACAGCCAAAATTTCTGCTTACCCTTCTCATACAGATTTTGGGCAGATGATCTTGCAAACGTATCAGTGCTGTAGAGTGTAATGACGTAATTACTATTCTGTTTCACTGAACACTCACACACACACACACACACACACACACACACACACACACACACACACACACAACACACACTTCTTTTAGAAACATCCTGAAAGCTCTGACAGTATCACTCTCCCTTTAAGTGTTTTGTTTTATTGATTACTACAAAGCTATGCTGTGAATGATCCCAGCAATCACTACATAAAAATCTTTGAATGTCATGTCAGTTCATTCATGTGTCTGGTAAATATGTTTTAATTTCATATTATCCTTTTTGAAGGCAATAATACGGTTTGCATTACCCATTTTTAGATGATTTGGGTTCCTTGAATATGTCTCACTTAGGTAAAAGATATCAAGACCTCTAATGCGTCCTAAACAGAAGTATTTGCATACTCGATCCTTATTTTGCTATGTTACATAATCGAATAGGAGTACAGTATAAGGTTTTACTTCTTCAGGTAGTGACAGCACATCACTTTGGGTGAAAGTCTTATATATAGTACTGTCAACAATTGAATGTATTTCCTCAGGTAAATGCTACTTGCACTGAAACAGTGTTTTTGAAATAATATATACACTCCTGGAAATGGAAAAAAGAACACATTGACACCGGTGTGTCAGACGCACCATACTTGCTCCGGACACTGCGAGAGGGCTGTACAAGCAATGATCACACGCACGGCACAGCGGACACACCAAGAACCGCGGTGTTGGCCGTCGAATGGTGCTACCTGCGCACCATTTGTGCACCGCCGCCGCCAGTGTCAGCCAGTTTGCCGTGGCATACGGAGCTCCATCGCAGTCTTTAACACTGGTAGCATGCCGCGACAGCGTGGACGTGAACCGTATGTGCAGTTGACGGACTTTGAGCGAGGGCGTATAGTGGGCATGCGGGAGGCCGGGTGGACGTACCGCCGAATTGCTCAACACGTGGGGCGTGAGGTCTCCACAGTACATCGATGTTGTCGCCAGTGGTCGGCGGAAGGTGCACGTGCCCGTCGACCTGGGACCGGACCGCAGCGACGCACGGATGCACGCCAAGACCGTAGGATCCTACGCAGTGCCGTAGGGGACCGCACCGCCACTTCCCAGCAAATTAGGGACACTGTTGCTCCTGGGGTATCGGCGAGGACCATTCGCAACCGTCTCCATGAAGCTGGGCTACGGTCCCGCACACCGTTAGGCCGTCTTCCGCTCACGCCCCAACATCGTGCAGCCCGCCTCCAGTGGTGTCGCGACAGGCGTGAATGGAGGGACGAATGGAGACGTGTCGTCTTCAGCGATGAGAGTCGCTTCTGCCTTGGTGCCAATGATGGTCGTATGCGTGTTTGGCGCCGTGCAGGTGAGCGCCACGATCAAGACTGCATACGACCGAGGCACACAGTGCCAACACCCGGCATCATGGTGTGGGGAGCGATCTCCTACACTGGCCGTACACCACTGGTGATCGTCGAGGGGACACTGAATAGTGCACGGTACATCCAAACCGTCATCGAACCCATCGTTCTACCATTCCTAGACCGGCAAGGGAACTTGCTGTTCCAACAGGACAATGTACGTCCGCATGTATCCCGTGCCACCCAACATGCTCTAGAAGGTGTAAGTCAACTACCCTGGCCAGCAAGATCTCCGGATCTGTCCCCCATTGAGCGTGTTTGGGACTGGATGAAGCGTCGTCTCACGCGGTCTGCACGTCCAGCACGAACGCTGGTCCAACTGAGGCGCCAGGTGGAAATGGCATGGCAAGCCGTTCCACAGGACTACATCCAGCATCTCTACGATCGTCTCCATGGGAGAATAGCAGCCTGCATTGCTGCGAAAGGTGGATATACACTGTACTAGTGCCGACATTGTGCATGCTCTGTTGCCTGTGTCTGTGTGTCTTTGGTTCTGTCAGTGTGATCATGTGATGTATCTGACCCCAGGAATGTGTCAATAAAGTTTCCCCTTCCTGGGACAATGAATTCACGGTGTTCTTATTTCAATTTCCAGGAGTGTACATTCTCGAAGTGAACACTATCTGGATTCATTAGCAGGAACATATAAAATGAAGTTTTCCCACATGACAATAGGCCAGCTATTATCAGTCTAATGCTGATGGGCAGTAGCATCTCATTCTTCTTATTCATTTTTTCCCAAAGTATTGACTTACAATGAAGTTGTTGTGGAGATGATTCTTCTTCATCCAGCTGCTTATGCTGAATCCTACATAATTACACTACCATACAATGGGTTTTTGTAATATATGTCAGCCGACTCTTATGCAAAGAGCATATTTTTTTTTAAAATTTCTCAGATTTAAAAGCAAGATTTTAGTTATGCTGTTTCCCTCATTTAAAAATTTAACTGTAACTATGAACGAAATTTTCATTTAATTAAAAATGAACATCTAATAAATTATTTTCTTTATAAATATCTTCTCAGAGATTGTGTTTACCTATATCCTTGAACAAATTTTATTTTCCTTAAAAAATTAAAATCTAATAAATTTTTCTCTTTATTAATAAGCTCTGTCAAACCTCATGTATCTATATCATTGGAATTTTAATTAAAAACTCGAAGTATGTTTCAATCCTAAACACTTAAATTTTTAAGAAAACTGCATTTGGTCTATGTAGATCAAAGCTAAACAAAAATATACTCCTTACCTGAGTAGTTTCAAAACTTAGAAAACTATTATAAAGAAAACATGGATTATGTTGTACTGATTTAGAAAATTATTTAGAGAAAATTTAATTCAAATGCGACTAAACAAGATCTAGAGGAATTTATTGATTATTTTAATATGAAAGAAATGAAGAACAGAGAACTAATATATAAAATTATAAAACAACTTCGATCAATTTGCAAAATTAAAAAATTAAAAAAATTATTCTAAACTTAATAAAGAAAAATTAATCACTGTTCTTATATTAATAATAATGATAACAAAATGAATAAAAACCTTTAAAGGAATGTCATGAGATCTGGAAAACAAAAAATTTAAAAAGGTGTTCCAAATTTAATAATCAACATGTAATCGATCTAATCAAAAATCTGAGGGCAATATTAATAATAATGTAACGAATTGAATAAAAAGTCTTTAACTGATCTTTGTAAATTCTGAAAAACGAGAAAATAGGTCTGTGGGTGAAATTAATAATATCGATAATGAAAATTATTTTCAATAGCTCCTAGTAGGTAAATATTAAGAAATAAACAAAAAAAATCATCAGAAAAGTTTACATGGTTTCAATTTTCTAAACGATGACGATTTTTTAAAATCAAATAAACAGATTAATAGAAAAACTTCTGCTTTTAAATCTAGAATGATAATTTACGAAATTAATAATGTTGTTAGTATTGTTAAATCACAGGAAATTATTAATCAAATGAAAGAAGAAGTAATCACTAAATTTAAGAATGTTTTAATACAATGAACAATGATTATAGATAATACAAAATTTAATGTATTTTTAAAAATAAAGACAAAACACTAGAAGTTATAAAGTTTTATTGAGAACAACTAATTTATTATTTTATTATAAAAAAATCAATAAATCAAATATTAACTGAAATGGAAGAAATGCAACAAAAATATTTGGTTGGTCTTCGTTTTATAAAAATAGCTTTGGATTAAATGTTTATAGACACAATTAAATTTTTGGTTCTTCATATACCATTTACCAAAAGATGAATTAATGTAAAAATAGAGATCATAAATCATTTTTATTCAATAAAACTAGCTTTACACCCAGTTTATCATGATGGAGAAAAAGTTAATTACAAAAATATTGCAGTAGAATTAGATGAAATTTTTGAAGAAAAGAAAATTATTTTCCTTGTTCAATTTACAGATATACCAAATTCTGAAATGAAGTCAAATAGTTCAATTAATGTTTATGCTTATGATGAAAAATTTATTGTATATCCTATTTATCGTGCAAAATAATCAAGAAAAACATATTAATCTTCCTTTAATTCAAGTTTGAAATAATTCACATTATTGTTAAAAAATGCATCTTCATTAATAAGTTCACAACCAACTAACAATTGACTGAAATTTGCCCTACTGATAGATGTTTAAGATATTTTTGTTCTCAAGAAAAATGAGACACTCACAAAAACGATTGCAAAGAATATAAATAAATAAAAATAGATTGCCTGTAGAAGGTGAAAAAATTAAATTTAAAAATGATAATAATTCATTATGAGTACCTTTAGTAATTTATGCAGATTTCGAATGTCATTCAAAAGATGTTAACACTTGTTAACCAAATCCTGAAAAAGATTATATTAATAACTACCAAAAAAACATTTACCAATTTCATTTAGTTATTTATGTCAAATATAGCAGAATAACCGTTTGACGAAATAGATTACACTTGATGCCATTACATAGGTTAGTGTTACTAGTTTTTTAAGACCACCTACATTAGTAAACCTCAATGTGTGCTGCCACCAGTTCCCACCAGGTGTTTCGTAACATGTGTTCTGTCACAGTACCCAAAGCAGCTTGTATCCTAGCCTTCAGTTTGTCGACGTCAGCAACTGGTGTGATGAAGACTCTGTCCTTGATATAGCCCCAGTAAAAAAACTCAAGTGGCGTAATGTCTGGAGAGGGGAATAATGTCCGGATCGATGGATTGGAAGGAAAGGTCCAACACCCTGGCCACCCTTGGAGGGAACTGGAATACCGCCTCTACATTCTCCAAGCTACCAAGTGAGTACATGTTGAGGTCTACTAACATAAGTGGTTTTAAAAGAAACTAGTAACACTAACCTATGTAACGGCATCAAATGTAAATTATTATGTCAAACGGTTATTCTGTAATAAACTGTTATAATCGGGGCAAGACTTTGTGCTCACTCAGTATATGTATATACAATTCCTGTTATGTATACTGGAAAAAATACAGCAAAAAAATTCGATGAAATGTTAAAACAAAAATCTAGAGAAAATTAAGAAATACTTGTTTCAATAGTTATGACAAATGAAGATAAAATTAATTTTAAAAATTCAGAAATATATTTTATTTGTGAAAAGAAATTTATTAAAGGAGAAAAAAGTAAGAGATCATTGTCGTCTAACGGGACAGTATTGAGCACCTCCACATTAAGATTGTTATCTTAATCATAAAAGTCCTTATTTTATTCCAGTTTATATTCATAGTTTAACAAATGATGATGGCCATTTGTTTATCAAAATAATTTGCAATAGATAACCGAGATGTTGACACTAATCCAAATAATTAAGAAAAATATATATCTTTTAGTAAAAAGGTTGAAGATGGATTGACACTATGATTTTTGGATAAATTTAAATTCATGGTTTCGGGTATTGAAAAATTAACTTCTAACCTTGCAAAAGAACAATTTAGAGAAACAGCAAAATATTTTAAAAAGGAATAATTACATTTTATAATTAAAAAAGGAGTTTAACCTCACAAATATGTGAATTCTGAAGAAGAACTAAGTTACCTAAAACAATGTTTTTATTCGCGACTTAATAAAGACAATATTTCTAAAAATGTGTAACAATAGTTACGAAAAAATGTAATATTAAAAATTTAGATGAAGATACAAGATTAAATAATAAATCTGATGTTTTAATTTTAGCAGATATTTTCTATAAATTTGGAGATGCAGTGATTAAATTTTATAAACACGTTCCATCTTGGTATTTTACAGCACCTGGTTTATCTTGTAATTCTATGTTAAAAATGATAAAAGTTGAATTAAATTTGTTAAACAAATATGATATGATTTTATTTCTTGAAAACCGAATTCAGTAGGGAATTTCTCAAATTATTAAAAGATATACTACAGTAAATAATATACGAAAAATTTTGAGCCAGGAAAACAACCAAATTATATTGCATATTTAGATGCAAATAATATATTTGATTGGGGACCGGCTCAATTTTTACCATTTAGAGATTTCAGTTGGGTAAATCAAAAATGCTTTAAGTCTGAAAAAATACTTAAAATACCAGATAATACTAAATATAGTTGTATTTTAGAAATCGCTTTAGAATATTCAAAACATTACATGATTTACACAGAGATTAACCATTAGCACCAGAGGGGGAAATAAAATATTAAAAATATTATATAATAAAGAAACTGCACAGAGCAGTGAAAGACCTGAGTCGAAACAAGGCCCCGGCAGTAGACAACATTCCATTGGAACTACTGACGGCCTTGGGAGAGCCAGTCCTGACAAAACTCTACCATCTGGTGAGCAACATGTATGAGACAGGCGAAATACCCTCAGACTTCAAGAAGAATATAATAATTCCAATCCCAAAGAAAGCAGGTGTTGACAGATGTGAAATAAGTAACAGCTGCAAAATACTAATGCGAATTCTTTTCAGACTAATGGAAAGACTGGTGGAAGCCGACCTCGGCAAAGATCAGTTTGGATTCCGTAGAAATGTTGGAACACATGAGGCAATACTCACCCTATGACTTATCTTAGAAGAAAGATTAAGAAAAGGCAAACCTACATTTCTAACATTTGTAGACTTAGAGAAAGCTTTTGACAATGTTGACTGGAATACTCTCTTTCAAATTCTAAATGTGGCAGGGGTAAAATACAGGGAGCAGAAAGTTATTTACAATTTGTACAGAAACCAGATGGCAGTTATAAGAGTCGAGGGGCATGAAAGGGAAGCAGCGGTTGGGAAGGGAGTGAGACAGGGTTGTAGCCTCTCCCCGATGTTATTCAATCTGTATATTGAGCAAGCAGTGAAGGAAACAAAAAAAAATTCGGAGTAGGTATTAAAGTCCATGGAGAAGAAATAAAAACATTCAGGTTCACCGATGACATTGTAATTCTGTCAGAGACAGCAAAGGACTTGGAAGAGCAGTTGAATGGAATGGACAGTGTCTTGAAAGGAGAATATAAGATGAACATCAACAAAAGCAAAACGAGGATCATGGAATGTAGTCGAATTAAGTCGGGTGAAGCTGAGGGAATTAGATTAGGAAATGAGACACTTAAAGTAGTAAATGAGTTCTGCTATTTGGGGAGCAAAATAACTGACGGTGGTCAAAGTAGAGAGGATGTAAAATGTAGACTGGCAATGGCAAGGAAATCGTTTCTGAAGAAGAGAAATTTGTTAATATCGAGTATAGATTTAAGTGTCAGGAAGTTGTTTCTAATAGTAGTTGTATGGAGTGTAGCCATGTATGGAAGTGAAAATGGACAATAAATAGTTTGGACAAGAAGAGAATAGAAGCTTTTGAAATGTGGTGCTATAGAAGAATGCTGAAGATTAGATGGGTAGAGCACATAACTAATGAGGAGGTATTGAATAGAATTGGGAAGAAGAGGAGTTTGTGGCACAACTTGACAAGAAGAAGGGACAGGTCGGTAGGACATGTTCTGAGGCATCAAGGGATCACAAATTTAGCATTGGAGGACTGCGTGGATGGTAAAAATCGTAGAGGGAGACCAAGAGATGAATACACTGAGCAGATTCAGTAGGATGTAGGTTGCAGTAAGTACTGGGAGATGAAGAAGCTTGTACAGGATACAGTATCATGGAGAGGTGCATCAACCCAGTCTCAGGACTGAAGACAACAAGAACAACAACAAAAAGTCTGTTTTACACTACAGAAATTGTAAACGATATTTAAAATTTCGATTAAAATTAACGAAATTTAATAAAATCTTATCATTTATACAATAATATTGGTTAAAAAATATATTGATTTTATTACATAAACAGGTTTCTATAAAGAATATATTTCAAAATTAATATAGGGACATATTACTGTATTTTCAGAAAATCTTTTTGCAGTTCATATGAATAAACATTAATAAAATTCAGGAAACCAGTTTTGATTGGAATGAGCATTCTAGATATGTCATAATTCAAAATGTATGACTATCGTTATAACATTATGAAGCCAAAATATGGTGAAAATATTGATTTATGTTATATGGCTCAGATTATTTTATTTATTATGTAAGAACTGAAGACTTATATTAAGATATGAAATCTATGATAAATGAATTTGACACAAGTGATTATTCAACAGATAATATTTACAGAATTCCTCAAGTAAATAAGAATGTTTTAGTATAAATGAACGATGAAAACTGGAAAAATTATGTTAGTGCATGGTAGTTTAAGATCGAAAATATATGTGTACAAAGTTGTTCAAAAAGAAGAGAAAACTCCAAGGGAGTTAAGAAATCTGTTACAAAAATTGAAATTTGTTTTGATGATTATAATAATTCTTTGGATAACAAAATAAAACAATATAGGAAGTTAATGTAATTTAATCATTTAAAAACAACATGTATACAGTTCAAAGTAATAAAATTGTTTAAAGTTGTGACATATTACATTACAAGATGGAGTTAATACATTACCATATGGTCATTATAAATTATACTCAGACGAAAAAATAGGTGATAACAATGATTACTTGTGAGAAATAAGCAGTTGAATAGAAGATTAAGCATAAAAAATAAAAAATTAATTAGCTTTTAATATTTTTTCATGATATGGTCATTTTTGATGTGTTTTCAGATATACTTTAAAATCAAATTTTCCAAAAAGACATACCACTCCTGGATAATACGTTTATTTGTGTTTTTGGTTGGTTGGTTGGTTTGGGGAAGGAGACCAGACAGCGAGGTCATTGGTCTCATCGGATTAGGGAAGGACGGGGAAGGAAGTCGGCCGTGCCCTTTGAAAGGAACCATCCCGGCATTTGCCTGGAGCGATTTAGGGAAATCACGGAAAACCTAAATCAGGATGGCCGGGCGCGGGATTGAACCGTCGTCCTCCCGAATGCGAGTCCAGTGTCTGTGTTTTTGGTAATTGCAAGCTATTTCATCTTTTAGATTGATTGTAGTCACAGTTATAAATGTATTTAGAAGAATTTTTAATTTCTTTTTTACAATTGTCACAAGTAACTGATTCTGTAGTCAAGTTATTAATAACTTCTTTTATATGTTCAAATTTATTTTTTTAGAAATTTTTGTTAATTTTTTTATTCAATCAGTACAACCTGTTTTTGAAGTGTATTCATATTTGTAATTTTATTTCTTTTTGGATTAATTTTTCCTAACTGTCCAATGGGTAATCTTTTTTTTCACTTTCCATAATTAAGAAAAAAATTATTAGGATTTAGAAATATAAAATTTAAAAAATGTTATTATATTTAAATCGAGTCGTTTCTAGATCTAAAAAATAACAAACTCATATATGAAATGATAATTAATTGGACACCCTAGCTGCAAACAGGCGTTGATGTGCTTCATTGGGGACATGTTGAAAATGTGTGCCCCGACCGGGACTCGAACCCGGGATCTCCTGCTTACATGGCAGATGCTCTATCCATCTGAGCCACCGCGGGCACAGAGGATAGTGCATCTGCAGGGACTTATCCCTTGCACGTTCAAAAAATTGTTCAAATGGCTCTGAGCACTATGGGACTTAACATCTGTGGTCATCAGTCCCCTAGAACTTAGAACTACTTAAACCTAACTAACCTAAGGACATCACACACACATCCATACCCGAGGCAGGATTCGAACCTGCGACCGTAGCAGTCGTGCAGTTCCGGACTGCGTGCCTAGAACCGCTAGACCACCGCTATCCCTTGCATGTTCCCCGTGAGATCCACATTCCCAACATGTCCACACCACTACATTCGTAGTGCGCCTAATAGATGTTTGCCCATCATACTCATACTTGTGACAGATTAATCTACCAAGTCCTGTACGAGTTCGGGCATAGCGTGTGCGTTCGCACAAGAAAGTCAATGGCTGGGAAGCCATATTTTAACTATATATATGACGGTAGTATCTGTTCCCGAAAGAACAGTTACCGTGGATGACCATGCAGCTTTGCTAGAAATGAAATGATAATTAAATGGATACCCTAGCTGCAAACATGCGTTGATGTGCTTCATTGGGGACATGTTGAAAATGTGTGCCCCGACCGAGACTCGAACCCGGGATCTCCTGCTTACATCGCAGACGCTCTATCCATCTGAGCCACCGCGGGCACAGAGGATAGTGCATCTGCAGGGACTTATCCCTTGCACGCTCCCCATGAGATCCACATTCCCAACATGTCCACACCACTACATTCGTATTGCGCCTAATTCATATATAACAAGAAACAAGTTTTAATAATTATTCACGAAAAAAGTAGTCCATGGTCTTATGCAAATCAAGTTGGTGATATCTTAGGGTATAAACATTCTCAAGATGCTGTGAAACAACATGTTACAGAAAAATATTGTGAATCATATCAAAATTTCAATAGTGATGAAACATTGATATGTTCAAATATTCATCCTCATACAAAATTTACCGATGAATCTGGCTTATATTCTTTAATTATGATTTCAGAATTGCTATTTGCAGGAAACTTTCAACATTTTGTTTATGAAAAAGTTTTACCATCAATTCGAAAACATAGTGAATGTAAAATACAAGACTAATGTAAAATAGCTCTTTGAAGGCCAAATAAATCATTTAAAAGAGCTACATACATTTTAGGATAATAGTATAAAAAGCAGATGAAATAGTTTAGAGAAGTGTACTAATATCACATAACAGAAATGGACAAATAAATAGTTTAATACCACATGTTGTTATTTGAACAAATGATGAAAATTTAATACCTACTTTTGTTCTTATAAGATTATGTGATACGAATTTTATATGGTTATTGTGTTATTCGAACACACTTTAAAAATGTCGAAAACCAAATAAATTAAATTAAAAATAGACATGTAAAATTCTGAAGAATTTTAAGAATTATTACTGTACCAAATTCAATAAATTTATTCCAGAATGTTAGAGAAAGGTTAAATATTATTTGTCATCGAAATTATTTCATTATTTTAGATAATTATTCACAAGAACAGGTATATCACGATGTAATTAATCCTATTTATTATTCTAAGAAAGTAAAACTAAATTTCTAACTAATTTTTTCATGATTAAATGTTAATTAATATTTATACCACTTTTTATATACATCTAATAAACAAAATTCATTAAAACTATCACATTCCAGTTTCTGAAATTTAAAATTTCGGATAGTTCTGACATTAAATCATTTTTGTTAATCTTTATGAGAATATGGTAATATATATTATCTTCTTTAATTAAAAAAGTAAGCATAAGGAATATTATGTTCAATGCCAAATATGCTTAAATTGAATAACTAACTTCATGTATATATATATATATATATATATATATATATATAATTATTAAGATTTTAAAAATTGCATTACTTTTATTTACCCAATTATTGTGTGCATTTTCAAAAGCTAATCATTAATGTATACATCATTACTTCTTGTATGTAAAATTTCTCAATAAGGTAAACAACTGGAATGTTTGTTTTCTATATATCTTTTTCAAAAATCTTGCTGCTATCACCATTTCAATCTTGCAATTTATATGTCATTGGATTAGAACCAATAACATCTTCAATTTCAATAATTTCTGTTGACCAATCTGGTGTATGTCCTTTCTCGAAAATGCCTTTTAATTTACTTATTCTTACTTTATTGTCAATTTTATTTTTGCTTTAGTATCTTACAAAAATATTCTACTGAAATAATTTTCAATAATTTTCTTCTTTTTCTTTGTTCATATGTTTCGTTTTCGTTTTTATTGTTGTAGGTTTTGTATTATCATATTCCTCAAATGATTGTGAAGCTAGTTCAACCCATTTATAATTTCCTTGTAAGTCAAATTATTTCCACATTTGTGCTTTTGATGGTCTATTAAACTGTTCAACAAGAGATGCTTTTGATTCACTAAAAGTACCAGAATTATTATTATTATATGTTTTCACTTATTCTTGGAATTCCTTATTGTAAAATTATGTACCATTATTTGTTTGCTAATCTTTTGGTTTTCGCAACACAAATATCTTGACAAAAGAATCGACTACATTTCAATCAGTTTTATCTTTAACTGGAATAGCCCAAGCAAACTTTGAAAAAACATCTGTAACAGTTAATAAAAATTTATATCCCTTATTTAATTTTGAAATTCCCTTTAATCATCCAGAATCCACTTTGATGAAATCAGCTGGCCGTAAATCATCTATTTCAAAAGAATTTACGTTTTTCTTTTAAAATTTTATCTTATAGTTTTATGTAATTCATTACCAATTTCTTGATGAATATTTACTTAATGTACCTAGAAATTCTTTTTAACGAATTTGTTTCTTTTAGTCTTACGAATTGAACAAAGACCTTCAATTCTTTGTTTTTCATGTATTCATGTTACTCTATGAGGCTTAATTGTTTCACTAAATTATTTACATTTCAAGCAGTAGATGTGATTATGATTCTCCACTTATAAAGAATAAAAAATAATTATATTATTTCAACAGGTACATTTAACTTTACTTCAATTAGAACAGTTTAACAGAATCTTTTAATCTTATGGTTAGAATTTTTTTTCCACATTATTTGTGTTCACAGGATGTCAGGAGATATTTTGTAAAGTACATCAATAACACTTAATAATTAACACTAAATAATTAACTATTAAATCTTTTGTATATTGTTATCAAAAACAATAACCTTTTTAAGAATAATGTTTTACTGATTGAAAGTGAACATTTTTTGTTCACCTCCAGTCATAAAGGTAAATTCAATAATTTGACTATCATATCTTTAAGACTACGTAACTCATCAAACTATGGAATTAACTCTTTTTTTGATAAATAATCTGAAAAAGCCTTTCCTATATCCTGTTTTTTAAATTTTTTAATTAGATTAGTGTTATCAAGCTGATTAAAATCCATTTTACTGACATAAGTATTCAATTTGTATATTCAGCTTTAGTATCAAGATTCTTTAATTTATTAACTAAATTTGTTTGTTGACTGCAGCTTTCACATTAATTGGATAATTTATACTTACCATTTATCTACCTTTAAAACTAATATCACCTCTAGTTATTTTAAAAATGTCATTTAATAATTTCTGACATTGTTTAATTGCGCTATCTGTTTTGAATCTGCTGATGATTGAATAACTTTAAATTTTGTTTCTAACAGCTGTAATGATGATTTTATTTTCTTGAATCTCACTCTCATTCTTCCTGAATTTTTGGTTATATTGATTGAAATTTTTTAATTTCAAATCTTTAATTTTTGTTTGAAAATCTTCAAATTTGAAATTAATTCATTATTAATTTTTTATACTTATAACTGAAAAGCTTTTATTTTTTCTAAATCGTTATTGAGGTCAGCATATAACTTATTTCCAAAATATCCATTTACTAAATTTAAAATAAAATTAAACTTATATTTCATACAAAATTGTTTTAACACAAAGAAACAAAATGACCACAAATAAATTCGTTAAACTTTTGTGACACCATGTTATAATACTAACCCTTTTTCCTAAATAATATTCTAGGTCCATTGGCACATTTCCTCCAGTCAAAAACCAATGTTATATTTTTAGTCTTATAATAGCAAATCCAGTGATTACCAACGTGATCAGGTGAATCAATATTTACTATTCTACATCCTTAATTTTCTGGTTTATTAGGTAACTAATCAGTCATAGAAATGCCATGAAATTATTTATTTTTTAATAGTTTAACTAATTCTTTTATGTCCAAATTAGATAAAGGATTATTAATATTTAAATTATTTCCTTAAAATTACCTTTTTACATGCACTTCCTTTCTTCTCCATTTCTGAATTATGTCAGTTTTGTTCTTCTAATTCTTTATCAGCTTTTTTTGGTTTATAACTGCATTTGCAATTGCTGCAGATCCACCAGAGAATGAACCACTTTTGCCAAATGTATATAGTGTATTATTCAAGTTCTGACAAAATGTGGTGGCCTTTCGGATTACTGACGATGAACTCCCTGAATTTCTGTTATTCCAACTTTTCACTGAAATAATTATTTGCCAGCCATTTCTGCTACATCAATAATTGTTAATCTTTCAATTAAGTCACAAACATGTTTTACAGATTCACAAAATGTATGTATTAAATTATTAAAAAAATTTAAGAAAAAGGTATACTTTTTGGATTCTTGACAACAAAGTCACAAAATCTATTTCTGTGTTATTCTAATTACTTCATTATGATAATTTTTGTTTCCAGCTAATTCTTCACCATGTATAACTCTTAATCTATCAAATTATTGATGAACTTCATTCATTCAAATATATTCAATTGATTTTTCCTAATATCTTTTTTACTAAACCTTCACCATTATTTTGAAATGAATCATTAAGATTTCTCCATGAAAAACTGAGTAAATAATCTTCAACAGTTGTTTTTATCAAATAATCGTATTTTATTCCTTTACGTTATTTAACTTTATTCGGATTATTATCAGGATTAACGCATTTGAGTAAAATCAAATTCTAGAATAATTTTGTAAATGGAAATAATTAATTTCTTTATGTAAATCATCTATACTGGTTTGTTTTTAGTTACAAGATTCATTAATCCATCATTTAATTCATATTCATTATCACCCATATTAATTTATCATCATTGAATTCAACCTGATAAGTACCAATAAATTTGAAATACCAACCGATCTTAATCCAAAAACAGTATCTTCACTATGATTGGTAAATTTTAACATTGTGTCACTTCTGTTTATTTTTTTAACATCATTGTCTTTTGATTTTTTTCTATTTTTAACTTCATATTTAATCAATAAATCACCTATTTCTGATTCACTTAATGTATAATATCTTTCATCACTATCATATTGTTTAATTGGTGGAATTTTGTTAAATTCTTCTAAATAATTTCAGTTATAAGGAACCATTACTTTCTCAACTTCTCTATTTTCTTCAGTTGCTTTTAATACATTATCACATAACCTTCCATTTCTTCTTTAACTTGTTCAGTTGCATCAATGATTGGTTGATCTTCTTTTTTTTTAATTTTTCGTATTTGTTCTGGGCTCTTTTCCATTTTTTAAACTCTTCTTTTAAGTGTTCAGCTTTTTTAACAACTTCTGGAACATATTTTGAAAAATTTATTGAGGATAAAAATGCAGTAAATGTTTTTTATTATACATTCAATGTTTGTATGTTCAGTGTTTACTTTTAACGTTTTTATGTATGTTTATGTTCAATGTGTTTATGTTCAATGTTTATGTTTAATGTTCTTATGTTTGACATTTAATATCTAAGAAATTCTTATCTTTTCTCTGTATTTTCCATTATTCGTTTTTCTTGTCATATATATTTGTTTTAAAACCAAATTCATCATTATTCCAACATTTACTACACAATTCTTTAAAACAGTCAAATTTTAAGTCACCCCCAACAAATTCATGATAAATATGATTTAAATTTGTATCATCTTGGCTGAAAATATTTTAAAAATTTTGATTGCTTCCAACTCATTGCTTTGGTATTTTTGAATAAATTTGAGGCATGTAAAAACAATCTATTCCTTTATGTCTGCCTCTAGTAAAATATTCTCCAACTATATCTTGATGTTCAGGAATGAAGTCTGCAAAAACATCCACTGAATTTCCATCACATTCATTGACATGCGACAATACTGAGCCACGCCTTCTTGTATAGGATTCAGAGATTGCAGTGAAATTTCCTGTAAGTTGATCCATGACATTTTGTAGAATCTCTAAACGTAAGGCTGCCAACTCAGTCTCTGGTTGAGTACATGCTATATGGCAGAACTGTTGTATGTTAAATTCTGGAAGGTCTGTTCCTGCATGTGAGTCGATTGCGTTCCGTTAAAATTTTTTCGTTCGTGAGAAGTCATTAGCATTGATCTCGTGATCACAAAGTATCCCTGTAGAGGTTGTTTGAGTATTTCGAGTAAAGATGGCTGCAATGGCTATTGAGTTGCCATACAGCCTGCACCACTCTGTACAGTTACTAATGTACCACAATAACGCGGATTTCCAAAAATCACTACTGGGTTGAATTCGCGATCAGAAAGCATTCCAGCGCTAACACGTTTACATCCACTTGAATTCATGGCGAAAGGTGGATTGGTAGTTACCCCTGCTGGGATGTTTTCGTTAGAGGATACTCCACATCATCTGGAATTGGGAAAATGAAACAAATTAAACAACAGATCACAGTAGACTATACCTATGCATATACACAAGAACATTGATGATGCTTACATGATGTTGACTGTGTAGGTGGAGCCTGACGTTTCGTTATGTCAATGTTACCACACTGATCGTGCATTGCAAACTGAAATCATTACTTATAGACAGTATATCACGTCGCAATACACGAAAAAAGTGTGTGATTGATGTATTGCAGCTGTATGTGTGGGTCACGAACCTAATGTTAGAATCTCTGCCCAGATAGTAGATTGTGTGTGTGTCTTGAATGAATATGTTAACCACAAATCTCTGTAGAATCAACAACTAAATCAGTTGCGGTACACCGATCTCATGACTTAAATCACTTTTTATGTGGATAATGATCTAACAGAAACACTTTTCATATACTGTTACCATCTACAAGTTTCTTTATTCATTTGTTGAGTTCTACCAGCTTTGAATCAATGTATTCTTTGATCAGCACATCTCAATATTCAGGATGAATTATGTTGCTCTGATACCACCATAGTTTGTCAATCACGATGAATATTTATCTCTCTCTCTCTCTCTCTCTCTCTCTCTCTCTCTCTCTCTCTCTCTCTAGGGTGAAAATATATACCAGTAGCAAGCAGGTCCAGACAAACATCCTCTGTCTAGACACCTAACTATAAATAGGGTGAATGCCAAGCTGACAAATTACGACACATCAGAGTATCCAGTCAGAGAAATGCTTGTCAGGCTACTTACACACTCTTAACGATAGCAGTATGGTATCGAATGTGACAGCTACTCACAGCCAGATCTGACAGCCATTGCTGCGACAGGAGTGATGTCACATGACATCTAGCACACTTGGTGGCTTTATGTGGCAGTTGCAACTGACCAGTGTGTGTGGCTGGCAGTGAGTCAGTGATGGGGGTTGGGGAGGTTCTTACTGTAATGTCATACACTGTGTTAGCAGCAGACTTTTTTCAGCTTGCCTGTGGTTGGCTGGGAAGCCCACTGTTGTGGCGGTGCAGTGGTAATGCCATGGCAGAGTCAGCGATGATGACGCAAACTAGTCATTCAGCTATGATCTCCCAACTGGAGCGCCCAGTGTCCAGTGATGTGTGTGGCATGACCAGTGTTCGGTGGTGGTGGCAGTCCCAATCTCCAAGTGATGCCAATACTCACAGCATCCACAACCTGGTGGTTGACACTGTGGCCTGGCACCTGTCAGTTACCATGGGGCAGTGGAGGCTATGATGTGGAGGCAGAAGCCCTCCCCCTTCCCTCACCAGTATTTGTTTAAATAAAAACCCATCCAAACTTTGAACATGTAGTGACCATACAAGTGTGGATGAATAGTAGCTTATAGTAGGGCTGAGCCAGTATCTCAAGCCTGATCCAGAATTTCTCACTGTTATAAATACAGGTCAACAAGCTTTAGCAAGTTTCTGATTCAATGGAGTCAAGGCCAGTATTACTGCTGTGGGACAGAATTCTGCACTGTTATAAATAGCCTGACAGGTCTGAACTGGATTGTGACATCATAAAATGGTGACAGTATGTCTCATGTTGCCTTCTTGTATTCCAGATCAAACATTTTGCATTCTGATGTCCTATTTATGGCAGTGCTCACATTCCAAGTCTCAGACTGACTGTGATGACATAGAGGCACGACTAGTATGTCAGCATCATAATGCACAATTTTCAATTTTACATTTCCCACTTTGAATTTCTTGCCATTTTATACTTAGGACAATAACAACCATACTTCCATAGGAAACACACCAGCGCAGTTGGGCTACCTATTGAATGTCATACCAAAATTTTCAATTTCCTATCAAAATTTGAATTCCCGCTATTTTATGAATAATGCAATTGGCCTTTGCCAAATGAGGGAAGTGGGGAGGGATGGGCAAAACTCATGACTCATTGATTACGTCATAAACTATATTATCAGTAACACACTCTGCACCAAAAACAGCATTATTATACTACTTGCAGAGTCATCTGATCCCATATAGAGCACTTACAGAAACCTACCAAGGAATTATCGAATCCATGCAGCTGTATCCCATTTCAGGGAAGGACCAACATGATATTAAGCAGGTGGTCATAATGTTTATAATTCATTGCCTTGTGAATGTAGTTCATCTCCATACACAAATAAAACTGAATACTAGGACTAAAAATATTCGTCCTTACACATTTTGAACCCTTCTCATTGCTAATACTATTTCACTGTTAACTACTGTCTTATCTCAATAGATACTTTTTCCATCCATCTCATTTATCACTTCCTCATGTTGACACCTCCTGACATGTTAAGACTATTGCAGCTATGGAACAGTCATTAAGTTTTAGCCACTGACAATATCAAGGCATCAACTATACAGGTTCTTCATGGTGCCCTTTGTAAAATGGCAGGCAATCTTTTTGTGTTTTCATTGTGTTCAAATGCTGGCTTCATATCAACAGGATGGTCCTGTCACTATGCACAATGAATTTGCATTATGATACATTGCCAACGATACGTGACCCTACAAATAGCAAAAGCCTATTAAAAAATCAGGATTCAACTCTGAATAGCAACTGCAATAATGACAATTAACATATAAAGTCCTAGAGTGCCACTGTTTACTGCAGCTTCCTGAATCACAGTGCTATAGTCACAGCTACATTAGTCTCACAGACTGCTGGATGAACACTTTCGCACTTTCCATCCTATTGGCTACACCTTCACTTCACCTATGTGATCAAATGCACTTTATTGTGTGGTTGCCATTTCTATGGATGTAGCCTTAGAAAGCTTCCACCCCCTGTCTCCAGCAGTCATGGAGACCAGAAGTTTCCCACTATGATGAGTGGTTTTTGTTTCCTCCTCCACATCAGTGGGCTGATGATCTCAGTCTCTAAAGGTTACCCACTGCTATTCTTGGCTGTTCCTTAGGTCATAGCACTTGTTGAGTGTCTATCACTAGTAGTATATGCAATGCAAATGGAAATGGGTGAACATTCCTTTACTAAAAGCATTTTTCAAATCTAAGGGTGGTGTGAAGTTCATGTGCTTTTCCTGCCATCCTCAAATTAGAAGTGGTAAGCTGAACCTTCCTGAAATTTAAAAATTAGCTCGATCTATCAGTGATGAGAAAGTGGGGAGAGATGGGCAAAACCCATGACTCTTCGAGAAAGGAAGGAAATTAGGATTTGACCTCCTGTTGTCAATAATGTTGTTAGAAACAAGGTGTAAGCATAGATTAAGTACGGATGCTGAAGGAAATTGGCTGTGTATTTATAAAAAGACTCATCATGGTATTAGTCTTAAATGATTCATGGAAAACTTAAATGCAGATGGCTGCACATGTACTTTAGTAGCACTCTTCCTGAACCTTAACCATGTAACACATTTCTCTGTTGCATGTAGTAACAGAACTGGTCATCCAAAAGCATGTTAACTTTTTAAAAAATTATGATTTAAATTTAGCCATACTATGTTATTTACATATCACAGCACACAAGCTTTCTCATAATTTGAATATGGGAACTAAAAGAAACACAGATGAACAAAGTAAGCATGGTATTGAGACATGAACATCTTGCATACATCTCTTTCAGCAGTTGGGAATAATAACAGCCTAACTGTACATGTTTTCTTTGATGAAATTTGATATTAGTAATCCATTGCTGTTTGAGAAGAATAGAGATATTCCCAAATATAGTGATGGTCACCAATTCCACTGAATCTAACTTTTACGACAGAAAGGGGTGAAATACACAGCTACTATTATCATATTCTTTTATAATCTGCTCATGGAAAAGGAGTCTTACAGACAGTAGAAGTGTTTTCAAATGTAGACTGAAGTTGTTTCTCCTTAACAACTCTTATACCACTGAGGGGTTCTTGAACAATAAATACTCACAAATATTTAAATGGCCAGCATGTTGACATATAACTATATTTTAATTATCTCTACATTATTTTGTTCTATTGACATGTTCCACATCATAATGTTTGTTGTGAATATAATCTATGGAACATGGAATTAACTGAGAAGAATCATATTTAATATTTGAACCTTTGTAGTGATTACACTGTCTGGATCTACTGGGGCTGAGCAAATGAATGTGAACAACCTAGTGTAGATGCCCCATGTCTGAAGCTTCCATCCTCACTCACCTGTAACCTATTGACTTTTGCCTGTTATTTTCCTCTTCTGCTATAACATTTTTTGAATTGTTCTTGGTGTGCTAGTGTGTTGATGATCTACTCATCATGAAGGCTGTTATAGTTTTTCAATGAACTTAGATTCTTACTGTGTAGTTCTTTGTGCATCCATGACAACAATCAAAATTCTATCATGTGAATCTCATGTTGGACAGTGTATAGAGTTCCTGGGAAGACTTTGTTAATCATAACGGAATGATAAGTAAATGTACTGATGGAGATAGGGGGATATAAAAAAAATGCGTATCTCTATTAAGATCACTATCGTGAATAGTTATGCTCAGCTTTATACATGTCCAGAGAACCCTACATCTATGCACTATGCACTGAGAACTGCATAAGTAAAATGTACATCAAGCTCCCACTGACAGACATCTTGCAAACTAGGCAAACAGAAGGAAAGATGCTTCAGTGATGGAAAGGCAGTACAACCTGGATGACTGACAAAACCATGTTGTGTGGTTCAGTGAGTCGACTTTATTCCATTACCTAATGGAGGAGTTTGTGTCTTGAGAACACCAGGATACATGTACAATCAAGACTGTCTTATCCATCTGTGAAATATTATGGAGGTTCTGCAGTGGTTTTGTCAGTAATGTTGTTGTTTTCAGTAGATTGTGCAGACACACAGAAAAGTAAAGTAGCTAGTAAATTAAATGGAACTATTTTAGGTGGTGTGTATATTCAGTGACATAACCATTGCTCCAAATAAGGAGTCTGATACACATACCCAGATATGTCTGTGATTCTTTTGAAGCACATGAGTTTCAAATAAATCTTTCCCTGCCTTCATAACCAAAAGCTTTGAGTAAAATTTAGCACCATTGCGCTCTCTACTGGAAAACGTAGTTAACGGTCCATTACCATTCACCATTATCTGCTACAAACTAAACTGAGGGAAGTTCAGACTGATTTTCAGAAAAATTTTGGAACATGTGGAAACTTACTGTATCTACAATGTCAGAAGATGTTGAAGAAAGACAAATTCATACTCACAGCATCTGGAGATTTTGAAAGAAACTTTCAACAATATTTATTGAAATACACTCTTTGAAACTTTGAAATGTGTAGAGATAAAATACAGGCAAGAAAAGACTAACTACAACTGGTACAGAAAACAGAATGCAGTTACAGCTGTCGTACATAGAAAAGGATACCAGAAGCAGTAGTTCAGAAGGTAGTGAGACAGGTGTCGTTCAATATTTATGCAGAGTAAGTAATATAGGTAACCAAGACAAAATTTGCAAAGGTATTAAAACTTTAAGGTTTGCTCATAACAGTGCAATTCTGTCAGAGTTGACAAAGGACTTGGATCAATTGACAAGAATGCAGAGTATCTTGCAAAGAAGTTGCAAACCCAACATCAACAAACTTAAAACAATGCTAACAGAATATAAACAAATTAAATCAGATTATGCTGAGGAAGTCAGATTAGCAAAGAGAGAGCAAAACAAGTATATGAGTTTTGATGTTTGGAGAACAACATAACTGTTAATGGCAAAAAAAGGAGATATGAAATGGAGACTGGCAATAGTAAGAAAACCATTTTTGAAAGTCAGGAACTTGTTAACATCAAATAAAACTGTAGGCCTAAGTGTTAGAAAGTATGTTCTGACGGTGTTTGTCTGGAGTGTAGTCCTAAATGGAAATGAAACATAGACAATAAGCAGTACAGACAAGAGGAGTGGAGAAGCTTCAAATTTGTGGCAATACAGAAGATTGCTGAAGGTTTAAATAGCAGATCAATTTACTAACAATGAGGTACTGTATTGAGTTAGGGAAAAAATAAATTTATGGCACGACTTTACTAAGAGATAGGATTAGGTGATAGGACACATCCTGGGGCATCAAGGAATAGTTAATTTGGTAGCGAAAGGCAGTGTGGAGGGCAAACTTGTGGAGGAGGTCCGAGGTTTGACAGTAGGAGGATGGTTCAAGTTGAGGGTTGCAGTAATTATGTGGACATAAAGATAATGGAACAGGATAGACATGCCTTCAGACTGAAGATCACAACAGTAATGTCATCCCTCAGAGAGTTGCAGCAGTTTTCGTAAGGAGCTGTAAGATCCCATTCAAAACTGTTCACGTTTTATATGTTCTGTTTCCCAGGAGAGTAAAGGTTGTTTCATGTTTTATGAGTGTTAATACAATTTTTTTCCCTATAAAAATGCTCTTCAGATAAACTTCTAAGTAATTCCCAGAATGATTGTTCACCTGCAGTGGAGTGTGTGCTGATTTGAAACTTTTCAGTGGATTACAACTGCACCTACATCTACACACATACTGTGCAAGTCACCATTCTGTGTGTGGCGGGGGGTACCCTGTACCACTACTAATAATTTCTTGTTCCACTCACAAATAGACCGAGCGAACAATAACTGTCTATATGGCTCCATACAAGCTGTGATTTCTTGAATCATATCTTTGTGGTTCTTACGCAAAACATATGTTGATGGCAGTAGAATCATTCCACAATCAGCTTCAAATGAAAAAGCTGTAAATTTTCTCAGTAGTGTCCCTCAAAAAGAGCATTGGTTTCCCACCAGGGGTTCCCATATCAGTGCCCAAAGCAACTCCATAACACCTCTGTGTTTTATGAACCTACTGGTAACAAATCAAGCAGCCTGCATTTGACTTGCTTCCTTTAATCTGACTTTGCACAGATCCTAATGACTTGAGCAGTATTCAGGAATAATTCAGAATAGCATCCTACCTGCTGTCTCCTATACAGATGAACTACAATTTCCTAAAATTCTCTTATTAAACTTCAGCTGACCATACACTTTCCTTACCACAATCCTTGCATATTCATTCCATTACATATTGCTTTGCTACGTTATGCTCAGATATTTAAAGGATGTGACTGTATCAAGCAGGGAACTACTAACACTGTAACCATACATTAAATGTTTGTTTTTCTTACTCATCTAGGTTAATTTACATTTTCTAAATTCGGAGCTAGCTGCTTTTGATTACACTGACTAGAAATGTGGCCTAAATCATCTAGTATCCTTCTACAATTACTTAGCTTCAACACCTTCCCATACAGCTCACCATCATCAGTAAACTACTGCAGATTGCTGTCCACCCTATCCACTAGATTATTTACGTATTTAGAAAATAATAGTGGTCCCATCACGCTTCCCTGGGGAATGCCTGATGAAACCCTTGTCTGTGATGAACACTCACAATTGAGGGAAATGTATTGGGTTCTGTTACTTAAGAAGTCTTTGAGCCTCTCACATGTCTGGGAACCTATTCCATAAGCTTGTACATTTGTTAACAGTATGTAGCCAGGCACCATGTCAAATGCTTTCTGGAAATCTAGAAACATTGAATCTACCTGTTGCCCATTATCCATAGTTCACATTATATCATGTGAGAAAAGGGCAAGATGAGTTTCGCATGAGTGATGCTTTCTAAAACTCTGCTGATTTGTAGACACAAGCTTCTCAGTCTCAGGATAATTTGTTGTATTCCAAGTGAGAATATATTCAAGGATTTTGCAGCAAACTGATGTTAAATATACCCTCTCTCCCCTCCTGAACAGGCCATGAAGGCCCAATGGTGCTGAGCGGCCGCCGTGTTATGTCAGACCATAGGCGTCACTGGATGTGGACATGGAGGGGCACATGGTCAGCATACTGCTCTCCTGGCCGTATGTCAGTTTGTGAGCCACTACTTCTCAATCAAGTAGCTCCTCAGTTTGTCTCACAAGGGCTGAGTGCGCCCCGCTTGCCAACAGCGCTCGGCAGACTGGATGGTCACCCATCCAAGTGCTAGCCCAGCCAGACAGTGCTTAACGTCGGTGGTCTGATGGGAACCAGTGTTACCACTGTGGCAAGACCGTTGGCCGATGTTAAGTATATTGGTATGTAATTTTGTGGGTCTATTTTTTTACCCTTCTTATATATAGTACTCACCTTCTATTTTTTTTCCAATCACAAAGGGGCTTTGCACTGGGTGAGGGGTTCATTATAAATGAAAGGAAGATACTGGACTGGTGCTGTAGAGTAATTGTAAAACAGAAGTGTTTTCAGCACTTTCAGTTGTTTGTCTATGTCAGGGATGCTTGTTACTATGTCGCACATCCAGGAGTTTGTTCCATGGTGAGACTATGGTATGATGAGTTCATAAATGTGAAGTTTAAAACTTTGGCTTTCATTATGTTATCTTCAACTGCCACACCATAATGGTCAACAAGTGACCAGGTGGAAGTCTTAGACCCATTTAATGATTTTATATATGGCCAGAATTTTCTCTGCTTCTCAGCAAGCTCTTTTGCTAAGATATGATGGTGATAGCTGTTGTATGCTTAATGCAAATATCCTTTCACATATGTACAAATCTCAACTATCCTTTGTCTGTCATCATTTATGAGTTCTCTTTTGAACCATTTTCTGAATTTCATTCTTAAACGATGGTGGGTCTTTTCTG